>NC_138869.1:21507004-22107004 GCF_965194805.1 Balaenoptera borealis
TTTTCATTCTTACTGGGACAGCTGTTCTCTCAAAAACAGTTCTGTTGTAAATGACTTCCTGTCGCTCACAGACTCTCTGCGCCTTTTGGATCCATGGCGTGAAATGCCTTGTGTATGGCACAAGATAGGTGAACCTCCCTTCACACAATAGTATTTCTTACATACTCTGCGAAAGCAACATTTTGAAAGCGAAACCGTATTCTTGATGCCCTAGATGATTTTCCAGAGTAAAGGGTAGTTTTAAGGCAGATTATCACAAGATAGTCTTGTTTTGACCGTAATGGGTACATGAGTATTTTGCATTGTTGATTCCAAATAATACCAATTAATTCCAATTAATTAATCCAAATAATTCCAATTAATCACAAGCGGGTGGAAAACCAACCATGAATTGAATCTGCATGAGTAATTTCTCTACTCCTCCTCTTCCCCCCAAGCAAGAGGTCTAAGACACCCAGCTCATGGACGTGTCCTTCTAAAGCGACCTTCTCAGAGTGTGACCCAGGCACCACTGAGGGTCCTTGAGGTCCAAACTATTTTCATAAGAATACCAAGGTATTATTTTCCTCTTTCTTTCACTCTCATTCCTTTATGAGTGTACAGTACTGTGGAGTTTTCTAGAAGCTCCTCTATGACACGGTATCAGAAAGGACTGAATGCAGAAAGCACTGTGAAAGGCCAGCTGTCTTCAATCTAGCGAGACATGAAGAGTTTTGTGAAAATGTAAAACAGTGCCATTCTTCTCAAAAAATGTTTTTGTTTTGGAAAACATGGTAACTTTTCCAAAAATGTTGTTTATATTAATCTGTAATGGATTTGTTATTGCTCTTTTAAATGAATTAGGGAATAAATATTTTAAAATTTCTCATTGCCTCTAACATGCTACAGTGCAGTAGACATAACCCACATAAACAATGGCCCTTTGGGGAGGGTGTCAGTGATATTTTAAGAGTGTGAAGGGTTTGTAAGCCCCCAAAGTTTGAGAAACACCGCTCTGAAGTACAGGGCATTATGCAATAAAACTCTCCTGGCTTGTGGTTGAGATGTGAAAGTTTTCTGAGCAAGAGGAGAAGGATTGGCAGAAGTTCCCCATCCACCAGCCAGGGCCCATTTCTACACTGATTTGGGGATGTACAGTGAAACGACGAGAAAAGCTAACTGAGAAACACAAAACCTTGCCAAAAAAAAAAATAATTCGGAGGCCCACAGCATTGGGGGAGGAAAAGTAACCGTGATTCCCTCATGGGGACCCAAGCACGCCGTTCTCCTCTGCATGTGGCACTTGTGGTTTGCGCTCTAACTGAAAGTTATTGAGACCGCTGGGCCAACCTTATCTATTCATTGAGCCACAGAATATGTGTTCTGCGAGCACCTTCACAGGGCTGGACTGTGGTGGTCCAGCCTGCTCTGTGGACTGCTCTCAGGACGCTGAAATTCCTAGCCAGGGAGACTCGGTAGGCAAATCAGCATGCGTGGACACGATCATTCATTATTTTGAAGAATGACGCAAAGAAAATGGGTTAAAATGACACAGTAATTTGGAGGAATGAGAAATAAATTCATACAAGGTGCCTGGCAAAAGCTTTTCTAAGGAGGCTTCATTTGAGCTGGGTGGGTAAGGAGAAGGGTAGGAGCCGTTCTGGCAGAGGGAACTGCACTTGCAGAGGCCCCAACAAAGGACATGACTTGGTGGGAGTGAGATGAGCCCTGGCACGGGGTAGGGGGGGGGGAGTGCAGGGGATGATGGGAACGGAGCAATCGATGGGTAAGGATCTGACTTTATGGGGCATTGGAGGCCCTGGCAGAGAGTTTGATTTTAATCCAAGTGTGACAAAAGGTCATCGGAGGGTCCCGAAGCAAACGAAAGAGGTGGTCTGGTACCTGCTTCATAAAGAACAACCTGGCGTGTGGAGAGTGGATTGGGGGAGGGGTAGTCAGTGGGGAGGCACGAGAGGATGCAGAGAGCGGGGCAGGAGGCTCCTGATGTCGTCCAGGTGAGACTGGATGGCGGGCCCTGGGCAACAGAGAAGTGGGCAGATCTGAGATCTAGTGTGGAGTAGAAGAGAGCAGACTTCCTGACGGAAGGCTCTGGGGAGGAGGCCAGGGGGATGAACAAACATAGCCTCTGGTTTGGGTTTGAACCACCTGTGTTTTCTCACATCCTGGCAACAGTACTCTGCAAGGTCATTCGCATTATACCTACTTGGAGATTAGGAAACTGAGGTCTCACTGACTTACTCATGGATCCATAAGGCCCTTCCTAGCATCAAAGCAAGTCAGAGGTCAGTGCCACTGCCCACCTCTGTCTGTGGCTTCCTTTCCCTGGTGCCACACCTCAGCTCTCTGCTCCAGCCCAGATGGTGACACCAGGTGAGGACCTGAGACAAAGGCTCCCTTCCTCCCCCCTCCAGGGAGCAAGGCCATTAGCTGATCCCAGCCCCGTCCCTGTGCCTCATCTTCTGGGCCCGAGAAATGGGACCAACTGTGCCTGCTGGCCACCAGCCCAAGCCGAAGTTTACTGGGACTGGTTTACTCACATTGCAGGTGTGTCTTGGTTCCCAGAGAAAGGGAGCTTTATTCTTCAGGTTCCGCGATGCCTCTTGACAGGAGACGTGGGAGTCCCCCTGAGAAACAGTTCAGCCTTTATAAACTGAAGCGGGTGAAGGCTGTGGAAGCAATTGTGAGAATTTTAAACATCAACCACTCGGGTTGAGAAAAAAGGAACTGTGCATTTCGTTCTGGTAGTGGGACGATTGTTTATAAATTTTTTTTTTAAGTTTTTTTAAAGCCATCCAACTTACATAGTACAGAGGCTGAATGAAAGGGGGGCAAGAAGCAATGCAGCAAAGACCAAATTTCTTCAGTCCTGTCTGTGCTCACCTTCCGTGGGCAATGGCAAGTCCCTGCTTCTTTGAGACTCAGGGCAGGGCAAAGCTACAGAAGTCTAGGCAGATACAGAACGTTGGATACAGATGTGCAGTAGCCAGTGATGCTTAGCTCAATGCTGCGTGGTTGTGGGGATGCACAAGACTGGCCTCTTCTCTTCCAGTTAGCCCGGAAGCCCTTTCACAAATAACTTTCTGCTTTGGGAATTGGAAATGCACCTTGGCAATGATTATCTGCTTGCTCACCTTTAGGGCAGCCTGTCTACATACACCCCCCTGGTTACTTTGCATACTCACACATATATCTTGCAATTTAAATTTTTATATTTTATTCATACGTGGAGGATTATTCCTGCAGCTTAGTAAAGCGCTAAATATTATATGAATGTGATTCAAAACATGTCCATTCCATAAAACCCGTTTATGTGCTGTCATTTTCTACAGCATTAAATACATTTTATATCATCAGAAATTTTACGGTATATTTAAAAATGAATTTCTACTTAGCTTAAATGCATTAAGGATTATCCTAAGAGACCCGACTCAAAATGCAGTCATGTTTATTTGTAACTGCCAGAAAATGGCTTGCAAAACTGTTAGTGTCTTTTATTATTCCCTGCCACCGGAGTACTTGCTTGTTAATTAGAGAAATTTCAACTGTCATGGTTGGCAATTATAGCTTCTGTATCATTGTCTGTTATGAATAGTCAATGAGGGCTGATTAATATGCATGAGCGGCAGTATATATAGCGTGTGCATTGGACCACAATCCAGCTGCCAGAGTCACTCAGAGGAGGGAGCGGTGTGTGTGCGTGTGTGTGTGTGTGCGTGCGTGTGTGTCTGTGTGTGCGCGTGCATGCTGCTGCCAGGGAAGGGAGCGTGGAAGGGGAGAGAGTTGTTTGCAGCCTCTGAGGAGAGCACCGCCAGCGTGCAGTGTCGTGTCGCAGCACCTGGCACCTGAGGCTCTCCGAGGACACCTTCATGCCTGCATGCTGAAGGCGCTGCTCCTCCCGGGCGCCGGCGAGTCCTGCAGCCTTCCTCTGCCGGTTCTCTAAACATGGGATGCAGTTTGTGCAGCCTGCAGAAGCCAGAGGAGCAGTACAAATTACTCTACGAAGTTTGTCAGGTAACAACGCGCTGCATCTTTTCCTGTGGGCGTGGCCGGGCACTCACCTGGCTGAGCGTAACTTCTGGGGAAGGAATTGGGGATTTCTGTGCGTGTGTGTGTACTTGGAATGTGACAGCCTCTCTGACGTTTCTGCATATTTTCTATTAAGTCTCTTAGGTGATTTCCTTTACAGTGGCACCTAAGCGCCTGTATTTGAATATTTCAATAGATGCTGAGGACCGTAAGGTGTGGTTCAAGCTATAATGTCACAAAGCTCCTTTACAATTGCCCGCTGTCCCCGGAGTGGCGGACAGATGTCCTAGGCAGGGTCAACGCGTGGTCACGCACCCTTTGAACAAGTTGCAGAAGACGTGGAGGATGATTAACGCCGGCACGGTTTTGTCTCTGTTTACGAATAGTTGTAAGGCGCTCTTTTCAGGGGAGCGCAGGCGTCTACTGCACACTTCAGTCTCTCAGCAACTTCTCGTACCAGAACATGTGGTTCAGATTCACGCTTCACACTTGCCATTTCTATACCTCCTCCTGTGAAAACTTTAAGAACTTCCAGAGCAAGTGGCTTGATCTCGGGTGCTTTCGTCCACAGCCGATGAGTCCTCTAAACTTCTGCAGCATCGCTGACAGGAAATTTCAGTGGAGTTGAAATGGGGTATTTACGGTACGACCCAGAGAACTTATCTTATGTTCATGCTGAGTGTTTTATTTTTTAATATTCCAGTCTTATCCTCACCTAGGAGGTTTTCACACTGCTATACCTGGCAGTTAATGATTTTCCCCTTAAATCATTCTAACTCCTTCAAATTTCTCTCCAGTAATCAGAAAATCATAATTCTGTTACAAAGGAATGTTAACATTAGCACATTAGAAGAAGGTTGTTATTCTGAGAAAAAAAGGCGCTTGCTGTTTCATTTATGACAATACATGGTATGTTAATACAGTCTTTAGAGGGGCTAGACTCAGCTTAAAAAAGAATTTGATTAGCCGTCAATTGGGTGCCATTTTTGCATCAGCCAGCAGAGGGCGCTTAGCATTAAAAACACAGCGAGACTGGTGCTTGTGAGTTGGCTGCCTCAAAGGACAAATTCTAATAATTGGGTGAATAAAAAGGGTGTGTGTGTGTGTGTGTGTGTGTGTGTGTGTGTGTGTGTGTGCGTGCGCGCGCGCGTACGCGCCGGCACTGAGGCATAGAGCAGGTCAAAACAAATCTTATCTTTTGGGGCTTAGGCGCCTCCGCCACCTTCCTGTGTGGAGAGCACATAGCCTACAAAAAACAATCATCTTAAATAAGTTTGGGAAATAATACTTCTGACGTATGACTTCATGCTCAGGGCTTTGCTGGGTTCCCGTCCTTTCAGAGCAGTCCGAGGGCACATTGGAGGTCTGGGCAGAAGTGCCATTGCCACTGGAGATCTGGCCCCCACCCCTTATGTGATCATATGGTAACGCTGTAATCCTAAATTTGCCAAGTTACCATGTGCAGTGAGCCCTGGTGTTCAGTGAGTCAGGCATTCAGAAGTGAGACAAGCAGAACGACAAAACCATCACCAAGGTGGTTGTATACAGTCACTCACCGCTGCATATAAAATAAATACTCTGTGTAAAAATGGAGTTATAATAACTTGCTTTTTTTTCTTTTAACCATCAATGCACGAAAGTATTATTTCACATACGTTGCTGTAGATGTAATAATTAAACTGGCACCCTCCAAAAGGTGACCCTACCGCATTTCCTGCGAATCTGCATTAACTTGTGCTTTATTCGTCTGTGTTATTTGGGCTCCTCCCCTCTCTGCCTCCAAAAAGAGGGAGCCTGGGTTTTGTTTGTTTGTTTGTTTTTTTACTAGGTGAATTTATATGGAAATATTTCTGGCCAAAGCATCGTGCAGTAAATTGCTGATAAATGACTTCCATCTGGAATACACTTTGTCAGCAATTTGGGAAGCCATGCAGATTTATTTTCAGGAAACTCAAACTACTTTTCAGACCCATTACCCTTGTGCCAACTAAGTGAATTTCCCCTTTCTCCCATTCTTTGGAAGTCCTGAACCGTAGCATAAAGGAATTCACAAAACACTTGCAGGAATTAATAATTGCATTCCCACTCTTATTATGCAAAGCCTTATTAGAGCAGAGAAATTAAGGTTTCCATAAATTACAGTTCCAGAAGGTCCGGTGTGTCTGGCTTCAGTAAGCGCTTGTAACAGCAGCACAAAGAGGATCAAATATTCTGGGGCTCAGACTTGATCCTTTCCTCATCCAGAGATAATTCAAAGAGATGCTCTTCATTAGGGCCTTTGGCAAGCTGCCCACAGTTTCTTTTAGGGGCTGCTGTGAACTTAATGATGCAGAACAATGGCTTTGCCTCTTGTTGCAAACATACCTTATTGTACCTTTAATCACAATAGAAAAACACCAACAACAGACGAAGTCGCCTGGTCGTTAAAGGACGTTGCACAGAGTGCACACATCCCAGTGATCTGCGCCGTGTGTTAAGGGATGCGTTGAGATATTTGGAGCTCTTCGAAGGAGAGTATAAGATGTGCCCGCTGCCCACCCTGGGGTTGTAGGATCAGGTGACTTACAGCAGTTCTTTGTGCTTTTACGGTGACTGTGGCATCCTGTGGAGCGTCAAGACAGGGCCCCTGCCTATGAGAGATTTAAAATTTAACTTAGCAGCTGCTTCATGCTTCGGAAAGCCTTCACTTGCCTAGGGTGACTTAGAATACTCAGAAGCACTGTTAAAGTGAAAGGCTGGGGAAGTGGGAAGGGAAGATGCTTTCAGGTTATCAAGGGGTGCAGTCTTCTTCTTGGATAAATTAATTGGCCCGGGAGATCTCATGTTCACAGGGTAATGGGACAGGGAGCCTGGCAGCTCTAGGGCTGTGGCTGGAATCCAGCTAAAGCTGATGACCTGTTGTGCGGGAAGGATGTGTGCAGAGATGGGGAGGTCTGCGGCTCAGCTGGCTTTATGCCGGTGACTCCATCATAGGCCAGGCACCAGCCCTCCACCCAGCTGTGCCCCTCCAGGACCAGGGAAAGCCACCCGGACGCTTTGAGGAGGCTCTTCCCACGAACGGAGGCCTGTGGGAGGGGAAAGGAGTGACACACTAGGCAGTATCATTCATTCCTCCCACCTCCTCTGAGGTCAGCCAGAAACTCAGCATAGTGACCTTTGCTGTTTGATTACACAACAGAGAAATAATTCTGGTTGGGACTTAGGCTTCAAATGAAAAATTATAACAGCTAACACGTTCGCTAAAAATCTGCATGCACATTTTCAAGATGGCAAGTAAAATGTGTTGATAAATGTCAGTGATATTCCTTTTAGCAGCCACAGTATTTTTTTTAATTTTTATTCTTTTATTGAGGTATAGTTGATTTACAGTGTTTTAGGTGTACAGCAAAGTGATTAAGTTATACATATATATGTACGTATGTATCCTTTTTCACATTCTTTTCCATTATAGGTTATTATAAGGTATTGATTACAGTTCCCTGTGCTATATAGTAGGTCCTCGTTGTTTACCTGTTTTATATATAGTACTGTGTATCTGTTAATCCCAAACTCTAACCATAGTAGTGTTTATCGAGCACTTACTACATGCTGGTGCTGTGCTAAGCGCCGACCATGCATTTCCCCGTCAAATCCTCAATGCAGCACCAAGAGATAGGTGGTGTTATTATCCCCATTTCAAAGATGAGGAAACTGAAACACAAAGGAGTTCTAAATGGGGCCAGGAGCCACATCTGTGCTATAATTCTAAAGTTTGTGCATTCTTCTCTTGTATAAATCATTATCATCAAAGTCACCAATGTTATATGGAACACTTGGGTTCGTTTTTAAAATTTGCTCTTGCCTTTTTGGGGCTGTCTTGCGGACACCACAGTCTCACTCAAGCCATGTGCTGCTTAACACCTCTGTCAGCGTGCTGTTACGTGGATCTGTTTTCTTACAAATGAGAGGGGTTTCTGTAGAGCCTCTGGTCCTTCACATGGGGCAGGGCATGGGAGGGGGAGTGGAACAGAGAGTTCTCATTAACCCCCCAGGCAGCTTTAAGAATGGATGATTTGAGAAAGCTTATGTTCTTTTGCCTCTCAGTTACAAAAAAATATCGTATAAGAGGATTTGTGCCTCTTTCTGCCATAAATGTTGTTGGTTTTGAAAAGCCAAAACTTCACCCAATAACTGTGACTTGCCAGAAAACTAAAGATGTATGTCTTTGTGACCGTTTCTCCCTCACTCTATTAATAAGCCAGTTGACTAGGAAAACACAGATTTCTATAGGAAATGCTAATGCAAAGCAACAAGTTTAAGGAATATTCTGGAAACTTGAGTGTACACAGTCCTACTTTCATATTCAATTAGCTACATTCAGTACTCAATTAGATGAATTTACTGCTTTAAAGCAAAGCAACTGTGAGTCCGCTGAGAATGAGCCCAGTCGTGGTACAGAGTTAATGGTGGTTAATTAGATGAACATAAACTTGACCTCTACACAGCAGTGTTGAGCCTGGCATCGTTTTCCTGCAAGTAAGAGTGTGTTCGCTTAAACAACCTATCAGTAGATTCTGAAAGCTTTGTTTCCGAAATGGCTTTCCATTCTGAATTAGTTTAAGCAAAGCAGGTATGGAAAAAGAAAGCCCGTCTCCTCCTGCCTTAACAAACTGGGGGCCCTTTGTTGAGTATGGCACCTGTCTATGGCTGAGAAAGTCACTGTTTCAACATGGGGTACTGTCACTAGCTATTGTTTTCTAACAGTGGATCATAAGCCACTTTTATGTTAAGAAATGAAAAGGTATAGCTTAGGGTTAGACCAGGGCTTACTCCCCTCTTTCTCCCTGTCTCTTCTGTAAGGAGAAAGCTGTGGGGGAACCAGAAGGGAGTTGTCCTGCTTTCCCCATAGAGCTGAGGCCACTTAGCCGCCAGCCAGCTTAGATACCCTTCTAAGTGTTCCCCTGAGGCCGGGCGCACCCCTGGATCCCTGCACTGAGCCTTCCCAAGATGTCCTGCACACCCCTGGCTCCCTCCACTGAGCCTTCCCATGATGCCCTGCACAGCCCTGGATCTCTGCACTGAGCCTTCCCAAGATGCCCTGCACACCCCTGGCTCCCTCCACTGAGCCTTCCCATGATGCCCTGCGCACCCCTGGCTCCCTCCACTGAGCCTTCCCATGATGCCCTGCGCACCCCTGGCTCCCTCCACTGAGCCTTCCCATGATGCCCCGCACAGCCCTGGATCTCTGCACTGAGCCTTCCCATGATGCCCCGCACAGCCCTGGATCTCTGCACTGAGCCTTCCCAAGATGCCCTGCACACCCCTGGCTCCCTCCACTGAGCCTTCCCATGATGCCCTGCGCACCCCTGGCTCCCTCCACTGAGCCTTCCCATGATGCCCTGCGCACCCCTGGCTCCCTCCACTGAGCCTTCCCATGATGCCCCGCACAGCCCTGGATCTCTGCACTGAGCCTTCCCATGATGCCCTGCACAGCCCTGGGTCTCTACACTGAGCCTTCCCAAGATGCCCTGCGCACCCCTAGCTCCCTCCACTGAGCCTTCCCATGAGGCCCTGCACACAGTATTCCCATGATACCCTGCACATCACTCTATGCCTGCACTTCCTTCCACTTGGTTTCCATGTTCTCTGTTCATTGAACCGCCTGGGAGGTCTCATCACCACATGTACCCTCAGCACATGGCTGGTTGACCATGTGGGGTTTTGTATGTGTCTGTGGGGGGTGAGGAGCGAGAAAAGAAACAAGGGCTCTAGTTAGGAGCCCGGAAAGAGAGGAGATGACCATGATTTGAACCCAAGAGGCCAGGAGGGAGAGCAGAGGGGATACAAGACTTTTATTTTTCATTCATTCAGCCAACAGGTTCAACCAGCCAGCCACACTCTGAGCTTCTCTGTGCCTTGCTCACTGGCTCCCCCGCGCCCTTAGAATGAAAGGAACCATTTCACTCAGGCTGCAGGGCGCTGTGTGATCTGGTCTCCTCTTACGGCTCCATAAGCCTCATGCCTCACACCTGCCTGCTCCTCATCTGCCCTGCTCCCCGCAGGGCCCATTCAGCACCCAGAACCCACCTTCCTCCTTCCCTCCCAAGGCTTTCCAACAGACTGTTCCCCTCCACCTGCAGCGTAGTTCACTGATCCTTGAGGGCTCAGCTTAAACGTCCCTCTCCCTAGAGAGCGCCCCTGATCTCAGAGTCCCCCGACCCGCACCTGCGTTGACCTTTCTCTGCAGAGTTTATTCCCTTTCTGGCACTTATCACAACTCATGCACTTATGAACTTGCTTACCGTTTGTCTCCGACCCCAGCCCCCAGGAAAATGTGAAGGTAGGGACACTGCCTTGTTCTCTGTGGCACCCCCGGGCCTGACACGTAACCAATAACTAATCAGGACATATTTACCAAATTAACTTCTGAATGAGGAATGGCTCAAGTGGGTCCCACTTTGGTCTGGGAAGGTTTACGCGGTGACACGTGAGCCCGGGTCCCAGGCCTCTAATAGCTCCCATCGGTATAGCTTGCACACTGCCATGAGGCAGGCGGTCACGGGGGAGGGGACTGCCCCGCTCGCCACATTCCTGTCACCAGCCTGCCATATGGAGCAGTGAGAAAAAATGCAGTTTTTATACATGACTTCTTACCCGCATCAATAATGCAGGGAGAGGCCATGGCTAAGTTGGGGAGGTACAAAGGAATACCGGCAGCAGCTCTGGGTAAAGGCCCACCAGAGCCAAGATAACCCTCACGCACCCTCTGCCAGTGTGGGATTCAACAAGGAACGTAGCATCCTCTCTCTGAAGCGCACAAAGCCGTGTTCCTGGCAGTGTCACCTTCAGTGGTATGGCAGGGGTCATAATACGAGTGAGATGCAGTCGGGCCATGCGGCAGAGAGTCAAGCCCAAAACTGTCAAGAATGAATTCATCTACTTCGAATGGCCTGCTCTCCTATTTCTTCACCAAGGGCATATTGCACTGTGTGTGTCTGTAGGGGAACTTTGGGGGAGCGGTCTCATTCCCAGTCTACTGGTCGCCTAACTAGCAGGATAATATTTTTTTCAAATACATTTGATTATACTCATCAGCTTGTAATAAAAAATAATTTGAAATAGTGCAGAAGTGAAAGAAAATTAGTGGCACCAGTGTTCAATTGTGGAGAACACGGGTCTTGAGTGACAGTAGGGATCCAGGAAAGCTTTTCTGACTTTTGAAGAGTCTCCAGAAATTTCTTCTAAGTCGTTCATTCTCAAAGTATGGTTGATCCTAGACCGGCAGCCATCACCTGAGAGCTTGTTAGAAACACAGGTTCTCCAGCCCCACTCCAGACGTGCTAAGCCAGAATCTCTGTAAGTGATGGCGCCCGGCAGTCTGTGTTTAACAGGCGCTCTGGATGAGTCTGGTGCTCGTTCAAGTTCAAGAACCTCTGTTCTATGTTAAACCAAAAGTACTGGAAGAGGATTCTTTCGCTACCTAAGTTTTCTGGCAGATATTCTTAAGTCTTCCTCTAGATAAGTAGGCATCAAGACAAGCTCTTATCTCAGACATTCAAATGCAGATCGAAAATTTAACCATCTGTTGGTTAATACCAAAAATGTTACTTTATTTTGCTTAAGCAGAGTTTTCAAGGAAACAGTTGTGTACTCTCTAGTTGACAAGCGAAAAACTGTAGGTCAGTGAAGTTTTGTCTATAAAATAAACACACACACACACACGTGTGTGTGTGTGTGTGTGTGTGTGTATCTTTCACAGATAAAACTACAGTAACCTTCAGTTGTTTTTTTTTTTAACCACTGTCCTTCTCAGAGTCACCCCAGGCTCCGAAGTTATCCTGTGTCCTCCTAGCCACAGACCCTCCTACTTCTACAAACACTTCCCTTCCCAGCAGTAAATGGGAAAGTAATCTAAAGTAATGCCGAATAATGTGAATGATGATGGGCAGCGTCCTCCTGCCAGAAGAAAATGTGTTTTTAGAAAGGACCTTGCTACCCAAATGAATCCTGATTTTCAGAAATCTGGAGGAAGTAGGTTTGATCAGGGACTTCTTTGTGAAGATGAGTCATTTAGCTGTCACCATAATGACAGTTCATGATTTACAGACCCCACTTCTGGGGGACATTCAGGCTGCAGGACTTGATCTAACTGTATCTGTCAATTAAACGACATCATTGGCCAATCGTAAATAATTCTCTTAGGACATATCTCTAGTTCTTTTGTCAGATGATCAGCATTTTTAGAGGTTCTTATTAAGTGTTCCCAAATTACCCCCCAAATAAACCTCTCTGTGTAACACCCAACACCTCTCCTCACCCCCACTCCCATACTCACTGGGTATTAAGAAGAGTCTCACTTTTTTTTTCCTCTTTTTTTCTTTTTGCCTATTTGATAGCAGAGAGCAGCGGGAGAGGAGAATGGAATCTCATTTGTAACTTTCATTCTGACATCAGTCTCAAGGTATAAAAATCCCTCTAGGACAGTGGTTCTCGAATGTGAACAGGCATCAGAATCACCTGGAAGGCTTGTCCAAACACTAGGTCCTGTGCATCACCCTTCGGTTTTAGATGCTGCTGGTCTGCGTACCACCCTTTGAGAACCACTGCTCTAGGAGATAACGTAGGTAATTACATGTAGGTGGGTGGGTGAGTGATTGGATGGATGGAAGGAAAGCGGGGAAGGAAGGACAGGATGTGAAGGAAAGAGGGGCATTTAGGGGATATACCTTTTCAGTTTCACTAATGCCAAATTGTTTTTCATCATCATGGCAGAGAGATTCTTGTTGCTGTACGTCCCTATCGACACTTGGTACTGTCTGAATTCTTAACTTTTCCAATGTAATTTATATGGAGAGGTAGCTCACTATGGTTTAAATTTGCTTTTCCCTAATCATTAATGAAGTTGAGCACATACCCTCAGTATCCTCAGGGGACTAGTTTCAGAAGCCCTTGCAGATACCCAAATCCGTAGGGGCAGAAGTCCCTTATATAAAATGGTGTAGTAAAGTGAATATAGTCAGCTGTTCATACCCCTAGATGTGAATCCCACAAATACAGGGAGATGACTGTATTTTTTTTCATATGTACATTCATCATATTTGAGTTTCTTTTTCTGTGTATGAAGTCCCTGTTCAGGCTTTCCCCAGTTCTCTGTTGGATTTTGCATCTTTTTCACCTGGTTTGTAGGATTTTTTAAAACATAGTCCGGATACGAATCCCTCAGTAGTTATACACGTTTTCCCCCAGTTTGTAACTTATCTTTCCCATCTCTTTAGGATGTCTTCCAATGAACCGAATCCCTTAATTGAATGTTGTCAAATATATCAGTCTTTTCTTACAGTTTGTGCTTTTAGTCTCTGTTGGGAAACATGATCTCTACCTTGAAGTCACAGAACTACTCACCTGTTTTCTTCTAAAAATTTAATATAAATATTGCCTTTCACAGTACCTTTTTATATATGGTGGAAGGCTGGAGTCCAGCTTCATTTTTTTAACATGGATTTTCCAGTACCACTTGGAGAAAAGCCTATCTCTTCCCCATCAAGGGGCGATACCAGCTTCCCTGTGTGGTCAGGACTGTTTCTGGCCTTTCTGTTCTGCTCCCTTTCTTCCCTCTGCACCAGTATTGCACTTAGAGCATCTGTTATATCCTGCTGTAGTTATGCAGTATTTCTTGGTCCCTGATAGAGCAGGGCCCTTCCCAGAGCCACCTTGGTGCATTCTTCTTGGCTGTTCATGGCGCTCTTATCATTCGTGGACTTGGGATGTTCAGCTTGTCAGGGTAACATATGGGTAGTGTTCTTTTTCTCAAAGTGGCTGGGAGATTTACAAGTCTTCATTGTAGCAGTGTTTTCAATTACATATATCTTTGATATTTTTAAATTTATTCAATATTTAATAAAATAAAAATATTCATAAAAGACCCAAGAAGAAATAACTCATTTTAAAACCTCCCCTTTCCCCCAATTCTGAAGGAAAGTAAATCACACATAGTAAGGGGGGGTGGGGAGGAGTTGATAAGCTATAAGATCTTTAAAAAGTATAGAATACTACTTTATATTTTTCTTCACATATAGCATTCTTCATTCCATAAAAGAATCCTCTCAAACCATAACATTTGTTGTAACAGAAAAGAAGACATCCATAAGACTACAGTCAGAGCTGGCGTCTTTATAAACACATTTCCTATGAGTTTGCATGTTTTTATGTAAAGAAGTCTTTGGCAAAAATGTTGTCTTTTTTGTGAGCAAACAATGCGTAAACTAAATAATGCAGACACCTACTATTCAGAGCATTAAACCAACGAAACCAGTTAATTTGTCAGACATTTAGGAAGATAACAGTTTCCTCCCTGTGTTAAGCAGTTTACCATAGAATTACCAGACATGTTCCTGTTCTACCCCATGTGACAATTAATTATTCCCCTCCCCTGCCCAAAGTGTCAGTGGTTGTCGCACATAACATTCAAAGTGACGTGCATTTTAATAAAAGAAAACTCCAAAGGATAGGAACCAATTTCCCTCTATGAGGCAGCTGCTCACTATTTGGGGAGTTGGAAAAACCTAGAGAGAAATAAGTATCCCTCATAACAATATTCCTTGTGGCATCAGGAGGTGAAAAGCAGCGGATGTTTCCCCCCCAGAATCATAGTAGTCTTTTACATCCGGGATTCCGTACCTTTTTATCTAGTTACGAAATGCCCGGCATGAGTAACTTGTGTTGCACACCCTCTCCATGTTAGATACCAGCGACCCTGTGCTGCACTTACCTGCATATATTGATGTGTTCCCATTTGGAATAATTCCTTAGCAAGGGGTGCCTCTCTTGCCCCCGTACTGGCATTTTCTCCTTTTTAGTTCTCGATCTAGCAACTTTGTAAGCCTAAGATTTGTAGGGTAGGGCTAGGTCTCTGGAAACTTTGCAGGAATTGAAGTTTGAGTTGTTTGGCATGTCTGTCTCATCTCTCCCACCCCGACGAAGTTTCTCTTCAAGGTCTGCCATGGAGTGGAACCTGGGAGCTTGTGGCTGTTCCCCTAAGACTGAAGGAAGGGGGGCAAATCAGTGTGAGAGTTAGTGCATCTCTTTTTTCTCAGTTGGCTCTGAGGTTTCAGAACCAATTCTATTCCCTATCCAACCAAAGTTAAGAAATGTCCAGACAAAGGAGGAAGCAATTCCAGCATCGTATTATTTATCCTTGAATGACTAGTGAAGGCCCAAGGACAATATATTCTCATGATTTGGGGGTTTATGCTTATCAGCATACAATAAATAATAATAATAGCAATGATAAATAACTGAGTGTTATTTGCTGTGCACGTGATTTATATACATGTGTCATATACGTGTAATTCTCACACAGCCCCTTAAAGTCCAGGTACTATTGTTAGTTCCATTTTACAGATGAGACAACTGAGAGTTAGTGAGGGAAGCTGACTAACTTGCCTGGGATCACGTGGCTGGTGAGAGGGAGAGCAGTTATCCTAGCGCAGGACTGCCTGACTCAAGCAGAGACCTGACTGTGGGCAGATCCCCTCACTCCTTCCTCCCACACACACTCAGAGGTCCCTCCGTGGTCCTGGTAACGTGCTAAATATCAGGCATTGCAATGGAAAGCAAAGTCCCTGCCCTGTGGGGCTGACATTTGTGGGGAGAAGGGGGGAGGGGGTCCGAAATTAAATCTTACACCAGTGAGTGTAAGGTAAACTGCAAAGGAATATGGGTCAACTACAAAAGCATCGTAGAAAGGCTTAACCAAGAACCTGTGCATGGTTTTGTCCTCTTTTAAATGGAGGTAGGTCTACAGCTTTGGAGGTTATATGATGTTATCAGTGTGATACCGCCTTCAGGTGGAAGTTCATCTTATTGTTTGATTAAGGCAGGAGAGGGATTCCACCTGCAGCTTACCCCAGTTGAGAGTCACCTTCTAGTGGTCCTACGGACAGCATGTATTGAGTGCCTACTGTGTTCTCTGGGCCACATGCTGAGAGAAAGACTGAAAACAACCCCTGTGCTCACAGCATTCATGGCCTAGTTGAGAAGACAAACCAGAGACCTCGTTTTACTCAGAGTTGATGTATAAAAGGGGGAAACTCAGGGCCGTGCCGTGGAGTAACTTTGTGCTGTGGAAAGTTCTCTGAGCCTCTCTGAACCTTAGACTCTTCCTCTGAAGCACAGGAATACAAACTCCCCCTCTTCCTAGGGTGTTGGGAGTGTGCAAGTGAGCTCTGATATGTTCGAGTGTATGTACGGCCCGATATTGCACTGAACACTGTTATATATTGTCAAACAAGCCGATCTGTGGGGACCGAGGGAGAAAGCTGGCATTTCTAGAGGAGACGGGGGCAGCCAGGTCTCCAAAATTGGGTCAAAGAGGATCATCGTTATGGGTCGTGAGTCTCCGGGGGAGTGCGTAAAGCGCCGCGAATGGAATCCAGAAAGGCCAGCTTCTGGCCATCACTGGGTACCACTGTAGCTAAGTCATTTCTGTTAAAGCAACAGTGGAGAAGAGGGCTTTCAAGAGATGTCTGTAAGGCCAGGTCTTCCCCAAAATAATATGCAGAGGTGGAATGACGCTGTATGTTTGGAGGAAATGCTCAGATTTGGTCATTTGTTCAATAGGTTATTTTTTGAACGCCTGCCGTGTGCCCCGTCGGGACAGCCACCGACGATGCTGCAGTGGTTGCAGAGGTAACTAAACAGGTTGCGGTCCTCACATTCTCACCACTCAGAGAGGGAGGGAGACGTCGCCAAGTTGCCTCTCAGGTGAAGTCACACCTGTGACCAGCACTGTGGGTGGCCACTACCAAGCACTCGGGGCACTTGTAATGGGGATTAGGACTCAATCATGGTGGCCAGGCTGGCTTCCTGACCTGTGAATAGTCACGGGTCCCCAGACAGAGGCTCTGGGGCAGAAAGAGTCCTGGATTCTAGGAGAAGCGTATCATTACTTTCATGTGCACATGTCCCATATATGCTTCGGTATCCAGAGAGGGCTTTGTTTCCAGCATGCTATGCAAACTTTGACACTTACTCGTTGAGCTACAGCCGATGAAAACACTTTTGAACGAATAAAAGGGCTGTGTAGGTGGTGGTGTGACTGTATGACATATATTTAAAAGAAGAAATGTTTTGACATTAACTATCTCCCTGCTAGCGAAGGGGATGAGGGAACATAAGTTGTCCAACTGTAGATTTTGAAAACAGGGAACTATATTCAATATCCTGTAATAAACCATAATGGAAAAGAGTATGAAAAGGTAAATCACCTATACTTCAATTAAAAAAAAATTATTGCCTAAAATTAAAAAAAGAATATGAAAAAATATATATATACACACACATACATCTATAACTGAATCACTTTGCCATACACTTGAAACTAACACAACATTGTAAATTAACTATACTTCAATTAAAAAAATTTTTTTAAATATGTATTTAGACTTATACATTCATATCAATAAAAAGGAGCCTATATTATTCCCAGATAGAGTTTGTATGCAAAGCCTAGGATAGCAGTTAGCACAGGTATTCAGCCAGAAGTTTCCTCTGGACACACACAGCGAATGTTACCACTGCCAAGCTTGTTTTTCAGTGAGCTCATCCGACAGGCACGATGAAATGAGGTCAAAGAGAAGTTTCCAGAGCTTCAGACTCTCGGTTTCTAACTCAACTAAGAAAAGGTTTTAAAAAGGAAAAATCCCTGACCCAAACCAAGGCAGAGGGGGAAAAAAACTGCTGTTGCCTAAAGCAACTAAAGAGAAACACAGTGTTTCCACGGCTGCCCTCTACCGCTGCGCGTGTTGGGGAATCATATTTTTGCCGCCAGCGGTCTTATTTCTTGTTCTCACACCCACGCACCATTTTGCTGAAACATAGCTGCAAGTGAATTTCCACCCATCTGGGCACACTTGCTAACTATACTGAAGCATCCAAACTGCAAATATCAACCCCAGCCATCTCCCTCTCCCCTGTGATAACTTTACTCTTCAAAAATATTATTCCATTCTTTTTCCGGCCTTGTGTATGACATAATCAAAATCATGTACACACACTTGCCTCTCTCTGTCTCTGTCTCTGTCTCTGTCTCTCTCTCTCTCTCTCTCTCTCTCTCTCTCTCTCTGGAAAACCCCTACATTTCCTCATATTCTAATTGCATTGTCAAGTGTTTTGTTTGGTTCATTAATTCCTTCCCAGATGATTTGCTCCTGGTAGGTTTCTAGCAAGTTCTACCCATGTCTAATAAATCATCTTAGAAAACGCTGCAGGTTCTTCTCCGTCCTAGAGACTAGAGTCCTGCACCCCTGCAAGCGGTTTTATTCTCCTTCCTCTCACAAGATTATCCTCTTCAGCTTCATTATTAAAGCTCTCGAACCATCCAATAGCAGAAGAGAGATTGCAGAATGGCTCGCTTCCCTGCAACATACTCAGGGTTGTTTTGTCATCTAAACAAAGTTTCTCCAGGTGGCTGCAGGCAAGGGGTCCGTCTCCTCTCTGTCCCCTGCTGGACCTGAGAGTCAGGGGGATGACTGAAAGGACCTGCTACCCTGATGGGATGCTTCCATATAACCAAAATGGAGAGCAAGAAAATGAAATCAAGAGGTTTTAAGTGAGTATCCGGAGGATGTGAAAGGATTTAGGGACACAGGTCTTGCTCCCAGGATGTGACTGAATTGTTGGAGCAGGGGATTATGGGATTGTGTCTAGAAAGGCTGTAAGGCATAGGCCAGGTGTTGGGTAATCAGAAATAATCAAGGAGGCCCTCAGGGGCCACTGAGATTCATCCTACATTAAAAGTCATCATCATCACCTAGAGTAATGCCCTCATTTAATTTACAGGTGAGGAAACTGAGGCCCAGAAAGGACCCGTGGTTTCTTTTGACAAAAAGTATAATATTTTGCTTACTTTATCTTCTTGGTTCCCAGCATTTATCAATGACAAGACTCATGCGTATGTGATTTAGTACTTTTAACCCAGTTCATATTTTCTACAAATATCTTTAATTTTATTTTTTATTTTTGTTCAGATCAACAAACTTATCATGGGCCTCCTATGTGCTAGGTGTTCTGTGCGGTTGAAATATGCAATTATTCTGCCATTCTTCTTTCCCAGAGTTTAATCACCAAAAAAGCGAGGATCAATTATTATAATGTGGTCGTAGTTTAAGCCCTTCGGTGCCTGTGAAGTCAAGAGGCAGAGTCATTTTATTTCCTATTTCAGAGGTGATAAATATCCTAGAATGTCATCATTATTCTTTTCGTGCCATTTGTAAATCACATTTATAAATCTTTGAGAAAGAAGTACCAACTTAAGTTTATTCTTGATTCATAAAGGTTCTAAATCTTCCCAGTTTCTGTTTCTTCCACCGTAGATGTCTCCAGAGTTGGTTATTCCCACTCATTTTCATTGGTTCTTCTTTCACAGCCAATATTTCCAGAAATCTGCATTAATTTCTCACAGCAGCCACGAGGTAATTGCATATCTCAGTGGAGATAACGTAGGATTTACACAATCTATTGATGTCAAGTTGTTCCTGGGCTCTGGTTGCAGGGAGGGGTCTCAGCAAAGTATGACTGTTTTGGCAATCCAGGAAAGATGTGTCCGGATTCATGACTGCATGTAAACACTCCTAAATGGAGTAGTCATACATATTACAGATGAAATGTGAGCTGGTAGGATGAAGTGTTTTTCCTTTTGGAAATGTTATTCAAATTTAGAAATACATCTCAACCCAGCAGAAAAGAGGCAAATATTTTCTCCTCTAACCTGAATTTCCTTAACAAATTGAACAGTAATTTGCAATTAAAACTATAGAATCTTTCCAAAGTTGAGGACAGACACAAGGTTAGCTTTTGTGCTGTAATTATGTCAACTAGGTAAGCAGTGAAATGGCACCCCTCCCCCAGTTACGCAGCATCACTCTGCAAAATGATTCTGTTAGCATAAA
Organism: Balaenoptera borealis; assembly: GCF_965194805.1. Lineage (NCBI taxonomy): Eukaryota > Metazoa > Chordata > Mammalia > Artiodactyla > Balaenopteridae > Balaenoptera > Balaenoptera borealis. Next base: position 21,526,957 of record NC_138869.1, read on the forward strand.
ATATGGACTCATGTTCCCCACTCTGAGAACACTTGCACAACAAGGGCTGTCCCAAAAAAACAGAACAAAACCAAAACCAAAGCCAAAACAAGGGCTGTCCTGCCAAACTGCAGGCTTCAATTCTGCAATTTTTCCTTCCCTTCTTAGTTCTCCCTGTGGGAAGATTAGGAAATTTTTCATAATGAAAATGCCCACAGTTAGCTATCATAATACCACTTTGAACTGCTGATGTCCAGTAAAGGTCAAAACTAAAAATCCAAAAATTCTTGTCAGTGGACACGGTGTGCATTTTTAATACTAAAACACCAATAATGTGGGACAGTTTACGTGAAGGAACAAGAGTTTTAGGAGCAAGTGGGTGGAGCTCCCCTTTTTGAAGCTGGGGAGTATGTGTCCCGTTTGGCAGAGAGAATTGTTGAGATTCGAGATTGAGTAGCTTTTTTAATCAATCAGCAAGATAAACCGTTCTTCCTCTTCTAATCTAACCTCCTTATGGTTTTCCGGCAAAAGGGTGGAGATACAGAATTCCAGAGTCTTAGGGAGCAAAGTCTCCAGCAATAACTAGGAGCTTCGGTCGGGGCAGGACGCTCTCATCGTCCACGTGAACTTGTGAGGAAGGCACCCCAAGAAGGAGCAGGGACTTAGGACCCCGCCCATTACAGAGAGCCTGTAGGCAGGAAGTAACCCAGTAGCAGAACCATCCAAATTATCAAGAAACCCAGGACCTGCCTAGGTCCCTATTCAGCTCAAAGGTTTTGAGATTTGGAGCTTGCGTTTGTTTTGGCTTGATGGTCACACCTCAACAGGTAGTTTACTTTTGCAAAGAATGCTATATTTGGAGTTAGTAGTTCGGGGGAGCTTGAACTTGGTCTCCTGTTTAATAGCTATGGAACCCTTAGGCAAGTCACTTACCCTCTTGAGTCTCAACTTCCTGTGAAAATGGAAAGAACTCCCCTGGTGGTTGGGAGGGCTCCACTTCCCAAATATCTCTTTGGTCTGCTTGCGCCACTCAGTCACCTCGTTCCTAGCCTCTAACAGTCCATTCTTCACACAGCAGCCAGATGCTACGATCATGTTTCTAAGATGTAAACCTGAACACGTAGCCTTTGAGTCCTGTCACCTCTCCACCCCCCCCACCCCACCCCACCCCCACTTAAATCATCTCAGGACCAAAGTCCTATCTGTAGCCTCTGAGGGTCAACATAGTCTGCCCCCGCCCACCCCTCTAGTCTCATCACATAAGCATCTCTGTTCCACCTATCCTGATCCTCTTGTACCAGGTTTCGTCCAGCCTCAGGGCCTTTGCACATGCGGCTCCCTCTGTCTGCAATAATCTCTCCTCTCTTCCTCTCCACATAAATCCTGGTTATTCTTCTGATTTGTCCTCAACATCTCTTCCTCAGAGGAGCCCCCTCTTCCCAACACCTGCCCCCTTAACCCTGCCAGGTTCTCTTTCCTTCCCTCAGTTATGGGATTATTAGCATCTGTCTCCTTACCCAGACTATGAACTGCTTGGGGCAGCTCCCATTTCTGGTTTTGCCCACTGATGCACTGGGGTTTCAGTAGGGGTATTGGGCACATAGTCATTCTCGGGTTTTATTATTCATGCGCTGATTGCACATGAATAAGTGAATGTACAGTGCCTAAGCCTCGTGTATGGTACATAGAAAATACTCAGAAGTGTTAGACATTATTTGTTCAAAGAATCAAGTAGCTTTGGTCTTTGGAGGACATTTCGAATTCCAGCCCTGCTTTCTAGTTTTCCCCTGATGTGGAACTTTTAAAAATGCTTTTTAGGAAATTGGAGGTATTTGAGAAGATACAGCATAATTTATTTAGAAAGGTGATTATGGACAAGCCAACTAATGATTACTTCTATATGAGGACAGAAGAAAAACTAGCCCTTCTCTAAACATTCAGGGGTAGTTTTATTTTCATACTGACACCAGGCCCTTCTCAACTGATTTTTTTCAACCACTAAGACGACATTTAATTTTTACGGCATTTTCTTCAAGGATCTTCCACAGTCATTTTAACAGACGTTTTACTAATCGGTCTGTAGACCACTAAATGAACTAGTTGGTGATGCAGGAGCCAAAATTAGTTTCCATCTAAGTGATACACATCATTATGTTATTTCTTTGGATAGAAAACCGACAACAAACAAACAAGATTCCAAATCACTGTTGAGGTTACACAAATCCTTGAGAGCCCGGAAATTCTATTTAAAGTGAATCAACTTTAGCTTTGATTTTCTTTCTGGAGTTCATTGGTTTGTTGCCTGACCTTCGTGTTCTTTAGAGATAGTTAGGAAATTTCATAATCTTGTTAAAAGCAGCAAATAAAGTGCAGGTCATTCAGGCCAGTAAGCATTTTTCAAAATTAGCTCTCTTGGCCTGACTCCTCTTTAAGATTCAAAGGGTTCAGAAACTCTGAGGCTACTTATTTCATTACTGCTCAAGAATGTTCTTTTTTAACAAAAGACTACGTTTGCCCTAATTGGACTGTTTTAAATGGTGTTCCGTTGCCAGAGCTTCACAACATGCCTTGGGACATGGACGTTCGTAGGACAGACATGCTAAAATCTGATGAGACAACTTAGTGAGAAAAGAATTTAGAGAAAAGATAGATGCCCCTCTGCTCTGAGCTTCTCTGCAATTAAGTGGGAAGGGATGGGTTAGTGAATATCATTAAATGGGGTACCATCACCACCATGAGTTCCTGGGAAAGGTGAGGTGGCTGAGCCCACCTGGTTCGGCGTGGAGGAGCCCACCCATCCCCACCAAGGCATGTCCAGTGAATGTCCTCCTTTGACGAGGATCTTTGTTCTTCCCACTTGAGCGTATGTTCCTTGTCTAGGGCCCACCCCTCTCTCTTTCTGATGACGCTGTTTCATCCCAGTTTCATCCCACCATCCCTTCTTGGGGTCAGTATAATCAGCCGTTAACACTTCCCTTCGCTTCAGGGCTGAGGTTGGGTCATAGCACTCCAGCTGTGCCGCCCAGTGGTTAGAGCATGCACTTGCAGTTGGGCAGGCCTTCTTCAAATCCCATCTCTACTGCTCATGAGAGGCACATCTTTTAGGAAGCTGCCAGCACTCCTCGGGCTTTTATTTCCTGGTCTGTAAAAGCAGAGGTAATACCACTCACCTCACCATTGACCTTCTCACTGTGAAATGGGATGAAATTGTCCGCGTGAAGCACTCAGCACAGCACCTGGCACAGAGCAAACACTGAGTGCTTGGAGTTCAGGGTATCACATCCTTGAGATGGATGCCAGGATCCAGAAAAGGCTTTCTTTCCACATAAATGAGTGAAACGTAAAATCTGTTTTATGGGTATTCTTATGTGATTTATTTGCAGTTAAGTTTTTACTGAAATTTGACAGCTGGAATTTTTAGGAACCACATGTGGACCAGTATCTCCTGTAAAAGTGGTGACTACGAGCCAGACTCCCTTCTAAGCCCTTTGCAACAAATCTTTACAACTCCATTTATAGATAAGGCACAGGGAGAGGCACGTAGTTTGTCCAGGTTTGTAGGGTTATAACAACAGCTAACATTGGGCACTGTGCTAAGATCTTTGTCTCAAAACCCTGAGAGGAAAATACTTTAATATCCGCCATTTCCAACTGGGGACACTGAGGCACAGGGGTAGAATGATTTACCCAAAGTCACACGTCTGGTAAACGGAGCAGGGATTCAGACCCCTGTGTGTCTCACCCCAGAGCCCCGACAGTGTTCATTCTTTACCCAGTGTTACTGGGCCTTGGTTACCACTTTATCAGTGCCTGGCACATGTTGGGTTCCCCAGTAATTCTACAAATGAGCAAGGACAACAGATAGCTAAAGTTTATTGAGCCCTCACTCTGTGCAGGGCCATACACCCTAATTACTTTCTCTGCACAGCCTAATTAATTCTAACACCGCCCAATGATATAGGTCCTGCTGTAAACCCATTTCACTGGTAAGAAAACTGAGGCACCGAGAGGTTAACTTGCCCAAGATGCTACAGCACGTAAGTGACACAGCCTACATTGAAGCCGAGGCATTCAGCCCTAGGGCTGGAGCTTTCAACCTTCACCGTGGACCCTCATCACATGTAAAACTCCTGCCTGTTCTTGCCCGTCTTCATGCAGTATCCGTTAGAAGACCCTCCTCACTTGAAACTTAAATGACTGTGGTGACATAAAACATCACTAAACATTGATGTAAATCCTGTGTGACAACAATTCTGTTGATGGAAGAATCTTCCTACATGTCCCTTCCTCTAATGGTCAGAGACCTGAGGGTAGGAATTTTATTCTAGCCAGCCCTCTAGTCTTTGAGGAAATCAACTAACAAATTTAAGTTTGTACAAGAGATTTATGAGACCAGTATGAAGTTTATATACCAAGGAGATGGAAATGACATAAAATGGTTTTCTTAAGGCTTTGCTGTGATGCTTGCAAAAACCTGGCCACGCTTTCTTCCTTCTATGTGTGGCTATATTTGCTGTTACCGTAGGAGATCATGCCAATATGGATGGTTAAATGCAGTAAACTTGACGTGTAGGAAGAAGCGTGAACCCTTCTGAACTAAGCGTGCGTCTCCCAACTCAAGGTGAAAGCCACCAGCATCCTTAGCGGAAGGTCTTCAGGTGCACAAACACTCTCTGTGCCTCTTGATTTCATCCCCGTTAAATGGTGATGATAGTAGCACCTCCCTCGTGGGAAGACTATGTGAGTTAACGTATACAAAGTGCTTAGACCAAGTCTTCGTCTGGCACAGCAGGGTGCCGTCCCCCTGTTGGCTGTATCACGACTGACGTGTCAGAGACTCCAGCATTTGGCCTCACGTATCCTGTTCACTCATTAGGTACCAAGGTGAACGATGCCGCACAGAGAGCTTTCTCAGAGTGCTCAACCTGGATGCACTCAGGGAGGACCCCTGTTGACAACCCTCCTGGCGAGGGGTGAGGTAGCTGAGCACCCAGCAGTCCCCTCCATGTGTCCAGGACTCAAGTGTAAATGCCCGTAGGCCAGGCCATCGCGCGCTTCCACTACACCCGACTCCAGAGCTGGGCGGCCGAGCGGGCCCAAGGCCAACCCTTCTGGCTTTCACTGTGACTTAGACAAGGGCCCCCCTTCCCCTGGGTGGACACACCTGTAGCCCACCCATCCTCCTCGCCTCCCGGCCTGGGCACGTTGCTCACGGTTGAGTCTGCGCCGCTGCTGGAAAGGGGAGTACGGATGGGGAGGAGAGAGCATGGTCCGAGAAAGAGAAAGAAGCAATTACCCATTTTCTGATTTTTCGATGAGGTCTGTCAATTTGGTATTTCTTGTTTCTTTCCTCTCCATTGGGGATCAAGGTTCCTTTTTGACTTCCAGTGGCTCCACTTTGTCACCTGCAAGTTCAGAACCCAGGGACTTCAGGAGAGCTTAGCTAGGGCTGCCTTGTTTCTTCACAAACACTCCAAGACCTCTCTGGGCCTCATGTATTTCATTCTCCAAAAGAGCAGAGGGTACTTTCCTTGATACCACTTTGATCGTATCAAGAAATGGAACAGGAGACATTTTAAGATTGAAAGTGCTCCTCACGAAATATGTATGTATGTAACCAAATACGACACACGTTTTATTCTTGTTTGGAATCTGCCAGTTATAAAAATGGACACATAATCAGGTTTGTGTTCATCTTAGCTATGAACATAAGATCAGAGCAGAAAATGCTTTTGTTTCCAGAGTAGGAAAGACCATGAAATGCCAACAAACGTGCGCGAGAGGAACATGACAGTCTACAGACGCGTGAATAGGTCACTCAGGTGATAAATTATTTGCGAGGCTGCTACATGCCAGCTGCTGTGTTGAGCTCCGGGTGTCCTATAGTGAACAAAACACACAGTTCTTGCCCTTGTGGAACTTAGGGCCCCATGAGAAAATATCAGCAATCGACCGAAAATCAAATAACTACGTAATTACACATCTCAAAACAGCTGTGAAGGGTGTGATCCCATCTGACTCAGCGACATCTCCTTGTGGGAATGTCCTCCAGCATCACTAGTCCGCAGGTAGAAACGGGGAGGCAGGTGGTTGGCCGGAAAGATAGGCCAGGGCTTTTCAGATGAGTCAGAAGGAATAAGAGAGGGGCAGGGATGGTTGAAGACATTTGCAAGCACATCCCCCAGGGATGAACAGCGCTGAACCCTTGGAATGTGAAGGACCGTATTTAACTGACTTGTAACATGAAACCAATCCCTCCTCCAGAAGAATTAAATACATACCTGGAAAAGACACTCGAGTTTCAAAGAACTTAAGGGACCTAGACTGTAGAGAGATTCAGCTGTAGAAACACCTTGTTTCCAAGTACTCACCACTGGGCTTTCCTATAATATGTTGGGCTGCTTCTTTAAATTACCACCTTTAAGATGAGGTTAAAGTATGCATGTTCATTTTAAGATGCAAAATGGTTCAAGTACACTGTAGTTTAACGGACCTCTGTAACCTATCGCTCACAATGGGATTTCGGGGTGATGAAATCAAGGCTTCCAAAAGGAGATAAGCAAGATTTTGTTGATGAAGATAGGATTTTGACCTGAGAAGAAAGCATCTTGTAATAGTGTGGGACTAATACTTTTTAATCTGAGTACATCTATGATTTTTAGCCTCTTTCTTTAAGACGTGTCATCTCTTTTATCACTCGGAGGCTGGTAGCCAGGTATATTCTATATTTAGGGGGGAAAAAAAAACAGTAAAGCATTTTGAAACATGATAGGCTTAAGTTTGACAGAAGGAAGACTCCTCTAATAGGAAAATTACCCAGGCTATACTTTCATCCACGCAGGGCGCTCAGAATATAATGAGGGGATCTTCCCGTTGAAGAAATACCAAACCTAGGAAAATAACATCAGGACACATTTAGAAATTACCATGGACAAACCTCACTGCAGTCCTTACTGCAAACCAAATGCACCCATACAGATGTAAGTTCTACTACATCGGAACCGAGGTCTCTGTGAGTGTAGTCTCCTTGTTCATACCGTCTTGAAAGTGAGTACTTTGCACAGAAACATATTAATTTGAACACCATTTGTTCACTAAGACCCATATTCCTTCTTAACTGCCATAATACCTCTATTTTAGATAAGTTGGCCTTCCCTTTATCAAGCCCCAGAGCAGACTATAAATTCGAAATAAATTAAGGCAGACAGGAGTTTCCTGAATGAAAAAAATTTTTTAATCCAACCTAAATCAGAGCTTGAAACCTTTTACTTTTCTGTATGTAGTTTATTATCGTCTATTGCTTCCAGTGGAATCTAAGTTTTAATTAGTTTGACAACATAGGTGTGATATTTTACAGAATGCAATCACTGCCCCTGTATTTAATTAAATGAACCCTATAAAAGTGGGGTTTTAGCCCGGGGCGTAATTTATAGTAGGCTGAATTGAAAACTGCATTAGCACTTTATACTGGGGTCGTTTGCACATGTAATAGAAATCGAGGTGATTGTGATAAGCTGATCCTCAGAAACCAAATGTCTTCCCATAAATAGAAACGTATTGTCTAATTTAGAGAGAATATGCTATGTCTTTTCCAAATATATCTTAAAATACCCCGAAATGCTTACAATTATGTTGTAGGGAACTTTGAAAGCTTTCTGGCTCCTGTTTTGAAAGGTGATTTTAAAAAGCGTATGACAGTAGTTTCACCAATGGAATTTCTAGGTAGACCGTGAAAACCAAGACTCTTTCTAGGTCGTGAGCTTAATTAGCGTTCCAGCGTGTGTAGATTCTGTCTTCCTCGGCCAGATCCAACCCCTCATTAGATGCCACGGTGAAATGCTACCCACAATGCATTTCATGTGACCATTTCTTAAGTGGCTTGCACATCCTGTGGCCTCATTTTTCCCCAAGAAATTCTTCTAAGTGGTATCCCATCAGCCAAGAGGGGAACAGGTCTCCCTGAGTAACCTCAGAAAATACTTGGTGAATGAGTGAAAGATGGACAGCTGGGTTATCAATGAAATGTACCCCCATGTGGAAAAACCTACCAGCTTTGCGTTCGTTCTCAGGACCGTGGAAAACATACTCACGGGCACCTCACGCAAAGAGCCGCAGTCATGCTACCCAGGCTTAAATGCAACCGGAAGGGAATCCTTCCATGCCCTCAGCATCTTGTCCCTGGAGATCGTATACTAAAGGACCTCTTGAAGGTTCCTTAGTGTCCTGTCATATTTGCAGCAGTGATGTTTGCCCTGAGATAAAGCAATTGGATTTTCACCCTAATTGCACCTACATCCCAGGGGACCATCCAGAGCCTTAGGTGAATAACTTAAGCATTTAATTTATAATAAAGTTTGCCATCAGCATTTTTTCTTCCAAAACATTCAATTTACTTGGTTTTAGAGCTGCATAAACTGTTTTAAAAGCAATCTGCTCAATTGGGCGAGTTAATGATATTTAATTTGACTGGGCCAAACGTCACGGGATGAACATTGCGCCTGTAATTGCAGCCATCATCACCGCCGTCTTGTGTAATGTACATGTAATGCTAATCCCGGGAATAAAGGTTGTCATTCTCGGTTGGCTGACGGCGTGCACTGGGCTCATCACCTCGCTAAGTCTCTCAGTGATGTGATTCCAAGATGACAGGGTAATAAGTGTTATGTGCACAAGGTAATTCCAAACAAATTTGGCCGCAAAAATGGATTGTCTAGGAGAGTAAGTTCCTGCCTTGTCTCATCATCTTTTAAGAGAATGTAATGATGCCTAAAATACCTTGTCAAGAAGCTTGTGTGGCAGGGGTCAAATCCTGTAAGATTTATCCATTGCACTGCCCGCTCCAGAGAACCCCAACCTGCGGACTGAAAATATCAATATGTATGTTGGTAGCTCAGGAACGTTTGGGCTGGGAACTTCCCTGAAAAATAAAGAAGCGTCTCAGTATACAAGTGTCTCTTAAGACTACCTAACTAGACTGCATTTTGCTTCTTTGATTTGCGGACTCTTGTCTCCTGGGAAAATGTGACTGTTCTGGGGTAGGATCCCCATTAGCACTGGTATCTTAGTAAATTCTTATGATGTGCATGCTAGGCTGTAAAGTAGATTATCTCATTAAACTTTATAATAATCCTAAGAGGCATGACACTATAATTACATTTATTTTGCACATGAGGAAACCGAGACTCAGAGGGAAATAAATGGTCCAAAGCGACAGTCCAGATTCTAACCCCGGTCTGATTCCACGGTTTCAGCCCCTGGGCACTGCAGCCCTGAACCGTAAGAAAGGAGTGGGTCGCCTGGCTTGTGGAGCGGCATATTTGAGCTGTGTTTGATTAACATATACACGGCACCGGGCTCCTGAAATTGTTCCCTCAGGTTTAATGGTCAGAGCTGCCTTTCGGTGGGACCCAGCCGTGAGCGGGTCTGGTGGGGGATGAGAGGGCGCTTCACAGTCGCCGACCAAGTTCCTGGCCTCCCTTGGGATTTGCCACCTCCTATCTGTCTGCATCTTAGGCCCTAGGGATGTTATGGGTACTGTTGCATCAATGCCGTTTAATAATACCCAAAGTCAGAGAGATTCGGAAAAGCTTGCCTGCGTTTGTAATCATGTGCGCCCAGACACAGGGCAGCTCTTTGCCCCCGAGAATCTTCTTAGCTTAGACTGATGCAGACAAGTCCGTCCTTTAATTTTTTTAGGTACCATTTAAGCATCTGCTTAGTGGTTCTAGCATTGGTTTAGAACACCTATACAAGAAAGCAATAGTTGCCATCACTTTTCTGTAATAAAAAAATAAGCTGAGTAAAATATACTCCTAATCAGAAAAGCATCTTCACTCATTGTTTTATACACATCAGAGGAATGTCTATAGGAACAAATAACTACATTCCTGTCTAACTTTACAGTACATCTGTGCAATACCTATACCTATTGGGGTGTTTTGGGCTGCAGGGAGTTAAAATACAAGTGAAAATGGCCTAAAGTATAAGGATTGTGTTATCAGATATGACAAGAAGTTTGGGGTTAAGAGGTTCTGAGCTTGGTCGGTTCATTTGCTCAGTGATAATCATCAAGAGACCCCAATTCTCTATTTCTCTGCTCTGCATCCCTTAGTGTGTTAACCTGGCCTCAGAGACCCAGCTCCATGTCTAAGCAAAAGGAACCAGACCTCCACAATGGGCTAAAGCCAATTAAACCCACATCTCAAGTCTCCCCCAGAGGGAGTGCTCTCTGATCTGGTGGAAAGGAAACAAAGTCCAAGCTCTTTCAGCAGAGAGGAAGCAGGAGGAACAAGGAAGGATGCTTTTTATCAGGCAGCTGACCTTTCCGCTGAGGTATTTGCAAGACCTAATTATGTGGATAAAACGTAAAGACTCCTAGGACGGATTTTTTTTTTTTTTTTTAAAGACACAATCGGAAGACTCCCTTAGAAGAAAGTCCCATGCTCAGTCCCGTTTGGCAAAAGGCCAACTTGCAGACCCATTCAAAAGTCTTACTGTGAGTTCACTGTGGGTAGAACTACCTTTAGCACAAGCCATCCCCAGCATGGCGAGCTGGCATTGGCCAAAGCAATATCTCCTCAGGGTGCTGTCTACGGCATTCATTTAATCCAGGGAGAAATTTACTATTGCATCATAAATTCGTAGATGATTTGACTCCCGGTGTCACGCATTAATGGAAAATACGACTCAGACAGTTCGGCCTTGGAGCGAATTTCACAGCACTCCAACTTGGGCTTCAGTCCCCCGCCCTCACCTCATCCCCAAGCCCTGAGAGTTCTAGGCTCCGAGCAGGGAAGGGGTCGAGGTGCTCAACTGGTTTGCAAAGCTAGAGAGAATTCCTTCACGTCCTTTCATTCTGTCCTCCAAGGAGGAAGAGTGAAGACGGCCGTGGTGTTAAATCCTGGGGTTTCCAGTCGTCCAGGGTGAGGGATGGTAAGAGTTTGACGGTTCAGCCATTCAGTTATTTACTGGTGCACCGGAGTCATTTTGCAGCCCACAGTTCCTGCTCTGCCGAACTCGCTCATGATGATAGTAAATTACTTAAGTGGACTGGATCCAAATCATTAATAATCTCCACTGGCGATTCATTTGGGCTTCATTACAAGGGAAGAATCTGACATCTATCCCTCAACCCAACAGTTGTTTGCAAGGCACTCCAACCTAGAGTTCTTGCCCCTGTAGGGCCAGAGTGAAAGCACTTAGGGAAAAAACAGAAAAACTGCTGCATAATCGGTATTCATGTTCTGCTTGGCAAAGAGAAACCGAAGTGCTCTACCTCAGAGGACAGACCTAATCGTCAGTGTGCTGTGAAGTACACGATGCTAAGGTGGGGCATGTCGATGCCAGACTAGAAAAGGTTCAGTGTTGGTTTTGGCGTTTACAAATAAATGACATGAGTTTGTCAGTGGTGCTGTCCAGAGAAGATCTGAGAAGCCAAGGAACTTCTGCAAACATATATTCTGCCGAATATGATTCCTATACCATCATTTTATATTTGCCTTTAAGCAGTATACCAACCACTTGGGGGATGACATCAGAATATTTCAGAACCTGATAACTCTCGTGTGAGTGCAATCATTAGACATCACCTAGCTATCGGAACACAATGTCGTAGTCCTTTGCTGTGGGGAATGGGACGGGGAGGGTAAAGGAAATAGTCGAGCTTCCATGTTGCTTGGAATAACTTCATTTTCTAGACATAAGGTTCTGGCTTCTATTTCCTCTTGTGTAAGCTGTTCTAAAGATAGCCGTGTTCAGTTAGTTTGGATTCTATCGTTGGAAAGAATCCTGGATGCAGCATCCAAAGTTCTGACCCATCAGTAACTAGCAAGGTCATCTCATGCAGTTTATTTGTGGCTATAAGGGGAGGGAGATGAACATACTTTTGGTCTTGCCAGCTTCCCATGACTGTGATGACGGACGTGTTAAGAGGCATCTTCATTTAAGTCACGTGGTAGACAGTGGGCGCTCGGTAAGTGTAGACATTGAGGATGCAGCAGTAGCAAAGGACTGTGCACAGTGGGAAACGACACAGCAATGAAGCTAGCTGCTGCTTCCCAAACATGGGCCAAAATGTCAGGTCATTTGAGTTCCTCCTTGATACTTGCCATATCTACCTGTGACCTGTATTATCACTTACTCAATATTCTCATTGACTTCTTAAGGAAAAGCAAAGGCATTCATTTAAGACGGAAATGTCATATCGCTTCCATAAAAGGGAGACTAATCTCACCTGACAGGAACTGGGAAAATACACACCATTAAAACAGAACAATATAATTAATTTCCAGGTAGCTAGTATGGCCCGATAGAGGCTGTGAGCCTGAGACTGCTCATTTCTCTCACAGGCAAGATGAGGAGGGGATGAAATTATGTTAAAGACACTCCAGTAGGAAGCCAGGCCTTCCCTGCCGTGAGATTTATGATTTCATGCCCGATCTGCACACCTCCAAACCTACCCCCTTCCCACCAGGCATTACTGGGGAAACCTGAAACAGAGCAGTGAAGTCCCCGGACACCCGCACGTTTTTCTTTTAGCTACTTACACATGAAAACCGTCTTTCTGGCTTCTGCTTAATTCTAATCCTCTCCCCCTCTACTGTTTTTCGACAGGTCAACGGCAAAGACTTATCCCGAGCAACTCATGACCAGGCTGTGGAAGCCTTCAAGACAGCTAAGGAGCCCATCGTTGTCCAGGTGTTGAGGCGAACGCCACGGACCAAAATGTTCACGCCTCCGTCAGAGTCACAGATGGTGGACACGGGAACCCAAACGGACATCACCTTTGAGCACATCATGGCCCTCACCAAGATGTCCTCGCCCACCCCACCTGTGCTGGATCCCTATCTCTTGCCCGAGGAGTAAGTCACATGATAATGAATCTTAAATGTGTTAAGTGTGGTACAGAAGTACAGAGAAGTTGGTTTCTTCCCTTCCATGTGGTGAAAACAATGAACACATCTTAACAGTTTTCCTCCAAGTTGCCCACGTTTCACTTTATTGTTTATAGAGGTAATAAATTGAATCCTGCTCAAAACCGCTCCGACATATTAATTACTTTGTTATAACCCTGGAGCGGAGTTATTCAAATTATATTCGAAGAACAAAATTACTTACAAATGTCATAAAAGTTGTTTCCGAATAAAATTTAATCACCGCAAATGGCAGTGGGAAGGTTTGGTAGTTATCACTAGAGGGAATGCTGATGGTTCTTTTAAAGAGACAACAAAGCAAGTTGTGAGGGTAAAGAGAGCCCAGGAGGTTGTGCCTTCTGGTTTCTTGGGTCTCATTTCAAACCTGGATCCATGAAGTAAATTCACACATGCCTCATATAAGCACTGCAGTTACCGATTAAATAACAGCTGTGATCCAACACATCACGTAAATTACTTTACACACGACTCTCCTCTTACCTTACTTACTGCCAGAGATATCAGGTAGTTCAGAGGCTTCGAGTTGGACAAACCTAATCTCTAGCTGTGTAACTTGGGTAGTTTATTTCCCTGGGCCTTATTTCCCCTCTATTAAAATGGGATGACAATAATAGTACCCATTTCTTAGGATTGTTGAAGGATTAAATGAAATAATGCGTGGCAAGTTCTCAGCATGGCGTATGGTAAGCACTGGATAAATGATAGTGGTGATCACTGTTAATTTAGTGATTGATGTCAAATATGTAGGGACAAAAATGAAGAGCAAGAAATTTTCTCAGGTGGACAAGTGGCTTAAAAGCTGTCCTTTTTAAGGTGGCTTTTCGGATGTGACTTTGCACACCTCTGGACAAGGTGTCCCCTCCCTTTCTTAGCCTCTCTGGCTGACGTTAGAGGCCCTCCTCCCATCTTGCTCCTGGTTCAGATCATTGCCTTGATGCCTTATTTCAAAGGGCATCTGCACCTCTCCTAGGGAAATCCTCTGAGCGATACCTGTCGGATTCCTATTAGTAGCTCAGTAGCTGGAGTGAGCACACGTTTCCTGTTGTTCTGCCAGATTCCAGACAGAGGCTGGCCTCCCCTCCCGTGGTTCTGACGGTTAGCTGTCATCAGAACCCAGGGCTAATTCCCCGGGCGTGACAAAGTGAATTGGGCGGTGGGCAGCATGTAAAGGTAGAGGAGGGAGTACCCCCCCCGCCCCCGATCCCGTCTGACACTCAGAGTGCACAAGGCAGTATGCAGAGAACTGTCATCTCACCCATTTCTCACGACTGTCCCTTCTGTGCCACGAGGAACTGCAGACTCAGCAGTGCTACTGCATGTAAGTTGGCAGCTGGATTGAAAGGCAGGTCTGTCCCACCTCAACTTCCAGATCTTAACCACAATACTCCATACATGCCAGTTGCTAGGAAACAACTGGATGATTCAGTGACTACAATCATTCAAATCAGCTGTTTGATGTTTTAGACCCAAACTGCCTTTCATATTGATGAGGCCTTTAAGGCTACTCCTGACTCTCGATGTTGAACCGTCACAGTGACAGGCTTTTTAGAAGCTAAACCCTTAATTTCCTCTTAAGTCTAGTTAACATGACATGACTCTTCCCCCAAGGGGCAATTTGAGAAATGTCAGAAGAGTGCGGAGGTCAGTGCTCTCCTGGTTCTGGCTGCGAGGTCAGAGGACAGCAGGAGTGTGCATCAGGGCTGAATGGGGGGCGTGGGGGGGTGTTACCTTGAGGCTTGAAAGCCCAGGCCTTCCAGCAGCATCCTCAGTACTAACAGCCCCTTAAGTGCAGGCAGCATATTTGCCTGATGGATGCAGAAAATTGAAAGCCAGCCCTCGTTTGAATGACCGCTCATGTCTGGTCTGTTGTTTCAAAACTAAGTGCCTGGGTGAGAAGACCAGAGCCCACTGATTGCTCTGTTGACCTTTGAGAACGCGGAGGTTTGGGTCCCCAGCCAACAATCAGGCTGAAGCTCTCCATCCGCATCTGACACCTTTCAGAGCCACAGACCTGACTGAGCATGTTATAATTCCCACTGCCTTTGGTCCTAGAGGTTCCATTAGTGGTGTTTCCAAAGAGGTGGTGGGCTCTGTGAATTGTGCTGTACACATGTTAACCTAGAGAAATGCAAGCTTCCGTTCTCCTAGGCGTGTGTATGTATGCGGGTCTGCATATTTACACACATGCATTATATGCGTGCATGTATGCACATGTTCTACATACGTATACGTGTACACTGGGTGATGTCAAATGTATTTCTCATTGCGAGACAATCAAAAAAGTTTGAAAAGAGACTGTCCTAGATGACAGCATAGCAGTTTCAGTTTCACAGCCCTTTGAACCTATCTCAGAGGCCGGCACATGCCTTTAAGTGTTGCCTGAAGTTAAGCTTTTTTCTCCCCAGAGATAAAATCTAAGAATGAAGCCATGAGCAGTAAATAAGAGTTTGTCTCCCACCTAGAGAGTGAGTTAAAAATTAGTCACATTGACTCAATGACTAGTGGGCCAGGGAATGATCACTGCAAGCCACAAAGCCAGTCCCTCTCTCACCGTGCATCTTTTTTTTTTTTAACAAGTTTTTTATTGCAGTATAGTTGATTTACAATGTTGTGTTAATTTCTGCTGTACAGCAAAGTGATTCATTATACATATATATACATTCTTTTTTATATTCTTTTCCATTATGGTTTAATCATAGGATATTGAATCTAGTTCCCTGTGCTATAGAGTAGGAACTTGTTGTTTATCCATTCTCTGTATACTAGCTTATATGTGTTTACCCCAATCTCCCACTCCATCCCTCCCCCTCAACCTGCATCTAAACTCCTTCTTGTGGAGGAAATGGGCTTTAGAGAAGATGGTGGAAATATTGTGAGGGAGGTCCTGACTGTGCCGGGAAACGCAACCAGAGAGAAGTGAACTAAGTAAGAACCTCAGCCTCTGAGAACAGCCCCTGTGCACTGATGGGCCTTGTGATGGGGGGATGGGAACAGATACTTAGAACTGGAAGCAGGGCCTTAACGATCTTTCATCTTTTCCCAGGCATCCCTCAGCCCATGAATACTACGATCCAAATGACTACATTGAAGGCATCCATCAGGAGATAGACAGGGAGGAGCTGGAGCTGGAGGTAAGAAGAACGTCCTCGTCTCGTTTCAGTAGTCATTGTTAAGGCTAATAAGTCCCTATCAGCATGAACTGAGATTATGGATGCTCATGCAATGTCCACCTCTCATGGATTTCTTTTAGAAGAACCACGTTCAGTGGGTTGAGGCCTCTCTGGAACACTGCTTTGCAAGAAGAAGGGCTATTTAATAACCTTCATAGGACAACACTGCTTTTTGATGATCATCGTGACAAAGCAGAGGTCTTTAAAAAGCTACCAAATATCTCAGGAGCTAGATTTCTGGAGTAGGATGTAGACTTTGTAAGTCTTTGATATTTCGTTAACTTTACAGCAGTGGGTTCTTTAGTTGCGTCTTACTTTCTAACACCTTTGAGAATCTGATGGAAGCTGTGGTCTCTCCCTGGAAAAATGCTCCTGTCTCTAAGAGTTTGCATGGGATTTCTGGAGGGTCACTGAGCTCCCACAATATCTGCCGCATGTGGCCCACTCTGCCTTACAGTTGTTTTGTTATATCTGATACACCAGAACCACTGTTTGCTTTCTCTTTCCCTTTAACTTAACCCAACTCCTTTAAACTAAGGTAAATTTTTTTTTTCTTTTTTGAATTTTATTTTTTTGATACAGCGGGTTCTTATTAGTTATCTATTTTATACATATTAGTGTATATATATCAACCCCAATCTCCCAATTCATCCCCCACCACCACTGTCTCCCCCGCCCCCCCCACCCCCTGCTTTCCCCCACCTTGGTGTCCATACGTTTGTTCTCTTCATCTGTGTCTCTATTTCTGCCCTGCAGACCGGTTCATCTGTACCAATTTTCTAGATTCCACATATATGCGTTAATATACAATATTTGTTTTTCTCTTTCTGACTTACTTCACTCTGTATGAGAGTCCCTGGGTCCATCCACGTCTCATACAAATGACCCAATTGCGTTTCTTTTTAGGGCTAATATTCCATTGTATATATGTACCACATCTTCTTTATCCATTCATCTGTCGAGCATTTATGTTGCTTCCATGACCTGGCTATTGTAAATAGTGCTGCAGTGAACATTGGGGTGCATGTGTCTTTTGAATTATGCGTTTTTCTGGGTATATGCCCAGTAGTGGGATTGCTGGGTCATATGGTAATTCTATTTTTAGTTTTTTAAGGAACCTCCATACTGTTCTCCATAGTGGCTGTATCAATTTACATTCCCACCAACAGTGCAAGAGGGTTCCCTTTTCTCCACACCCTCGCCAGCATTTGTTGTTTGTAGATTTTCTGATGATGCCCATTCTAACTGGTGTGAGGTGATACCTCATTGTAGTTTTGATTTGCATTTCTCTAATAATTAGTAACAGTGAGCATCTTTTCATGTGCCTCTTGGCCATCTGTATGTCTTCTTTGGAGAAATGTCTATTTAGCTCTTCTGCCCATTTTTTGATTGGGTTGTAAACTAAGGAAAATTTTAAAGGAAATGCTGTATCACTAGCTCAGTCAGAAAATCAGCATCCCTTGCCATGAATAGAAGGTGCTGTCCAATAAATACAGCGGACACGAGGCAGTGTTATTAAATCCCGCTGCTTGTCACTGGTACCTACCCAGGGCTGGGTGCCTGGGGCCCGTTCTCTCCACTACCTCCTGCTCCCTTTCTCTCTGTCTAAGGAGATGGGCTAGTATCACAGAAGTGGTAAGACTAGCCCAAACTGAGGCTTTCTTCCTAAAGGAAGTAACTTTCTCCACGTGAACTATCTGAGAGCATCTTGCTTTTGGTGGGAGGAGGCCACTCTGAAATGCCTTCCTGGAGCCTTGTTATTCAAAGTGTGGTGCAGAGACTGGGACAGCAGCACGTGGGGGATTGTGAGAAATACAGAATCTGGGCCCTCAGACGTACAGAATCAGAATCTGCATTTTACCAAGATCCCCAGGTGTTTCGGTGCACAAGTCCCAGGGGCCCTGACCTGGAGGCCACAGGCCCAGGTAAAGAAGCCCAGGCTTCCATTTGCCCTCGTCATGGGTCACACGATGGGGGCTTTGTGCGTTTCCTTCACTGTGGTGTGAAGCTGTGCCTCCGAGCCTCGAATACCACCCACACCATCCGGGCAGAGTGCAGTCCCATGGACTAGAGATGACTAAGCCCCTCATGGACATTCAAGACTTGTTCAGACTTCTTCCTTTTGTTAAATAGAAAAAGCACAAAGAGACTCTACATGCACGCTTACGTTCATTTCTGCTCGCCTGCTTTTACTGAGCATCTGTTACGTTGAATATCTTTTTTGGTGCTAGAAAGGCAAAATCAGCGAGTCATCACCCTGCCTGCCGTTCAGGAGCTCAAAGTCCCTTTGCTTCATCAGCCATTAGCTTAGACATGAGCTTTTCATCTAGAAAACCAAACTGTGGCCATTCTCCATCTACAGCTCCTTTGAGCAGTTATCACGAAGTACCATGAGTCCGTATCAGGCAGGAAGGCTGCTTTTACATTTGGACTTTTGTTTAGAGCAGCTTGGATGTCACCAGGTTATTTCTGTTAACTGAGTGTACCTGGTGGTTTTGGATGAGCGGCCCGTCCCAAGTTCTGAGGTCAAGATGCAGGTAGGTTCTCTCCGCGGCTCCTCACCAGGAGGGAATCTCCGGGAGCGAACAGTGTGTATACTTCCAGGAAGGCTCTGTTGCAGAGGCGTGTCTTTGGAAGATCACCCGGTCAGTTCGAGAAGGTTAATGAACAGCAGCACGGCCAAGAGCTGTCGTTCCTAAAGCAGACCCAGTTTTCTGGGGGAATGGCATGTACCATCATCCCCGCTTCCTCGCGAGATTTCTTAGAGCCGTCAACAGTCTGTCTCTGCTAGGTCCCATCAGCCTGTTGGGTCCCCCCACCCAGGCTTGCTGTGAGTAAGGGGGCCAATCTCAGCCCACCGCTCCTCGTCTTAAGTTGAATTAGATCAACATCCGCCCCTTTCGAAAAATAACCCGTTCCGTGGATATTATATAGGAGGAAAATATATGAGTGTTTGGGGATATTATGGAAGCAAATGCACAGAGAAAAACAGATGTTCTCTCTTTTAAAGCACACAAAATGATCATATTTAGGTAAGTGTCAAATCCCTGTTATTGTGAAACTGCTTAGCATTAAAAGGATTACACCCCAGTATACTCAAGGGTTGAGCCGCCAAATAATTACCCGTAAATTTTCAGGTACTGAACACCTGCTCTGGATCTTCCTGTAGGTAATTAAGACGGAAAAATAGACGTCTGAAGGCTTTTCTTTTCCCTTAGTCTTGTTTTAATTTCCCAGTTGATTCATCAGTAGCATCCTAGCCAGGCTGTGAAGCTGCCGTCACCTATGCTGTGTCTTGATGATGTCATTTTGAAACCAGAAAGGAAAAGAAAGCTACGCTCTCACCAGGGAGACTAAAATGATCTCCAAACCTGGTTGCATAGTGTAACGTCATAAGATCTCAAGGGAAGCGAGACCGTCCTGGAGGTAATGCAGGCTGTCCCCGCCAACCTATGCATTTTTCTTTAGCCTTTAAGGCACAGCACCAGGGCTCCTCCGGGGAACCTTCCCTGGTCGGCCCTACCCTCACTGAGTCAGCCTCCTCACCACCCTCCCAATTTCATCAGCACTTGACCCTTCTTCTCCTGCCACCTGCAATCAGAACCTGCCCCCTGCTCTTATTTTATCCCCCCAGATCCTGGCCCAGCTCAGCGTGGCTCATCTCCAGAGAAGCTTACGTACCGCTCTGGCTAAAGCACCCCTCCCCCAGTAGGGCCATTTCCTACTTAGACTCTTCCTGCTCAGACAGTGCCCGGCAGAGGGTAGGCACCCAAGAAACATCTGTCGAATAAAGGAATAAATGCCTTGTGACCCAATCTCACTTTTCAGGACCTTGAAGGAAAGTACAGTCTTTCTGGAGACATCTCTACGTCCCCGACAGTGCCACGCATAGATAGAGAAAGTGTGGAGATGATTTCCAGAAATATGCACAAGCAGTTCTGGATCGATAAGGTCTTAGAGTTATGCTTCAGTAACCAGTCTTCCTAGAGGTGCAGAAGCCATCGAAATTACTCTCTGGGACGCCCTCTGATTAAAGTGGCTGTCGTTGAAACAGAAAGCTTGAATCAACCAAGGTAGACTGGCCCCCGTACTTTACTCAATTGAGCTATCATTTCAATTTCATCTAAAATGTCAGGCTTAGCTGTTCATTTTTATCCAGCCGTCCATCTAGACCGGTAAGCAACAGGACACCAGTGGTGGGGGAGGTGTAATCCAGATAATGGTAATACATTATTCACACGAGTTTGATTAATGGTCTTCTTTGCCATCTTATCTCCATCATCACAGACAGATATGTATTGATGCCCTCTGTGCTTTCCATGATGTACTCAATTGTGTAAGGCTCTACCTCTAGCTTGGAGTGAGAATGAAATGTTGAGAATTTACTAACCACTCAATAAGTTGGAGGAACGGCAGTTTCCACTGAGCCCCAGAATATTGTCTCTGGGGATAAGATGGTAGAAGAGCCGAGAAGTTTCAAAGAAGTGAAGTGACTTTCCTAGGGCAGCCTGGCTTGCTAATGGCAGAGCCAAGTTTATTTTTCATTTGGATCTTTAGTCTGCCTTGGAATCTCAAGCTAATTCAGTTTTATTGAGCACCTACCATGCATGGTATATAAGGCTAGACGCTGTTTTTAGTGCACAATTCAACTACTACTGCATTACTGTAATCTTTATGAGCAGCCAAGGTAAAACCTAAATCTATACAGATCGCAAGACGGTATCGGCTCTTACAGTGTTGTATTTCCAGAGCTTCTGAAAACCTCTTATGGTTCACTCTTTGCTTAACTGTTAGCAACCAGGCTCTCCTCTATGATGTGCAACCATCCCCTGGAAATGGAGTGACCACAGCTAAGTCATAGTAGGGTTTTTTTGGTGGTTTTTTGTTTTTTGTTTTGTTTTGTTTTCCTGTCAAGAGGTTAACCGTGTTTAATTCTGGGTGATAAGAATATAAATGATCATTCCCTTCTTTGCACTTTTCTGAATTTAATTTTTTCTACTTTAAATCTTTTTTTTAATTTTTAAAAAATTTTTATTTTACATTAGAGTACAGTTGATTAACAATGTTGTATTAGTTTCAGGTAGACACAGCAAAGGGATTCAGTTATACAGATACATGTGTCTGTTCTTTTTCAAATTCTTTTCCCATTTAGGTAATTACAGAATACTGAGCCAAGTTCTCTGTGCTATACAGTAGCTCCTTGTTGGTTATCTATTTTAAATATAGCAGTGCATAAGTGTCAATCTCAGAGTCCCACTCTATCCCTCCCCCGCCCCTCTCCCCCTGGTAACCATAAGTTCATTCTCTAAACCTGTGAGGCGGTTTCCGTTTTGTAAATAAGTTCATTTGTATCATTCGTTTTAGATTCCGCATATCAGCAATATCATATGATATTTGTCTTTCTCCGTCTGACTTACATCACTTAGTATGATAATCTCCAGGCCCATCCATGTTGCTGCAAATGGCATTATTTCATTCTTTTTAATGGCTGAGTAATATTCCATTGTATATATGTACTGCACCTTCTTTATCCATTCATCTGTCAGTGGACATTTAGGTTGCTTCCATGTCTTAGCTATTGTAAACAGCCCTGCAGTGAACATTGGGGTTCATGTATCTTTTCAAACCATGTTATTCTCCGTATATATGCCCAGGAGTGGGATTGCTGGATCATACGGTAGCTCTGTTTTTAGCTTTTTAAGGAACCTCCATCCTGTTCTCCATAGTGGCTGCACCAATTTACATTCCCACCAACAGTGTAGGAGGGTTCCCTTTTCTCCACACCCTCTCCAGCATTTATTGCTCGTAGGCTTTTTGATGATGGCCATTCTGACTGGTGTGAGGTAATATCTCATTGTAGTTTTGATTGCATTTCTCTAATTAGTGATGTTGAGCATCTTTTCATGTGCCTCTTGGCCATCTGTATGTCTCCTTTGGAGAAACGTCTATTTAGGTCTTCTGCCCATTTTTTGATTTGGTTGCTTGTTTTTTTGATATTGAGTCACATGAGCTGTTTGTAAATTTTGGAGATTAATGCCTTGTCAGTCGCATCGTTTGCAAACATTTTTTCCCATTCTGTGGGTTGTCTTTTCGTTTTGTTTATGGTTTCCTTTGATGTGCAAAAGCTTCTGAGTTTAATTAGGTCCCATTTGTCTATTTTTTGTTTTTATTTCCATTACTCTAGGAGACAGATCAAAAAAGATCTTGCTGCGATTTATGGCAAAGAGTGTTCTGCCTATGTTTTCCTCTAAGAGTTTATAGTATCTGGTCTTACATTTAGGTCTTTAATCCATTTTGAGTTTATTTTTGAGTATGGTGTTGGATAGTGTTCTAATTTTATTCTTTTACATGTAGCTGTCCAGTTTTCCCAGCACCATTTATTGAAGAGATTGTCTTTTCTCCAGTGTATAGTCTTGCCTCCTTGGTCACAGATTAGTTGACCATAGGTGCATGGGTTTATCTCTGGGCTTTCTATCCTGTTCCATTGATCTAGATTTCTGTTTTTGTGCCAGTACCATCCTGTTTTGATGACTGTAGCTTTGAAGTATAGTCTAAAGTCAGGGAGCCTGATTCCTCCAGCTCCAGTTTTCTTTCTCAAGATTGCTTTGGCTATTCAGGGTCTTTTGTGTCTCCATACAAATTTTAGGATTTTTTGTTCTAGTTCTGTGAAAAATGCCATTGGTAGTTTGATAAGGATTGCATTGAATCTGTAGATTGCCTTGGGTGGTATAGTCATGTTCACAATATTGATTCTTCCAATCCAAGAACATGCTATATCTTTTCCATCTGTGTGTCATCTTCGATTTCTTTCATCAGTGACTTATAGTTTTCAGTGTACAGGTCTTTTGCCTCCTTAGGTAGGTTTCTCCCTAGGTAGTTTATTCTTTTTGATGTGATGGTAAATGGGATTGTTTCTTTAATTACTCTTTCTGATCTTTCATTGTTAGTGTATAGAAACACAACAGATCGCTGTGTATTAATTTTGTATCCTGCAACTTTACCAAACTCATTAATGAGCTCTAGTGGTTTTCTGGTGGCAACTTTAGGATTTTGTATGTATAGTATCATGTCATCTGCAAACAGTGTCAGTTTTACTTCTTCTTTTCCAGTTTGGATTCCTTTTATTTCTTTTTCTTCTCTGACTGCCGTGGCTAGGACTTCCAAAACTATGCTGAACAAAAGTGGTGAGAGTGGACATCCTTATCTTGTTCCTGATCTTAGAGGAAATGCGTTCAGTTTTTCACCACTGAGAATGATGTTTGCTGTGGGTTTGTCATATATGGCCTTTATTATGTTGAGGTAGGTTCCCTCTGTGCCCACTTTCTGGAGAGTTTTTATCATGAGTGGGTGTTGAACTTTGTCAAAAGCTTTTTCTGCATTGCTTGAGATGATCATGTGGTTTATATTTTTCAGTTTGTTGATGTGGTGTATCACACTGATTGATTTGTGGATATTGAAGAATCCTTGCATCCCTGGGATAAATCCCACTTGCTCATGGTGCTTTTAATGTATTGGTGGATTGGGATTGCTAATATTTTGTTGAGGATTTTTGCGCCTGGGTTCATCTGTGATATTGGCCTGTAATTTTCTTTTTTTGTGGTATCTTTGTCTGGTTTTGGTATCAAGGTGATGGTGGCCTCATAGAGTGGGTTTGAGAGTGTGTTCCTTCCTCTGCACGTTTTTGGAACAGTTTCAGAAGGGTAGGTGTTAAGTCTTCTCTAAATGTTTGATAGAATTCACCTGTGAAGCCATCTGGTCCTGGACTTTTGTTTGTTGGAAGATTTTTAATCACAGTTTCAATTTCATTGCTTGTGATTAGTCTGTTCATATTTTCTATTTCTTCCTAGTTCAGTCTTAGAAGGTTGTACTTTTCTAAGAATTTGACCATTTTTTCCAAGTTGTCCATTTTATTGGCATATGGTTGCTTGTAGCAGTCTCTTATGATCCTTTGGATTTCTGTGGTGGGTGTCAGTTGTAACTTCTTTTTCATTTCTAATTTTATTGATCTTGAGCCCTCTGTTTTTTTTCTTGATGAGTCTGGCTAGAAGTTTATCAATTTTGTTTGTCTTTTCAAAGAACCAGCTTTTAGTTTCATTTATCTTTGCTATTGTTTTCCTCATCTCTATTTCATTTATTTGTGCTCTGATCTTTATGATATCTTTCCTTCTACAAACTTTGGGTTCTGTTTGTTCTGATTTCTCTAGTTGCTTTAGGTGTGAGGTTAGGTGGTTTATTTGAGATTCTTCTTGTTTGCTGAGGTGAGATTGTATTGCTATAAAGTACACTCTCAGAATTGCTTTTTCTGCATTCCATAGGTTTTGGATCATTGTGCTTTCATTTTCATTTGTCTCCAGGTATTTTTTGATTTCCTCTTTGATCTCTTCAGGGATCCAGTGGTTGTGTAGTAGCATATTGTTGTTTAGCCTCCACATGTTTGAGTGTTTTACAGTTTTTTTTCTTGTAGTTGATTTCTAGTCTCATAGTGTTGTCATCGGAAAAGGTGCTTGATGTGATTTCAGTTTTCTTAAATTTACTGAGGCTCGCTTTGTTGGCCCAGCATGTGATCAGTCCTGGAGAATGTTCCATGAGCACTTGTGGAGAATGTGCATTCTGCTGCTTTTGGATGGAATGCTCGGTAAATATCAATTAAGTCCACCCGGTCTAACGTGTCATGTAAGGCCTGTGTTTCCTTATTGATTTTCTGTCTGGATGATCTGTCCATTGGTGAAAGTGAGGTGTTAAAGTCCCCCACTATGATTGTGTTACTTTTCGATTTCTCCTTTTATGGCTGTTAGTATTTCCCTTATATATTGAGGTGCTCCTACGTTGGGTGCATATATATAGTTACAATTGTTATATCTTCTTTTTGGATTGATCCCTTGATCATTGTGTCATGTCCTTCTTTGTCTCTTGTAACGGTCTTTATTTTAAAGTCTATTTTGTCTGATATGAGTATTGCTACTCCAGCTTTCTTTGGATTTCCATTTGCATGGAATACCTTTTAGCATCCCCACACTTTCAGTCTGTACATGTCCCTAGATCTGAAGTGGGTCTCTTGTAGATAGCATATATACAGGTCTTGTTTTTATATCCATTCAGTGAGCCTGTGTCTTTGGTTGGAGCATTTAATCCATTTACGTTTAAAGTAATTATCAATATGTATGTTCCTATTGCCATTTTGTTAACTGTTTTGGATTTGTTTTTGGGGGTCTCTTTTCTTCCCTTCCTCTTTTTGTTCTCTTGTGATTGGATGACTAATGTTAGTGTTGTATTTGGATTCCTTTGTCTTTTGTGTGTGTGTATCTATTGTAGATTTTCAGTTTGCGGTTTCCATGAGGTTTTGATACAGCAGTCTATATATATACAAGATTGCTTTACATTGCTGGTCTTTTAATTTCAAATGCATTTCCAATCTCCTGCATTTGTGCTCTTCTCTTCTCACCATTGCTGGTTTTGATACCATATTTGTGTGTGGATGATTTCCTACCTTTACTGTATGTTTGCCTTTACTGAAGAGCTTTTCTATTCATAATTTTCTTGTTTCTAGTTGTGGCCTTTACTTTTCTACCAAGGGAAGTTGCTTTAGCATTTGTTGCAAAGCTGGTCTGGTGGTGCTGAATTCTCTTAGCTTTTGCTTGTCTGTAAAGCTTATGATTTCTCCATCAAATCTGAATGAGAGCCTTGATGGGTAGAGTATTCTTGGTTGTCGCGTCTTCCCTTTTGTCACTTTAAATATATCGTGCCACTCCCTTCTGGCCTGCAGAATTTCTGCTGAGAAATCAGCTGATAACTTTATGGGAATTCCCTTGTGTGTTATTTGTTGCTTTTCCCTTGTTGCTTTTAATATCTTTTTCTATGTCCTTAATTTTTGTCAGTTTGATTGCTATGTGTCTTGGTGTGTTCCTCCTTGCGTTTATCCTGCCTGGGACTCTCTGTGCTTCCTGGACTTGGGTGACTATTTCCTTTCCCATGTTAGGGAAGTTTTCAGCTATTAATGCTTCCAGTATTTTCTCAGGTCCTTTCTCTCTCTCTCCTCCTTCCGGGACCCCTGTAATGTGAAAGTTGGTGTGTTCAGTGTTGTCCCAAAGGTCTCTGAGACTATCTTCATTTCTTTTCATTCTTTTTTCTTTCTTCTGTTCCGTGGCAGTGATTTCCATCATTCTGTCTTCCAGTGCACTTATCCGTTCTTCTGCATCAGTTATCCTGCTATTTGTTCCTTCTAGTGTATTTTTCATTTCAGTTACTGTATTGTTCATCTCGGTTTGTTTGTTCTTTAGTTCTTCAAGGTCTTTGTTAAACATTTCTTGCATCTTCTTGATCTGTGCCTCCATTCTTTTTCTTTTTTATTATTTTTTTTTATTTTATTATTATTTTTTTTAATGCTATTCTTGTCTGCTTACATTCTTTTTATGTATGTATGTATGTATGTATGGCTGTGTTGGGTCTTCGTTTCTGTGCGAGGGCTTTCTCTAGTTGTGGCAAGCGGGGGCCACTCTTCATCACGGTGCGGGGGCCACTCTTCATCGCGGTGCGCGGGCCTCTCACTATCGCGGCCTCTCGTTGCCGATCACAGGCTCCAGACGCGCAGGCTCAGTAATTGTGGCTCACAGGCCAAGTTGCTCCGCGGCATGTGGGATCTTCCCAGACCAGTGCTCGAACCCGCGTCCCGTGCATTGGCGGGCAGATTCTGAACCACTGCGCCACCAGGGAAGCCCTCCATTCTTTTTCTGAGATCTTGGATCATCTGTACTATCATTACTCTAAATTCTTCTTCGGGTAGATTGCCTATCTCCACTTCACTTAGT
The DNA here is from genome assembly GCF_965194805.1 of Balaenoptera borealis. Classification (NCBI taxonomy): domain Eukaryota; kingdom Metazoa; phylum Chordata; class Mammalia; order Artiodactyla; family Balaenopteridae; genus Balaenoptera; species Balaenoptera borealis. Next base: position 21,553,843 of record NC_138869.1, read on the forward strand.
TGTTCTCCTGGGGTTTTATCTTGTTCCTTCATATGGGACATATTCCTCTGCCATCTCATTTTGTCTAACTTTCTGTGATGGCGGTTTCTGTTCCAGGCTGCAGGGTTGTAGTTTTTCTTGCTTCTGCTGTCTGCCCCCTGGGGGAGGAGGCTGTCTGAGAGGCTTGTGCAGGCTTCCCAGTGGGAGGCAGTGGTTCCTGCCCACTGGTGGGTGGAACTGGGTCTTGTCCTCTGGCGGGTGGGGCCGTGCCAAGGGGCGTGCCTAGAGGGCTGTAGGTTCAGGAAGACTTTATGCAGGCTGTCTGCTGAGGGTGGGGCTGTGTTCCTGCCCTGCTGGTTGTTTAGCCTGAGGCATCCCAGCACTGGAGCCTGCAGCCTGTTGGGTGGGGCCAGGACTTGGTAAGAAAATGGCAGCCTCCAGGAGGGCTCATGCCAATGAGTACTCCTCAGAACTGCCGCCGCCAGTGTCTTTGTACCCTCAGTGAGCCACAGCCAATGCCCATCTCTGCAGGAGACCCTCCAATACTAGCAGGTAGGTCTTGCCCAGAGTCTTATGAAGTCACTGCTTTTTTCCCTGGCTCCTAGTACACACAGGACCCTGTGTGTGCCCTCCAAGAGTGGAGTTTCTGTTTCCTACTGTCCTGTGGAATTCCTGCAATCAAACCCTGCTGGCCTTCAAAGCCAGACTCTCTGAGGGCTCCTTCCTCTTGTAACCAGACCCCCAGGCTGAGGAGCCTGACGTAGGACTCAGAATTTTCACTCCTGTGGGAGAACTTCTGTGGTGTAATTATTTTCCAGCTTGTGAGTTGCCCCCCCGGTGGGTATGGGATTTGACTTTATAGCAGTTGCACCCCCTCCTACCATCTTGTTGTGGCTTCTTTGTCTTTGGATGTAGTATATCTTTTTTTGGCAGCTTCCAGGGGTTTTTTGGTCCATGGTTGTTGAGCAGTTAGTTGTGATTTGGATGTTTTCGTAAGAAGCAGCGAGCTCACATCCTTCTACTCCACTGTCTTGTCTCTGCCCTCGTGTGGCTTGTAAGTGACACTTTTCCAACTTCTGTTTAGAGTTCCCAAGAAGGTCCAGATAACACAAGGAAATATTATAGCTGATGCTATCTTAACATCACTGTCAAGTACATACCTAGAGTAAACCCCAGAGTAATACCCTGTGCTTTGTTTGTTTGCTTGTTTGTTTTATAAATTTATTTATTTATTTACTTTTGGCTGTGTTGGGTCTTTGTTGCTGCACACGGGCTTTCTCTAGTTGCCGCGAGCAGAGGCTACTCTTCATTGCGGTGCGTGGGCTTCTCATTGCTGTGGCTTCTCGTTGCAGAGCACGGGCTCTAGGAGCGCAGGCTTCAGTGGTTGTGGCTCATGGGCTCAGTGGTTGTGGCTTGTGGGCGCTAGAGCACAGGCTCAGTAGTTGTGGCGCACGGGCTTAGTTGCTCCGCGGCATGTGGGATCTTCCCAGACCAGGGCTTGAACCTGTGTCCCCTGCATTGGCAGGCGGATTCTTAACCACTGCGCCACCAGGGAAGTTCCCCTGTGCTTTATTATTACTGAAAATGTGCTTTACCAGCATCTGTTTATCCAGTACCACACATCCTTTTTAGAACCAGACCATTTCCAAGATAGAAAGCAGCTCCTAGAGGACTGCCCTTAAAGTAGAGTTGCACTCCCCTTCTTGAGTCTGGTTTAAAGGATCAAGTCCTAAAGTTGTGCTTCGCAGCCAGCTGGAATTGGGGTGGGGCGTGGGGCGTGGGGCTTGGACATCCTCAGGCGAGTGTTTCAGATTGGAGTTGGCTCCTCCCATGCACTGCCCTGACACACAGCATATGCCTCAGGCTGGAGCCAGGCCTGGGCTTCTCCTCCACAGCAAGGACGTAAATTTGCAGTTTTTAAGTCAAGTCCATCCAAAGTGAGAATGTGAGTGTCCCCATGACAGCCTGTCCTGGGAAAATTTGCAGTGGGATTTAAAGGCTCAGTGCAGTGCTGGGCTGTATATCATTCTGCTATAGTGAGGAAGCATTGTTTTCAGAATATCAGTGACTGCAAACAGACCTGGTAATCAGAACCTCTTCTCTACCAGGCAAAAATGTCATGTTTCACCAACATGTGTTGTTTGTAACATAAGTCCAAACAGCATTTATGAGGAATCTATGACTAATTTTCGAACCACATATGGGGTTAATGGCAGCATATAAAAAGGGTTTAAGTAAGGAAGAACGTAAGATACTATTCTTGATTAATTATCAGTGATTCAGGTGAAAATACTTTAAAGCAACAAATGTTTTAGGATATCTTCCATGCCAGCCTGCCGTTTTGTTCGAAGAAAGTTGTCTCTTGTTATAGTAGTTCTTCAAATTTCTGTCAGTCAAAATATTGACAAAAAATAGAGTAGGAATGCTTTTCAAGTTAGGTTTTGATCAAAATCGTATTGATTGTAGACAGCAGACTGCACACATTTTTGGGACTAGGCCAAATGCATGAAATCTTTTTTTACGTGTCAGACCTTAATCTATCACAATCCTTATGAGTCTTCCTTTTTCCTACTTGAATACTCCTAGTACATCATGCTGTTTTTTCCCCCAAGACATCAGTTCCAGACTTTTCACTTTCCCGAGTTCTTAAACGGAGCCCTCAATTCTACATGTGTATTACAGAGTCATGCTTCTCAGACTCTCGGTGGTGAAAGACCGGGGGGACCAGGTTAGCCGGTTGGTTTAATTTTTAACATGTCACTGACCCAATACGTGATTCTACCATGAGTGACTCCATAGTTCGCCCCTTGCCACTTCAGCTCAGTAGTACCTGACGCAGTCTTGCACTGTGGTCAGTGAGACAAGTCTGCTAATCCTATCCTTGGCGATCATGACAGTGTCTAAGTGCTGTAAAATTTCTAAACACTGCCCTCATTTTCTGCACCTTCCTCGCCGTGACCTTGAAGCAAACTTTGAGTCATAGTAGAATGAAGCCCAGTGGAGCTCTGGTATCTTTTGACCTTTCTTAAGAGCTATTCACCTTGGTGGCCAATCATTCAGTGAAAACTATAACCTGTATTATCATTTTTATCCTGGTAACAGTCATATCACAATGTTTATTATCTTTCTAAGTTTTCTTCTTACAGCCTCTCCAGTTATCCTTCTCTCTGCTTTGGTTGCACGTGAACTTGTTCCAGAACCAGCTGGCTTCCACCTTGAAGCCAGGGCTCTGTGGCAGCAGTGGGGCTGCAGTGGTGCATCTGGAGCCAAACGAGTTATCAGGAAATTGCACGGATTTACACTACCTCTTAGGAAGCGCCGAAACGGAGAAGGTCTTCCCTTTTGCCTGTACCCAGATGAAGTGTAACCTGAGACAGAGACTTGGGCATGCGTTTGAAACATGAGGATGATGTGGGCCTAGTATATTTGTGGTATGCAAATGGGTTATTCCAAAGTACCTGGAAAGAATGCATCCTCGTGGTTAAACTCGTGCTACCTCTTTGATTGCTTAGTCTTTTTCTCAAAACACGAGAAAAGAAATTTCCATCCAACTCAACTAAATTATCAGAAATTAATGGGATTTCATTTAAGGGAAGCATGCCAGGTTGCTAAAGCTATAATGAGGAAGTCATTGAATTAATTAACATGTCAATATTCAGAAAATAAAATTATCTTATTGGGGGGGCGTGAGAAAAACACGCACTCAGCTGCAAACAACGGCTGTGACTTCAGGCAAGAAGCTGCCTGCACGTATTGTACTACGGTTTTCTGTGGACTGTCTCTGGGCCAGTCACTGTGCTGAGAGCTCGGCAGTCTCGTCTCAGTGACTCTTCACCCTGTCCAAGCGGCAGGGTGACATGCGCTAGTGAGGAAGCAGGCTCAGATATAGTAACAAGCCCATGAAACCCCGTGATGAAGCTGCTAGAAAGAGCTAGAGTTGGGATCTGCACACAGGTCTGCCTGTCTTCCGAGCCTCAACTCTTCAACACCACGCTATACTCTACACAACAGCCGGAAAGCCTGCTGAAAATATCGAGCAGATCATGGCAGTCTTCACTTAAAAGTTTTCCAAGGCTTCCCGTGATGTTGAAATCAAATCCGAGCTCCCCGACGCTGGCCCGTTGGCCCCACTGCCTGGCTATGCTCAGCCCGCCTCTCTCTTCCTCGTTCACAGGGCTTCAGCCCTCCTGGCCCCAGGGCCTTTGCACCTCCTGTTCTTCTGTCTCGAAAGTATCTATGGTATTGGGCACCCAGGGGAGGGTTCCGTAAGTATCTGCTGTGTAACTGTGTTGAGCTTTGAACACAAAAACAACTGTGCCCTCACCAAGAAGAGCCAGGAGAGAGAAGATATTTCCAGAGACAGACCCCACCTCAGAGCTCCTGCTGGTTGGCAAGCAGCTAACACTAAACACCAGACCGGGGCCTCTGCCTGAGAAGTTATCATCGGGCAGCCCTTGGCCCTTCGTGCTGCCGCGTCTCACGTGGGTGGTTGGCAGGATGGGTGGAAAGGGAGACTTGGCCCATGAACGCTTTCAGAGAACCACGCCACTTCCTCCAAGGGTCCAACAATTTTCAAAGTTCTGACTTCATTCCGAAGCGCAGGTTAATTGGCAAATACAGTGGCGTTCCCTGTGCCCTTGTGTCTCGCGTTTGGGCTCGCTTTGCTTTTATCTTACTTAATTTGCTGTAATAGCGGCGGAAACTAATTTCTCGACTGTAAATATCACAGCTGTTGGGGAAAGCATTAATTGCGTGCTATCACGTTACCCTCCTTCCTTGGATCAATTTACGTGTAGTCTGTTTGCGAGTTCTGTTACTGTGCATATTAACGGAACACAACGGGAAATAATCTCACCAAACACATTGGAAACATTTGTACTGAAATGGCTGGATGGTTTGGGGTTTGGAAATATTCTTGTTTGTGGCAGACGTTGAAAGAATGCTTTTTAGAAGCCCGACCGCAGAAGTCTTGACGCTGAGTGAAATATGGGTAATTTTTCTTTGGGGGGATCAATAAAATAACTATTTTCAAAATGACTTTATATTGACTGAAAGGTCAGAAATGCCCTGGGCATTGATCCCATGCCCGTAATCACTTTTTTGTTTAGTAAGTTAACTGCTCTGCCCACGTCGAATGCAAAGAAATCCAGTTCATCATTTAAACAAAATGTTTTTTTAAAGCATTTGACGTCCTCCCAAGCCCTCATTGCCTGCCGCGGTCTCACAGGGAATGCCCTTTCTTTGTCTAGGAAGTGGATCTCTACAGAATGAACAGCCAGGACAAGCTGGGCCTCACAGTATGCTACCGGACGGACGATGAAGATGACATTGGGATTTACATAAGCGAGGTATCGAGGCTGATTTTTTATAACTATCATAGCAAGAGCAAGAGAGTTGGTCTCTTTTTTTTTTTTTTTTTTGCCTTTTATGTGTTAACCAACCTTAACTCTGGCTCACTGAGATGTCTTTGGAAAGACGCAGACAGATTTCTTTCTCCCCTTTATCACGCTCCATGGAGTTACATCTTTACATAGGGGTTAAGTTCTAATGTCGGCACATAAGACAAAACTACCCTTCAGAAGCCTGCAAATCGGCCATAAAATGGAGCCGTTTACATGGCTTTGTGTGTTCAACCCCGAGGGAAGAGCAGATTCACATTTCCCTTCTCGTGTTCATTGAATGGGATGGGGGAGGGCATCATTTACACTTTTTAAAGTATTTCTGTGTCTGTTTCTCTTTTTTCTTTTCTTTTGGTGCAGTGTGTATAGTTGAATTCACGTAAGTTCAGTGTAACTTCAAAGTACATAGATGGAAGCTCTCTTGATCTTCCCAGAGAAGACAATGCAAAGCAACTGATTTCAGGATGGATACCTGACCACGCACTGCCCTCTTTGCAAGCACAGAAACCCCGTTTTGTCAGGAAATAAAATCCATCCCCATGGGATGAATCAAGGGATGTGTCTGCTAGGCTTAATAATTATCCCTTTGGGTATACTTCACCCACCAAGCTTAAGTTGGCCCATCATTACTGCATTTCAGGGGTGTCTCTCCCAAACTCAGTCCCACTTGTCTCAATTATATTTCATTTTTAAAGTTACTTTCCAAAATTTAATAGACGCATTTGGTAAAATAATTAAGCTCTGGTTGCTAGCCCAGCCCACATGATGAAGGGTACCCTTTAACCTGTTCTACAGCACACTTTTGATTTTCATTCCTGTGCATGGAACAGGAGTCAGCTGTGCCTCTTCATCCCCTCAGGTCACCAGGGTCTGTGCACGCTGATGTGTAGCAGGGTTGCCGTGCAAGGATCCAGGAACACAGCCTGGAAAGGGCTTGGAAACAGATCGGTCCCTGTTCGTCTCCCTCTGCATGACCCTAAGTCTTGTTTATTTCGGTGCAAAACGAAAACAGAGGGACGAGCACCGCAGACTTTGGAAAGGGCTGTTGTTTATTTTCGTGCGTGTTTCAGTTACCCACTCAGTGCTGAGATGTCTGCTTGTGTGTTTCAGATCGACCCTAACAGCATCGCGGCCAAGGATGGGCGCATCCGAGAAGGAGACCGCATCATCCAGGTAGGTCAGCTTCCTCTGTGTATCACTCAAGAGCAAACTGGTTCTCATAATAGCTTTGGGGTGGAAATGCAGAAGTTAACAAACGGGGGGTCGCAAATATCAGGTGTGTGGTGAGGCCAGAGAAGGTAATGGCTGAAGTACAAGCTATGGAAAACACCTGGCAACAGGGTGTGGTGAGGCGTGAGACAGACTGGAGAGAGGACGCATGGCCCACCTGAACAGGAAAGCTGCCCCAGCGCTTTACAGCACGAGCCAGCTCACCTCCTTTCCTTTCCCTTCTCTTTGGGCCACAGACAACACATGGGGGCCAAATCAGGCCCACAGTTCTCGTGAACCAAAATAATGCTCATTTGAGCTTTCTCTGAAGGATTAATTTTGGACCGATCATTTCAAGTTTGAGCCATCTTTTAAACTCCATGACTCAGCATTTAACTAGTATTATGCGATGGCTTTTAAGAGTAGTTTCCTTATCTGTAAAGGATACCTGTTGCTCTTTCGAGTCAAAATGAGACCAGTCTTTTTTTCCCTTTGTCTTTTAATTTAAGCTTTAATTATTTTTTTTTAACAAGTAACATTTTTTATTGAAGTACAGTTGATTTACAATGTTGCGTTAATTACAGCTGTAAAGTGACTCAGTTATACATGTGTATACATTCTATTATTTTCCATTACGGTTTAATCACAGGAGATTGGGTAGAGTTCCTGCTGCTACACACAGTAGGACCTTGTTGTTTATCCATTCTCTATATATGCCAGTTTGCCTCTGCTAATCCCAGACTCCCAAGCCAACCTTCTCCCACCCTCGTCCTGCTTGGCAACCACCAGTCTGTTCTCTGTGTCCGTGAGTCTGTTTCTGCTTCATAAATAGGTTTATTTGTGTCATATTTTAGGTTCCACATGTGAGTGCTATCATAAGATAGTTGTCTGTCTCTGACTTCCTTCACTTAGTATGATAATCTCTAGTTGCATCCACGTTGCTGGAAAAGGCATTGTCTCATTCTTTCTTTTTGATGGCTGAGTAATATTCCATTGTCTGTATGTACCACGCCTTCTTTATCCATTCATCTGTCGATGGACGTTTAGGTTGCTTCCGTGTCTTGGCTGTTGTAGCAAACAGTGCTACAGTGAACATTGGGGTGCATGTGTCTTTTGGAATTAATTATAGTTTTGTCTGGATATATGCCCAGGAGTGGCACTGCTGGATCATATGGTAATTCTATTACAGTCTTTTTTAATCTCACAGAAATTGAGAGGCTTTGGTTCATGGTTAGAAGACTTAGCTTCTACCTCTGCTCATTCCTGTCTTCTCATTTCGAATCCACTGTGTTTATACTTATCACTGCCTACCTCACTGCAAGTAATTTTCATTTCCTTTTTCCACTGCTTATTCTTACACTTGCCCTGACTTCAGCCCAGACTGTCATTCCTGACGGGGCTGAACCCTCAGGAGTAACGGCCTTTTCAGTGGCTCTAGTTTTCCACTAGCATCTGCCATTGGCCACGGAAGCACTGAGTTCCTTATCTGGCCCTCCGTGCCTCCCAGACAACCCCACATCCCCTCATTGACCAAGATCCATCACCCCCTTTGCTGCCCGTTCCTTCACTGGCGTAGAGAGTCAGAGGGCAGGCTCCCCTTCCAGCTCAGTGGGACCATTGCTATGTACCCTGGAGCTGAGACCTCCAGACCAGCAGAGCTCAAAGGTGCCAGGACAGGAAGCCAAAATCCTTCCAGAGTGATCAGGTGTGATGGTGAGAGACTCCCTCCCGCTTGACCTTCTGTCCCACCTTAAAACATTAAAGTGTGAAACTGGGAACAGAGAACACTCTGCATAATTCCAGCACGTTCACGTACAACCCCCATTGCTGCTTTTTTCTCCGACATTATCTGAAAATTAGCTGTAGTCATGCTTTAGTATATTCCATTTAGACTCCTGCCTGAGTATATTTAATTATGTGTCATTAAATTGCTTAGATGTTTTCCCTCTTCACAATGCTGTCATTTTTCTCAGGGCTGCCTTTTGGAGTCCCAGCTACTTCTGTTCACGTAGCCTCCTCCTGTGCACTACCCCCGTGGAGGCCGTCATGTAGACCAGAGACACTGCGTCAGTTTGAGCAAGGCCTTTCCTTCTGAAAACCAGCGTATTCTTTTCCAGCTGCCTGGAAGTTCTGTGTTTCAGCTGTGAGTGGGTGACAGACGCAGGCCTGCAACAGTGCAGGATGATTCTGCAGAAGTTAATCACGCTACTTGCCCACCCCTCCACCTTTCTCTTTTTAGATTAACGGGATAGAGGTACAGAACCGCGAAGAGGCCGTGGCTCTTCTAACCAGTGAAGACAACAAGAACTTTTCCTTGCTAATTGCAAGGCCCGAACTCCAGGTGAGTCAGCTTCCGGCACGTGAAGCTGGGTCTGTAGTTCTAAAATCAGTAGCGAAGTCCCTGTCCCTGCAGGACACTGCCCACGTATCGAATCTGAACTTGAAGGTACTCCGTACCCTGGAAAGGTAATCTGAGTTGCTCGGACTTTCGATCTGTTTCTCGTTTTGACCTTTTAAGGAGCGTGCCGACATCCACCCTGGCATTTACACAGCGGGCCCCGCGCGTTCGTTAACGCAGGGAGCGTAACGAAGGAAAAGAGGAGGGAACATAACGGCATGGAAAACACAGCCAGGGTCATGCCCGTCAACATGTTTGACTTCCCAGGACCTGACCAGTATCTGTGTGGGTCTCATTTACAACTGCAGAGTGTTAAGGAACGTACAGCATGATTATTATAGTTAATATCTCATCACCAAAAAAATAGTAATTGTGAGATATGTTTGTTAGTTACTTGACTGGTAATTATTTCACTACGTATATGCACATCAAATCATCGTGACGTACATCTGACAGGTAGTACAGTTTTTACTGTAAAGAAAGGAAAGAAACTTTGGTCAGCAGACTCTTCCTTAAAGGGCGAAAGAAGAAGTATGATTGGCTTTGGGAGCTGTATATATGGTCTCTGGTGCAGTTGCTGGCCTCTTGCAGTGCAGAAGCAGCCGCAGACAATACGTAAACAAAGGGGCTTGGCTGGGTTCCAGTTACACTGTTTTGAAACAAACAAAAATAGGCCGCACGCCAGATTTGGCCCACGGCTGGTAGACGTCAGACCCCTGAGTGGTCTGCTTTTTTTACGGGCACGAGAGAGAAGGGCCTGATAAAAGTGCTAGGCCTTGCCCAAGACTAACAAACGGCTAGGTTCGTAGAGCTACCTTTTTTTTTTCTTTTGTCAGAAAGAACTCTTTCCGTACTGTAAGTAAGTAAGTGCCTTCTCTTTGGGGCCTGCTAAACTTGTGCGTGGGCCGTCACGCAGAAGAGCAGGCGGGGCTAGGGCTCCTTGACGCCGCCCCTGTACTCAGTGGCCTCCTTCGCTGAAAGGAGCTAACCTGGGGGAAAGCGTTTCACCCTCCTGCAGTGAAACAGCAGACCACAGCCCCGTCCCCCAGACGTGTAGGGTGGGAGCTGTCTGCACCGTGAGGGTGGGGGAGTTGTCTGTCGTGTCGTAGAGCAAAACGACAGGCAGCCTGCATTTCGATGACTCCTGGAGGGGGCCCCAGAGGTATTTCTCCCCAGGGCCACTGTCCTTTCTTAAAAATAAATAAGTAAATAAAATGAACGCGAAAGGAGCCTCAGCTGAAGCATGTGTGGGCGGCTGCCTCTCCCCAGCTGGACGAGGGCTGGATGGACGACGACAGAAACGACTTTCTGGACGACCTGCACATGGACATGCTGGAGGAGCAGCACCAGCAGGCCATGCGGTTCACGGCCGGCGCGCTGCAGCAGGTACCGCCCCGCCCGCCCCTCCGCCCCGCCCACAGCGGGGAAACCCCGCCCCCGCGTCTCCCTCGGGATGCCGGAGACCCCGAGCAACCCGGCTGCCTGCCGCCGCGAAGACGGCCAGGAAAGTAACTAACTGCTTTGCTGTTCGCCCGAGTGAAAGGCAAGCCCATAGCTTCCCTGACCACGAGAGAGCTGTGTGGCTTACAAAGCAAAAGCAGTCATGCCCGGGTACCCCTGACCTTCTGATACTCGTTTCGAAAGCAAACCCCATGTGCCGGCGTTCATGTATTGCTAGATCAGAGAAACAAAAAGTCATGTTTTCAAAAGCAAAGCAGTTCCCTCTGTTTAACCTGAGCTGCTTGGCACCCTTTCCGTCCCCTCTATAACACCACCATTGTCAGAGATACCCTAACTAACTAACTACTAATCGAGGGCCCTAGGAGCTAAAAGGACGTCGTCTGTGCCTCCCGCTTCCCGTGCGTGCACAGGGGTCCTCGAATGGCTGGAATCATTCGGAGAGGTAAGGTGACTATCGTCCTCCTTTCCCAGGTGCGGAAACTGAGGCCGAGAAGGAGGTTAAGTGGCTCCCCCCGGTCAGGCTGACCGGGTAGTTAACCCGTAGCTAATTCCCAGGCCCTCCTCCTACAGGAAGAGTCACACCTGGGAACTGCACCTCCGGCGTCCCTCACTGTGCCCGTGTGTTCTTGTTTTCTGTCGTGTAGAAGAAGCACGAGGAAGACGGGGGAACCACAGACACGGCCACCATCCTGTCCAACCAGCACGAGAAGGACAGCGGCGTGGGCCGGACGGACGAGAGCACGCGCAACGACGAGAGCTCAGAGCAGGAGAACAACGGCGACGACGCCCCCGCGGCCTCCCCGCCGCTGGCCGGGCAGAGGAAGCTCACGTGCAGCCAGGACACCCTGGGCAGCGGCGACCTGCCCTTCAGCAACGAGTCCTTCATCTCGGCCGACTGCGCCGACGCCGACTACCTGGGCATCCCGGTGGACGAGTGCGAGCGCTTCCGCGAGCTGCTGGAGCTCAAGTGCCAGGTGAAGAGTGCCAGCCCCTACGGCCTGTACTACCCGGGCAGCCCCCTGGACGCCAGCAAGAGCGACCCGGAGAGCGTGGACAAGGAGCTGGAGCTGCTCAACGAGGAGCTGCGCAGCATCGAGCTGGAGTGCCTCAGCATCGTGCGCGCGCACAAGATGCAGCAGCTCAAGGAGCAGTACCGCGAGCCCTGGATGCTGCACAACAGCGGCTTCCGCAACTACAACACCAGCGTCGACGTGCGCAGGCGCGAGCTCTCGGACATCACCGAGCTCCCCGAGAAGTCCGACAAAGACAGCTCGAGCGCCTACAACACCGGCGAGAGCTGCCGGAGCACCCCGCTCACCTTGGAGATGTCCCCCGACAACTCCCTGAGGAGAGCGGCCGAGGGCGTCGGCGGTCCCGGCAGCGAAGGCGCCGCGGGGACCGCCGAGGCGTACGGGCCGTCCCCAAAGAATCTGCTCTCCATCACGGAAGATCCCGAAGTGGGCTCCCCGGACTACAGCCCTTCCCCTGAAGAGCTGGACCCCAGCCAGGCCCTGGAGGGCAAGGAGAGGAAACCCAGCGACGGCAGCGGGAGCCCCACCCCCAGCCAGAAGCTGGGCGGCGGCTCGTACCTGTCGCCCTTCCCGCACTCCCCCTACAAACACGCCCACATCCCGGCGCACGCGCAGCACTACCAGAGCTACATGCAGCTGATCCAGCAGAAGTCGGCCGTGGAGTACGCGCAAAGCCAGATGAGCCTGGTGAGCATGTGCAAGGACCTGAACTCTGCCAACCAGTCGGAGCCGAGAATGGAGTGGAAAGTGAAGATCCGGAGCGACGGGACGCGCTACATCACCAAGCGGCCGGTGCGGGATCGCCTGCTGCGGGAGCGCGCGCTCAAGATCCGCGAGGAGCGCAGCGGCATGACCACGGACGACGATGCGGTGAGCGAGCTGAAGATGGGGCGGTACTGGAGCAAGGAGGAGAGGAAGCAGCACGTGGTGAAGGCCAAGGAGCAGAGGCGGAGGCGCGAGTTCATGATGCAGAGCCGGCTCGACTGCCTGAAGGAGCAGCAAGGGGCCGACGACAGGAAGGAGATGAACATCCTGGAACTCAGCCACAAAAAGATGATGAAGAAGAGGAATAAAAAGATATTTGATAACTGGATGACGATCCAAGAACTCTTAACCCACGGCACGAAATCTCCAGACGGCACTAGAGTATACAATTCGTTCCTATCGGTGACTACTGTATAATTTTCACTTCTGCGTTATGTACATAAGAGAGAACACTACCGTTGAGGTAGCAATTCCTGCCTCGTTCAATGCGGCAAGCTTTTGTATATAAGATAAATAGCGTCATCATGTTTATAGTCGAAATCAGCGAGCCCTACCCACTCTGGGTGTCTTAGCTCTATTTTAAGCAGACAGAAACCACCCTTAACTGTCTTGGAAGGCAATATTAACAAAACACAGAGCTTTTTTTCAAATAGCAATGGTACTTTTTATACTCGTTACCTTTTACATGAAGTTTTTAAATTTCAAAAAGATCTTTTACTAAGCATACCTACACAGAATAATTTGTTTACACGCTATATTCATATACGAAAGTTAAACACAACTTTTTTTTTTTTCCTGCCGAAAACTCAGATACGACTGCCAGTATGTATTTTTAATGGAACCCTACCTTATAATGTTACTTTGCTGAATGTGTTTCATGTGAGTGACCGTTTAACATTATTATTTAGGTCAAAGCTTCAGCTCCAAAAACCACCAAACTCTGTGGTTCACGATGTATACTACACATAACCAAACCAGCAGTGTTTGTTTGTTTAGAATTGGGATACGCATTTAAACATTCTTCTTCTGGTTAAAGTTCCCAAGAGAGTGTAAAGGTTTTTAACAGAAGGCAAACTATAACGCAGCTTCGTGGAAGTTTAAAGCATGTTTGCAGATACTGCAACCCGTTGGAGGACTTTGCATGTACAGGAAAGTTGTGGATGGAGACAGTTTGTGGAATTTTAAGTGCTCACTGTAGTAAACCTTTGCTTTGTAGCTTCGAAGGGACAGACTTTTACGAGCAAATTCAGAGAACCATGGTTAGTTATAAACAGTAAGTAAAATGAAGTTAAAATAAATTATTATTATTTTCTATTTGATATGTTTTGAAGTGATTCCTCATTTTGCAGTGGTGCCTATAAAATAAAAGCCTTTTGCAGTGTGTGTGTTTTTTTTTTTTTTCCTTCATTGTATTACCTGCTGCCTCAGAAGAATTTGAGCGTTTCAGATCATCCACTACCTTCATTCTGCCCGGAATCCAAAGACAGGTCTGTTAGGAAAAAAGAAAAAAAAAAAAAAAAGCAATCAAACTCACCGTTTAATCTAGCATTCGAATGACTGTCTGTCTGTCTTGCAGAAAGCCTCAACTTGGCCCACTATGCTATAAACTGGAATAACAGCAAGTTTATCAACCAAGCTCGTGTTCACAACGAAACCCCTTTGGTTTACTGCCGCCATTACTGCCTGTCAGTAATATCTAACATCTCTGAGTGAGTAGCTAGGCCCAACTTTTTCCATTTCTAAGATGCATCTGCAAAACCCACAATATTTTCATAGAATAGCAAGGGTCACCAAAGTGGGTGGGCTTCAAAACTGGCACCTTTCACACCGCAACAACCCACAGGATCCCAAATACTGAATTTGCTACAACTTGTTCCCCGATTATAGTGTTCACACAAATTTCAGCTATAATGTCTACTAGAAAGACATACGTACATCCATACACAAATGAATGAATGGGATTACAAAGGGTATCATTTTCATTTGCCATGATGCCAGACATCTGGTTTTCTCACTGAAATTTGGATTGAAGTGGCCAGGTGTTTAGGTATCTGAGACTTAGATTCCTCCAACACACCCTGTTTGAACCCATATTCCTCCCTTGCGGCCAAAATCTTAAGACTAGTCATTAGTCATTAGTAGTCACACTTCCATGAGAACAAACTTAATGTAGATACGACACCGATATATTTATTCCTCACTATTAAGATATCTGTTCATTACCTCTTCCAGACCAGGCATCGCGAAGATAATTACACCTGCTACCTTAGTGTTTGCAAAAGGTGGACCGTTAGCACCGTGGGTTTCCAATACTCTCCAAGTTCAACTTCCAACAGCATTGGATCCTTGGCTCCCAGGAGCAGCGCCCCATATCCAGCTCTCTTAACCTCACACCCTTTCTTGCTAGTTAATGTGTCACCGAGAACACCAGTCAGATGAATTACAAATTGCGGCAAGACATACACAGGTTGGGTATAAGACTAAGTGCGTGGGTTTCTTTGGAGAAATAGCCTTCCTGCCTTGTGTGTTCTCATTAAAGGCCAGAGGGGTGTACGTGGCCACAAGAGCAAAGAGCTCCCACCTAAACAGTCATGTGCCATCAGACTGAAGTTGAGGGGTTTCTAATCAGGGCTCCCTGGGTGCCTCTGGATTTAGGGGTCAGCCTGTGCCCCGTGTGAAAAAGTGGAGGGAAATGAAAAGTAACATACATTCTAATCCCAATTCCGGACCCTTCAATTCCAACTTATTTTTTCAATCACTTTTTCATATGGATACACTTGGTCCTAATGTGCAATGTCATACGAGGTCTCCCAAACCGAATTTAGCAAATCAACTCCTAAAAGGAGTCGGAAGAGACCTGAGAAATCATTTGATCAATGAGCAGGAGACTCAAGGAGACAAATGTGGCTGCTTAAGGAACAAACTGGGATTTGAATTCAGAACCCAACACCCGTTCCCATAGCCCTTACGGCCACTCCCACAGGGGAAAGTTCGCTGTCAAGTGCACAGGTAACTTGAACGTATGCAGTCCTGTGCCCTCAACCAAAAGATAAACACAGCTCACCAGTGGATGCCCTGGAGTGAACCTCAGCCAGGAGACGTGAATCTGCCATTTTTCAGTGAGTCTGAGCCCCCCAGGTGCCTCCGAGCACAGCCATTTCCAAGCTGCTGCGCGAGTTGAGGGATTTTCCTGGTTAACGGTGACGAGAGACGATGTACAATTTCTGTCCTCCCAGATATGAAACCGTAGTTCCCACGTAAACAGAATGTCGCCTGTAGCCAACAGGGATTTCTACCACCACAGCTGCTTATGCTGTTTCATCTCCTTGGCCCATTTAAGAATGTGATGGAAGCTATGGATTCTCCCCACAGAAAAATATACGTATAATACACAACACAACTAAATTTGCATATAATTTTGGAGGCTTTATGTGCCCCCAAAGTCCATTCATGGACCTCTTCTACAGGTACAAAAATCTCAAGTTTAGACCAACTGAATTTGATAGCTCTATATTTTTCACACTATTTTTAGGTGCATTGTATAGCACTCTTTGATTTCAGTGACCATTTTAAATATCAAGGAGTACATTTTCCCCCATTAGACCCATATTAAGGCAATTAAAATTCAACAAACCACTGATACCTGTACTCTTCCAGTTGTGCTAATGGTCGTTTCTCCCATGATTAAATAGATTTCCGAACTACGACGACGTAAGAGTCCCGAGGCTCCGTAACAGCCACTCCACTGGATGGATGACAACTTTATTCCTAAAATATAAAGGGAAAGAAATGAAAATTTATTGATCATCCAGTGCTACACTTTCCAGTACAGTAGCCACTGGCCACAGCTGGCTATTAAACACTTAAAGTATGGTTAGTCTAAATTGAACTGTTCTGAGAAAATGGATTTCGAAGACTTAGTGCTCCAAAAAAGAGATGACGTAAAATATTTCAAGAATTCTATGCATGTTGAAATGTTAATACTTTGCATATCTTGGATTAAATAAAATAATTATACTTCATTTCACCTTTTTTACTTTTTAACGTGGCTACTAGAAACATTTAAATCACAGATGTGACTCGCATTTTATTTCTATTGGATAGCACCAATACAGAGACCATCAGGCATGGGTGTGCAAAACACGGGACCTCACGATCTCACCAAATCCATAGGGCAGTTCTGCCAGGCAAATGGCCTTATCACCTGTTCACATTCAGACTAAGAACCTTATCCAGATGAGTGTAGAGATGTGATTTGAATTTGCATCCGCCTGATGCCAAACCCTTTACCTTTCCCAACTCTGCCTCCACGGGCTTCTCAAGCAGTGACTCTTAAGTCCGTGTAGGTTATGCTACTCTTTGTAACCTAGTCATGATTACGATAAAAGAAACTGCTTCAAAGTGACAGGCATTTCACTCAGTTCCCTTTTGAGTTTTAAATGACAAAATATTCTAACACTCCTGGCAAAAGCATACGACAACGTACAAAAATCTAGGAACTGGGGGCACTAATTAAGCTTTTCATCTTTTAAATGAAAACTGGAGACTCCAAAAACAAGAACCACAAATGTGACGAGGTAGGACTCTACATTGCCTAGGGAATACGAGTCGGAGAACTCATTAGGATTGTAAACTAAAGTATGAAAATTAACCAAATAATTATCTAGTTGTAGCCTTAGTGGTAGGTTACAGGTTACTTGTTAGCAAGATTGCCCAGAACCAAGGAAGCAAACACAATTCTGCCAGAAGCAACTGCAACTCCCACTTTTAGTTCTGTTTCCCAGTTGTTATAAGCACACTAGGATTTCTGCAGAGCATCAACTAATTAAAAAGAAATCATTAAAACGGAGATGAGATGCAAGAATTCTCATGGCAACCGCTGTACTCTTCAATTTTGATTAAATGTGAATTCCCGAAAGCAGCTAGAAAACAAAGTGTGGTTCTTTGGGTTTCATTCAGATGGGTTTTTCTGCTTACATGATCCATTTTCCTTTAGCTTCCAGTTTCAACTAATCCTAAAAGGGCACGGTCCGTGGGAGCATGTGCTTTGCCTATAACGAACGTGGTTTTGCCTTTCAATGGCGGAACGCTGACCTCATGCACTCAGGATCTTTTTAAAATGAAAAATGAGGAGTTAATGATCCTTGCTTGAATTGGGGCTATTGCAAACTTAAACTTAATTACCAATGCAGTGATTCTTGTCAAAAGCCCAATGAAACTCCCTAGACGTCTGGGTCTCTCGAAAACACATTAGGATTACGTTGACTCGTGCGTTCATTCCTCCTCCTCAGCTGCCAGCCCAGACGTTATGGGTTTGATTTAGCAGTTTTAGCTCTGAAGAATCATGATCACCTCTGTGCTCTAGGCACTGTGTCAGAAGCCAGCATGGATTTGTTCAGCCAGGAGTTTTTCTGCCCACTGTGTTCAGGGCCATGAGCTCTCATGGAGCTTAAGTCTAGTGGGAAAGAAAATAAAAATCCAGTCATCACACAAATACTTTTAAAATGTCAACAAGGTTAGAGTGGGAGAGGGGACGGACAGGAGAGCTAGTGCCACGGATTTCAAGGAGGGTCTCTCACAAGAGTTATGGTTGAGCTGAGAGCCAGTGGATGAATGTGAGTTAACTAGGAAAAGACAGAAGTGATATTCCAGGCAACACAAACAGCACGTGCAAAGGCCCTGAGGTGGGAGAGACATGGTTTATTTAAAACAAACCAAAAAAACAGCCAGTGTGGCTTGAGCTCATAAAGCACTGGAAGAGAGAATGGTATGTAGTAAGAGTGGGGAGACAGGAGAGAACCAAACACTTGACCATAAATCCCTATTCAATATGGCCGACACGGAGCACCTAATATGTGCTAGAAACTACGCTAAATGTTTTACATGTACTAACTTGCTTAACCTTAAATAGCCTGTGAGATGGGTGGGTTTATTATCCTTGTTTTGCAGATAAGAAAACAAAGACTTAGGGAAGCAACTCACTCAGAGTGAAAGAGCTGTACAGGCTAAGGGGCAAAGTGAGACCAGTTCTTTCTACCCAC
Organism: Balaenoptera borealis; assembly: GCF_965194805.1. NCBI lineage: Eukaryota > Metazoa > Chordata > Mammalia > Artiodactyla > Balaenopteridae > Balaenoptera > Balaenoptera borealis. The sequence goes on from NC_138869.1 coordinate 21,572,126, forward strand.
ACTTCATCAATGGGCTGGGAAGAAGCATCTCCATGACAGGGGCTCATGGATTTTCACTCTGCGAGAGGTTCATACCTAATTGACTGTGTCTTAGCTCAAGCTACCTTAACAAAATACCACAGGCTGAGTGGCTTAAACAACAGCAATTTATTTCTCACTTCCAGTCTGGAGGCTGGAAGTCTAAGGTCAGGGTGCCGGTATGGCTGGGTTGTGGTGGCCCCTCTCTTTCTGGCTTGTAGATGGCTGTCTTCTTGCTAGGTCATCACACAGCAGAGAGAGAGAAAGCTCTGGTCTCTCTCTCTTCTTTCACAGACACTAATCCCATCATGGGGGCCCCACTCTCATGACCTCATCTAAAACTAATTAACTCCCCATGGTCCCACCTCCAAATACCATCACATTTGAGGGTTAGGGCTTCAACACATGACTTTGGGGGCACACAACATTTCATCGTTAAGAGTCTGGATAACCTGCCACCTTTTCATCCTCTGCCTTTTTCCAGCTCAAGGATAAATCTGTTTATAACCACGTTGCTTCCCATTTCTATGCCACGGCAGGTGATAAGCTTAATAAGCTTAGTCAATTCACTTCTACAAAGTGCAAATTGGCTTCTGGCTAGAACATGTTTCTCCATCCAGGGCTCCATTTGCCATCACCCGTCATGCACACACAGATCAGGAGCTTAGACAAAAAGTGAGTTTCCTCCTCCCTTCCTTTCCAGCTAAAGCTTTTCCTACCAGTTTTTACCACCATCCAGAGGAGAAGGACCTGATCTGATGAAATGGTCTCATCACATGCATAATGAAGAAGGAAATTTCGTTTCAGGGCCACACAGCTTCTCTAAGTAGGCAGGCTCCTGAAACACTCTCCTGAATGGTCCCCTGCTGTATAAACTAATGTCGATGACTCCTGTCAAAGAGGGAGGCTTTCCAACCCCTGCTGCCACCCAATCAGCTCTTCCTGCCTTCATAAATGATCTCCAAAGTGCCGTAAGCAGAGGACGCAAGGTCCCAAAGGCCCATCCACCTCCAGAAAGAAGTTTCTCGGTGCCAATGAACTGGGAGCATAGAGGGGCTGAATAAATCCTAATCAAATACGATTTAAGCTTTTCCATTTTCTGAGAAGCAGGGTGTTTGAGGCAAGGAATGTTGACTTTGCAAATGCCTAACATTTACCCAGAATGAACAAACAAAACCTGCCCACTTGGTTTTCGAGCTGAGTCTTAGGCACAAGGGGTATTGGGGGCTGATGGAAAAATGAGCCTCTAAGCACCCCCTTCAGTCTGACCTGAGCCCTGTTGCCCGTACGTATGGACTTTGTTTCCTTAAGTACATGGGCATGCCCGCTTGCTGGATTCCAAGCCAACATTTTAAGCGGTACTTCCGAGGGGAGACTTATACGTGACCAATTTTTAGCTGAGTTTTAAATCTTCTGGCTCTTGTTGACCCAGCCTTTCCAGGAATGTGACCTGTTTCTATTTTCCACTCCATTAACCCTTTTGCTTTTCCCTCCTCCTTACCAGAAGCACATCTTTAATACCTACTTTATGTACCATGATCTCATTTTCCTTATGAGCAACAAGCACAATTTATAAGCCAAGCTTGGAAGTCATTCCTTCATTTAGCATCAAGCGTAATTCCAAAAGAACTATATACTTTGGTGTGTAGTTTTACATTTTGTAACAAGGCCAAATATTAACTGTGTTTCTTAAAACCCACGAGAGCTCAGTGAATCCTCATCCTATATAAAGAGAAAAGACCTACAAGTATGATAGATCCACTACCAGACCCAATGAGCATGTTCAAGGTCCACAGGGTAAGCCAGGACACCTGCCTCTCAAAGTAATGCCTTGGGAGATGTGCACAATCAAAACTCCGTAGCAATCAGCCGGAAACTCATATTACACCAAAATGCTTCAGTGTTATATATTTTTTAACAAAGAGACACATGTAAAGTGCCAGAAAAAGCAGAAAATTTTGCATATAATTCAGGGGATTCACAGGACCACTGTATCAGTACTATCTTAAGCAAAGACATGATAAATGTTGACTTGATCTCCTAGTCCAAAAAACCTCAGGTCATCTTCATGAACTTGGACTTGGCAGTGGATTCTCAGATATGATACCAAATGCATGAACAACAAAAGAAAAATAGACAAATTGGACTTTATCAAAATTTAAAACTTTGTACACCAAAGGACATTGTTAAGAAAGTGAAAAGACAACCTACAGAATGGGAGAAAGGATGTGCAAATCATCTATGTGATAAATGTTTACTGTCTATAATACATAAAGAACTCCACTTATGTTGGATAGGGGCCCACCTTAACCCAACTCATCAACAAAAAGATAACCCAATTTAAAAACGGGCAAAGGACTTCAAGTGACATTTCTCCACAGAAGATATACAGCTGACCAATATGCACATGAAATGATGCTCAACATCAGTAATCATTAGGGAAATACAATTCAAAACCATAATGAGAAACTACCTCACATCCACTAAGAGGACTGCTATCAGAAAAACAGAAAATAACAAGTGTTGGAAAGGAGGAGAGAAACTGGAACCCTTGTACATTGTTGGTGGAAATGTAAAAATGCTAGAGCGGCTCTGGAAAACAGTTTGGTGGCTTCTCAAAAATTAAATGTAGAATCACCGTATAATCCAGTAATTTCACTTCCTGGCATAAACCCAAAAGAATTGAAAGCAGGGAGTCGAAAAGATATTTGTAAACTAATGTTCATAGTAGCATTATTCCCAACAGCCAAAAGATGGAAACAACATGAGTATCCATCAAGAGCTAAACAAAATGTGGTATAAACATACAGTGGAATATTATTCAGTTATAAAAAAAAAAAAAAAAGCAATGAAGTTCTGATACACATCACAACATGGATGAACCCCTAAAACATTAAGTGAAACAAGCCAGACAAAAAGGGACAGATATTGTATCATTCAAGTTATATAAAATATCTAGAATAGGCAAATTCATAGAGACAGAAACTTAAGTGGTTACCAGGGGCTGGGGGGCAGAGGGATGCAGAATTACTGCTTAATGGGTACAGAGTTTCTGTTTAGAGTGATGAAAAAGTTTTGGAAACAGGTAATGGTGATAGTTGCACAACAGTGTGAATGTACTTAATGCACTGAATTGTGCACCTAAAAATGATTAAAATGGCAAATTTTATGATATATATTCATATATAGGTATATACATACGTATATAAATAATCACAATTAAAAAAATAACTCATGTCTTCTAACATCTCAAACCAAATTCCCTTTGGCTTCTTGGGTGTGTAGATTGTTACCAGCATTGAGGAGAGCTGCACACACACCCCCGCAATCAGAAAATGAACACAAGTGCCACATTTTATTTGCAGTCCTAGGGGGTCCACAGTTTTTGCAGAAGTCCTCCCATATGCCACGTTGGATCTCATCTGAGGTAGAATGGATCCAAAGCAAAAGGAAGCTGGTGACCCTTCATTTGTGCTGAGAATGCTTTTACAATTTGGGTGCCCAGGAAACAAATTATACCTATGTCTCCTGGGCCTAGGGACTGCTCGGGGCATGGGTCACGCCTACCTTAGTGCTACAGAATTGCATATTTGTGCCCCCCAAAATTCCTATGTTGAGACCTAATTCTCCAAGGTGACGTACTAGGACGTGGGGCCTCTGCAAGTAGTTAGCTCAGGAGGCCGGAGCCCTCGTGAACTGGATTAGTGCCCTTATAAAAGAGGCCCCGCAGAGAGGCCTCCCCACTTCCACCATGTAAGGAGACAACAAGAAGACAGCCACCTGCAACCCAGAAGAGGGCCTTCCCCCAAACCTGAGCTTGCTAACATCCTGATCTTGGACTTCCAGCCTCCAGAACTGTTAGAAATAAATTTCCGCTGTTTATAACCACCCAGTCAGTAGTATTTCGTTACAGCAGACAGAATGGATTAAGACACTTGGTTTCTCTCGCAGGACTCATCAATTACAAATGGTGCCAAATAATACCAAAATGCTTTTTAGAAAACTCCTTAAGATGCCAGATGGGAGGTACAAAGACACTTAGGGCTCTTCTGTAACTGGCAGGTCTGTGTCCAGGCATAAAGAAGGCTGGCCTCTTGTTGCCTCTGTGGGGAGATTTCATAGCACAAACTTCTCTCTAATCTAAAAAATGCAGGCACGAAGATAACTCTCAACAAGAGTTATCTCACTGCCCAAATTCTGGGAGCTCTTTTTAGAACAGTCTGGATGCTTAAATGTCACGAGGTCTCCGATTGCAATCTCCTCCCTCGCGCCACCCATCCCATATGTGTGGACACCCACCATTCCCTGATCTCTCTCACTTGCCTGCTCTACAATCTTACCCCCTTGAGGCATAAAGAACTGCTTTCACTTCAGTAATCTGACCGAACACCTGAGGTTTTCACTGGGGATGACAAGCTAACCCAGGTTCTACCTGTCCCACCTGCCAAGATTTCTCATGGATCGTGGAAGTGGCGAAATGAAGAAGGGCAGACACAGGGAGGAACAGCAAAGAGAGCTTTTGCTTGCTGCCTGCCGGCCTCCACTCCTTCTCAGTCCTTCAAGTATCTACGGAGCACCTACTATGTGCTGGTCACTCTGCTGGCACCAGGGCTATCTTGAGGATAAGGCAGAGATGATTCCCCCCTCACAGAGTACCCATTCGGGCAGGGGGAGGCAAAAAAAAAAAAGCACAAGTAAACAAAGAAAGAAAAAGACTTGCAAATCATGTTAAGCAAACAAGCACTGGTCTGAGAGGAGCGTTACCCACTAAACCAGTGGTTCTCAAAGTGGAGTCCCCAGACCAGCAGCAGCAGTAGCACCTGGGATATTATTGGAAATGCAGATTCTCGAGTGCCACCCCAGACCAACAGATTCAGACACTCAGGGGTCATGCGGTCTGTTTTTTCAAGCCCTTCAGATGACTCGATGCATGCCGAAGTTTGAGAAACACTGCAAATAAACAGAATTTTGACTGTTTTGGTTGTGAAGTTTTTTGTTTGGTTGGTTGTTTTTATCCCTAATTCTTAGAACAGTTCCTGGACAAAGTAGGGGCTTTATAAAATATGTTGAATGGACACTCAGTTGGGTTATTGTACTTTATGCTGAAAAAGACCACTCTCAACACCTAAGCTGAGATCTGAAGTTTGAGAAAGAGACGGCCATGCAGAGTGTGGGCCAGAATGTTCCTAGCCAACTAGAACTGCAAGTACAAAAGGCCTGGGGTAGGAAAAAACTTCCTATGGAATCAGACTGCCTGACAGGCCACATTTTGCATCTTACAAGTCCCATCTCTGACTGTGGGATCCAGAGTCTTACCTTCTCCAGGAACACAAAGGTAGGTCTCCTCTTAGCTTAACGAGCAGGTGAAAAACCTACCCTTCTCTGTGAGCACGACTGCCTTTCTTGTTTGGCGGCACGTGTAAAACCACCAAGGAGGGCCTACTGAAGCCGAGGCCATCATTTGCAGAGCCTGGCTGGGTCTCCCCTCAGGATGAACTCTCAGTGACCTTGGACAAAGGGGTTCCCAGGTGTCGCCCAGTAAGCAAGGCGGGAGACCCTGGGCAGTCTGACTTTCTACACTCTATTCTGAAGCCCTCCGAGTTCTCATCACTTCAAGACAATAAACAAAGAATGCTCCCAGACAAATTCAAGGCGGCTTCATAAAAAGGAGATGAACGGCGGCAAATGAAAGAAAGCAATGACAAACACAACTGCAGTGATTCAAGGTGCCTGGGGCCAGAGGAAGGGGTTGGGGCCAAATCGAGGCTGCTACTCAGGACATTGTAAAGACCCAGCTCCGGTCAGCACAACACACAATGCCAGCCGGCCTGAGAGACTCAGAGGAGGCCGCTCTCCTCCTCCCCTGAATTCACCTTCATCCAGAAAAAAGATGCAATCTTTGCTCTAACTACATCCATTGGGAAAATTTCCTTTTTTTTGTTTTTTTAATGTTAAAAAGATACCTGCAGAATATTAACATAGATACTTTTTAAAGTTATAAAGGGGGAAAAATCTGCTGTAGATGTCTTTAAGATACCCACAACATTTTTTCAGTTATAGGACAGTCGGAACTTAGATGATGGGCCAGAGAACTTTTCAGTAAATATCTTAGGATATGTGGGCCCAGACACAAAATCAAGGACGTTAAGTAGGTACTTACATAAGAAGAGAGAAAACACATTTCCACAACTTTCATTGATGAATTTCAAAGTATATGAGAACAATTTTTAGTAATATAGGTCTACTAATGAGAAGAATGGAATTAGAGTGTGGAGGGGTAACATTTTGCTTACTTGGGGATCAAAGTTATTATAAATGTTCCTATCGTCAAATCGATTACAAATATTTATCAGGGAAAACCATTCTTCACTCGTGGGCTGTACCAAAACAGATGGCAGGTTGGATTTAGCTCATGGGCCCTAGTTTGCTAATTTCTAGCTGAGACCCTGTATTAGTCAAGATTCTCCAGAGAAGCAGAACCACTGTGCACGTGTGTGTGTGTGTGTGTGTGTTTTTGTGTGTGTGTGTGTGTTTGTGTGTGTGTGTTTGTGTGTGTGTGTGTTTGTGTGTGTGTGTGTTTGTGTGTGTGTGTGTGTGTGTGTGTGTGTGTACACATACGTATGGATGAATGGATGAATGTAGATAGAAAGGTATTTTTTTTAATAAGGAACTGGCTCACACAGTTATGGAGACAGGCAAGTCCCAAGATCTGCAGGGTGAGTTGGCGAGCTCGAACCCACAAGAGTCAATGGTGTGGTTGTAGCCCTAAGGCTGGTCAGCTCGAGACCCAGGAACTGTTAATGTTTCAGTTTGAGTCCAAAGGCAGGAAAAAGCTGATGTCCCAGTCCAAAGGCCATCAGGCAGGACGAACTCTCTCTTACTCGAGAGGAATAGCAACCTTTTCATCTTATTCAGGACATCAAGTGATTGGACGAGGCCCACCCACATTGGGGAGAGGAATCTACTTTACTCAGTCTATTGATTTAAATATTCATCTCATCCAAAACCACCTTCACAGGAATACCCAGTATAACGTGTAACTGAATAACTGGGCACCCCATGGCCAAGCAAGTGGACACAGAAGGTTGACCATCACAGACCATCATCATCCAGATTTTCGGACTCCTCATGAGACCATGGTTTCAAAAATCAAGCATCCTTCTCTCTCTTCCCACGGCCCCAGCTGCCAAGAAGCAGCTGGAAGACTGCCATGGATGCAACCTGCTTTCCTAAAACTGAGAGTTACGTGTGGCTCTAACTACACCTGGACAGGTACAGCTCCACGATGCAGGTGGACGTTCTGGCTTTGTCCAGCTGGGGACCAACACGTCCCTAGAGATGCCAAAACTGCCTGCATCTGCGCCATTCTCAGGCACACATGCGTCTCCTAGACTCCCTGAAGGGCCATTTCCCCTTCCCCAAGCTCCCCTTCCTTCACACCCTGGGTGGAAAACGAATTTCTGAGTGCACTGTATACACAGAAATGTCTTTCGGCTTTATTTCTGACTTTTGTCCAATATAAGCTATTCTGTACTTCCTGCCTGAACTGCTCTGAGAAACTTCCTCAACAATCCGTCAGCCCCCAGCACATATGATGGCCTGACTCGAATGTGTAAGAGCCTCTGCCAGAGAGGTCGCAAATGCCTTTGCCCTTGATTTTCCTGTCTGGCCTCTGCCTACCTCCCTGATAATGGATTCCTCTTGAGGAAATGAGTCCTGTGTGGCTTGAGCAGGAAAACAAGAGGGAAATGACTGGAAATATGGTTGGAGAGGTCAGGGGAGGCACCCGGGAGGAGTGTCTCTAGGGAAGTGGGGTACTTTTCATAAGGATTTGATGAGATGACATAAGCAAACCTGACTGATGCTCTGTAAGCATGAAATGAATGCTACGTCCCAGATATTTGAGGCTTCCGGTGCTGTGTATACCACAGTCTCCCACAGGGCATGGCAAGGCAATGTCAACAGCCCCCCTTCCCCCAGCTTCCATCTGGAGTGAGGGATGCCATAATATCATCACCATGCCGGTGTTCCCTCACATTCAAAGTTATGGTTGAACTATGTACTGCCCCACCCCCCGTAATAATATATGGAAGTCCTAATGCCAAGCATCTGAGAATGCGAACTTATTTGGAGAAAGGGTCTTTAAGGAGGTCATCAATTTAAAATGAGATCCTTGGGGTGGGCTCTAATCCACTATGACTGATGTCCTTATAAAAAGGAGAAATCTGGAGACAGACACACCGAGGGAAAAGGCCATACGAAGATGAAGGCAGAGATGGAGCTGACGCTTCTACAAGCCAAGGGATGCCAAATATTGCCAGCAAACCACCAGAAGCTAGGAGAGAGGCCTGGAACTGATTGTCACCCACGGCGCTTGGAAGGAACCAAATCCGCCAACATCTTGACCTTTAAACGTCTAGCCTAGAACTGTGAGAGAATGAATTTCTGTTCTTCCCGTCACCCAGCTTGTGGTATTCCATTACATCAGCCCTAGCAAACAAGCACACTCAAGCACAGAACACGGAGGAGAACGGGGCCCTGGCTTCCCTTTATAGTGAAGTTTCCTATTGCTCCTCTTGCTTCCTCTCAAGTAGGATCATTGCATGGTTTTTGAGTGCCTATGTAAAAGTTAAATAAAATCAGAGCCCGTCTCCAAAGAGCCAGGTACAGGCGTCACCCCTGGGTCTACATGTGAGAGGAAGATGGGGTGGAAACTGGCACCATCAAGTCTCCAGACAAGAAGCAGGTGGCCCAGATTTCCAATGTTAGATGAGCAAGAAGATAGAGGAGAATCTGGTCCCTCCCCTAGGATTTCAGGGCCCAGAACATCTACTGGACCTCTGGCCCGCCCCAGAGCTGCAGGAAGGTGGTTGGAGCAAGAGAAGGTTTTGCTTCCCACACCTCTGGCCCTGGCAGCCTGGCCCAGCTACACAAAGGCCTCGGAAGCAGGGGAGAGAAGACATTTCACGGAGCCCCCAGAAGGGGCACACATCCCGGTGGGGAAGGAGGGAGAGCGAGGGAGCCTTGGCTGAGACGACTCACGCAGTCACCCCCTAGCAAGGCAGCTGGTGGTCAAACCTACAACACTTCATAAGGATTCTTCTAAACAGAAGCCATAATTCGAGTCTGGCTCTGCTCAAAGGGTCAACCGCACAATCCTGAATATTTTCAAAATATCAGTTTACCAAGATGCTAAGAAGTATTATTCATGGAAATGTTCCATATTCTGAAAGGAATATGGATACGTTGGATTAAACCAAGTGAAACATTATTTCTTGACTGCAGGACTCTCCAGTGACTTTGATATGACATGGCACTTTATCAGTCTCCAAAAAACAGAAAGAAATATAATCACTTATATGTGGACTCTAAAATATGACACAAAAGAACATGTCTACAAAACAGACTCACAGACATAGAGAACAAACTTGTGGTTGCCAAGGGGGAGGAGGGATGGGGGAAGGATAGATTGGGAGTTTGGGATTAGCAGATGCAATCTATTATATATAGAATGGATAAACAACAAGGTCTTACTGTACAGCACAGGGAACTATATTCAATATCCTGTGATATATCATAATGGAAAAGAATATGAAAAAGAATGTATATATATGTATAGCTGAATCACTTTGCTGTACAGAAATTAACACAACATTGTAAATCAACTACACTTCAATAAAATAAATTTTTTAAAAAAAGAAATATAATCAACAAAGACTCCAATTTTATTTCATTACCAACTTTTTTTTTTCATCTTGCACTTCTTTTCACAACACCCAATCACATCTCTGAGAACAACTTACTAAGGAAAGTAATTGGAAAATGCTGGTAATGAGCTTTGCAGTATGGATAGAGGGACACACGGAGGAGAAAGCAGGAAGTCAGCCAATATAAAGCCAGACAGACAGAGGCCCATGGCACCCCTGCAGAGAAAGGAAAAGTTAGTCACTGCCATTTTCGCCTCATAGGTCCCTACCTGGGGCAGAAAGAGCTGGAGTCTGTAGGAAACATCCTCCAGTTCTCCCACACCAAGGAATCAAACTATCATTTAAAGATTTGTTAGGCAGTAAAAGCAAGCAATTATTCCAAGCAGAAAAACTCAAAAAGCTTAAAATATGATTAGCTTTGCTGATAAGAGCAAGGCATGGAGGTGACCATAAATTGTTGATAACAGCCTTCTGCAGGCCTATCAGCTGGTGCAACAGGATCAGAAAACAAACAGAAACTGAATTCTTTGCTATGAGTCCATTAAAGACGCCTTCTAGCCTAGGGCACACAGATAACCGGCCTCTACCTGGAAGCCTCAACAAGATAGTCAGATAGGTTTTATCAGGTCCTCAGGCCATGCAGTCATAGAATTATAGAGTTGGAAGCTTTCTCAGTCTAACCTTCTCACTTTAAAGTTAAAGAGACTTAGCCCAGGAGGGTGAGTGGTACTGAAGGTCACCTACCAGGTTCATGGAAAACCAAGAGTAGAAAAACCCCAGCTTCTTGTTTACATTCCATGCTCTTATCACTACATGATCCTCCTTTTACTGTGTCCCCAGGGGCTGTAAAAGCCAAGTAAAATCACGAAGAACCTGTCAGGTGTCTGGGAGCAGGTAGGTGCTAAAAGAGCAGCAGTGACAAGTTCTTACTATTTACTGAGCATCTACCATGTGCCAAGTACTGAGCTAAGCTCTTAAATCTCATCTGGCTCTTAGGAAACCCCCTGAAGTGTGTGCCTTTGCACAGGTGAGGATGGCAGCCTTCTGCAAGTCTAAGTGACCTGTTCAAAGTCACACACACACACACACACACACACACACAGCAAGCAGCAGCGCTGCCAGGCACTCTCAGGTTTACTCCAAGGCCAACGCTCTTAACCGCTCCCTGCATGACCGACCCTCTGACCAGTCGTGAAATCAAGAGCACCACTTTAAATAAACAAGAATACGTTTTCAGGATTTCCTTTCGAGTGCAAGGGTAGTCATAAAACCAACGGCATGACTGAGAGTGATCCCATGAGGTCACTTTGCCTCTGTCCTTACGTCTCCACAAGCAACCACCTCAACCCTCCTCCCCCAGTCTTTTCTTTTCCTCCTGCCAGAATGAGAGCAAGCCTATAGAGTCTCTTACACAAGAAAATACTCGAAGAAGCATTTCTATATTTGCCTGCATGCTGGAGCACAATTGTCTGCTTATTTACAACAATAGAATAATTTCTGTAACTTTCTTTCTCTCCATAAAAAAGACACCGTGGACATTTTCCTGCGTAAATGAATAAAAATCTGCATCATCGCTTTCACAGGCACCTGGTGGACCATCACATAGGTACACACATGTCTTCAATCACGCCATGAGACGGGACTTTTGCACTGTTGCCAATGTCTGACTCTCCTAACCAGCTCTGCAGTAAACGCGCTAGCAGAATCATCTCTGCACCTCTGTTCCACCGTTTCATCATTTAGCAATCCCACGAGGGGAACTGCAATATCCTTTTGCATTTTGAGAGTTACCACTTGCAGGAAAGCTGTGCCAACGCTCCACCGCCCAGCTATGTGGAATGTGTTAGCAGATCCCATCGCTAGACGACCAGGGAAACACCGTCCACACAAATGGCTGTCTGTTAGCAGAGGGGGGACACCCAGCCACCCAGGCATCCCCATCCCCAAGCCACCAGCATTTTTCAGCAGGGCCACCACTATAGTCTTTTAACTGGTCTTCCAAATTCAGTCTTGCCCACCCCACCCATGCTTCCTCCTCGAGGCAGTCAAAACTGATCTCTTTTAAATATATATTTGATCATGTCCCCCCTACGCCTAAATTCTACACTTCTCACTGCTCCTATGAACATTCCCCAGATCCTGAGGATGACTGCTCCAGCCCTACTGGTGCTCTAGCCACATTTGTCTTCTTCCATTTCTTCCAGAGCATTCTTTCCCACTCAGGACCTTAGCACACACAGTTTCATTTTCTAGAATCTCTTCCTCGCCTCTCTCCCCGGTCACTCCTCCTCTCCTTTCAGGTTCCAGGTAAGATGGCATCTCCTCAGAGAAGCTTTGCCATCCACAGGCACCTTGCAGACTAAGAAAGGTCCCCCATCGTCAACATGCAGAGCACCTTGGAATACTTCCTAAATGTATTAAATTACTTCCTAAAAGGTATGAAAATGCTGACAATCACTTGAATGTCTGTCACCTCTGATTGACTCTAAGTTCCATGAGGACACCTGGAGACCTAGTGCAGTGCCTCTGACATGGGAGATGACTGGTGATACTGTGGTGAAGGAAGGAATAAACGGGGGTGGAGTGGGGGGGGGGCGGGGGAACAAAGGAAGGGAGGGGGAGGAAAGGGAAAAAGGGAGGGGAGGAAGGAGGAGGGAGTTAGATTTTCCACTGAGATCTTCCAGGGAAGGCAGAAAGGAGGAAGAAGAACTTACAGTAGTGAGTGAAGAACTAGAGATGGGAGCTCTATTTTATCTCAAACTTGCTTTAGACTCAGCCATTGGATAAATATTGATCAGGTGCCCATCATGTCCTAGGCCCTGCTGTAGACAGCAGAGGAGGTCCTCAGCCTTCTGGAGCTCATGTCCTAGAAGGATGGGAGACGAGAGAGCAAATAAACAACGAACAAATACCTGAACAGGATGACTCCAGACTGAAGAAGCCTGTAACACAGGTGGGTCATGAAGAACGAGGGTGGACACCGCTACAGGGGGGTCAGGGAAGGCCTCTCTGAGGAGGTGACATTTGAGGAGATGGCAACAAGAAGTGAGGCCAGGGAAAAGCAAGAGTGGTTTTTAAAAATAAGATGGGGTCAACTTACTCTAAAGCTGAGGTATATCCTTCCAACCGGCAGAAAGAAACTAACATCCTCAGTACGTGGGTTCAATTCCTAGGGCTGTTATAATACCGTACCCCAAACTGAGTGGCATAAAACAACGGTAATTTATTGTCTTATAGTTTTGGAGGGTAGAAGTTTGAAATTGCGGTGATGGCAGGCCACGCTCCCTGTGAAGGCTCCAGAGGAGAATCTGTTCCATGTTTCTCTCCCAGCTTCTAGTAGCCTCAGGTGTTCCTTGACTTGTATATGCCTCACCCCAATCCTGACTCCAGTGTCACGTGACCATCTTCCCTCTGTGTGTCTCTGTCTCTATGTCCAAATTTCCCCATTTATAAGGACACTGGTCGTGTAGGATTAGGGCCCACCCCAGTGACCTCAATTTACCTGGACCACCTCTGTAAAGACCCTCTCTCCATATGACTGAATAAACTGAAGTTCTTAAAAAGGAAATTAAATATATCAGCTAATAGATTAAGTTTAAAATGTTTAAAAAGGTTTAATCACCTATATTTTTAATAGTAAATTATCTCAAATAACAAACAAAATCTCCTTTAATGCGATGGCTAAAATGTGAGATTTATAAACAAGATCATGAGATTGAGAAATTGGAATTAAAAGTTTGCGGAAAAACTAGGGACTTCACTGGTGGCGCAGTGGTTAGGAACCCGCCTGCCAATGCAGGGGCCAAAGGTGCGAGCCCTGGTCCGGGAAGATCCCACATGCCGCGGAGCAGCTAAGCCCGTGCGCCACAACTACTGAGCCTGTGCTCTAGAGCCCGCGAGCCACAACTACTGAGCCTGCGCGCCAAAACTACTGAAGCCCACGTGCTTAGATCCCGTGCTCTGCAACAAGAGAAGCCACCGCAATGAGAAGCCCACGGACCTCAACAAAAAGCAGCCCCCACTCTCCGCAACTAGAGAAAGCCCGTGCACAGCAACGAAGACCCAATGCAGCCAAAAATAAATAATTACATAAATAAATTTATTAAAAAAAAAGTTTAAGGAAAAATTAGAGTATGACTTTAATAAACTGAATTTTTTTAAGAACTACTAAATAATTTTTATACCATCCAGGATGTCACAAAACTCACATTAACACAAAGAAACAACTTCCCTACCTGCACCCAAGCCAAAGAATGGTATTGAAAGGAAAAAAATTAATCCTTGTTTTGCTGCATCAGAATTTCCTCATTAGGACAGGATGGTCGTTTGGTATGTGTATATATATGTGTGTGTGTGTGTGTGTGTGTGTGTGTGTGTGTGTGTGTGTGTGTGTGCACGTATTTTGATATATCTTGTTTTTCTGTTAAGTGACTTCTAATACACTTTCCTTCACATCAGACTAAATAGTTAAAGGACTCTTTTCATTGCTGGGTTCTCTGCAAAGCTACAAAATCTGACCAGCAGACGGTAAGAAACTCCCACTTCATACCCTCAGCAGCAAAGAATATTATAATTTTAAGATATTAATTATCGGGGCTTCCCTGGCGGTCCAGTGGTTAAGACTTCGCCTTCCAGTACAGGGGCCGCGGGTTCGACCCCTGGTTGGGGAGGATACCACATGCCTCAGGGCCAAAAAACCAAAACATCAAACGGAAGCAATAATGTAACAAATTCAATAAAGACTTTAAAAATGGTTCACATCAAAAAATCTTGAAAAAAATCATTAATTATCCAGTTACCTTAATTTCCATTTCTTTGACTACTAATAAAGGAAGTTTAAAAAAAAAAAAAAAAGCTACAAAATCTGTAATCACAACCCCCATGCTACCGCTTTGGGATGTGGCAGTCACACCAATGCCTCCCAACAGCATTGCGTTACCCCGGGTTGACACTGCACCCCGTCTTCTTCCACTCACAGGGCCCGAGGCCGGGGCCACTTAACTGGCCTGGTTCACATCTCACTGGCTGCTTGCAGCTAAGGCAGCGAGAAAGCTCATTTCCTCCCTGGCTCTCGGGAACGAGTGGCTGTGTTGGCAGCCTTCTGGGTCCAAATGATGCAGAAGTGCCACTGCCCTAGCTGATGGGCCGAAGCAGCAAAAACTCCAAGCTCTGGCTTATTCGCCCTCGAGAAAGGTCAGTTCACAGCCTGCGTTTTATATTCACCCACTGCAATATCTGAGCAACTGTCAGGGGAGAGCTAAACGCTGGTTGACTTTAAGCTTTGAAAAGAGGGGATTAATCCTAACAAATAAGGTGGGTGGGGGGCTGTGAAAATGACCGGGTCGTGTTAACAACGGTGTGTTTCTGCACACGGAGGCACCGTCTTTATGGCTCTGCTAGGGCAGGGATAAAGCACAGGCTCATAATATCTCCCTCCGAAGGGCTATGATAATCCTAGCTGTTGTCTGAGCTGAGCAGGTAACAGTGAAAATGGATGAAAAGTATATGTTTATGTCCTTTCTATTAAATTCAAAGCTATAAACGCGAAGGGCACTAAAGCTGATTATAGTGCTGACAAATGCCTCCTTTTTGAAGAGGACCAAGAAGGTTAAAACAACAAAGCGAAAGGCAGCAACTCTTGGTACTAGAATTTGTCATCCAGCCCTCTCCGTGCTTTGGCCCTTCCCTCCCCGCTGCATCTAATTTATTTTCAAAAATACACTTTGTGGGCAGAAGGAAACTATGTGAAATCAGATTTTCTTTTTTCCTTTCTGGGTTGGAAGTTTAGTCTTAAGGTGACCTCAGAGCAGTTCCGACAGCCTCACTCTATCCCAAACTGCCACATGCACGTAATCAATTAATCGTCTGTGTCCTCCAGCTCCGGGGAAATTCCTGTTTGCCCCTAAGAGCTCTGAGGTCAGTGTATGATTTAGAATTTCTCTGATACTCTCAGAGAAAGAAAACATCCAGAGCTGGGATTAGGGTGAGGAACTAACCTTGGGTGTAAAATTTAAGGGGGTGCCAAAACCCTCAATGATAAGGATAAATAATATTTTAATGCAATCCTTTTCAAAGAAATCAAAGCATCAACCTCTGGCCCTTGTGTTGGCCACCTGTTTTTGTAAATAAAGTTTTACTGGAAATCAGGGGCTGGGATTCGAGCAAGGCAAGTGAGGCAGGGTGGGGCAGTTACAGGGTCACATCTTATGTTTATTTTACAATTTTGATATTTTCTTATCATGCATTTTGATGTTCTGAAAATATTACATTAAAGTCCTCTTTATATCTCGATTGCTGAGCTTTCTGGCACCCCTTAAATGTTATACTACAAGTATAACTTACTTGTATAACTTACACCCCTCACCCCAGTCCCAGCCCCCTAGAGCCCACATCCTAATTTTTCCAAAGTTCTGTTATATTATAACTGATATTACCAAGCTGTTACTATGTACAGGCACTGTTTGAAGGCCTTTTTAAATACATCTATTTGCTCATTGAATTCCCCATTGAGTGTGTAAACTAAGACACAGAGAAGTCAAGTAACTTGCCCCTGGTCACACAGCTAGTAGAGGACCTGGGATTTGAACTCAGAGATTCCAGCTCTGCAGCTGGGCTCAGCCACCAGTTCACTCTTCCTCCCTGATTTTTTTTTTTTTTCTTGTTCTGTTCCATTTCTAAATTTATTCTGTCCACTTTCTCAGCACACAGTGATTTCTTAATCCAATTTACCCGGCCTTTATGCTGGTAAGTTATTTCTACTGTCAGAAACAACTAAGTGCACTGCCACCTAAGTGCACTGCCTAAGAATGCAATAAAACTTGTTTTTCTAACCAGCTAGATTGGTTTACGTGGTGAGATAAATATTGTGCTAAGAGCAACTCCAGCACGTCTCAGGGAGAGAGTTGTGGTACCCGCTCGGGCTGGTGCGGAAGGCACCCAGCGCCCCGTCCCGGGCTGCTCAGGGAGCAATGGCACACAGAGGTGGCCCCTTTCCTTTGTGTAAACCCTGATATTCTTGTTTTTCCTGCAGGCACTGAGGCGCGGGATCTGGCTGCCCAGGGTCGCCCAGGTATCTGCTCTCTCCTTGAGTGGTTGCCACAGACACGTCTGTTCTTCCAATCCCTGTTCCCTTTTGGGAGAAGGAAGGTTGTCGGCAATGGGCCTAGCACAGTAATTACTAGTGGCGCCTTAGGAACAATTATGAAAAAAAATCATTATCATCCTCACCACTAACATTACGGAGGCCTTAGTAGCTGGCAAAGCGGGTTCGCTGGGCTCTCCCCGTGCCCAGGGCTCTCCCCGTGCCCAGGGCTCTGCAGGTGCTACATCACTGAATAAGCTTCCAGGACAGCGCGGCTCAAAGCGCAGCGGACGACGCCCCGCACCAGGCTCTCCAGTGATGCTCAAATCAAGAGGCCCCTTTCTCAGATTAAAAATCAAAAAGCACCCAACTTCAGGAAGCCCCCGTCCGCCCTCTCACCTTACCGACTGTCTCCGTGTCCCGGCAGTGGTTCTGCAGGACAGAGTGACACTGCTCCGAGAGGCACGGGGACTCCGGCCCCACCACCGGCAAGCTCTGGTCTCTGGACAGCTCACCCCACGCCCTGGAGGGTTGTTGGAGGACTAAGTGATGGCACTTATGGCTTTCCACCCCCTGTTCCAGGCTGACACCCAACATTTGAATGTGGCTGCAGGAAACTAAGTTACCACGGGGCTGGCTGACCTCATGTGAAATTCACGCCCACAAATCCCAGGGGCGCACCGAGAATTTCCAGGCCATTTCCGTACCTCTCTGGTAAATTTACTTCCCCAGTTTCTCAACGACTCTCTCACATCTTCTGTTTCCTCAAACCCCCTGGCTTCCCTCCTCTGCCCTCTCCCAGCCAATGCCCTAGGTCGATACTTCAGGAACAAAGGGGAAGCAGTGAGACAAGAACTCCACCGTGACGTCCACAACCTGACCCGCAGGCAGATGCCCTTCTCTGCTTAAAATTTCTGTTCTCATCAGGAAAATGTCATTATTCCTTAAAATTAACTGTCCTCTGGATGTTCTGCTTCCTGAGAGCTGAGATCTACTCTTTCCCGTGTCATCATTATTTCCCTGCCACTGGATCATAAAAAAAAAAAAAAGCATCTCCCTTCTTAAATTAAAAAAAAAAAAAATCCTGCTTAATCCCAGGACCCCCTGCAAACATCACAGCATCTCTCCGTTTCCCTTCCCATCCGTGATCCATCCAATTCTATATCCTCCTGCTGTTTCTACTTCCTCAAAGCCTGTCTCCTTCGTCACTGACTCCAGCTGGACGCCCATCCCCACAAGTGTAACTAAGTCCCCAGCGTCACAGGGGACCCTCGTGCTAACCAGGGCAGAGAGCACATTTCTGACCTCATCTTCCTCCAATTTCCCAGCACCGTTCAGCGTATCCAATCACGCGCCCCTTTACACCCTCTCTTGACGTCCAGCCCACCATGATCCTCTGTCTGTCCCACCTGACAGCTGCTGCTCAGTGCCTTAATGTCACCCCGCCCCCTGGGCTGCCAATCGGACTGCCTGCACCACCCACAGTCTGGCAGCAGAAAACCTTCTGGGTTCTACCATACGCTCCTTCTAGTTCATTTCATCTGGTTCCTTGGCTTTAGATACCATTCATATGCCAATGGCTCCCAAACTTTTACCTGGTCCCTGTTCCAGACACTTACCTCACATCCCTCCTTGTGCACAGAAGACTCCAAATCGCAACACACCTTGGAGTGACGAGGAGGCTAGACGTCTTGCTCTCCACGGCGCTCACGTGCCTGTATTCACTCGGTAAAAATTCATCCTTGACGACGGTTGTGTTTTTCTGTTTTTCTGACTGAAATAAAAAACATTTTCCTTTTAACTTAACATTCTGGAACCACGCTCTCAGTTGCTCTTTTCCATAAACTTGCTCCCTAGACGCCCGCCAAAGAAGGCCCAAATCCCGACATTACCCTTGGTGATTCTCTTCCCACATCCAGCTCACCGGCACACCCTGCCTCCTCTGCTGCCAAAACAAAGCCCCTCTCGGCCCTCTCCCCACCACCTGCTCAAGCCATCAGCACCTCTCCCTGAGTTCCTGGAAGTTTCCTACAGGTTCTGTGGATCCCATCCCGGCCTCCTTTCTTCCATTCTGCCCCAGAATGAGCATCCAGAGTGAGCTGACAAAAGCTGCAATCCCATCCTGCTGCTTCCCCTACTCTCCCCTTACAGAAAGGAAAACTGGCCAACGGCCTCGCATGGCATTTAGGGTAAGATTCTGATGCCTCACCCAGCCTAGAGGATTGCACGGCCGCATCCCGCTGAGTCTCCCAACCTCTTCTCAACTGCCCTCCCCATCACTCGCAGAGCCCCAACCGTCTACCCTTCTTTACGCTTCGTGGTGACATCCGTTTCCACCTGGAGCATTTGCTCCAGCTATTCCCGATGTTCCTGCTGCCCTTTCCCTTGGCCTTGGCAAAGCTGCCTCCCTCTGGTCACTCACAGGTCAGTTTAAATGTCCTGTTTCCAGATAGGCCTGCCCTGACCACCCGATCTAAACTAGTTCCCTCATAACTTTCTAGCACTCAACTCTTTTACTTTCCACACAGTACTGAAGACCCCCTGACAACGCTGACTTTGCATATTTTTTATAGCCTGTTTCCTACCGCCATCAAGAATACCAGTTCCCCCAAACAGAGATGTCTGTTAGCCTGGGCATCTCCACCCACCCCAATTTAAAACACTTCCTGGCCATATGGTAGGTGCTCAATAAATATATGTGGAAAGAAACAAATGTGTACAACACGTATTGCATAGAACCTAGCCCAGAAAAAATATATATAACATGTAAATGTGTGTGTGTGTGTGTGTGTGTGTGTGTGTGTGTGTGTGTGTGTGTGACTCCCACTTTCCATCACACTGCTTAAAGACGTACGGACCTTATGATAAGGTAGCAAAAAGAACTGAGACTCCTAGAAAGCCTTCACCGATTGAACACATGCAATTGTCCCTGCTTCCTCCCAAAAATCTCAATAAATACTATAAAGGTACAAAAAGGTATAAACTCACAAAGATGAAGAGAATAGGAGATAAGACGCCAAGAGTTGAAAGACATCAGAAAAATTGTTCTGAACACAGAACGCTGGGTCCTAAGTATGCATGGGTTGGGGGTGGGTGCGGAAGGCAACAAGGATGTCACCTTGTAATGCTGAACCGGCCACAGAAAGACTCGGGAACCAGAGGCACCGGGTATCTCTAAAGGAAGGCGCGACCGATAAGGGTAAGACAAAAATTAGCTCAACGTCCAGGAAAGGAATATTTAAACCACCAGGGCATCTCCCCTAACACCACATGGCTAGGTCAGGACCCATCCTGACCCCAAGAGTTGGGGGGATTTTTATATCTGGAGATATCAGACCAGACATGTTTTCCAAACATGAAAACTCAAGGCACAGTGAAGATTCAAGTGAGGCATCAAACTGAAAATGGGGATGCGGTAAAAGTCTGCACACCCATAGCGCAAGCCTCGTCCCTTCTGTCCACTGTGACTTCGACAGTCATCCTGGGAGCAGAGCTCAGACAGGAGGAGGCAAGAGATGAAAGAGCCTAGCTTGCAAAACTGACTGATCTGAGAGAAAAATACCTCCAGATACTGACATTTGAGGAGTCTCGTGATAAAATGGCAGGACTGCACCTGCTGACCTCACAGTGAAGCCATCAATCTCCTCGCACCAAACATACCCACTCCAAACACAAATGCACGCGCACACCCACTCCAGATACACGTACGCCACACAAACACAAATACAAACACATACGCCGCCCCACACACATATCCCAAAGACGTATATACACATACCCCAAACATACACACACACATATACACCCCAAAGACGTATATACATACATGCCCCAAACACACACAAACCCATATACTAAACACACTTACATGCATATCATATACACACAAACCACAAATACCAAACACTACACAACTATCTCAGACACGTACACATACTTAAAACATATATACACACATACCCTGAACATACACACTTAACTTTCCAGCAACTTTTCCCCTGATTCTTATAATATGACTGGGAAAAGACAACCAGACGCTTAAATCAATCTTCTAAAATGAAAGAGCAAAACCAAAAAAAGCAAAAATTAGACTGGGGTGAGTTTGGGCAGGGAGGAGAATCCAGAATTTTTTTTTAAAAGATAGTACAGGGAATAGAATAAAAGTTCCAAATAGCAAAATCACAATACTGAGAGAGACTAAAAGCTATTACATCCATGAAACAAAACCAGATTTCTATAAAAGGAAACATTCTGAAAGTAACAAAGAGGATCTAGAAATTTAAAATATGATACTGGAAAAAATCCGTTCAAGACATGGTAGAAATAGCTGGGGAAAAAAATCTCCCGGAAAGTATAACAAAAAGACAAAGTACATGGAAAGGAGAAGAGAACAGATAAAATTAAAGGCTCAATCCAAAGAGTCCAAAATGGAAAGCTCAAAAGTGGCAAACAGGGAAAATAAAGGAAAGGAATCCATCAATGATGTAAAACAAGAAAACGTGCCAGAGCAGCAGGAAATAAATTTCTAGGATTAAATGGCCCAGGGGACGCACAGCACAAGCCACTGACTAAAAGTCCGCTGTACTCGTTAGAGCATTTCAGAACGCTGTGAAAAAAGAGCTAAGAACTTCCTGAGAGGCAAATATACCCAGCGTATCACCTACCAAAGATCAGGAATGAGCATTCGACTTCTCGACATTAAACCTGAAAACTAGAAGGCAATAGAGCAAGGCCTCAAATACCCTGAGAAATAATTGTATCCAACCCAGAATTACATACCCAAATAAAGTATTAGTCAAATGTAATAATAAAATGTCTTTGCATTTTTAGACTTGTACTTAATTTTTTTTTCTGGCATTCTATGTATCCTTTCTCAGCAAGTTACTAGGGGATTTGTGCCAGATAAATGAGTGAGTAAAGCAAGGATAATCTCCAAGAGATACAGGAAAGAGAATACCTATCGCAAGAGGAAAGAAAACTCCCTGTTGGTAAAAGGAAATCCCTGGAAGATGATGGTACAGCTGGCCTACAGGATAACCAGCTCGGGTTGGTACAGAACGAATGCCTCTCAGGAAAGGAAACTATGTCTTATCTGAGGTGCTGGGTCTATACTGAGAAGAGCCTTATAGTTTTATCAGAATATTTGAGGGAGGAAATGAGAGACAAGTACACAGAGAATTAAGCAAATTCAAATAAATAATCAAAGCAATTATTAACTCCAGGAAAAACAAAAGTCTGTACAAGAAAGGAAAAATTAACTATATAGTATACTCCATGGCTCAGCAGTGAACGATATTTATATAATAAGAATAATATGATTACAGTATACTAATTTGACCAAAGCTTACAATATAACAATAACGGAAGAATGTGGAGAGGGGAAAATGTATGTGGGTTTGTGTCTCTGTGGGAGGGTATATAAGAAAGTGAATCTATCATCCTCCATTTTAGGAAGCCTGTAAGTAGTCTAAAATACATAAGTCAAGAAATAGCAATACAACCATATTTCTTAAAAATGTAAAACTAACCAGCATAAGAAAAAGCTGGTGTACATGTATTACACTAAAAATTAAATTAAAAATAGCAAAAAGCAAAATATAAAGGAGTTACTTAACACGTGAGGATATATTATCACAGAGTGGTGCAAAGCTGGACTCCCCATAGATAAGCTTCACTGGAAAGAGGCCAGGCATAAATAACTGTGAAAAGATCAAATGGGTTTAAGAGCGTAACGTGCAAAATGTCCTCACTTTTCATGCTTGCCTTTTGCCATATCATTAGAATAGTAAAAATAGCAGCTAACGTTTATCAAGGGCTAACTGTGAACAGAGAATAGTGCTAAGCAGTTTCCTAACATTAGGTAATTCCATTCTCAAACAACCCCTGAGGTAGAACAAGATTCTATCATTTTCCCATCTTCCAGCAAGTAAACCAAGGCTCAGAAAAGATAACTAACTGAACCAAGGTCAGTGCAATTCTCTCTTGAGCCTGAATAGAAGGGAATAAGAAGAAACTATCTGTATCTGGTTTTCTGCCTTTCCAAAAAATAAATGACCAGAGACGGGAAATTTTTAAATGCTGGGAAAACTTGCAGAAAGATAAAGTTGACCTTGACTGAAGCAGACTCATACTGGAAGCAGTAGGTAGAGGGTGATGGGCAGTGGGAGAATACACTAAAACAAACAAACGAAAAAAAAAAAAAACACCAAGGCTGCTGAAAGTCAGACACAAATCTGTCCAATCATTAAGGAGGAAATTACCAAGCCTGAAGCATTTATAAATCACCCCAAACTAATCAGCCATTTAAGGACAATCCCATAAAAAAATAAAAGGGACCACAGCAGGCTGCTCTCAAGAGATAAATGGCTTTGCAGCCTCATCTGGGATATGCAAATTTGAGGATATCACCAGGCCTTTTCTGAGTGATAACTTGGTTTACTTTGGAGCGGGCAGACCAAACACAGCGGAAAACCTGGGAGATTTCTCAAGCCGTGGGGTGAGCCATGCGTCAAAGCAATTCCAGGGTAGATTTTCTAAGAAAACCTTGTCCCAAGGGCTCAAAAGGCAGGTGGGCCAGCTGGTGACTCAGCCTTGGGACTGGCCCTACAATGCCAGGGAAAGTGGTGACTATAAAAGCCACAACTGAGACAGATTCTTTCTTCCATCTCAGTGTCTCTCAGATTTATTTCTCTCTCCCCTTTCTCACTGCCACCATCCTACTGAAGGGCTGAGGGTTGCTGCATTTTAGGACCGGCTAGAATTTTAGTGTTACTGAGTTTCTTCCTTTTCCACTGGGGAAACAGGAGCCCAGCGTAGTGCGCTGAACTGTAGGCCCCCCAAAGATACACCTGTGTCTGTTAACGTGACCTTATTTGGAAAAAGACTCCTCAAAGTTATAATTAAGGGTCTTGAGATGGAATCATCATGAATTATCCAGGTAAGCCTTAAATCCAATAAGCATCCCTATAAGAGACAGAAAGAAGAACGGACAGAAGAGGAGAAGGCCATCTGAAGATGATGGCAGAGATGGGAGTGATGCTGTCACAAGGCAAGGAGTGACTTGGAGCCGCAAGAAGCTACAAGAAACAAGGCAGGATTCTCCCCTAGAGCCTGTGGAGGGAGGGTAGCCCTGCTGACACCTTCATTTGGGACTTCTAGCCTCCAGAACTGTGAAAGAATATATTTCTGCTGTTTTAAGCCACCCAGTTTGCGATAGAGCTTTCGAGCTCAAAACAACTAGTCTAATTCCCTAACTTTAGAAATGAGGATAAAGGGGAACAGAAAGTGGCGTGGCCTTCTGAAAGTCACAGAGCTTCTTGGTGATGGAGAAAGGACCTGTTTGACTTTGGATAAGTGAATTAACCTATCTATCCACAGTATTGTCATCTAGAAAATGTGGATAATAACACCTGCTTAGTAAGGTTGTCATAATGATCGAATGGAAGAAAAGAAGTAAAACCCTATCATGTTGCCTGGCCCACAGTAGCTGACGATGGTACCGCGTGACTCGCCATCATCTTGTTCTTCATTTACTAGAAGAGCCACTTGTACCATCAACTGACCCTGCACTCCTTTCCGGAACGCCTTCCTTAAACACCACCACTTTTCAAAATACTACTAAAAGTTTAATTTGTTTTTCCAGTTTTAATAAGATATAATTGACACGTAATATTGTAAGTTTAAGGTGTACAGCATGATTACACACACACACACACACACACAGTTACCCTTGTGCATGCGTGTGTATGTGATGAGAATTTTTAAGATCCACTCTCTTAGCAACTTTCAAATATACAATACAG
Source organism: Balaenoptera borealis (assembly GCF_965194805.1). Lineage (NCBI taxonomy): Eukaryota > Metazoa > Chordata > Mammalia > Artiodactyla > Balaenopteridae > Balaenoptera > Balaenoptera borealis. Next base: position 21,596,734 of record NC_138869.1, read on the forward strand.
TATTGTGAACTATAGTCACCATCCTGTACATTAGCTCCCCAGAACTCATTCATCTTAAAAAGGAAATTTGTACCTTTTGGTCACCTTCACCCTTTTCCCCCACCATTCCACCCCTGGCAATCACCGATCTACTGGTTCTATGAGTTTGTTGTTGTTGTTTTTTTTCTAGATTCCACACATAAGTGAGATCATACAGCATTTGTCTTTCTCAGTTTGACTTACTTTACTAAGCATAATGCCCTCAAGGTTCATCAACATTACTGCAAATGGCAGGATTTCTTTTCTAGATGAATAATATTCCATTATATTTATATACCACACTTTATCCATTCATCCATCAGTGGACACTTAGGTTGTTTCCGTGTCTTGGTCGTTGTAAGTAATGCTGCAATGACTTCAGGGGAGCAGATATCTCTTCCAGATTGTGATTTCTTTTCCTTTGGATATATACCCAGAAGTGAGATTACTGGATCATACAGGAGCCTCTGTTTTTCATCTGGCTGCACCAATTTACGTTCTCGCCAACAGCGCACAAGGGTTCCCTTTTCTCTGCATCCTCACCAGCACTCTTGCCTTTTTGTAAATAGCCATTCTAACATTCTAATGAGGTGACATTTCACTGTGATTTTAATTTGCATTTCCCTTTCGTGTAGGGAAATGTTGACCATATGTGTGTTTTCTTTGGAAAAATGTCTACTCAGGTCCTTTGCCCATTTTTCAACTGGATTATTTGTTACTTTGCTATTGAATTGAATAAGTTCCTTATATATTTTGGATATAAACCCCTTATCAGATATATGATTTACAAATATTTTCTCCAATCCCATAGGTTCTCTTTTCATTTTGTTGATAATTCCTTTTGCTCTGCAGAAGCATTTTAGTTTGATGTGATCCTAATTGTTTATTTTTGCTTTTGTTGCTTGTGCTTTTGGTGTCATATACAAAAAACCATTTCTAAGACCAATGTCAAAGAATGTATACTCTGCTGCTGTTGGATGGAATGCTCTGTATATGTCTGCAAGTTCTATTTGGTCTAAAGTGTTCAAATTCACTATTTCCTTACTGATTCTCTGCCTGGATGATCTATCCATTGTTCAGAGTGGGGTATTAAAGTCCTCAACTACTAGGACTTCCCTGGTGGCGCAGTGGTTAACAATCCGCCTGCCAATGCAGGGAACACGGGTTCGAGCTCTGGTCTGGGAAGATCCCACATGCCGTGGAGCAACTACGCCCGTGAGCCACAACTACTGAGCCTGCGCTCTAGAGCCCGCGAGCCACAACTACTGAGCCCACATGCCACAACTACTGAAACCCGCACACCTAGAGCCCACGCTCCACAATAAGAGAAGCCACCGCAATGAGAAGCCCACGCACCGCAAAACGAAGAATAGGTCCCAGTCGCCGCAACTAAAGAAAGCCCGTGTGCAGCAGCAAAGACTCAACACAGCCAAAAATAAACTAATTAATTTTTTAAAAAGTCCACAACTATTATTGTGCTGCTATTTATTTCCCCTTTTAGATGCTCTTACGGTGGATGCTTAAATATTTACAAATATTATACTTTCTTGACGAATTGACCTTTATTATTATATGATGATCTCTTTGTCTCTTGTCACCATTTTTGAAGTCCATCTCGTCTGATATAAGTATAGCCACCCCTGCTTTCTTTGGTTACCATTTGCTTGGAATATCTTTTTCCATCCCTTAACTCTAAGCTACATGTGTCTTTAAAGCTAATGTGAGTCTCCTGTAGGCAATGTAATGTTGGTCTTTAAAACCACAGATGACCTGAGTACCAAAAATGGCTCTTGCAGCCTGTCAGACTCATTCGTCCTACAAGCAGAGTGTTAATATCAGCCATGGGCTGCATCACAGGCTGGAGTTTCAGGGGTAAACAAGACCACACCATGTCTCCTTACCAGCCATTACCCACTCACTCACTGCCCATCCAGTAACTAGGCAGCGTCAGAGGAGGACAGAAAGCATCTGAAGTGGGGAGGACACGAGGTGGTGTTGAGCCCCTTGGTGCTTGGTCTGTTTACATCCCAAAATGCACCAAGAAATACAATGCCTTTAGGCTAGTGATTCTCAACAGGGATGGGTGGGTGGATTTTGCCCCCTGGGAAACACTCGGCAATGTCTAGAGACATTTTTGGTGTCACACAGTACGGGGCGGGGGGAGGTGCTACTGGCATATAGTGGATAGGGAAACAAGGATGCCGCTGAACGTCCTACAGTACACAGGACCGTCCTGCACCATCCCCCCTCCTCCCCGCCCCTGCCACAGAAACACCAAAGAAGAATCTTGCCTAACATGTCAATCATCGCGGATGTGGAGAAACCCTGCTGTAAGCCAACAGAAGCCTCTGCTTAAACATAAGAAGGCAGTGGGAAGGGGGCCCAGGACATTGTGGTAAGAAAGCCATGGGAACATGTCCCATAAACAACCAAAACTATGTCGTGCTGTTTCCTCATCAAATGACTTGCTCCTAGGAGACCTGGCCGCTGACTTACGATACCTGTGGGGCTGATTGTGAGGCTGAGCGCAGCTTGATCCCAGGGATACACGTGGGGACCAGATGAAGGCCAAGGACTACCGTGGTAATGAGCACCTCCACCCCCAACCATGCCAGCTGCCTCTTCAAGACCCACTCGAATCAGGCTCTGGAAATAACAGTTGAATTGAGGGCATGAAACCTGCAAAGTGCTCGTCCACATTTCGTCGGGAATGAGGGGGCTGGCATAAACCATTTCCTCATATCCTGTGAAGTGACGTCCTTCTCTAACTCCAGGAAACACATGCCTCCTCGCTCCGATTTTCTTTATAGGACAAGGTAGGGTGGAACAGGGTCCCTCTGTATGAAGCTTCAGATAATATTAAATTGAAAAGCAGAGAGAAAGCTATTTCCTCTTCGATTTTCTTTCAGTTCTTCTTAAGAAAAACCCTCATATTGGTACAAATGGGTCCTTAAAACTTCTGTAATAGTTATGTCTTCTGCTAATTGATAGGGAATAGGCCTTGAGCTCAGAGCCTTCAAGACAACAGTATTCAACTAGAACTGAATAATAATATTTGTTTTTAATAGCATAGTACTTACTTTCACAATTACTTCCTATTTGTGGCAAGTAATTTCTATTTTCCATTTACAGTTTCAAGTTAAAGTTTTCTTGCAGTGTATGCTAATTTGTTTTTTTAAGTAAATTTTGTTTTAGAAATATTAAGTAAACAAGAGCAGAGGTGGCAAGTGGATATAGGAAAAAAGACACACCCAAACACCATAGTCAGTAGCCCTGCTGACTGCAATCTGCATTCATTTGCTTGTACAAAAGTATCATGAATGGAGGAAACACAAGACCAAGCAACCTGATTGCTCATGAACTCCACACAGCTGGAGCTGGGTATTCAATTTATAACCTTATGTCATCCTTCTACACGACATTATTTAGGACACTTTTGTGTCGAGGGCTGCAATGGCCAGTATGTTTGACCTCAGAATACACATGAAAAGTGGAAGGCTATTTGAAACTCCTCTTAGGATCTGTGGGACCACATCTATGTTTAGAACTCTGATTAATTGGTTATGTCTGCCCTGGGCATGGGATTACGGAGGGACAGCATCTGGGCTGTGTGCCCTCACGCTGTACCTAGGAGTGTTACTGTGCCAGCTCAACACAGGAGGGTAAAGCTACAAGACTGAGAAAGAAGGGATTTTGTTGGAAGAGGATCCCAGACCCACAACGTGTCTCCCTCAATCCCTCCCCACTTCCATTCCCAGGGAGCACTATCCTTTAGGCCAAATGTTAGCTCTTCCACAAAGAGTTTCCAGACTCCTTCAGGTAGATAATCTCCCCTCTTCCTGCTTCCATCACCCAGGTCATTATCACTTGAGACTGCCACAGATGAACTTCTATATTTCCCCCCAGTCTCAGCTTTTAACCTGGGTCCTAAGGAGAAAATTCAAGAGTCCCTAAACTTATATATGAAAAAAACCTCCCCCTTCAATGACATCTAGCTGAAATTGTGCTTATCTTTCAATTATAAAGGCAACAAGTACCCCTGACTTTGCCATTCATAGAAAAAGGCAAATATTTTCACATCACGTCATAGTTATTGTAGCTACATCAAAATATTCTTTACACAAATTCCTAACTTGAAACTACTTATTAGACCCACTACAAGCTGTGGCTACATAATGCATTAATAAAAAAACACATTTAGTCCTAGATCACAGATTTCTTTTTAATATTTTGATACTGTCAGTGTCATTGAGGTCCTTATTGTCCTTATGTTACTTATTCACTTAATTTAAAAACAGTATTCTGAGAAGGAAGCCTAAAGTTTCACCAGATGCGTAAAGGGGGTCACAGCATACAGTAGGTTACGAATCACCTCTTAATGGCCCAGACTCTGAGCTCCTTGACTCGAGGGCAAAGTCCAGCTCTCACTTACCTGTGAGACCCTCTACCACCCAAACACAGCACAGCACACATAACAGGTGCTCAATAAACAGTCCCTGATAAAACGCTCAGAGTCTCCACTAGCCACGTACAAAGAGGTTTTTGCCACTGAGGCAACAGTCAGGCTGTGTTTTAGAGACAGGCAGACCCATCTGGGCTGTTAAACCATTTCCGTGCTTGAGAGAACCAAACGCGTCTACCACCCAAGTTCACCCCTCCCTGCGGATCCATGCCTACGCTGTGCCCGTTTTGACGTGTCAGGCGGCATCTGCTCGCCCTGCAACACCAAGACCTGGTTTGATGTGTCTGCTAGAGATATCCCATGAGATTCCTTTCCACACCTTACACCGAGGACTCCACCCGGGTGTGATTCTGGGGGTGCTGCCTGGACAAGTAACTTGTTCGGTTCCCTCCAGAAAGACAAGAATTGCCACTGCCTCCCCACCCACACCCCCCCCCCCAAGGTCATGGTGCAAATCATCCCCACACCTATGGTGGTCTTCTGGTGACTCTCTGCTGCCCCCCCTTGCTCAGCTCCAGATCTCTCAGAGATAAAAACGAAGCATACTTCCTGGCTCAGGAAATACTGAGAGGGCCACGGAGGCACCCGAACTTGATTGTGGGCGGGGAGGATTTGGAGGGAATCATTTTCTCCTGCAACGGGAGCGAGCAGGACCTGGCAGAAGCTTGGCTGCTGTTTGCAGCAGGAAGGGAGGACTGGCCTCATTCTGAACGTGCTCTGCTTCTGGCTACAAATTCCCCTCTTATTTTAGGATTCCTTTGATTAGCTAATGAGATGTCTAAAGCGTGAGATTTATCCATTCGAATCATAACCACAGCTGTGCTGACCGCTCAATAGCCTTTCCTGCCAGCATCAAAAAAATCGGCTTTCTCCACAATAAACACTTTTTATAGTACCAATAAGACCACTCCAGGGAGTGTTGTTATCATGGAATAATCATGGCCCCGTGGGACTCGGGAAGCCTGGCCATGTCTCAGGCCTCATGATGCTGGAGGTAGGGGAGGGAAGCAAGGAAGGGCAGAGGTAAGGAGTGATTATATCAAAACAAGGACACCCCCTATTGTGCCTTTGTGCTTAAAGCTTTAAACACCTCGGCTGAGAACATGTGCATGCGGATCGTGCAGGGCTGAACAGCTGTGACTTTCCTGCATACAGCCATCTGCATTCATGTATCTTTAATGGACTGTTTGGGACTGTCAACCTGCAAACAAAACTTAGCTTAGGTTTTGAATCTTGTTCAACGATGGTGAATTCTAGCCCTTCATCAGTTCTCCTCACCAGCATACTACTCCAGCAAGAATTATTAAAGAAAGTATAAGTTGTAAGAAAAACATTGAATCTTACACCTCAAGTTCACAAAAGCAGCCGTGACCATTGATGAAGGGGGGAGGGCCTCCAGGGTTTTTTGTTTCAGCCCACTGGCCTTGATTTGGGCTGGTTGTGATTACATGTGAATTTCCCTTCCTGACTGCCATGTGTAGTTTTGGATACTGTGGCAAATTAATCAGGTTGACATGGCAGATAGTGACACGGCTAGTTCAAATCTGTCTATAAATATGCAAAATGACAGCTGAAAGCAAAGAGGGATCCTTGGGAAAACTACTGACAGCATGTGTGGTTTTCAAAGGAATACGGCATGGGTGTGTGCTGTCTACATTCTGCTAGTGATGACCCAGTGAATGAAAGGAAGGAATGGTCTACAAAAATGACTTCTGAACTTATATATATTTTACCTATAAATTCTCTCATCAGTGAAGCGAAAAATAACATGTTTCTTTCCAGAGCACTTTAACTGTGGATGTGTAGATTAATAAAGGGAAGTTTAAAAAGTTACAGTAATTTTATAACTTAAATAGATTGCAGGCCTTGCTTTCTCCTTAAAAACTATCCTGTGATTAAAGAGGTTAGGCTGTTTTTGTGATGGTGCTTAACATTAGTGTGTATATAAAGAAGTCTAAATATGGCTTAGGTGCAGGGATGATCACGTCCATTTATCCTCCAGTCAAAAAGGAAGCACGGGCTTCCCTGGTGGCGCAGTGGTTAAGAATCTGCCTGCCAGTGCAGGGGACACGGGATCTAGCCCTGGTCCGGGAAGATCCCACGTGCCGCGGAGCAACTAAGCCTGTGCGCCACAACTACTGAGCCCGCACTCTAGAGCCCGCGAGCCACAACTACTGAAGCCCGCATGCCACAACTACTGAGCCTGCACTCTAGAGTCTGCAAGCCACAACTACTGAGCCTGTGCTCTAGAGCCCGTGAGCCACAACTACTGACCCATGCACCACAACGCGTGCAGCAACAAAGCCCCAACGCAGCCAAAAATAAAATAAATAAATTTTTAAAAAAAGGAAGCACACACATGCATGTGCACACGCACACTTACACACAATCCAAAGAAATATATGGAAACCATATTTATTTGAGGAAATTTTGCTCTTTCTCCATTCTTTTCTTTTTTTTCTTTTTGGCTGCATTGGGTCTTCGTTGCTGCAAACGGGCTCTCTCTAGTTTCGGTGAGCGGGGGCTACTCCTCGTTGTGGTGCGCGGGCTTCTCATTGTGGTGGCTTCTCTTGTTGCAGAGCATGGGCTCTAGAGCACAGGCTCAGTAGTTGTGGCTTGTGGGCTCTAGAGCACAGGCTCAGCAGCTGTGGTGCACGGGCTTAGTTGCTCCGCGGCATGTGGGATCTTCCCAGACCAGGGCTCGAACCCATGTCCCCTGCACTGGTCAGCAGATTCTTAACCACTGAGCCACCAGGGAAGCCCTCCATTCTTTAGCATTAGTTTAAAATGGCATTTGTCAATATTATGTATAAAATAGATAGCCAACAAGGACTTACTGTTTAGCACAGGGAACTATACTCAATATTATAAAATAACCTATGAGGGAAAAGAATCTGAAAAAGAATATATATACACAAATATACATATGTATTACTGAACTGCTGTGCTGTATACCTGAAACTTACATGATATTGTATATCAACTATACTTCAATAAAAATTTTTTTCAAAAATAAAATAAAATGGCATTTATCTATATAGCCAATATTTTATGACTACAAATGAAGGATAACCTTTAAAAACTGTGAATCACTATATTGTACACCTGTAACTTATATAATATTGTATATCAACTACACTTCAACCAAATAAAAAAGGAAAAGAAAATGGCATTTGTCATCTTCAGTTCTTACCTATTTTAAGATCAATTTCACAAGAGTCAAAGTGGACTCCAAGACACCCAGAAAATTATTTTTCAAGAATTGTACATACTCAGTTGACAGCGAAGTAGTAAGACCATCAAGTTCTCGCATCCCAAGCCCCAGGTCTCCTCCTAAAAAATACCACCACTACTTTCGTCTTCCCGGGACAACAATCGTCCTCGCCCAGCAAATCTCCCTGTTCTTTAAAGCTCCACTGGGAAAAAAAAAAAGCTCCACTGGAATAGTTCTGGGTGCTAAGACGAAAGGAGGGGTATTGTTTTGTTCTTTCAGCGAAATTGATTCAACCAATTCAGCATCTGTTGGAGACTGAATGTTCCCCATTTTTTAATTTCATCAGACCGAAATTGTTATAAAACGTCCTCCTGTGAAAGGATATTCCGTTTTAATCAGGATTTCTCTTAACAGAAAGAAACGTAAACATGTCAACATGACACTCAAGGACCACAATGTGTCTTCCTAATACAATAATAGCCATCGGTTTATGAACCATTCGATGAAACAGCCAAAGGAGAAATTAGATCATTTGGCTCTGGTCGCGGACTGTAATAGATCTCCCCTCGGTTAAGAGAGCTGGGAACAGGCCGCAATGATTAATGGGAAACCTCGATGGTGTAAACACTGCTTAATGTAAGAGCACAATATGGCATGCAAAGCAAACTAAAACAGCCATAAATGTTTTAGGCACCTTACAAAGATTTAAGAATATTTATTCCGTATATAAATCCTTCGCGTAGTATCAGCGAAAGCCCAGAGTCCAGAGGTCTGGCAGCCTGAAACACAATGTGGCAGATGAAGGCTGTGTGCCTTCTCTTTTCTGGTTGCATTTTCCTGTGATGATTAAACCAAATTAGTTGGCTAACTGCTTCCAAAATGAGGCGCAACTCCCGAGCGCCGGTCCTTTTATATTATGGCTTTCTCAGCACTTACTGCTCCAAGACATCTGATCTCCAAAGCTTTGTAACAAGGCATGGGGTTGGGGGCAGAGGGTCCCCTTGGTGGTTTTATTTTCCATCTCAAATCTTCTACGCCTGTGCCAACCACAGTGTGGCTTGGGCCCAGCTGCGGCAGCAGGGCCCGGATGCTTCTTAGAAATGCAGATTCCCAGGATCCAGCCCAGACCTACTCAATCAGCAGCTACATTTTACCAAAATCTGCATGAGATTTGCCTGCCCGTTAAAGCTTGAGAAACCCTGGATTACATCGTCATCCCTCTCACCTCTCCCATTCCTCCATCCCCAAACCCCAGACAGCTCCTCAGAGTGTAGTTAAAAGCATAGTTAGTGAGAGAGTACCTTTGTCACTGACTGTGTGATCTTAGTCATCTTACTTAGCCTCTCTGACCCTCAGTTTTCTCGTCTGAAAATAAGGGGAAACAAGAGTACCCATTTGAAGGGGATGATGTAAGGATTAAATAAGACAATGTATGCCAAAGCTCACAGGGAGATGCCTGGCACATAGTAAGAGCTCAATCAATGGTAAAAATGTGGCGCGATAGAAAGGCACCGATGGGACCAATTTCAGGTTTGCTATGGACTCTTTACAAAAGCCTTTTCTCAATTTCTTTATCTATCCAGTGGGGACAGTAATGATACCTAACACAGAGATGGAGAAAGCAGAAAAAGAACAAGTTTGGAAGTTGGGATAAGAGCTGAGAATAGTGTTCCTTACTGAAGAAGAGAAATAAAAATAAATACTAGGAGTGCCATTCTGGATGAGTTCTCTTTTCCTGTGTATCAAATTACCGTAAAAGTTAGAGGCTTAAAACAAACATTTATTGCCTGGCAGTTCCTGTGGGTCAGGAATTCGAGACCATCTTTGCCAGGTGATTCTGACTTGGGGCTTCTTATGAAGTCTCATTCAATATATTGGCCAGGGCAGCAGGCATCTGAAGACTTAACTGGAACTAAAGAGTATTTTTCAAGGTGGTTCACTCCCATGGTGCTGGATGTTAGCAGGAAGCTTCGCTGCCTCCCCTTGTGGGCCTCTCCATGGGCTACTTGAGTATCCTCATGACCTGGAGGGTGGGTTCCCTCACGGTAAGGGAGCTAACAGAGGAGACAAGGGAGAAGCCACCACCCCTTACTCTGCTTAGTCTAGGAAATCATACTCCATCAGGTCTACCAGACAACCTCTCTGAGAAGCATCCATAGTTGTGGCACTAACGTGGCCAAGAGTGGCTCTGGCCCTTAATTAATCCTCCTCAGAACCCTAAGCCCCCACTGAAGATAAAATAAGAACCAAGTGTAAATTTCTTCTTGACCAATACTGCTTCAAAGCAATCCCCCTTTCAACCAAATTGTTGCCCCCAAATCCCTACTATGTAGAGATGCTGGAGCCTCCACAGTGTGTCGACTCTCATTTGTAAAAGATCTCCTGGAGTCTCAGAAACCCACCTTGTCAGGAAAGTCTCCAGTGATTGGTTAAATTTCCAGTTCAGCCTGAAACACTCCTCCCCACCCCAAGATACTCTGTCATTCAGTTGAAGTCTTACTGATCCTCTAGGCATAGGTTAAATATTCCTTCTTCTGTAAGGCCCTAGATTAGACAGGAACCTCTGCAATATCTCTCCAGAGCCCTCTCTAGTTCCTCTGTCATAATTCTCTTCACACATTTGAAAATTTGGGGGCTTATCTGTGTGTCTCCTTTAATCGACCACAAAATCCAAGATGGCAGAGACCGTGTCCAATCTTGTTCAATGTGTATATACTGGAGCCTGACACAGTGCCTGGCACATGGTAGAGCCTCAGGTAAAATCTTTTGAGTGGATTTTATTTTGCCATTCAATCAATCAATATTATTGAGCGCCTACTGTATGCTGGGCAGGGTGCCAGGGACAGCAGATACGGCCGTGAACAAAATCAAGTAAGTCCTTCCTCTAAGGGAGCTTTCATTTTAAATAGGCAATGACAGTAAAACAACAACAAAAAACCACCACCACAACAATTTTTTTAAAAAACTAAAAATCAAGCAAAAATACAACATGCTTAGGTACGACAAAATGTTTAGGAAATAAACAGCACAGAGCAACAGGACAAAGAGTGATGGTGGGGTGAGGGGTTTCTATTTTACAAAAGGGGATTATAGGTGGCCTCTCTCGAGAAGGTGGTATTTGAGCAACGTTGTGAATGAAGTGAAAACAAAGCCATGAACAGCAAGAGAAAAACAAAGAGTCAGTCACAAGGGAACTCCCATAAGGCTATCAGCTGATTTCTCTGCATAAACTTTGCAGGCCAGAAGGGAGTGGCATGATATATTCAAAGTCCTGGAAGGAAAAAACCTGTAAACTAGGATACTCTACCCAGCAAAATTATCATTTAGAACAGAAGGAGAGAGACAGAATGTCTCAGACAAGCAAAAACCAGAAGAATTCAGCAATAATAACCCTACCCTAAAAGAAATATTGAAAGGTCTTATCTAAACAAAAAAGAAGCAAGACTCTACAGGAAAGGAAAAAACACAGCAGGAAAGGCAAATAAATAAAAGGATTGAAGATCACTTAAGTAAGCCAGTACATAGATTAAAAAGCAACCCAAAAAACTTTGCAAACGTGATTATAACTACAATTAATAATTTCAGAAAGGGAAAGTAAAAAAAACAACGCCTTTTAAAATTGCATCAAAAAAATAATAATATACTTAGGAATAAACCTGACCAAGGAGGTGAAAGACTTACATGATGAGAACTATAAAACAGTGATGAGGGAAACTGAAGATGACTCAAAGAAATGGAAAGGTATCCCAGGGTCTTGGATTGGAAGGATTAATATTGTTAAAATGGCCATACCACCCAAAGCAATCTACAGATTTAATGTGATCCCTATCAAAATACCCATGACATTTTTCACAGAAATAGAAAAAATAATCCTAAGATTTATATGGAACCACAAAAGACCCAGAATTGTCAAAGCAAACCTGAGGAAAAAGAACAAAGCTAGAGGCATAACCCTCCCAGACTTCAGACAATACTATAAAGCTACAGGAATCAAAATAGTGTGGAACTGGCACAAAAACAGACATATAGATGAGTGGAACAGAATAGAGAGCCCAGAAATAAACCCACACATTTACAGTCAATTAATCTATGACAAAGGAGGCAAGAATATATAATGGAGAAAAGACAGTCTCTTTAACGAGTGGTACTGGGAAAGCTGGACAAGTACATGTAAAACAATGAAATTGGAACACACCCTCAAACCATACACAAAAATAAACCCAAAATGGTTTAAAGACCAAAATATAAGACATGACACCATAAAACTCCTAGAAGAGAGCATAGGCAAAACATTCTCAGACTTCAATTGTAGCAATATTTTCTTAGATCAGTCTCCCAAGGCAAAAGAAATAAAAGCAAAAATGAACAAATGGGACCTAATCAAACTTAAAACCTTTTGCACAGCAAATGAAACCATCAACAAAACAAAAAGGCAACCTATGGACTGGGAGAAAACGTTTGCCAATGATATGACCAACAAGGGGTTAATGTCCAAAATATACAAACAGCTCATATGATTCAATATCAAAAGGACAAAAAACCCTATCAAAAACTGGGCAGAAGACATTTCTCCAAAGAAGACATATAAACAGCCAACAGGCACGTGAAAAGATGGTCACCATCGCTAATTATTAGAGAAATGCAAATCAAAACCACAATGAGGTATCACCTCATGCGGGCCAGAATGGCCATCACCAAAAAGTCTACAAGTGATAAATGCTGGAGAGGGTGTGGAGAAAAGGGAATCCTCATACACTGTTGGTAGGAATGTACATTGGTGTAGCCACTATGGAAAACAGTATGGAGTTTTCTTAAAAAGCTTAAAATACAGCTACCATATGACCCAGCAATCCCACTACTGGGCATATACCCAGAGAAAACCATAATTCAAAAAGACACATGCACCCCAGTGTTCACTGCAGGACTATTTACAACAGCCAAGACATGGAAACAACCCAAGTGCCCATTAACAGACAATTGGCTTAAGAAGATGTGGGGTGTGTGTGTGTGTGTGTGTATAATGAAATATTACTCAGCCATAAAAAAGACTGAAATATTGTCATTTGCAGCAACATGGATGGACCTAGAGAATATTATTCTTAGTGAAGTAAGTCAGTCAGAGAAAGTCAAATGTTATATGATATCAGTTATATGTGGAATCTAAAAAATAATACAAATGAACCTACATATAAAACAGAAATAGACTTACAGACATAGAATACAAACTTATGATTTGTATGACCAAAGGGGAAAGGCAGGGAGGGATGAGTATGGGATTCATGGATACAAACTACTACACGTAAATATATAAATATACATATATAAAATAGATGACAAGGATTTACTGTAGAGCACAGGGAACTGTATTTAATATCTTGTAATAACCTACAACGGAAAACAATATGAAAAAAAATCTATATATATAACTGAATCACTTTGCTTTACACCGAAACTAACATAATATTTTAAAACAACTACACTTCAATTTTTAAAAAGCGTAGTCAGGAAGATCTCTGTGGGAAGAATGTTCTAGAAGGTGGGAATAGCTAGTACAAAGGCTAAGGTAGGTGCCTGTTTGGCATGTTCAAGGAACCACAAGGAGCCCATGTGCTGGCGTGGAATGAGGTGGGATAGGAGATGAGGTCAGAGGGGTACAGGTGAAGACAGTAGGTCATGAAGGGCCCTGTGGGCCACTGGAACCATCAGAGAGTTTGACCAGGGACAACATGATCAGATGTAGGCGTCCGAAAGATCCATCTGGCCACCGTGGGGAGAGGAGATTCTGGGGAGCCAGAGTGGACACAGAACATGACTGAAAATTCAGCCTACTCTGTTGGATACTAAGAGGGACAGAGGATGAAATCAGTCTTTGGTCTACCCTCTCTGGGGAGAAGAAACATGTAAAGAAATAATTAAAACATGGCTAAGCAATGGTACAAACAAGAGCCACCAATTCTAGCTAAGCAATGATAATAACTACCATTTGTCAGTCACCGACTACGTGCCTCATGCCCCTCACACATTATGTCTTCCACCAAAGGACCCTATGAAGCAGGAGGCTTGATCCACAGATCATCAACGGACAAGTGTCACCCAGTTTCCCAGCACCTCCAGTTGTTAACAGCATAGAAAGACAAACTGAAGCCCCAAGAAGTCAAGCAACTTGCTGAAATTCAAGCTCGGTATAAGTGGCAGAGCTGGGATTTGAACCCAGACGACCTGACTCCAGAGGAGGGCTTTCAACCAGGTCATGAGGTTGGCTCCAAACGTCTTCCTTGCAGGCATTTAAGCTCCTGACCTCTGGTCTGAAGAAACAGAAAAACAACCAAGAAAAATACAAAGACCTCACAAAGTGATGAAGTGCAGATTTATGAAGCTAAGGATGGTTGTAAAGGCAGCGATAGGCTTTAATGAGCTAAGAATTCTTTCAGCCTAAGAGAGTGATTTGTATTCTTCCCAGTTCTACATGCCCAAATTACAAAAATTATTTTTTTCTCCAGCATCCTACAAATCCCTGTATCTTATTTATCTTGTTCACCATACAAATACAGGGGACCTTTTCCTTCTTAAAATTCAGATCTAGTCCTGCTTAAAGTTCCTTCCCTTTTATTTGGGTTTTGCTTTTCGAGGGATGTTTAGTTTGGTTTTGCTAATTGTAAGGACAGTGTGACAGACATCCACTAACCACAGAGACGGCAAACGCCTGGCTGTTAAGCCATCTCTCTCCCCTCCTATGTCCACAGCAGACATCCCTAATCGATTCAAGTACCCTCTGCCGGTCCTTGGCGAGGTTTCACAGTGCTTTTCACGGTGCTCCACTCTTAGACATTACCAGTAGATCAAAGTTGAACTCATTTGCAATTTTTGAAGTTATAGTCTTTTCCAAAGCCTTGGTTATGAAAACCAGCTAGCAGCTCACTCAGGGTCCCTCTTAGAAATGCCCACCAGGTTTCTTAGCTTGGTAACCATGGGGAATACAGATATCTGGGCAAGAGAAGCACACATGTAGGGAGGATAAAAGCGCTGGGGTTGGTGGGTTCTCCAGAAGGGAGAGAGCTGAGAAGAATAGACAGCACCTGGGAGGCTGTTACTCCTAACGATCCAGACAAGAGAGGACGGTGACCACACGGAGGTAATAGCGGTGGAAACGGGAGAAGCTTAGGCAGTGGTTTTCAAGCTGTACATCATGAAATCAATTTGCTGGGTTATGCTCGGCTTCCTTAATAAGTAAAAGAAGTGAATAGGTAAGTATCGTCTGTGAAACTCATTTCAACTCTCTGTTACATACGTGTGCTGGGTTGAAACATAAAAGGTATGTCTCTTTATGGGTCACAGTCTGTGGCTGGCTGAATAATGGTGCCGCCAAAGATTCCATACCCTAGTCCCCTGAATTTGTGACTATATTACATTACATGGCAAAAGGGATTTTGGAAATGGAATTAAGGTTACTAATCAGCTACTCTTAAAATAGGGAGATTTTCCCAGATTATGGGGCCCAGGGATTTCAGACTTGTGGGTCCTGGAACCAAGAAACCAGCCAAACCCACAGGACCTCTGACCTATAGAGCTGTGACAACATAATGGGTACAGCTTCGAGCCCCTAAATTTGTGGTAATTGTTATGGTAGCAGTAGAAAAGGAAAAAGGGTCCAAAAAGTTTGAAGTTCTTCCTTTTACTACAGATTAGTCTGTGACCTTGGACAAGTTATCCAACATTTCCCCTCCTATGTACAATAAAATTGGGGTATAAAAGAGCCCACTCATTGGATTTTGGAGGGACCAAAATTAATGGCAGTTATGCACATTAAACGTTCACAGCAATAATAATTGCCATTATTATTGTGCCCTTGACTTAGTACAGAGGCACTTTCTGAACTTCAGTTTCTTATCTAAAAAATGAAGATAATACCACTTCCCTCATCTGGCTGGGAGAAAGGACTAATCAGGTATTGTAAAATAAGGTTTACGAAACTCTCTTTTTAAGGATTACTAAATGAAGATGATTAGAGGAGACTACTGGTTCTTAATCTTGATATCCTCTCTCCCCTTCTTATTAATAGGGTCTGTACTTTTCAGCAGGGGCATAGCTGCTCAGAATCAAGGCAGTCTCTCCCAGTCTCCCTGGCAGCTTGTTACAGCCAAGCGATGAAGTGTTGGCCAATCTTACCTAAGCAGAAGTGTTATGTGCAACTTCTGGAATATTCACTTAAAAGGCTATGGGCTGACCCTTCTTTCTCTTCTTTTCTGCTGACTGGTAGGTGGACACAATAGCAGCAGGTCAAGCAGCCATTGTGCACTACGAGGTGGAGAATTGCAGGGCAGCAGGATAAAAGGAATCGGGGAGGTCACACTAGCAGCCCTGGATGGCTACCCCTGGTCTTTGTTTACAAAGGAGGGATAGTAACTTTAATCTTCTTTAAATCAGTTATTTTGGGTCATCCTTGATTTGTAGCTGAACCTGAAGTTAAATAATAAAGGGGATAAAGGAGACCCAGCATCCCATTATGAAGAAAAGAGTATCCCAAGCAATGTGATGAGCTAACAGGGACCGTGGGAGATCAGAGGCTTGGGGAAGTGCTCACTATATGCCTTGTATATATCAGAGCCCAGCAACATAGGCTGTTGATAGTGGTGATGGTACTGGGAATGACAACCACAGTGCCCCAATCCGGGTTCTTTTACATGCTTCCCAAGAGGCTAGATCCAATCTCCACTCCCTTAACTCAGGCCTTTCTGATGGAAATAAGAAGAAACCTTTTTTGGAAGGTAGTATGAGAGTCACAAAGAAGGGCGATGTCTAACACTTGGGTCACAGAGCATAAAGCTTGCACCTTCATAATTTGCTAACTCACAGCATTAAGCTTCAATAGGTTTACGATACTAATGATGCTTTAAAACTTGACAGATGGCTATTCACATATGCAAAAAATCTCTCAAAAAGGTTCCAGATATTCATAACATAAATACATATAAATGAATTTGAATACTTAACTAAAATAGAAGGAAGTCTCTATATTAAAATGTTTTTAACTAGTAAGATATTTTTCAAATGACTCAATCTGTCTCATGGCTCAGCCATCAGGATAAACAAACTAACCTGGCATCTTTGAGTAGATTCATGAAGGAAATTAATTTGTAGTCCACGGGGAATTTGCTTTTCATGCACCCCAAATGTGTTGTGTCAAAAGAATCAATAAAGATGAAGGATTTCAAGATGAACATCCCAACACAATCCATTAGAGAATGCCCAGGCCATTTGCATTTTCTAAAGAGGCGAATAATGAAATCAGGGTGAACAGTAATCCAAGACAATTCTCTACCCTCCAGGGAAGACAAAGTATACAAACAGAATGAGAAGGCCTCAGTCATGTTATTCAGAGCAAAACTTTGGCCCAACCTGTTCATCTCACTCATGACTCCAAGGTTCTGAATTCTAGAAGCATCTGGAAGTCATGATATTAACTGCCCCACTCTCACCCCCGGCAAAAAACAAATAAAAAAGAGCAAATTACAGTGTAAAAGTAAGCCCCTAAAAAATACATTATTGAGAAAAGCAGGAGAGAGAAGAAGGCCATTTACCACGGGCTGCACGACTTAATGTTCATTATCTTACTTAGTCCTCATAATATCCCTGGGAGACAGATTTTCTCCCTGCTTACAGGTGAGGAGTATAAGACATAAGTAACTTCTACAGGGTCTCACTGGAAGACACTGGCAGAGCTGAGACAGAAACCAAGGTCTGTTTGACTCCACAGCCTAGAGCAGGGGTGTCTGATAAAAATCTAAAGTGATCCACATACATAACTTAAAACGTTTTAGTAGTCACATTAAAAAAGTACAAATAAAAAATAAAAAATAAATAAAAAAGTAAAAAGGAAGAGGTGAAATCACTGCTACTACTATATTTGATCTTAAACCCAAGAGATTCAGAACATTATCATTTCAACATGTAATCAATATAAAAATTCCTGACGTATTTCACATTTTTTTGTGCTGTCTTTGACATCTGTGTGTATTTCAAACTTATACCATACCTTAATTCAGACCAGCCACATTTCAAGCGCTCAGGAGCCACGTGTAGCTAATGGCTACTTTATTAGACAGCATACCCTAGAGTAATAGTCACATTTGCTACCGACCATTTTATTTTGACGTACAGCAAGGAGTCCCAGATGCTTAAAGTTCATAGACATAAAATTTTCAATACCTGATGAGGCCCTGGAGGGTTGGGCATATTTAATTTTGCCAAGTGTATTGGTTGGCTGCAGTAACAAGCAGCCCCAAAGCTCAGTGGCTTGAACAACAAAGTTTCATTTCCTCCTCATGCAACACGCCCAACACGAAATGCCTGCCACTCTGCTCCACATCATTTTCACTCTGAGGCCTAGGTAGATGGAAGAGATCCTACCTTACGGAAGAAGGAAAAGAAAAAACAGAGAAACAATACAAACTACTCATACAACTCAATAACAAAAAAACAAGCAACCCAATCCAAAAATGGGTGGAAGACCTAAATAGACATTTCCTGAAAGAAGACATACAGATGGCCAACAGGCACATGAAAAGATGCTCAACGTCACAAAGTATTAGAGAAATGCAATGCAAAACTGCAGTGAGGTGTCACCTCACACCAGTCAGAATGGCCATCATCAAGAAGTCTACAAATAACAAATGCTGGAGAGGGTGTGGAGAAAAGGGAACCCTCCTACACTGTTGGTGGGAATGTAAATTGGTGCAGCCCCTTTGGAGAACAGTATGGAGGTTCCTTAAAAAACAAAAATAGAGTTGCCATATGATGTAGCAATCCCACTCCTGGGCATATATCTGGACAAAACTATTGTATAATTTGAAAAGATACATGCACCCCCTATGCTCATAGCAGCACTATTTATAATAGCCAAGACATGGAAACAACCTAAATAACCAATCTAAATGTGTGTGTATACACACACACACACACACACACACACTGGAACACTACTCAGCCATAAAAAAAGAATGAAATAATGCCATTTGCAGCTACATGGATGGACCTAGAGATTATCATACTAAGTGAAATAAGACAGAACGAGAAAGACAAATACTGTACCATATGATATCACTTATATGTGGAATCTAAAATATGACACAAATGAACTTATCTACAAAACAGAAACAAACTCACAAACAGAGAACAGACTTGTGGCTGCCAAGGGTGAGAGGGGTGGGGGAGGGATGAATTGGGAGTTTGGGATTAGCAGATGCAAGCTATTATATAGAGAATGGATAAACAACAAGGTTCTGTATAGCATAGGGAACTATATTCAATATCCTGTAATAAACCATAATAGAAAAGAAAAAGAAAGAAAGAATGGAGAAACATACATCATCTCTTAAAGATTCTCATAGGAAATGACACAGTTGACCAGCGAAATAGCCAAAGCAAGTCCGACGGCCAAGACTGATGTCTCAGGGGCAAGAGTGGGAGAGGATATATATATATATTTCCCCTCTATGCAGGGGCAGCGACTATGTACTTTGAATTAACAACCCAATCTACAACTTCAAGAAAGGATTTAAGAAAATAACATTAACTAACATCTATTATTATTGCACTAGTGATACTTTAACACCACAAAAATAGGAAGAACAGAACTTATATTATTCCTATTTTCTTATGTTATTCTTATTTTTCTCATCTCACCAGAAATTGGTGGAATCTCACCCCCATCCCCTTGAGATGGGCAGCAGGGTATAACTGGGAATCACTGATTTCCGTAATGACCACATCTTCTCTACTTTTCCCCATTTCCTAAATCCTACGGTCCCCATACAGTCTAAATTTTCCATGTCTTTTAGAATCTATGTCATTTGATACGCATCAAGTAATAGGTATTTCTAAAAGTGGTTTACCCAGAGACTTGCACTGTCTACTTTTTATATTTCTGTATCATTTGCTTTTGCATACATATATATTTCTGTACTATTTGGCCACAAGAAAAAATGGACATAAATATTTAGCTTAGTTTGCAGGGGACCACTGATGGAGACCAGGGAATGGGGGCGGCTTTTCTCTCCAAGAGTGGGTGAAGCAGAAAACCTCCCACGTACCATAGGGGTGCTGAGAAACCCACACTCCTATTTCTTTAGGTTTTGCTTTAGAATGTGATTTAGGGCTTAGGGGATTTAATCGATTTAAATTTCTCAAAGGATCCAAATTGACCCAGAGGTATCATTCCAATGGCCCACAGAGGCGAGTGAAAAACCGGCTTTCTCCCTCCAAAGCAAACATTGGCCACAAATAAAACACCCAGCAGATATACCAGTACTACAGAGATGGCCATTTCTCTTAGATAAATTACAAAGCCTCAAACTTCCACTTACAGTTTAATAAAGCCCGCCTGAAATCATAAGGCATTTTCATCTCTCAAAGGAATTTTTTAAAAAAAGAAAGATAAGTATGACCAAAAGCCATAGTACCTTGTATAGCCCCAGGAAACCGGCAGAACTTCATTAATCTTTAGATTAATATTTGGTCACCTTATAAAAAAAAGTGGCTACCTCGGTCTCTCAAGCAGACTTATTAGATCTTTAAAGAAAAAAAAATATTTTCAGTAATAAATACATATCTAAACAAATAAATGCCACAGGCCCAAAGCCCCACAATTCACAGGAACAATTTTATTGCCCTTTTTACTGCTCCTGATATCACAAAAGTTTACAATTAATAGCCACCAACAGGAAAGAAGAAAGAGAGTGAAAATGTTTATTGCTTTAGAAACTGTGGCGCTCCCCTCTCAGCTGGGTAACGATCGTCCTTTTTCAGTGTCACTGAGTAAGGGATGCAGAATAAAACATGTTCTTAATGTGGGTGCCATGCATTTCGACAGAGATAAGCTGATGTGAAGCAGGAGATGCAGCCCCAAGCAGGGGGCTGGAGGGAGGCGTGTGTTGATGAGTCTCCCTAAAGCAATTACTGCCCATGACAGACAGCGTAAATTTCATATTGCCTCTGAGCAGGATAAAATATGTGCCGAGGGGCATCTGGGTTTGAATTAAGACAATCAAAATGCCAAAGGGGAAAGAATATCTAAAGTTAAAATCAAAGACCGAGATGCAGAACTGTGAATTCTTTTTGTTAGATTTTTTTCCCCCTTAAGCAGTCTTGATCTGGTGTTCATTTATTCATTCATTTATTCATTCATTCAACAAATACATGCCAGGAACCAAAAACACTAATAGTAGCAAAAAAAAAAAATACTGATAATACCTTTTTTAAAAAATCCAAATCACTCGCTATTCATTGAAATGGTACATATTCTAATCTTACCACATATTAATATTATTATAAACAACTTTTGACTAGGATTCTTGTTAATTTTGTGTTGTTGCTAATTGGACCAGGACAGAATTAAAGTTGATTTTTATGCCATCTCCAAGAAAACATACACATGAACACAGGATACTGCAGTGCTGTTTCTGACTTACCCAGAAAATAAGCAGCTTTTGCATGTGTCCAAGGACATTTTCTAAAGTATTTTTCCTTACAATAAATTTTTTTTTTTCCCCTGCAATTCTTTCACCAATAAGGCTTAGCCATGAAGCTTACTGGGAAAGGAAAAGGCAGTTTACCCCAAAACAAGTCCACAGAGCAGGGAGACCTACGGACATAAGAAAAAAGGAAAGCAGGACAAAGACATAAGACCTCAGAGCCCTCAGTTTTCTCTCTAGTCCACCAGCAGGGTTGGACCTTGAGAGAAGGAGATGGTGGAAATTTGGGGGCTGGCACCTCCTGCCCCTAGAAGAGCTATAGGGGAACCTCACCCCTCTGAGACACGCACCTAAGAGAGGAAGAGGACGCTTAACGTAAAAGATATGGGCCTGATGTCCCACCTGTGGGTCCCCTCTACCTGCCTGTGCTAAGGTGGGAAGTTCATGCGTGTTCCAGGGCACAGCGGTGCAGGTTCTGAGAGATCAGGAGAGGCCAGGAGAGACCTCACGAACAGAAGGTATGGTCTGTGGTCAGCAGCCACAGGGGCCCAGTGCAACCCCCAGAGACAGAACAACACCAGGCACGGTGCAGCATTTGCCAGCCTCGTGTCCTGGGCCGCACACAGCAGGAACCAATCAGGCCCAGAGGGTCAGCACAAACAAGAGGCACCTCCTTCCACCCAGCGGTCCCGCTGTGAGGTTGCTAACCTCCTTAACCAGATGCCACCCAGGGAGAAGAGAAGGAGAAAAAAGGAGAGAATCCATATTGACTCAAGAGAGACAGAATTAACCTAAAAGCAGCTGTTTTCAACAGGAAAAGTCCTAGTTACCTTTACTTGGCAAGTCTCTCTCCCCTAGGGGAATAAGGGGGTGGCTTGTGGTCCAATGTTCTCACTAAAAGAATCCTGATTTTCAGCTGTGTATATTGCCAGCCAACTAAAGAATTACATTTCCCAGCCCCTGCCCCTTGCAAGCAGATGTGACCATGTAATTAAGTTTTGGCCCATAAGATGTAAATAGACATGTTGTATGAGACTCCCACAAAGTCTCCTTAAAAGAATGTGAGCAGAAAAAAAAAAAAAAAAAAGAATGTGAGCAGAGACTTCTCTCCTTCCTCTGTCCTGCTGCCTGGAACCTGGATGTGATGCTTGGTACCCCAGCAACTATCTTGGATGATGAGTCAATGGTCATGCTTTAAGGAAGGAGAATAAATGGCCAGGAGCAGTCATCACAAATGTTGTGCTGTCCTGTCGGCCCTCAATCTCCCACCTCCAGACTTTTTCTTTTTATGTGAAAGAAAAGTTAACAATCTTGTTTAAGTTTCTGTCATTTTCCTATTACCTGTTGTAGTAGTGTTTACCTGAAATAGTCTTGATAAAGTGGCTTGTGAACAAGAGCTGATAAATAATGGCCAATAAGGAAAGATAAGTTTTTATACACCTAAAATTTAATGTATCTCCTGCTACACACGTATGTATCTTGTTATATTTTATAACATGTTGGTAGCAGTTGGTTAGATGTATACAGAGCAGACGCCAAAAATCTATTTTTAAAATAACTATTAAGAACTGTTGAAATGGATTAATTTACACGTTTGGGAGAAAAACTGATTTGATCTTATGGTCTTAACAGGATGACAAAGTGTTTGACTGATTGTACCAATATAATAGAAATGTAACTTGATTTTCAACAATTCTATAAATTTGTGAGCTATGACAGTCACAAATGGAACCTCAAAACTCTGGCCACTCTGACCACTTTTCTCTTCCCCTCCCCGAAAGTAGTCAAAGATAAAAGTGTGAAAAGTGTTCTGAGGAACTTCAATCATGTAATGATTGTTTCAAAACCACATTTTGACATTTTTGTACACATTAATCAGGTTCATAGCACACATTTTAGAATTTGCCCAGGCCTTTCAAAACAAATGTCGGTGGTAGAAAGGGGTTTAACAGTTAGCAAAATAGGAGCTATTTCCCCCAGAGCTACCAAATCAAATTGTGGCTAAGATATTGCTGGTTATTTGGGATTATTTATGTTCCTGGGAGAATAAAGAATCTAAGGTGAGGGTATTTTTTTTTATCCTAATGATAAATACGGATAGACTATAAAACTGCCTGTTACCCAGCAGAGAAAATTGTACTAAAGAGAAACCCTGTAAATTTCAAAACCCTACGAACATGATGCAGAAAATTGCCTGTGTTTATGGTACCATTGATCAAAAGACTTCCATCAGTGTTAGAAACTTACGGTAAGGATTCACACTGAACCTAAAATGAAACAAAATTCCCCCTTTTGGAAAAAAAAATCACAACCTCAACTCTAGACCATTAGGAGGGGGATTGAACGGGCTAGATCCACACCTTTATTATTAAATGACTCGCAAGGCCATCAAAACTTCATCATCTACTCAAGAAGGGAGCGAAACTCAGAAAAAACTGAACCGATTGGGCTTGCAAAAATGTTGAGCAGCTACTTTGCAATACTGCGTTAAAAATACATACGCTTTCTGAGGGGAGGAGCTTCAAGATGGCTGAAGAGTAAGACGTGGAGATCACCTTCCTCCCCACAAATACATCAGAAATACATCTACATGTGGAACAACTCCTACACAACACCTACTGGACGCTGGCAGAAGACCTCAGACCTCCCAAAAGGCAAGGAACTCCCCACGTACCTGGGTAGGGCAAATGAAAAAAGAAAAAACAGAGACAAAAGAACAGGGACGGCACCTGCACAAGTGGGAGGGAGCTGTGAAGGAGGAAAGATATCCACACACTAGGAAGCCCCTTCGCGGGTGGAGACTGCGGGTGGCGGAGGGGGGAGCTTCGGAGCCACGGAGGAGAGCGCAGCCACAGGGGTGCGGAGGGCAAAGCGGAGAGATTCCCGCACAGAGGCTCGGTGCCGACCAGCACTCACCAGCCCGAGAGGCTTGTCTGCTCAGCCGCCGGGGCGGGCGGGGCTGGGAGCTGAGGCTCGGGCTTCGGTCGGATCGCAGGGAGAGGACTGGGGTTGGCGGCGTGAACACAGCCTGAAGGGGTTAGCGCACCACAGCTAGCCGGGAGGGAGTCCGGGAAAAGGTCTGGAGCTGCCGAACAGGCAAGAGACTTTTTCTTGCCTCTTTGTTTCCTGGTGCACGAGGAGAGGGGATTCAGAGCGCCGCCTAAACGAGCTCCAGAAACGGGCGCGAGCCGCGGCTAACAGCGCGGACCCCAGAGACGGACATGAGACGCTAAGGCTGCTGCTGCCGCCACCAAGAAGCCTGTGTGCGAGCACAGGTCACTCTCCACACCTGCCCTCCCGGGAGCCTGTGCAGCCCGCCACTGCCAGGGTCCCGTGATCCGGGGACAACTTCCCCGGGAGAACGCACGGCGCACCTCAGGCTGCTGCAACGTCACGCCGGCCTCTGCCGCTGCAGGCTCCCCCCGCCTTCTCCGTACCGCTCCCTCCCCGTGGCCTGGGTGAGCCAGAGCCCCTGAAGCAGCTGCTCCTTTAACCCTGTCCTGTGTGAGCGGGAACAGATGCCCTTAGGCGACCTACATGCAGAGGCGGGGACAAATCCAAACCTGAACCCCAGAAGCTGTGCGAACAAAGAAGAGAAAGGGAAATTTCTCCCAGCAGCCTCAGGAGCAGCGGATTAAATCTCCACAATCAACTTGATGTACCTGCACCTGTGGAATACCTGAATAGACAACGAATCATCCCAAATTGAGGAGGTGGACATTGGGAGCAACGATATATATATTTTTTCCCTTTTTCTCTTTTTGTGAGTGTGTATGTGTTTGCTCCTGTGTGTGATTTTTTCTGTATAGCTTTGCTTTCACCATTTGTCCTAGGGTTCTGTCTGTCCATTTTTGTTTTTTATTACTTTTTAAAAATTTTTTCATAATAATTATTTTTTATTTTTTATTTTAATAACTCTATTGTATTTTATTTTATCTTCTTTCTTTCTTTCTTCTTTTTTTTCTCCCTTTTATTCTGAGCCGTGCGGATGAAAGGCTCTTGGTGCTCCAGCCAGGCGTCAGTGCTGTGCCTCTGAGGTGGGAGAGCCAAGTTCAGGACACTGGTCCACAAGACACCTCCCAGCTCCACGTAATATCAAACAGCAAAAATCTCCCAGAGATATCCATCTCAATGCCAAGACCCAGCTCCACTCAACGACCAACAAGCTACACTGCTGGACACCCTATGCCAAACAACTAGCAAGACAGGAACACAACCCCATCCATTAGCAGAGAGGCTGCCTAAAATCATAATAAGTTAACAGACACCCCAAAACACACCACCAGACGTGGACCTGACCACCAGAAAGACAAGATCCAGCCTCATCCACCGGAACACAAGTACCAGTCCCCTCCACCAGGAAGCCTACACAACCCACTGAACCAACCTTAGCCACTGGGGACAGACGCCAAAAACAACGGGAACTACGAACCTGCAGCCTATGGAAAGGAGACCCCAAACACAGTAAGTTGACCAAAATGAGAAGACAGAAAAACACACAGCAGATTAAGGAGCAAGGCAAAAACCCACCAGACCTAACAAATGAAGAGGAAATAGGCAGTCTACCTGAAAAAGAATTCAGAATAATGATAGTAAAGATGATCCAAAATCTTGGAAATAGAATAAATACAAGAAACGTTTAACAAGAACCTAGAAGACCTAAAGAGCAAACAAACAGTGATGAACAACACAATAAATGAAATTTAAAATTCCCTGGAAGGGATCAATAGCAGAATAACTGAGGCAGAAGAACAAATAAATGACCTGGAAGATAAAATAGTGGAAATAACCACTGCAGAGCAGAATAAAGAATGAAAAGAATTGAGGACAGTCTCAGAGACCTCTGGGACAACATTAAATGCACCAACATTCAAATTATAGGGGTCCCAGAAGAAGAAGAGAAAAAGAAAGGGACTGAGAAAATATTTGAAGAGATTATAGTTGAAAACTTCCCTAATATGGGAAAGGAAATAGTTAATCAAGTCCAGGAAGCACAGAGAGTCCCATACAGGATAAACCCAAGGAGAAACACGCCAAGACACATATTAATCAAACTACCAAAAATTAAATACAAAGAAAAAATATTAAAAGCAGCAAGGGAAAAACAACAAATAACACACAAGGGAATCCCCATAAGGTTAACAGCTGATCTTTCAGCAGAAACTCTGCAAGGCAGAAGGGAGTGGCAGGACATATTTAAACTGATGAAGGAGAAAAACCTACAACCAAGATTACTCTACCCAGCAAGGATCTCATTCAGATTTGATGGAGAAATTAAAACCTTTATGGACAAGCAAAAGTTAAGAGAATTCAGCACCACCATACTAGCTTTACAACAAATGCTAAAGGAACTTCTCTAGGCAGGAAAAACAAGAGAAGGAAAAGACCTACAATAACAAACCCAAAACAATTAAGAAAATGGTAATAGGAACATACATATTGATAATTACCTTAAATGAAAATGGATTAAATGCTCTAACCAAAAGGCACAGACTGGCTGAATGGATACAAAAACAAGACCTGTATATATGCTGTCTACAAGAGACCCACTTCAGACCTAGGGACACATACAGACTGAAAGTGAGGGGATGGAAAAAGATATTCCATGCAAATGGAAATCAAAAAAAGCTGGTATAGCATTTCTCATATCAGACAAAATAGACTTTAAAATAAAGACTATTACAAGAGTCAAAGAAGGACACTACATAAGGATGAAGGGATCGATCCAAGAAGAAGATATAACAATTGTAAATATTTATGCACCCAACATAGGAGCACCTCAATACATAAGGCAAATGCTAACAGCCATAAAAGAGGGAATCGACAGTAACACCATCATAGTAGGGGACTTTAACACCCCACTTTCACCAATGGACAGATCATCCAAAATGAAAATAAATAAGGAAACACAAGCTTTAAATGATACATTAAACAAGATGGACTTAATTGATATTTATAGGACATTCCATCCAAAAACAACAGAATACATATTCTTCTCAAGTGCTCATGGAACATTCTCCAGGATAGATTATATCTTGGGTCACAAATCAAGCCTTGGTAAATTTAAGAAAATTGAAATCGGATCAAGTATCTTTTCCGACGACAACGCTATAAGAATAGATATCAGTTACAGGAAAAAGTCTGTAAAAAATACAAACACATGGAGGCTAAACAATACACTACTTAATAACCAACAGATCACTGAAGAAATCAAAGAGGAAATCAAAAAATACCTAGAAACAAATGACAATGAAAACATGACGACCCAAAACCTATGGGATGCAGCAAAAGCAGTTCTAAGAGGGAAGTTTATAGCAATACAATCCTACCTCAAGAAACAAGAAACATCTCAAATAAACAACCTAAACTTACACCTAAAGCAATTAGAGAAAGAAGACCAAAAAACCCCAAAGTTAGCAGAAGGAAAGAAATCATAAAGATCAGATCAGAAATAAATGAAAAAGAAATGAAGGAAACGATAGCAAAGATCAGTACAGACTAAAAGCTGCTTCTTTGAGAAGATAAACAAAATTGATAAACCATTAGCCAGACTCATCAAGAAAAAAAGGGAGAAGACTCAAATCAGTAGAATTAGAAATGAAAAAGGAGAAGTAACAACTGACACTGTAGAAATACAAAGGATCATGAGAGATTACTACAAGCTACTCTATGCCAATAAAATGGACAACCTGGAAAAAATGGACAAATTCTTAGAAAAGCAAAGCCTTCTGAGACTGAACCAGGAAGAAATAGAAAATATAAACAGACCAATCACAAGCCCTGAAATTGAGACTGTGATTAAAAGTCTTCCAGCAAACAAAAGCCCAGGACCAGATGGCTTCACAGGTGAATTCTATCAAACATTTAGAGAAGAGCTAACACCTCTCCTTCTCAAACTCTTCCAAAATATAGCAGAGGGAGGAACACTCCCAAACCCATTCTATGAGGCCACCATCACCCTGATACCAAAACCAGGCAAAGATGTCACAAAAAAAGAAAACTACAGGCCAATATCACTGATGAACATAGATGTAAAAATACTCAACAAAGTGCTAGCAAACAGAATCCAGCAGCACATTAAAAGGGTCATACACCACGATCAAGTGGGGATTATCCCAGGAATGCAAGGATTCTTCAATACACGCAAATGAATGTGATACACCATATTAACAAATTGAAGGAGAAAAACCATATGATCATCTCAATAGATGCAGAGAAAGCTTTCGACAAAATTCAACACCCATTTATGATAGAAACCCTCCAGAAAGGAAACACAGAGGGAAATTTCCTCAACATAATAAAGGCCATATATGACAAACCCACAACCAACATCGCCCTCAATGGTGAAAAACTGAAACCATTTCCACTAAGATCAGGAACAAGACAAGGCTGCCCACTCTCACCACTATTATTCAACATAGTTTTGGAAGTTTTAGCAACAGCAATCAGGGAGGAAAAAGAAATAAAAGGAATCCAAATCAGAAAAGAAGAAGTAAAGCTGTCACTGTTTGCAGATGACATGATACTATACATAGAGAATCCTAAAGATGCTACCAGAAAACTACTAGAGCTAATCAATGATTTTGGTAAAGCGGCAGGATACAAAATTAATGCACAGAAATCTCTAGCATTCCTATACACTAATGATGAAAAATCTGAAAGTGAAATTAAGAAAACACTCCCATTTACCATTGCAACAAAAAGAAAAATATCTAGGAATAAACCTACCTAAGGAGACAAAACAGCTGTATGCAGAAAATTATAAGACACTAATGAAAGAAATTAAAGATGATACAAATAGATGGAGAGATACACCATGTTCTTGGATTGGAAGAAGCAACATTGTGAAAATGACTCTATTACCCAAAGCAATCTACAGATTCAATGCAATCCCTATCAAACTACCACTGGCATTTTTCACAGAACTAGAACAAAAAATTTCACAATTTGTATGGAAACACAAAAGACCCCGAATAGCCAAAGCAATCTTGAGAAAGAAAAACGGAGCTGGAGGAATCAGGCTCCCTGACTTCAGACTATACTACAAAGCTACAGTAATCAAGACAGTATGGTACTGGCACAAAAACAGAAATATAGATCAATGGAACAGTATAGAAAGCCCAGAGATAAACCCACACACATATGGTCACCTTATCGTTGATAAAGGAGGCAAGAATATACAGTGGAGAAAAGACAGCCTCTTCAATAAGTGGTGCTGGGAAAACTGGACAGGTACATGTAAACGTATGAACTTAGAACAGTCCCTAACACCATACACAAAAATAAACTCAAAGTGGATTAAAGACCTAAATGTAAGGCCAGACACTGTAAAACTCTTAGAGGAAAACATAGGCAGAACACTGTATGACATAAATCACAGCAAGATCCTTTTTGACCCACCTCCTAGAGAAATGGAAATAAAAACAAAAATAAACAAATGGGACCTAATGAAACTTAAAAGCTTTTGCACAGCAAAGGAAACCATAAACAAGACCAAAAGACAACCCTCAGAATGGGAGAAAATATTTGCAAATGAAGCAACTGACAAAGGATTAATCTCCAAACTATACAGGCAGCTCATGCAGCTCAATATCAAAAAAACAAACAACCCAATCCAAAAATGGGCAGAAGACCTAAATAGATATTTCTCCAAAGAAGTTATACAGATTGCCAACAAACACATGAAAGAATGTTCAACATCGTTAATCATTAGAGAAATGCAAATCAAAACTACAATGAGATATCATCTCACACCGGTCAGAATAGCCATCATCAAAAAATCTAGAAACAATAAATGCTGGAGAGGGCGTGGAGAAAAGGGAACCCTCTTGCACTGTTGGTGGGGATGTAAATTGATACAGCCACTATGGAGAACAGTATGGAGGTTCTTTAGAAAACTAAAAATAGAACTACCATACCCCCCAGCAATCCCACTACTGGGCATATATCCTGAGAAAACCATAATTCAAAAAGAGTCATGTATCAAAATATTCATTGCTGCTCTATTTACAATAGCCAGGACATGGAAGCAACCTAAGTGTCCATCGACAGATGAATGAATAAAGAAGATGTGGCACATATATACAACGGAATATTACTCAGCCATAAAAAGAAACGAAATTGAGTTATTTGTAGTGAGGTGGATGGACCTAGAGTCTGTCATACAGAGTGAAGTAAGTCAGAAAGAGAAAAACAAATACCGTATGCTCACACATATATATGGAATCTAAGGGAAAAAAAAAAAAAGGTCATGAAGAACCTAGGGACAAGACGGGAATAAAGACACAGACCTACTAGAGAATGGACTTGAGGATACGGGGAGGGGGAAGGGTAAGCTGGGACAAAGTGAGAGAGTGGCATGGACATATATGCACTACCAAACGTAAAATAGATAGCTAGTGGGAAGCAGCCGCATAGCACAGGGAGATCAGCTCGGTGCTTTGTGACCACCTAGATGGGTGGGATAGGGAGGGTGGGAGGGAGGGAGACGCAAGAGGGAAGAGATATGGGAACATATGTATATGTATAACTGATTCACTTTGTTATAAAGCAGAAACTAACACACCATTGTAAAGCAATTATACTCCAATAAAGATGTTAAAAAAAAAATAAAATACAGATGCTTTCTGATCCTGAGTCTTACTTCAATTTCTACCAAAGCTGTATAGAGTTTGGTTTTCAAAGGTGAATTGCAGTGCTCAGGAATTCACAGCTTGCCTGGAGTAAAGCTCTTCAACTGAGGTCACTATTAGTCAAATGACAACAATCACATGGTAATAATAAGAAGAAGAAAAGCAAGACGTCAAGCTATCACCTGTGTGATGCACCCGTATGATGACGAGGCTACACTACCTCTTCACATATCCTGAGGGTTCAGGGAAAGAGATGCTGCATTTTTGTACATTCTAAACCCCAAAAGGCAGAATTTGTATGATTTCATTCACTGCTGTATCCCATCCAGCATCCAGAGCAGTGCTGGCGCATCGCAGGTGCTCCAAAAAATATGTGCCGAACAAAAGAAGGAACAAATGGGAAGCCTTTTCTTCAACAGAAATTGTTCAGCTCAGGTAGGTAACCTGGGTTTCTAGGGAGACCCCACTGTACTTCTCAGGGCCACCGAGAACACTGCAGCTAAAAACCTCAAAAAATAATACAAATGAATGTATAAGCAAAACAGCAACAGACTCACAGATATAAAAAACAAATTTGTGGTTACCGAAGGGGAGATGGAATGGGGAGGAACAAATCAGAGGTATGGGATTAAGAGATACAAACTACTAAACAGAAAAGAGACAAGCAACAAGGATATACTGTATGGCACAGGGAATTATACCCATTATCTTGTAATAACCTATAATGCAATATAATCTGCAAAAATACTGAATCACTATGCTGGACACCTGTAACTAACACAATACTGTAAATCAACTATACTTCGATAAATCAACCAACCAACCTCAGCTCTGGGGACACATCCCTGCTCTCTAGGGCTCGAACACTGGGTGCAACATTTACCTTCCCTGTGCCTCAGACTCCAACTCTGCAAGAAGGGGAATAATAGCTGGTGGGTTGCGGAGGATTTAGTGTCATAATGGATGTAAATCACTTAACACAGTGGCTCTCACCTGGGGTGATTATGCCTCCCCAGGGATGTTCAGCAATGGCTTGAGCCATTTTCAGTGTCACAAATGAGAAGGGGCTGTGATTGGCCTCCAGTGAGTAGAGACCAAGGATGCTGTTAAACATTCTCTACAGCTCAGGGTAGCCTCCACAGTGCAGAATGATCCAGCCATAAATGCTGCGAGCGCCCAGGCTGAGAGACCCTGACTTAGCACCACACCTTAAGATGAAAGAACTCAATGAGTGCTTAATAGATCTGGATAAAAAATGACGAAAATGAACAAGGCCAAAAGAACTTGGTACCTATTTGCAAATGGGCTGTTTCTCATCCGAAGCCCAGATGAGTGCCTTCTTGGCCCATCCTGGCCTAGTCTCAACAACCCCTGTCCAGAAGCAAGGTAACTGCTCGGGCCTTTAGACTGGGAACGGGGTCCGTGTTGCAGTAACCCAGAAGCTTTTTGTTAAAAATGCCATCCTTGAGGTCTCCCCTACTGGTTTTGGAGAAAGATGTCCCTAGGGCACAGTGTTCCTCCCTGTAGAGCCACGGTCACGATGGTCAATGGTTTTATAGGAAGACCAACTTAAGAGCACCATGCGCCAGGGAAACTAGGGCCCTTCTTGCAAAACGTTTGTGCAGTTTTCATATAGGTACCTTGATGTTTCCCAATTTGGACACAAAAGGATTTTAAAGTCCAACTTATTCCAACTGCTAGGCTGGGATCCTGACACCTCAACCACAGATGGTCCATGGACCTCATGAGGCCAGCGTGCCCACAGGTGGGTAGCCCTGCTCCCTGGCAGGGGCTCTGGCTAAAAGTTCTTCACAGCTGATATGTACTGCCTACCCAAGGTGGAATGGGTCAGATTTTTACTTTCTAAAGACTTTCCTAAAATTCTGATTCTCCCTAATTATAACCATCCACATTAATCCTCTTGGACTCAGCAAGTAAAGTTCTTAACTCTCACCTGGAGTAGACAAAGTATCAAAGTGCCCCTGGCCCCCTACTTACTAGCCGGCCCTGAGGCTTGGGTAAGTTACCCAATCTCTCCAGGCTTCACTTATTGCCCCTAGAATACGGATTTGTTCTTGGATTCAGTGATGATTTACTGAATCCTCCATCTTTGCTAGGGTTAAAACCAGCAGAAATGGTCCCTACCCTCATGAAGCTTGGACTCTAATTGCAGAGAGGGGGATCAAAACAAAACAGAAGTAAACAGGCAACATTTTTGGAAATTGTAGGGATCATAATAGGATCTATCACAAGGTTGTAAGAGGATTAAATGCAATAATACATGTCAAGGCCTTTGTGCAAAAGCTGGCCCCCAGTCCATGCTCAGTCAACTCAAATTATTATTATAAATAATTAGGAAAGAAGGAAAGAATCATCTTTCCAGTGTTGAAAGGAAATGTATAGCTGATGAGATGATGTCCACCTCGATTTCACTTATCGTCTCGGAAAAGCATTCTCCCCAAAACCAAAACTTGCACATGAACTTGTGGGACCATATAGGGCTGTGGCTGCGGACACAGGGGGCTCTGAGATCTGAGAGGAACGGGATGAAATCACAGCTGTGTGATCCTGAGCACATGATGTAACTTCTCCCCGACTCGGCTTCCTCATCTGTAAAATGGGACTAATACTGCCACAGAGGGTTTTATCAGTATTTCATAAAATATAAAGCACTTAGCACTGGTGCCTGATGCATAGTAAGCTCTGGGTATGTATAATTTATCTTACAAATGATAAAATTAGCATTGTCTCATCTCTCTCCAAACGCACCATCAATGTGCATTTTTAAGCATCTCTCTGGATTCCCTTCATCTATTTCTCCTACTTCACATCCTATATCACAGGTTTTCTTAGAAACAGGCTAGAACTTCCTCCTCCCCTGCAAACCACTGCATTCAGAGCCTGGTGGACCCACCTCTCCTTTGGTCCTTCTCCATCATTTGCTGCTGCACTGTCACTGGGGCCAGTGATGGGCTGATGAATGGTTGTCATAACGCAAAGCCTGTCAGTAATCACAATCAACTCAGGATGAACTACAGGGAGTATGATGAGTGAGTGAGGGGGCACTTCTTAAAAATATATTTTTGTGTGAAGTTTTTAAGAAGTTGTACATCTGTGCCCAGGTGGCACTCCCTTGATGATGCACTAACAGTATGCCTGATGGTTGTTTGTGTATATGGGTATGCATCACACACACACACACACATACACACACACACAGCCTTCACTGCTCTCCCTGCAAAGTTTCTCTGCAGGCTCCATAAACCCAAAGACAAGCCTAGAATGAGAGATCTATAAACACCCCCAGAGACAAAGGCTTACAGGGGACTGTTTCTCAACCCAGATGTCACAACGGCCTGATTTTTATCATCTGTCATGTGCAGGCGATTTGGAAACAGACTGCAGTGACATAATGAGTAATACCAGCTTAAATAAAATGCCACACATCAATCCTCCTTTGTAACACAGATGCCTCGAAAATCAGAGACACCAAGACATTTTCCTGGAGAGCAAAGGGCCACTTGATTTATCCTTTGTTGCTGTTTTGTAGGTTCATGGGTGGCTTAAAGGAAAAAACCACCTGGCCACACCAGTCAACATGAAACCCGCCCTCCCCAGCCTCTGGGGCCACAGCAGGCCCACCACCTGCTCTGCTTGGCA
This sequence comes from Balaenoptera borealis, assembly GCF_965194805.1. Classification (NCBI taxonomy): domain Eukaryota; kingdom Metazoa; phylum Chordata; class Mammalia; order Artiodactyla; family Balaenopteridae; genus Balaenoptera; species Balaenoptera borealis. The sequence goes on from NC_138869.1 coordinate 21,631,189, forward strand.
TCTAGTGTGGGCGCAGCAGGCATGAGGCCATCTCACAAGCAAGGTTTCAACCCGGACACAGGAAGAGAAGAAATCTACAACTAGATCATAAATGGAACGGGAAAACTCATCAACACTTACTCTGGTGGGTAGGGACCTGAACGCTGGGTCTGTGCCTGCTGCCCCAGGAGTACAGGGCTTGAGGCTGTAAACTGACATATGAGAGCAAAGGAAATCGTGCCCAATAATATAAGCAGCCTGATGCAAACTCCAGCCAAGAGAGGACACTACCAGGAAAACCACATCCTCTCATCTACCAGATGCTACTCAGAAGCAAATTTTCTCTAAATGCCTGTGTGTGTTTCAGGAGCGGAGGAGAGGGGTGTGATTACCAGGCTACTAGTATTCCTATTCTATTTTTCCATCTAAGGCACAGCACACCCTTTGACCTGGAAATTCTCCTTCCAGGAATTCATAAAGACACATGGGTAAGGATAATCACGAACAAAAATGTGAAAATCACCTAAAATATCCATTAACAGAAGGAGTAAATAGATTTGAAGTGCTATGTAGCTATTTTACAAAGTTGATGTAGATCTATGCAGATTAACGTGGAATGACGTCAATAAGATTTTAGTAAAAAAGGCAAATTTATATACGATACAATCCCATGAACACATCAACACACGGGTGCATGCGTTTGCATGTGTACATATTTATTCATAAATGACAACAGTCTTCAAGGAAGTGCACCAAACTGTTAACAGTGCTCATTTCAGGCAGGGGGGATTAGGAGCACTTTATACTTTGAGTATTTTGTGTTATCCATTTCTCTTAAAAAAAACAAAACAAAACAAAACAAAAAAATGAACATTTATAACGTGAAACAAAGTGCATTCCTTTCTTTGGGAAAATAAGAAAGCAAAAGAGCTATTTCACCAAATGAAGCACATTTTTCCAGGCATAACAAAGCTCAGAGAATGTGACCGGGATCCCAGTTGGGGCAGGGCCAGCCTGATATCGGTTACCAGATTAAGGGGGACAGTCTTAACAGCTCTCTGCTAATTCATCACCACAATGCCCACTAATAATGAATGACCACTGAAGGGCATTTGCAGTTTAGAAGCGGATGAGAGAAGTCAACGTTGAGAGCTAATGGAGGAGACCTCACAGCCCTCAGAAGGAACCAACCCTGTGGACATCTTGATTTAGGACTTCCAGCCTCCAGGACTCTGAGATAATGAATTTCTGTTGTTTAAGCCACGCAGTTTATGGTGCTTCATTATGGCAGTCCTAGCAAACCGATATAATTCGTCTCTGTAGGTGTTCAGAACTATAATGCAGAAGCTCCAGGGATGGGGGTGGGACCATTGGGAGAGTCAGTCAGCTGAGCCTACGGAGAAAAAAGATCCAAGGGCAGAAGCAGACAGGAGAGGTGCCGGAGAACTCTTGAATGCTTTCCAGGACCGCTTCTGGTCGTTTCCTGAGGCTCTGGTTTCCAATGTACCTTAATGGATTCCTACCATTCTCCTTGAGCTAATTCCAGGGGATTTCTATTTCTCCTAATACCTCCAATACTGAGCTTTTATATAAATCTTGAATCTCCAATTCCACATTAATGGTCACAGAGCAGACCCACCAGCACAAAAGAGAATTCAGTAAAATCTGTTGGATGAAACAATCTGCAAACATGTGAATAAATTTATCTGAGACAAACTGATCAGTGGCCACAGACCAAGAAGAGAATTACTGATGTAAAACTCATGGGAACCGTTAAGTAGAATGAGCCCTTTTCCAGAAATAGGAAGGAGATAAGGAGACAGTATTTAGTGCCAAACTTAGATAACACCAGGCAAAGTACTTTGCTTTGGCTCTGAACCAAAGGGCAGAATAAAGTGGAGCAAATCTGTTCTCTTTCTCTGCCTGATGGTCTCTGGAAAAAGTCACCCCCTTCCAGTTCCTCTCCATTCCAACCACAAGATTTTATTGGATCTTCCAATGACCCTACCCGCTTACCCTCACCCAGGTGGTGGTCACCTGGCTATCTGGGCCAGTCATATATCCCACGCCTCCCCTCCCTGGCCATAGTGATTGTTTCAGGGAAGATCTGTGCCCCAAGTCCAGCCAATCAGAATCTTTCCCTGAAATTCATGAACTGTAATGTTGTAAGCTCAGGACCTCCTCTTCTGGAATTACGGAGTCACAGAAAGAGAAGGAGGGACAATGGGAGAGAACACAGACAGACAGACACTTGATGGTTTTGATGTTCCCGAATCCAGGCATCCTGGGCCAATAAGATCACAGCTTTTTCTGTGGCTTGATTCGAAGAGAAACTTCCCTTTTGCATAAGTTAGTTCAAGTTGGGTTTCTGTCACCTACAACCCAAAGAGTCTCGATCTGTACAGAGGATACAAGACTTCATCCACACATTGCTCATGCCCGCAGTCAGCTGAGCAGAGCGCCTCACTCTGGAAAGCCTGAGCCTGGAGGACACTCCTCTTCTGCGGTGGCTGATACTGCATGGTTTGGTTCCTCTACCTGGGCTGTGGCCACCACTGGAGTGGGCAGTGGATCTACACACAGCCAGCTGCTCATGGCACAGGATGCAGTCTTGCCTAAGAGCCCTGCCCAACAAGAGTGCTCCAGCGAAGGGCTGGAGGCTGACGCAATCAGTATTCCCCTTAAAGCATTTGAGCCCAAAAGCTGCACAAAGAGGACTTCAGTACATAGCGGCAGGGACGGCAGGAACAGGGACAGACAAATGCAGAGCCACAGTAACATGAGGACACTGGGGTCAAGCAGAGGCACAAGCCCCTGACCAAGACACTTCTAGAATTGCTGTTTCGACAAACAATACAGCAGAGCAGCCACTTGGGCTCAGACCCTGGCGACTCCACTTCTAGACGTGTGACTCAAGTAATGCCGCCTCGCTGAGCCTCAGTTTCCTCATCTGTACAATGGAGACCAACACTAACTTCAAAGGATTGTCATGAGAATTAAAGGAAATAATGGCGTATAATATATGAAGCATCTCAAATCAGTGAGAAAAGATGGGTTTTCAACAAATGGTGCTGGGATAACAGGGTAGCCATCAGAAATACACAAAGCGATACATATACCTAGATCTTATACCAGAATAAACAGTAATGGATCAAAGATGGTAATATGAAAATAAAGCCACAGAAGTCCTGGAAAAAAACCATGGGAATATGTTTTTATAACATCACAATGGAGACATCCTTTTGATAAAACATGGAAGATTGATAAATTATGTAGAAAACTTTTTAATCAGCATGGCAAAACCACTTATGTAAAGTGAAAAGAGCAACAAATGGGGAAATATCGACAACTCATATCCCTGACAAAAAGTTAACCTCTCTCATAAATAAGACCGTCTAGAAATTGAAGTCAAAGAGACAACCCAAAACAGAAAAAAAACCATACATACAACCAAATAGCAAATGACGAAACACACAAAAAGATGTTCATTCACAATAAGAAAACTGTCTATTGTAACTATACTAAGATGTCAGTTTTTACCTAGCTTATCAACAACAGTACAAAAGTTGAATAACCCATTGTGCTGTACAGAATAGATATAGGGCTGCAGGCCGTATAAACAGATGTCCAGGCGCGACACTTGGGCATTATCTACCAAAATAACCAAGGCACATACCCCTTGATGTGTCAATTACACTTCTAGGAATTTATCCTACAGATTTATTTGCAATGGAAAATGACTTATATGCAAGGTTTGCAAATATTTGTATTTGCAAACAAATGGAAACAGTTTCAGTGGCTTTTAGTAGAGGACTAAACAAATTATATTATTCCAAACAGTGGGATACAATGCTGTCTTCCCCAAAATAAACAAAAATAAATGGGTTCTTTTATTTCTGACCTGGAAAGAACCACAAGTTATACTACATTATTAAGTGAAAATGCTGGGTATGGAACAGGTGTACAGAATGCTTCTGTTTGTGTTTTTAAAAAGAAACAAGATAAGGGTAAAGAATAAACCTAGGTATTTGCTTATGCATAAAATATCCCTGCAAGGATATCCCAAAATCATTAATAGTATTGTTGTCCAGGAGACAGGGATAGCCATGTATGCTTTTCTGAATTGTGACTCTTATCTGTTCAAAAAATGAAATCTCAAAGAGAAATGAAACAAAAAGAGTAATGGATACACAGCTCTTAGCACAGTACCTAGAATGTAATAATCTCTCAGTAACTATTAGTGGCTTTGGTTATGATTATTTATCATTATTATTATTTATCATTTATTATTTATCATTATTATTATTATTTGGTTATGATTATTTATCATTATTATTGTCCTGGGAGCCCTCATCAGACATAGAACTTACGCTGTGCTCTCCATGATGACCCTGGCCTCCTGGGACCCGGCCAAATGTTTCTATGTTCCTTACACTCTATCCTTACACTAACTTCTCCCCAACCATGCCCTATGCCACTGCGCCCCCCCCACCAATCTACCTTAATATCACCTGACGAAGACAGTGCATCACTCTGTTCCACTCTGGGCATCACTATTTCAGGGCAACCTGAAAGAGCCTTCCAGCTATGAAAGGTTGATTTAGGGAGGCTGACTTGCACAAGACGATGAAATGCAAACCCCTGGGTTCTTTGTCACCCAAAGCCACCTCGACCCACCTCTAGGGTCCCGAACGACAAGCTTCTTTGCTCTGATGTGTCCCTCTGCCAGCACACCACTCATCCTGTGCATGGGCTGGATGCCCTTAGGAAAGGCCTGGCAAGTCATGGCAGGGAGAAGGGAGGGCTCTGCTTCCCACCCACTCTCCATCCTTGGGTCCATGTTCTTGGAAAATGCTGGGTACACCTGGATCACTTACTGCTGCTCTGCTCCTGTGGGTACCCAGCACTCCACACTTCAGGTGTGCGGCTATCAGATTCACATTAAGAAAACATATCCAAGAGCACTTTGTCATTTCAAAACGCGGGGCTGTTACCCACTGTTATCGTCGCAGAACAGAAATCATATCTTACTTGCCTTCCGTAGCCCTCGCAGCACTTAGCATGGTGCTAAGCACATAGTAGGTCCTCAATAAATACCACTTGGCTTAATGAAAGTACAAAGTGAGTCCGTTACGTACATTATGGACCTGGTGGCAGATGCAAAGACCTTTACGTGGCCCTGTTATATCTACCTAAAACATTAAAATGTCTTTCCAACTCTTTTTGAGAAAATGTTACATCTTATATGCAGACCCACTAATTCACAGGCTGATGTGAGTTAGAAACAGGGAGGAAAAAAATCCCAAGTACAGTTTCACCTTGAGTCTAATGTCATCTTCCAATTGCCACCAAATCCCTGGCTTTCCCTTTACAACCAACTTCTTGAAGGAGTCGTCTACACACCCTGTCTTCCCTACCTCACTCCCACTCACTCTTCAAACCACTCCCAGCTGGTTTCTGTCTCCAATTCTCCCCTGGAATTTCCCTTGTCAAGGTCATCAACCCATGTGGACACTTTCCAGAGTCCTTCCTCTTCCAGCCTCTCAGCAGCAGGCTGTTTCTAACCTTCTCCTCCTCTCAAAACATCTTCCTATTCCCTCCTTCCCCTCACCTCTCTGACCACTCTTTCAAGGACTCTTCTTTTTCGGAAATATCACACCCTTGAAATTCAGTTCTAGACCTTGTCCCCTTCTCTGGCAAGCCCATCAACACCCATGAATTCAATTACCATTTACCTGCTGCTAACTTTCAGATCTTTACCCCAGCTTTAGGCCCCTGTCCGCTAAAACCTACTGGACATCCCCTTTTGGGTGTCACACTTCAAACTCAGTGTGCCTCAACTTCACTTCTTTTTCTTCTCCTGCAAACCTATCCAAACTCAACAAACGGTACCATCTTCAACCCAATGGCCTAAGGCGATTTGATTCTTTCTTTCCCCCTCACCCCCAAAGTCAGTCATTCATCATGGCCAGTTGCTTCTAGCTCTTAAATATATATCTAGTCCATCCACTTATCTCCTTCTGTCCCATCTACTAACACCCTTGTCCCAGATGTCATTCTCTCCCCCTTGGACCACTGCACTGGCCTCCATGTCCTCAGCTGGTACCATCCTCCAAATCTACTCTCCACCAGAGCAATTTTTCTGAAACACAAATTTACCTGGCAATCATTCCCTCTGGATTCTTTCCTTGTCCTCATGCTCTATATTTAAATATAAATATTAGTTACAATAATGGGTCAGCCACCCTTGATAGACTAAGAACCACTGGCTTAAACAAGATAACTGTTTCCTTTCTCTCTCCATAAAAGGTGAAGGTGGTAAGTCGTACAAGAAGGTAGGCAGTTTTGCTCCACGGGGCCATCAGAATCCAGGGTTCTGCAAGCCCTGCCATTCTTAGAGCGCTGGTCTCATCTGCATGGCTGAGCTTGCCGACAATCCCCAGGTCTGTATTTCAGTCCGTCAGAGGGCAAGGAGGAGGAAGACGAGAACAAGGAGAAGTAGAGGAAAAGCAGCTTCATTTTAAAGACTTGATGGGGGAGCGGGGGTATATATCACTTCTGCATACTTCCCACCAGCTACTACTTAGTCACATGACTGTCTGAGCTGCAAGCCAGGCTGTGGAATGTGGCCATTAACGCAGAGAAAATTAGCAGTCATAAGCACTGCTGACTTTATGTACTAACCATTTCCCAAATCTGTCCCTTCCACCACTTCTCGCTATGGAAGCCAGCTTGCACGGTATTTCTGTGGGATGAGTACAGTAGCCTCCAGAATCATCTTCCTGCTTTCAGTCTTAGACCCATTAATTCTGTCTGATCGTATTGATACTTGTCTTAAAACATTTCAATGGTCCCAAATAACCCTCAAGATTCCTTCCACTGAAAGTGACAACCAAATCACCACTGCTTGAACAGAAGAGGAGAGTTTATTGGCTCAGGTAACTGGGGACGCTGTTAGGCTAGTGACCAGCATGGCCAATGGCTCATGGATGCAAGGAAAATTACTAGCACCCGGTCTTTCTCCATCTCTGGGCTTTGCTCTCCTCTCTATTGATGTCATTCTCAGGCATCCCCCTAGGGAACCTCGGCATCTCCACTTAGCAACCCCAGGAGGGTTTAAATACGCTTATATTTACTAATAAATGCAGTAAGAGTCTAAGGTCTGATGCATGCTGTCACCGATCGGCTCGACTCAAATCTCCTATTTGCAGGGCAAGGAATGTACCATATCTCCACTGGGCAGGCCTGGGTCCCATGCCTTCCACTGCAGTCGGGGGGTGGGGTCAACCTCACTTTAGCCATGTTGACTGACACGGGGGAGAAGTTCCCCAGAGGAAATAAGGGATACTCTTAAAGGTACAGGAAACAAATGACAATACATAAAAACAATAAATGTTCATAACACACTCTCCTTTTGCAGAGTAGCCACGTTCCTGGGTACGGGAAACAAGGCCTTCTTTAACTCAGTCCAATTTGCATCTCTCTCCAACACTATCGCCTAGTAAAACCCACTTCACACTGAATGGTTTATCTACCCTGACTTTTCTATGGTTTGTATGTGTGTGTGCACAGGCAGACATGCATGTGCGCGTGCGCACACACACACACACACACACACACACAGCCCTCTACTTTTGCTCATGCTGTCCCCATGGCTGCTTCTCTACCCTTCCACCTGGATTACTCCTACTCACCCTCTGAGATTCAATGCAGATGCATTACCCACCCAGAAACTTCTCAGACACCCCTCAGGCTTGGATAAGCATGGGTCCCCTCTATTTCTGCAACACTTGATGCAGAAGACAGTGACTATTCTTAACATATAATTTTGAAAGTATGCATGTTTACATCTGTCCCTGCCCCACTTCCAGTGGGAAATATTACAGACTAACTCTCCTGATCTCCACGCCATCTTTCTAGTGGGAGTGTTTGGAATGACTCTTCCCAGACTCCTTTGCAGCTGGACATAAAGTAGACTCAGCAGCTTAACTGCACTCCTGAAACCTTTGGAAGGCAGAAGTGAAGCAGAGACCATCTTCCTGCCTTTGCAGGATGTTTCGTCTTACCAAGGAAGGGCTCAGAAACACAAGGTTTTTGTACAGCAGCATTCAGCATGCTTTCTCCAGTCTCTGCGTGTCAAGGGGCAGTTGAGGTAATAACGCTGGTGACAGTGGTTCTTGTACCTCCTCCCTGATGACCAGAGGTGCTTATGGAATCAGCCCTGGAGGCCAGGGCTAACAGTACTCCTTCAGTGCTTCCCGCAATTTTCTAAGCATCTGCTTTCCAACATTAAACCTCTACCTGCTTAAAATACCTAGGGTGGTATTTTCTTGTGCTGTTCCCTGATGGATCATTTCTCAGTGGAATTGTCTTATTCCTATTTATACATCAGTGCCTAACACAGGAACTGGAAGCAGGTGCTCAATAAATATTTCTTGAAAGCTAATGAAATTGAAATATATGTGTAATTTCTTGGTAGCCAGAGATTTATAAGTACAAAAGACCATCCAAGCATGTCTGCTTCTCCTACATCTAGCTTTCAAACCCAGATCTTGATACCAGATATCCTGCTGTTCAGGAAAACAATGTGAGTACCTTTGACCAAAGAAACCCAAAATCTCTAAGGGACAAAGGGCACCTTTCCTTATACAAACAACGACCCTGTGCTTTATATAAGCACAGGCTCTGATAACAAACAGTGACATTATTCACAAAAGAAACTGCTATGATCCTGACATGGTCTAGTGATTTAGCACTTGCAGGTAACTTTTATTCTGAATCTTAATTTACTACCCACTGGTGACCCTTGTGTAAAAATCAGGACAGGAGAGATTTGATCTTGCATGTAAATTTTATGTTTTGTCTGCTGGCAGATTTATGATTTGGGTTGCACCCAATGCATTCAATGAGGGAGAGCCACATAATGGTCATACGTGTCATCACCCAGCACATTAAGCTTCCTTGCAATATCCCAGATTACAGTAGTACATTGCAGAGCATGGCCATTTGAAGGTAATTCATTCCAAATTCAACTTGGATTGCTTTTCCTGTAAAACTGACAGGGGGCTATGTTACAAGACCATTGGCGTGTATCTCTATCCTAAGAATGAATTTTCTGCTTTCAGAATGCTACAACAAGAAGTCAGGATGTTCAATTCATTAAAAAAAAAAAAAAAATGATAACAACATTCCTTTGTAAGATCGCTTGGCTCCAAACAAAAGGAAACAGGGAAATGTCGCAGAAGGCAGTTGAACAGAGAGACTAAGAGGATGGATGTTCGGTTCTGAAGGACCTGGGATCCTAGCTCTGAAACTGATACTGTGCCTTGAAGCCTCAGTTGCTTCAAGTGTGCTGTACACTTACCCCCAGGTATGTTGTGAACATTCACAATATACATGTGCAATGCTTAACCCACGGTAAGCACTCAGTGTGATGCTGATTACTTCTCATACCTGCCTAGTCATTTCTCCTGGAACTTTTTCACCAAACAGCCACTAAACTTTTCCACCAAACAGCAAAGAGGCATCTATTTGTTTCCTTAGAGAATTGGACACCAGCTCTTCCGAGGACAGAGCCTGGAGTGATCCACGCAGAGCTCTGAAAGTTATTTGAAATCTCATTTTAAAAAAATATCAGGTATATTACTTGATAATATAGCTTCACATAATTTAATATAAAATATGATTAAAATTGATACGCTGGGAGTGTTGGTTGTGTGGGTATGTTCCTATGTTGAAAATCTAAGTTATACCATCAGGACGTATGTACTTTTCTGTGTGTGTGTGTGTGTGTGTGTGTGTGTGTGTGTGTGTGTGTGCGTATTATACTTCAGTAAAAAGTTATTTTAAAAGACTCTCCAGGAAAATACACCGGGTTTATCCTAGAGCTTTGAGTAAACCCTGCACACTTCCCCAAGCCCCTAGGGTGGCCCTCCCTTGTTTGCAAAGCAGGTCACAGAGGACACGAAATCTGCATGAGGGGACAGTATTACTGGAAAAATGAGTAAGGCTTCTTCGTGTGATCGAGGACACAGTGAAGTCAGGAGTTTATCACAGCAGATGTGGACTTGTGCTGATTGCCAATTTCCAGACATTCATTCGGAAGCCCACAGTTCAGTCAATTAGGGCTGATTCTGTGCTGTATTTGAAATACGGGATTTTTTTTTTAAACCCAAAACTCATCATCCACGACCATTGAGGCAACATGCTGGTTCATTTTTTCCGGTGACTGACCTTTAAGTGTCCAATTACAAAGTTTTATCATTTTCAGCGCCCTTTTTTTTGCCATTACCCCCTCAGGAAGGAGAGAATTCAGGGGTCAAGAGAAAAGTAGAATTTGAGGTTAGAATTGGATTAGAAATCGCAATTACAAAATCTCTAAACCCAAACTTCATAAACAAATTTCCAAGAACAACATTAAAATCAGTAGTACAGACTCTCAGGCTTAAATTTGATTTTAAAAAGTTCCTGGGAAGAAGATTCATAGCATTATTATGAAGACAGGGGGCTACATGACCTTTAAGATTCTGTCTGCATATGAACATATTAATCTCAAAATAATGCCTACACCACTGCATTCCAAAATGGGCTTTACTTGAAAAGCCAGATGAAACTCATGTCAAATAAATCTGAGAAGCACCATACCTTTTCTTCTGCTCCCAGAGCTTCGTGAGCCACATTAAAGGCTCTGAGAAGTCCTGCAGCAAGTTTAATTGTATTTAACACAGCACTTCCCCAACTTCCCTGACCAAGCATGTGATACCACTGAGAATGTTCTAGAAATTGGGGAAATGCTAAATTCACCCTAGTGAGTGGCTCTGGTTGTGGAATTTAGCGTGAAACATCTAAAGCAGGATGGTAATGCTTTTGCCTTCAGGCCTCACATGGCTCTTATCCACACATCATTTAGTTCTCAGGAGTTGTGAATTTTTTCTTTCAGATTTTCTATGACACTGAATTCTTCAGGCCAACCTGTTGTCATAGGGTTCCTTTGGCCAACGGTGATTCTACTGTGATTCCACAGTCCCACAGGGAGTGGCACTGCCAAGTACCGTGAATAACAGTTATGACATATTTGGTTGAAAGAAAGGGTTCACATGCATACAAACAAAACCTAGTAAATTCTTGCCTTCTGCGTCAATTTTTCTTACTCTTCTAAACTTTCCTCTTTTTCCCTTTTTTCTCACCTTTTGTTCCATTCTATTTCCCTAGTGCAGCTTTCTTACCAACGTCTAGTGCATCTTCCTAATGTTTTCTATAAAAGGGTCCATAGTAAATATTTTAGGCTTTGCACGGTCATTCAGTCCCTGTTGTACCTACTCAACTCTGCCATTGCATGGCAAAAGCAACCAGAAATAATACAAAAGCAGACGGGGACGGCTGTGCCCCAATAAAACTGTATTTACAAAAACCAGCAGAGGGCCAGATTTGGCCCCTGGGCTGTAGTTCGCCAATCCTTGACCTGTGCTTTACCTGGCTACGCTAAGGAATTCAAGCGTGTTTCTTTTCTTTTTACTTCTTGAATGATGTTGCCTATTTCCTGTTGCTAAACCAGCCCCAGTGTTCTTCTGTAAATCTTATTCTCATTTCCAAGCTGACTTCCAATCTTACCTGCATCAGGGAGCATCCTAAAACTATCCCCAGCCACGTATAGGAATTAGGCTTCCCCACACACTAGGAGTCAATGTCAAGCAATATACACCGTAGGGCTTCACACGTTGCCTTGCCTTAGAAGGGATTTTTAAATATTTTGTCTTCTGTTTTAAATGCAAGCGTCTCTCCTCCCAGTATACTGCCCACACTTACAAACATAGAACAGAGCTTTCTCACAGTCGATTCACAGATGCCTGTGTAACTCTGTTTTGTCCAATTTTTTACAGGGGATGAATATTTCTAGGAATGAACACAAGTCACAAAAAAACTAAATGAAGTTGCTTTGCTGTGGGGTGCTTAATGAGCATTTGCTTGCAATGGGTGCAAGCTCTGTGTGTGTGTGTGTGTGTGTGTGTGTGTGTGTGTGTGTGTGTGTGTGTGTGTGTGTGTGTGTGAGACAGAGAGAGGGAGAGAGAGAGACAGTGGGGGAGGGGAGGGTGGTTGAGCATGAAATGGAGAGAGGTCTGGAAGGGAAGCTCTTCTAAGGCTATAAAGAATACCCTTCTCTTCTCACACCTCCAAAATAGACATCCTACATAAGCATCCATAGTGTGAGCATGAGAGCTTTCAAGAAATACCACATACATTTATTCTAACAGAGACTCAGCGATAAGGCCTAAAAAGCACTGTCTTCAAAGGAAAAGGCTGCTCTCACCTTGTGAGACCATCAAAACTACTCCCGCAGATGCCGCGTGAGCCTCCACTTATCCGACTTGAAAGGAGAAGGGCCTGCTGCCAGCCTGCTGGGATTTGAATCCTCTGGTTCCCAGGGAGAGAAGGGAAAGAAGGAATTACCGAGACCGGCTTTAGCACGCGGCTGAAAAGCCGCATGGCTGGAAGACGCCTTTGCCCACGTGGTTTTGAACTAAATCTTCCCTTCCCTCCCAGATGTAAATGAGATCATTACTGAGGCTCGGTTTAGCGGGGATGGATGGACGGGCGTGGGGGGGGCACCGAGGGGGGGGGGAGCCGGCTCTCAAAGGATGAAAGACGGTGTGCCCAGGCCATCCAGGGCACCGAGGGCACAACCTCACCTGGGGTACGCGTGTCGAGGGCAGCTCAGTAAAAACTCGGCAGCCCTGGCGTGCTCTTGAGAGCGGCGCAGAGGAGCGTGACGGCGGGGGTACATCCGTCTCCAGCTTCCTGCGCAACCCAGGGAAAGTCACTTGTCCTCTCTGTCTCACATTCCCCTCCTCTGTCAAATGCAGGCGATGAGGGCACCTGTGCACGGATCTGTGTTCAGGTGCAAAGTCCCCAGAACGTGCATCTTGATGCCTCAGTTTCCTCATGGGTGAACACGGGGTGATGATGACATCAGATACAAAAGGCTGTTTTTGAGCGGCTAGAGCAGTGTCCAGGACACAGCAAGTGTAACAGGAGCGTGACTATTATTGTTAGTGATGCTCAACAGATAGGTGAATGTGCACCGATTAAGAGCAGGGTGGGCAGGCTTTTTCTGCAAATGGCCACATAGTAAATATCTTGGGCTTTGCAGGCCCCCCGACTTCTGCCTCAGCTACTCAGCCCTGCTGCTATCTAGCAAAAGTTGCCCTCCACAGTACGTAAAGAAAGGAAGGAGGCTTTGTCACTGTAAAAGTTTTCTTATGGGCACCAGGATTTGAATTTCATAGAACTGTCACCTGTCACTCAATATCACCCTCCTTTTGATTTTTTTCAAACCATTTCAAAAACGTAAAAACTATTCTTGGATGTGAGCCATCCAAAGCCAGGTGGGGGTCGGATTAGGCCCATGAGCCATAGGTTAGCTCAGCCCCGATTATAAGAGTAACAGCTGTTATGTGACCTTGGGTAAGTTAAGCCCTCTAAGCCTCAGTTTCCTTGGCTCTAAAATGGGATAATAATACCACCCACCTCCTGGGGTTGCTATAAAGATTAATTGACCTAAAGCATGGAAGGAACACATCACAAGGCCTGGTGCGTAGTAAATGCTAAATAAATGCCAAGTCTCATCAGGAGCAAACCCATTAACCAGACTGAACCTGAGCTCCGAGGCCACTTTCTTAATGGCAACACCACCAGGACAAGTCTCCTCACCGGACCTGGACAAAGACTCTGCCAGGTTGTCGCACCACGGGTGTTGCAGACTTTGACCCAGTTGCCATGGCAACTGATGATTTAACATCCCTGAGTGAAAGGGAGTCTGGGGGCCCGGGATCTGTAACCCCCTCCTTTAGGCACTATGGAACCGGTCAGTTGCAAAGTGCATAGTGCGTGTCCCCAACAGAGAGTGCAAGTGATCACTGAGGACGTTAATGGCGTGTAGGTGACAAAGGGGACAGGAATCACGTGAGCTCTCGATCCTTCTGTTCCCCCTCACTTTGGGCGACTTGGAATTTCTAATACGCGAAACTGTGCACACTCCACCCAAAATATCAAAAGAGCCACATCGGTCTTCCCTGGTGGCGCAGTGGTTGAGAATCTGCCTGCTAATGCAGGGGACATGGGTTTTAGCCCTGGTCTGGGAGGATCCCACATGCCGTGGAGCAACTAGGTCCGTGAGCCACAACTACTGAGCCTGCGCGTCTGGAGCCTGTGCTCCGCAACAAGAGAGGCCGCGATAGTGAGAGGCCCGCGCACCACGATGAAGAGTGGCCCCCACTCGCCGCAACTAGAGAAAGCCCTCGCACAGAAACGAAGACCCAACACAGCCATAAATAAATAAATAAATAAATAATTTTTAAAAAAATTCATCAATAATAAATTGAGTATTAAAAAAAAAAAAGCCACATCAGCCAGATTCCGTATTCTTGTCTTCTTGAGAAGGTCTATTTTGGATTGTTCCTTTGGGTAGGGGCACTTGGGGCTGCTTTTTCTTTTTGTTGTCGTCATTGGTCTTCTTGTTGCTGTTGTTCTTTTTTCTTTGAGAAGATCATAGAAAAATCCAGCCTTTCATAGGATGTAGGAAGCAGTTGAACCTAGCCACATACATGCCATGACTCCCTCGACTCTCTAAGGTGCCCAGACAGTCCCATTCTTTAATATACTTGCCAAACCTTAGTGTCAGGCAGAAAAATTCATGTCATTTTCCAAAAAAAATAAACCTTTCAAGACTAAACTCTACTACTTCAAGCCAAGTCGATATTAAGACAATTACTGATCTGAGGCAGTAGGAAAGAGGGTCTAATTTATGAAAATCTGGTCCATGAGTCCTACTCATTAGAAAATGGTGGCAGAGAGAATTACTTGCAAGCAAACAGGCCAGGGTGAAGACAAAACCGGTGCTATGGAGGGATTATTCTGACTAAGGCTTGCAGCCCATTGAATAATCTCTCTTCTCCCCACAGCTACACTTCAGGAAGTAGAAATAGAGGTAGTAACAACGATAATGATTTAATACTTGATGTGGACAATCGACATCTCTAAATCTTATGCAGAATGTGAATGAAAGCATCTTTTCAAACCCTTACTGTTTTGGTTTTTTTTTTGGTGTAGCCCCTATGGAACACAGTATGGAGGCTCTTCAAAAAATAAAAAATAAAATTACCATACGATCCAGCAATTTCACTTTTAGATATGTATCCAAAGGAAATGGAATCAATATCCTGAAAAGATATCTGCACCGCCCATTCATTGCAACTTTATTTACAATAGTCAAGGCATGGAAGCAACGTAAGCAATCATCAACGAGTAAATGACTAAAAAAGATGTCATACATACACACACACACTGGAATATTATTCAGCCATAAAAAAGAAGGAAATCCTGCCGTTTACAACAACATGGATGAACCCTGAGGGCATTATGCTCAGTGAAGTAAATCAGACAGAAGAAGACAAACAGTGCATGATCTCACCTGTATGTGGAACCTCAACACACATACGCACAGAACTCATAGATACAGAGGACAGTTTGCTAGGTTCCAGAGGTGGCGATGGTGGGGTGGGAAAAATGGGTAAAGGTTATCAAAAGGTACAAACTTCCAGTTCTAAGATAAAGAAGTCCTAGAGATGTAATGTACAGCACGGTGGCAAAATAAAACCCTTCCCAGTTTAATTCACCTGTTTTTGGCACTTCCTTTGAAACAGTCCTAGCTATACAAATACAGCCCCACAGCTGATCCTTGACAGCAGCACACAGGACACTCTACTCCAAAGACCTGCCAATAGAGAAGCTCTGGAAAACAATTACCAACCCATGGGGGTGCTGGGGGCTTCCAGCCCTGGGACTCAGCAGCCGGCACCTCCTGGAAAGCCGAACCCTCTCATACTCTCTCAGCCACTAAAGGGTTGCTCAGCTCAGCGTGGGGCTGCCAGCACCACCACGTGTGTGGCGGGACCCTTGTGACTTCCGACTGTGGTGAGCTGGACAGGTATCTGATGACAAATGACATTGCCATTATTTACCAGGCTCCATCCGAGCACCCCTCAAATCATAAGTAAGGAAAACAAATAGGAGACAAAGCAGATTGCAATTCTCTCTGGTGGGGCTTTATTTAAAACATATCTCACCTCCATAATTCGTTAGCTAAAGCTCCATTTGGACCAGCTTGGAACCTCGGACAATTATGACAGAGCAATTGCCCATCACTTGTTTTCTGACTTCAAGACGTCTTCCTGCCAAACAGGAAGGGGTCATTCTGCTTTATAACCAACAAGGAAATATTGAAAAGTTACACTTATACCCAATGTGCCCCTGGATTGTGTTTTATTATTTAGCAGGAAAGGGGGAAGATAATTGAAAGACTCACTTTCCCTGCAACTGCAAAAACTTGAAAGAAAGCTAACGTCTGCTGATATGGAAAGGATTCAAAGAACTACATATTTAATACATCGTGAAATGCTGAGCGGAGATCAAGAAGAATGAGGAAAAGCTACATAATGCTGAAGTGAAATCAACAACAAATAAGAACAAGATGTTCTAGCCCAACAGTGGGAATGTGCTTAATGCCACTGAACTGTGTGCTTAAAAATGGCGAAGATGGTAAATTTTATGTTACGTGTATTTTGTCACAATTTTTTAAAAAGGTGTTTTTAATATCATCTTTAAAAACAAAACTATGTATTTTAATGTATATGACTTAAGCATATATATGTATAGATAACTGTCAATCAGAGCCAGATATTGACCTTCAAGGATACTGCCTAGGACTGATGGTGAAAACAGAGCAGAATTTAGCTTTGGCAGCATTCTACGGATGTCTCGTCACAAGGACACAGTCCTGTATACTGTACTTAATAAATAATTTAAATGAAACCTGCAAACAATGCTCAGTTTCTTCTCCAAAGGAAGGGTGCTGACCTAGGTTAGCAATTTTTTTTTAACCAAGCCATTGTAAGATTTGTGTCTATGGAATTACTGGAATTACTAGGCACCAAAGAAGAGGTTAAGAAATTTACCCAAGGTCGCACAGCTAATAAGTGGGGTGAGTGGGATTCCAGTCTAGGCAGAGACAGCTCTCAAGTCCACGCTATTTAAACACAACTCCATACTGCCTCTCCTTCCATCATCTACTCCTCCCTGCTCGCCTCCTTTCTGTTCTTCCAATCTATCACATTCATCTCCACGTCAGGGCCTTTGCACTTGCTTTTCCCTCTTTGTCAGATGCTCTCCCCCAGGTCTTGGCGTGGACTAGTCTTTCTAATGAGTCAGCTCTCGGCTCAAATGCTGACTCCCCAGGAAAACGTTCCCTGATCATCTTTCTGCTCCATCTCTGTTCCTCTGCTATCTGTTTCATTTCTTTCCTGACAGTTACTGCTATCTGAATCACTTTTCTATGTTTTTAATTATTTGATTTATTAGTATTTTCTTCACCTTTTTATTTTCCATTTCTCCCAATAGACTGGGAGCTGTATGAGACTGAGAACGCTGTCTGCCTCGTTCAGCACTTGTCCCAGCTCCTGCCACAGTGCCTGGCACAGAACAGTGTTTGGTGAGCATGAGAAGGATGGATGGACTGACGGACAGACAGTTGGAAAGATGGAGGAATACATCTAAGTTTTAATGAATATGACGCTACTCCTTTTTGTCCCACTCAAGAAAACTATCAGGATTCAGGTTCATAATGGGTGGAGATACACCTATTGATGGGACAAAACAATCTTTATGACAAATATTTAAGTTTATTCATGAAGAGAAACATCTACCTACTTTGAAAAGAAAGAAGACCACTAATGCAGGGCACTAATAACACTGGCAGGGAAGGACTCCTAGGCCCTCTTGATAAAACACAACCTTCAGATGCTCAAGTGTCCAGAGGAACCACCAAGCAGTATCCTTGGCCCAACTGCTTTTCCAGTGCTGCCCGGTCCTGGATTTTAAACGCTGATCTCCTTTCACCAAGCACTTTTGAATTTTTGCTTTAAGAGAAAATGTCCCATAGCGTGCTCCAGATATTAGGAAACTAAACAAGTAATCTCTAAGAGTAAAATATGAGATATTGAACTAGGCTCCCTGGATCAGCCATCTCCCGCATGCAAGTAATTTTAGGAAGATGGAATTGATTTCTGACCTTATGCCTTAGTGTATTTGTAAGCATTTGTATTTGATGAAAAACAGTCAACATAAAGGGCAGTTTGATTTTTCAAGAGCTATGAAGCATAGACAGGGATAACAGGGGGTAATGTGCATATTACCCAGCAAATGGAAAGTTCTGGCTACAGCAGGCAAAAAAATGAAATAAAACTAAGCAAAGTCTCTCATTTCAGTTTCTTTTACCCGTTTTATTTCAGCCTTGGTTGGATGAACTCCAGATGGGCAGCTTTGTTCAATAAGCACAGTCTCCTGCGTTTTCTCATTCCCTTCGACTCAAGCCCTTGGGCAGACTCGAACGTTATCTAACTCAGGAAAAGTTTCTCGTCTCATTGAGAGATGGGTCTCATGGACCTCTGGGAGTGAGATTTGAAGGCTCCTGGATCCTACAGCAAGAGAAATCCAGACACAGACGCCCACACCTAACTCACAGGTAGCACTTAAGTGATTCAGGCCACGAAACAAGGCTCATCATTCTGCCAAGCAAGTCTGGTTTGCAAGCCTCACTTTTCCAGGGCTCACCCAGGGAAGACAACATGATTTTCAACGTACAATAGTAATAAGGACATGCATCTAAAAAGATTAAATGAACATGCAGAATACATAACAAGAATCCATTCTCCCTACACGCACACACACACACACACACACACACACACACTTTTCTGTACCATTTGAATAGGCTTTTACTGGATGCAGCCTCTTCCAGCTCAATTACCTTACAGAAATTTAGATACCAAACTTAATTTGCTTAAGAGGGACCAAGAGAGGGAGATCACAAGCAATTATATAACTTGAAGACCTATGATTACGTCTTTAGTAAGATTTGGCTTCCATTTCAAAGGTCCATCTCAGTGTTTCATAATATATGGAGAGATGAGCCTGATAGACACGGGACACGTCAGACGTAAACAAATTGGGAATTTCATGCTACGTCTACCCACACGGTAAAAAAAAACTCAAGAGTAGAACAAGGCAGGAGGCGTTACTAATAGGACTAGGGCGGAGATGGGGAAAGCCCAGTGCATGTCTAAACTGCCAGGGAAGTTGTTTGAGAACTGCTCAACCTTATGGGAGATCAGCCTTACTGGTCGCCAAGCCTTTAGAGACTTGGGTTTATCAAAGAAGTATCAATCACACAATTTAGTTGAAACAGCCTAGAGGTAACTTTAGCTCTCACACCTGAGGTGTGGGGAAATTCCGAAGCCCTTGTGCCTTTGTCGAAACAGGAAACTCACATTACCAGCAGCTTTGTGCTTTGTCTGCGTATACAAAGTTTCTCGTGGCATTCTCCAATCCCCTTCCCTGCAAATAGCCCCAGTGCAAGCATCCGACCCCACAGAGTAGGCAACAGAAAAGCCTAAAGCACCATCTCTAACGCCAGCAGCTGATGATCTGGTCTGACATTGCAGCAACAGAATTCTACTGAGAGATGTACTCTGGATGATACCCGTAATGACAGATAACTACCATGTGTAGAGAAATGTTTGCCATTTTGCCCGGGAGAGAGATTCTTTTCCTTCCAAATTGTCCATTGAAGAGCCCTACCATTCATACCCCTCAATTCAACTGTCCACAGCAAACAAGTACAAAGATAACAGCTCATTTAATATGTATTAAAGACCCCCAGTGTGCTGGGTGCAAGTTCTCTAGGGGACCTTGGTAAAAGAAGTAGACCTCATTCTTGGGAACCAGAACTTTGCAAAGGCGTTCTCTTGGTCACCATTAGAAAAATTAAAATAAATGATTAGAAAAGATCATAATATGCATAATCAATGAGTAGCAACAAATCACAAAACTAAACACAAGAGGGAAAGGGATGAATGGAAGCTGACTCCCAACTAGAATCTAATAAGTTATCAAATTCCGTTGACACCACCTCAGACGTGGTGGTGCAGTTTTCCTAGCACCAGAGCTCATCAGCACTTCCTGGGCCTGCCTGGACCACCCCCATCTTCCTCCATGCTCCCAGAATTATCTTTCTAAGGCCCAACCCTATTAATATACCTCTAATGGCTCCTAACTGGATTACAAAATAAAGTCAAAAACTGGGTTGACATTTAGAAGGTTCCATAACGTAGCCTCTGCTCCCCTTTTAAACCCCAACTCTTACAGAGCTACGTGTACCCTATCCTCCAGCTCCACAAGTGTCCAGGCTCTGGGCTTTCTGCCTGGGAAGCACCATTGCATGCTCACAGCAATGCTTTCAGGTGGGTGTCAGGGCCACCATCTCACAGCCGAGGAAGCTGAGTCTGGAGAGGTTTCGGGACTGGCCCAAGGTTGCACAGTCAGGAAGCAGAAGGGCTAGAATTTCAAATCAAGCCTGCCTGATTCCAACACGTATGTTCTTTCTCCTACACTGCTTTAGTCCGATGGAGAACATTATTCGGCCTCTTGAAAAGTGCTTGGGGTTATTAGAACTCGGGAACTTCACACAGAACTATTCTACAGGAAACAAGAGAAGAATTTCTTTTGATCCCAGAAAGGCAGACAGGAATAAAGAAAAAAATCACGTGGGCACCAGACGTGGTCAAAAGAGTCACATGAATCCCACTGTTATTCCTTTCCATGAATTCTCTGAAGTTTTCAGTAAAAGTTATTATGCTTACTAACGTTTGGGGGATGAGGAAGTGTCCTGTGCACACCAAGAAGAGCCTGGGCTTTGTGCAGATATTAACAACTGTGGAGCCGAAACAGCACAGGTAGACGGGGGCGTGTACAGGCAGAAGGACACAGGCAGAAATTGGGGAGCGGGGAGTCCTCTGGACTTCTACAGGTCTTGGTACCTATGGAGCCAAATCCCCAAGAGGCAGGAGAGGTTTTCATCTTTTCTCTAATGAAACACTGAGCTCTGCCTTGTCCCCAGAAGCACCCATGTATTTTGCGTCAACCCTACCCCTCTTTACTTCTCTCCCCCTTACCTGTACAGCCCACCACTCCAAGGAACACTCCCTCCCAGGGTCCAGGATTCCCTCTCATCTCCTATCAAAACCTCTAAGCAGAGGAAGGCTCTAGAAAACTCATTTACCTTAGGGAATAAAAATGATTCATTGCTAAAATCATCACCCCTCTAGGGCTAAGATTTTCATTTTTCAAGCCTAAAGGAAAGCAGCTGCAGAAGTAGATCACCAGGCAGTAAGAAATAAGTGAGGGGCTTCTCTAAAGACTCAGAACTCTCTCCTTTGTTTCCTGCTGACGAAGGCCAATCCGACACAGAATATGGTGTCTCTCTGTTTTTAAAATCTATTTAATGAAATTAGGAGTTTGGTGATAGCTGTCAGAGACACACAGGAAATACTGAAATGTAAATTGTCACGTGCTTTAAGATGGATGTGAAATGATTGCTTTCCATTAAGTGGTTATTCCTTTGGCTTTGGTAAAATAGAATGCATGCCAATTATGAAACTTGTTTAACTTTTCAAACGAAAACTAGAAGGACACACATACACACACAGAAAGGTATGCACCAAGTGAAAAATAAAGCTGTAGAATACCAAAGATTCTATATTCTTCTTTTTGTTTAAATTAGTATGTGCGTGTGTGTGCATGCACATATAGGTGTGTTTATTTAATTGTCATGCCATCTCCTTTTTCTGGTATCAGCAACTCCCTCTCCTTTGAGTTCATGTGGTTCTGTCCTTTGCAGTGCCCCAGAATAACACCCCACCCCCGACCTGGTCACAAAGAGAGGTGACCCAGGTCTGTCTCCACTGTCCCCGGAGATTGGCCCAAGCAGAGCTGTCACCACCCTTCCCTGGGACTGATCTACAGGTCCCTAGATAAAGGAGTTCCTCTTTTCACGGGGGATCACTGAACTGATGTGTTATAAGCCTGGGGATACAGGTAAGCATCTTTCCCCTCAAGGGAAGGAGAACCTTCTGCAGTGGACTGGAATGAAAAGAAAAGAACTAGATGATGGGAAAGGAGAAAGGGAGAGAAAGAAGGAGGGAAGACTTCAAATGAACCCCAGGACTCAATCATGCTGGAATTCAGATCCACTCTCGGACTTCCCAATAGCACAGCTATTAATTCTGCTTTTGTCTCAAGACGATTGGGGTTTGGTTTCTATCGTGCACAAACTAAAGAACTTTCCCAAATACCGTGAATATATACATGTATGCTTTTGTATGCCTCTCTACCCAATTCAAAACACATCCAAGCAGTTTAACAACACTTAGGTCTAAAGATCTATGATTGAAATTTAAGGTAGGGAAAAAAATGTTCCATTTTATTCACTTATTTTAACTTTTCAATAGGTACTTATTATTTTTCATGATTGATTTTTCAGGTAAAACCCAGTTTTTTCAGAAACAATTTTGTCTCTAATTAAGGAGAGGAAGAATCTGTGTTCATCTCCGAGTAACAACCACTAAATACCCCACAGGTAGCAATATCTGAAACCGGCAAATTTACACACACAGCGCACAATAGGCCTCTAGTTCGTTTGCTGCTTCAGTTCATTGTACAGCAAGCCATTACAAACTGGAGTCTTCCAGAAACATTATTCAGGCCTCCTTCATATGTGCCATTTCTACTAAAATGCTGTCCCTCCAGGTAATTGTTACTCTGGGCCCCCAAAAGGCAGGATCTCCTACAAATTCCAGCTTGCTGCTTCCTCATTGAATAACCCCCAAATGACACTCCATTTTCTCTCTTTATGCCAACCAAGAACAACCAAGTCGCCTCCAAGGAATACTAGCAACATGGCCAGATTCTGTCAGATTAAAATATGAGACAAATTAACCCTCATTAAGAGAATGCACCTGCAACACTGCCTACCAACTGTGAAATAGCAACTGGCCACATCCCGGAGTCCATATTGCCTTCACCCCTCATTAAGCAGGGCCCCCAGATTTCACTGGGCAGCCGCTGCCGTGGGGGGCTGTGCAGTTGGCAGTCCCCGCTGGACCACGTGGAGGAGGTCTCACAGGCAAGTTGGGTTCGTTTTGTCTATTCTAAGTACATTTGTACGGGAAACAAAGAGAAACTTGATTTTAGAAACCTACTTGTATTTTCTCTAGGAAAAAAAAAAACAGTTAACATTTTTAAAAGATGCCAGTAGTGGCCTGGTTTATTCTATGCCTTTCAAAGCAAAACATTCTTTACAGGATCAGGTTCCTGTCTGATGCCCTAAGCTACTGGCTGCCTCAAGTGGTCACAAGATCACATTTTGCCTAAGTAAAGAAGGGTCTCATGTTTTGCCTTAGAATGGATTTTTTTCTTCTCCACTAAAGGAACTCTCAGTAAAAAGTAAAATGTTCCTGATTTAATTTCTTGGAGAAAAATAAAACTAACATGAAGGCCCTGTGCTAAGCAGTTATCTCGCCAGATCTCCTCTGACAAGGAGACAGAATTTAAGGTAGTTTGCTGTCCTCCCCCAAGCCCCCAAGTCACACAGCTAGAAAGCGGTGGGGTTGGCTTCTGAAACGAGGCACATCTGATTCCAAAATCCATACCTGCAGCCACAGTGCTAAAGCACAGGGGTGCACAAACTACAGCCCATGGGCCAAATCCAGCCCACCTCCTGTTTCTGTAAATAAAGTTTTATTAGAACACGGCCATGCCATTCAGTACTGTCCAGGGCTGCGTTCACGCTTCAACAGGAAAGTTGAGTAGTCGTGCAGCCAAGACCACAAGGCCTACAAAACCGAACCTAGCAACCATCTGACCCTTTACCAGAAAAAGTGTGCTGACTCCTAATACAGTATAATGTCCCAGTTGATAAGAGTAGAACTCAGCTGTGTATCACAAGAGACCAAAATACGCAATGGATAGTTTTCATTTCCAGACAGAATCTCCCCGTGGAGCAGACACCAAACCCCTGTGGCAGCCTTCTATGCCACGATGACCTAGCCTTATCTGACCAGCCCTGATATTTTGCAGGCTATGTTTTCGCCCCTGACATGAAAGAAAGCTCCCACTTACTGGAAGCAAGAGGATACATGGAAGTCAAAGGTGAGAAGGCCCAGCAGGTCTTTGTGGACCAGGCACACATCTCCCTCCCTCTTCTGTCACTGGGCCCCTGCCCCCAAAAAACAGGCCCCTGGCAGGGAGGGTTAGCAAGGCCCACGCCTTCTGTGGATGGACTCACAGATGTTCCAAACACTCTCTGCCAGCTTTCCAGTGAGAGCCTTTTCCTGGGGGTGGAGAAGCTTAACGAAAGGAGATGTCAAAGCTACAGAAGAGCAGGAAGGGACCACTGTGCAGAACATGCTTCCCAAAATCTGATTTGAGAGAATACTACCAGAAATACATGCCAGTGGATTCAAGAAGACCACAAAAAATGATCAAAATTGCACAGCGTAATTGCAGCAAAAGCTAACCAATACATGATTCATATTTGTCCCATTTTTAACTACAGAAGAGAATCATGTACGTTTCCCTCCTGGACCAATAAATTCGATTCTAGAAATTCAGAGATTTTTCATAGGATAGTCACCCAGGTGTTTGTTTTTCATTTATCAGATATTCATTGAACCCTGACTATGTGCCTGTGTTCTAAGTGCATGAGATACAATACTCCCTGCCATCACAGAGTTTCCATTCTAGGTGGGAAGACATATAAATAAGTAATAAATTACCAAGAATATTTTAGATAGAGGTAGGTGCTATGAAGGTAACAATAGTAGTACAGAATAAGGGACTGGGGAGATAAGTTTAGACAAGAAACACAGAGGCATATACCTGCTATATGCCAGGAACTGTGCTCGTTGTCAGGGAAAGGGTTGGGAGGTGCTGACCAGAGAGAAAATGGAAAAATCTATATAAAGGGGTTTCAGGCAATGCAACTAGACTTGTCCCATGAGTCAGACCCATGGGCCATCTCTGACAGTGGAATAACATATCATTGCCTGAGGAGGCATTTTATCCCCTATGATGTTTACAGGTGACCCTTGAACAACACAGGTTTGAAATGTACAGATCCATTTATATGCTGATTTTTTCAATAGTGAATATTACAGTGCTACACAGTTCAATGTTGGTTGAATCTGGAGATGTGGAACCCCAGATTAGGAGGAACCCAGGATACAGAGGGCCGACTATAAGTTATACGTGGGTTTTTGAGTGTGCAGAGGGAGATGCCCCTAACCCCCGTGGTGCTGAAGGGTTAACTGCATTAGTCCTTTTATTTATAGAGTATATTACTTCTTTATTTATACTATTCTTATTTCAGAAAGGATTTTAGGAAGTGCACCAAAACCTAGGAAGGACAATGTAAATGTACAGCAATGGTGAAATGGTTCATTAAAACGTGGTATAATTTAAAAGGTGTTGTGGAAGGTTATGTAATGAAATGGAAAATATTCCCAATATATTATATGGAAAAGGTATATAAATACTAAAGCAGCATTTGTGACAGTTCATTTTTATCTGTCAACTGGACTGGGCCATGGGGTGCCCAGACATTTGGTTAAATATTATTCTGAGTGTGCTTCTGGATGAGATTATATGTCAATCAGTAGACTGAGTAAAGCAGATGGCCCTCCCCGATGTGGGTGACCCCATCCAACGCACTGAAGTCCTGAATAAAACAAAATGGTTGACCTGCCCTAGAATAAGAGGAAGCTCCTGCCTGATTGCCTTGAGCTGGAACATCAGTCTTGTCCTGCTTTCAGGCTAGAACTGAAACATTGGCTCTACTTTGGTCTCGAGCCTGCCGGCTTTGGGACTGGAGCTACACCATCAGCCCTCCCGGGTCTCCAGTTTGGTGACCCAGATACTGGGACTTCTCTTGATGTATTTGTGGGGAGAGGTGAGTTCCACATCCTACTACTCCGCCATCTTGATTCCCACCCCAGGACTTCTCACCCTCCGTAATTGTGTGAGCCAGAGCCAATTCCTTGGGTATTTTCTACTCCCCCCACTCTCCATCGCCTCTGTCTCTGGATGGATGGATGGATGGATGGATGGATGGATGGATGGATGGATGGATGGATTGATGGATGGGTGGACAGACAGACGGATGGATGGATGGATGGATGGAGGGATCGATCCATCGATCGATCCTACTGGTTCTGTTTCACTTGAGAACCCTGACTAGTCCACTATTGAATTCTATAATGACATTCTTGTTTAAAATGTGTATACACATAGAAAAAACTTACCACTACATATTAACTGAGGTTAGAACTGAGTGATGGAATTACAGACAATTTCTGTTTGTGTGTGTGTGTCTGCACTTTCCAAAGGCTGTCGGAAATAGGTATATATTTTTACAGAGAGATATAGGAAATTTCAGGCAAAAGACTGAGTTTTCCAGTCTCCTGGGCAAAGCCATACACGGGACCTTGGGAGATGATAGAAACAGGCTACCTCCATCCCGAACCTGTGGAGTCACTTCACTCACCTCTCTGGTGCCCACACCTCACTCCCCAGGCAACTTTCTGGGTCCGACTGGGCTTCCCACATGGTTCTGCCAAGAGAGAGAGAAGCAGAGGATCACCAGGCATGAGCGCGGTGATCCCTTTGGCACTTGAACTTTTCACTAGAAATGAATCAATTAATAGTCTGGTTCTGGGACATTGGTCACGTGAGTCTTGCCAGCCTGAGTCCTGTCCTGAAAGATGAACACAGTCACGACAGTGTGGACAGTTGGAGGCCACGTGGCTAGGGGCCAGACTCTGGACCAAAGAGAGCTACTCTGTTTGTCCTAATTAAGTCTCTAAATGGACACTTCTCATCCATCAGGCTTTACACAGTTATAGCTTCTCAAGAATTGTCTGCCAAACAGTGACACATTCTCTTCTCATTTCTAAAACTAAACCATTTAAGAGTCTCCAATTCTGGTCTCTTAGGCTATGGTTCCCAGGCCCTTCAAATCACACTTCAAACTTACCTTCATTCAATCTTCCATGATCCAAAGTCAAAAATACTAAATACTATACTTCCCAACACAGCTTCACATAATAAAAGAATATGACCTGAGTCTCACAACAAGCCTATCCAGCCAGAAGGCAGGGGTCGTCATCCCCATGTTATGGATGAAGACACTGACTCTTGGAGAGCTGGCTGGTCCAAGGTCGCACAGCTTGCAGATGGCAGAGCCAGGCCTGCTTTTGCTCTAATGAATTACTCCAACCAAAGAGAACCACCTACCGGAGCCCCTAGACCTTGTTCTCTCAGCTCATAACACTACCCCACCCTCAACTGTTCGTCTTCATTCCCCTCATACCCAACATTGACACCAGCTCTTTGAAGACATGACATATAAAGTATCTGAAGGACGATTTTATGCTTTAGAGCTCATTCCTTTAGCCCAGGAGTTGCAAACTTAGTTACCTAAACGGGTCAGAGAGGTGATGTAAATAGAGGACGCAGTCAGCTTACGAGAGTAGAGTGATCCGTGGCAAACTGAAGAGGCGATGACTGTCTGTATGCTGAGTTCTCTCTCTAAATCTATAGTATCAGAGGTAAGCCAGTTATAGCCGTGGGCCCAATCCAGTATGCCCCATGAGCTAAGAATGATTTTTACATCTTTTTTTTTTATGTTAAGTTGTATGAGCTGTTCATATATTTTGGATATTAACCCCTAGGGTCTCTTTTATTTTTTTATTTTATTTATTTATTTATATTTGGCCACACCGTGCGCCATGCGGGATCTTAATTCCCCAACCGGGGATCGAACCCATGCCCCCTGCAGTGGAAGCATGGATTCTTAACCACTGGACTGACAGGGAAGTCCCAGCTTTTACACCTTTAAATGGTTATATTATAAATGATTATATAAATACCTGCCTAATGTCCTTGATTTTGCCTCTTGACCCACAAAGCCTAAAATGGTTACTGTCTGGTCCTGTACGGAAAAAATTTGCCAACTTTTGCTTTACAGTGTTACGTTAGCCTCCAGAGCAACCAGACGCATATCCACCTGCAGAATCCAAGCAAATAAACCTATTTGTTGATTAAATGTCTCTAAATCAGTCACTGAGAATGTAATTATCCGATCTGAAAAAGCTACGTCCTCTGTGATTCCAGCTATATGACATTCTGGAAAAGGACACAGTACAAAGCACTGAACTAGTGGTTTTATTTTAAATCCCTTTTTCTTCTTCCTGCACTTTCCAAACACTGAAACTGCCTCAAGGAAAGCCATACGAACACCAGGCACCATGATGATCTCCATTCTATAACTACCTCTGGCCTCTCCAAGTCTGAGCAAAATAAAAGAATCCACATGCATTTCCATCATTTGCTAGGTTCCATCCCTCTGATCCTTCCTCTGCCCTTCGATTCCCAGTGACAACCCCCTTCCCTCCAAATCCTTCACAAACCCAATATGCCTTCACAACTCGCTCAACCACACATTTTATTATTATCTTAAGGTCAATACCTTTATAAACGTGCCTTTGACTGGCTTTTCTTAGATAACTTGAGGGCACATCTTCTTTGCAAAGCAATAAAAATATCCTGGCCCAGCATGTTATCAGGATGAAAGTAATTACAAAGTCCTGAGCTGAGCTGCCTGGGAAAGCCAGCATCCCTTCCTATTGTTTCATTCTATGAACAAGGAGGACCCGGCGCATGCCTGCCTCATTTCAAAGGGCCTCTCCCTTAAAACACACAAGGAAATTATAAGAAAGTATCTGTTTTTGCCAACAGTTCTTCACTGCATGCTAATATTTTCCCATAGGCATCTTAGGGGAAATTTTCTACATGTTTAAGTGGGTATGTTACTGCCCTTACCTTTGTAAGTAACGCTGACAATTTCATTTCCTACATAGTGTCTTTTTTGTGGGGTTTTTTTTTTTGTCCCCTGCACCCTACCTCCAACCAGATCTCAAGCTAATTGGCTGCGAAAGGCTATTCCAGCAGTGGTGAGTTCAAGGACGACCATTTCAAAGGTCATGAAAGAAGCTCAGCATACAAGGGAAGGGAGCCCACTGTGTCCATTGGGCAGTTCCTCTACCCAGGTTTCCCTGAATCACGGGTCCGTGGAGAGAAGGCTATCAATGCCACAGCAGCAGAGGCAGCAAGAATGCCGGCGAGTTTGACGTCAGGGCTGGGGGCTGAGGTCCTACTCTTCCAGAAAAATACAACCTCAGAAGGAGTCACCACAGGCAGAAATCACACTTCCCTGTGACCTCATTGGATAAGCTTATTAAACTGTTAAGAACACAGACCTTTGTGTGTGAGCCACCGCTCTTGATCTTAGCCAAGTCAGTGAAATTCTTTGAGTGTTTCTCCTCAACTTGGGGACACGGAGGAGTGGTTGTGGAACTAAAGAGATAGGACATGTCAAGTACTTGTTAGCATTCCACAGCAACAGAGCACACAGGACTTCCTACCAAGGCCCAGCTCCCTTGGAAAACAAGAGCATTAGACCTGATGATCTTCAAGCTTCACCAGCTGCAACATTCCACTGGTCCAGTTACCAGAACAGAGAACCAGAGGGCCCAGTGAAAATAACTTTGACGGACTTCCCTGGTGGCTCAGTGGTTAAGAATCCGCTTGCCAATGCAGAGGACAGGGGTTCGAGCCCTGGTCCGGGAAGATCCCACATACCGCGGAGCAACTAAGTCCGTGCGCCATGACTACCGAGCCTCCGCTCTAGAGCCCACGTGCCACAACTACTGAAGCCCGTGCGCCTAGAGCCCGTGCTCCGCAACAAGAGAAGCCACCACAATGAGAAGCCCGCGCACCGCCACAAAGTGTAGCCCCCTCTCGCCACAACTAGAGAAAAGCCCATGCACAGCAATGAAGACCCAACGCAGCCTAAAATAAAAAATAAATAAATTTTTTTAAATGCTGTGAATTCAGAACGCAATGATAAAAAAAAAAATTATAAAAAAAAGAAAAGAACTTTGAGTCCAGGAGATATGAGTTCCAAACCAGGGCCAGTTCACTCACTGTGACAAGTGACTCCTGTCACAGGACACCTGTCGAGCACTGTGTCATCTCTTAGGCTAACACCTACAAGTGCCAGAGCCTAAGTACTTAACATGGTCACTCAATTCCTCCCCCCAATAAGCTGGTAGCACTGGTACTACGAGCATCCCCATTTTACAGATGAGGAAACTGAAGCTAAGAGAGAATGACTTTGCAGATTTAAAAAGGAGGGCGTGGTATGAATTTTTAAAAGTTGGGGAAATAGGATAGGGGTCATGAGAAATAGAAGAATAGGTGATGGGTCAGACTGGCTAAGAAGTCCCCTTTAGACTGGGTGTCCAAAGAAGGTCTTTCTGAAGGGGGTTGTCTGAGCTGGGGTCTGGAGGACAGAATGAGCCTTGTGGTCTAGGGAGAAGATGTGACTACGGGAAGTCACAGAGCACAGCAGAGTCCGGTCTGAGGCAGTATTTCTGGAACTTTCTGTGCATCAGAATCGCCGGCAGGACTTGTTAAAAACACATCACTGCGCCTCACCCCCGGAATCTGATTCAACGAGTCTGGGGTGGGGCCTGAGAATTTTCCCACCTAAAGAGTCCCCAGCCAACACTGACGACGCTGAGCTGGAATCCACACTCTGAGAACCGCGCTCTGGAAGAGAAGTCTGCAAACGTTTTCTGTAAAGGCACAGGCGGTAAACACATTTTCACTTCGCAGGCTGTAAAGTCTCTGTTGCAACTACTCAACTCTGCCGTTTATCAGGAATGTAGCCATAGACAGTATGTAAAGAAATGAGCAAGGCTGTGCTCCAATAAAATTCCATTTCCAAAAATAAATAGTGGGCTGGGTTGGGCCCCGTGGGCCACAGATTACACACCACTGGTCTAGGGGAATCGGGAACCTTCCAGGACAGAAAGCAAAGCAAGTCCCTCTCCCCCAACTAGGAGCAACAGCATTTCGCCAGTATTTTTAATCATACTTTTGTGTCTTAGCTTAAAAGCCACAGCCCCAGGATGCCTTCCCTGACCCCCATGGACTGGGTGAGAATCCCTCCTCTGGGTGCGTATGGACCCATTCATGGGTCCTATCAGAGCACCAAGTTCAATGTGATGTACATGACCGTGTGGTGTCTCTCTGTGAGGAGGAGACCAGATCTGTCCCCTTTAAATGCCAGGCCAGTGCCCGGTATAAGGCCTGCCATCCAACGGGCCACCGAGAGTGCCACTCACTGAATGACTAAGTCTTCCATTTTCACCTTTTCAAGAGCAATTCCAGTAGCCGCGAGCTGCCCTTCTCATACGTTAATACATAAGGTTCACTTGGAGATCCTGTTAGAAAGCAGATTCTAACTCATTTGGTTTGGGGTAAGACCTGAGATTCTGCATTTCTAACAAGTTCCTAGGAGATTTCGAGGCTGCTGGTCCATAGACCACACTTTAGATGATGGTGAGGATTTAGAAAACACAGAATAAAGGAATCTCACTGAAGCTGCAATATAAGCAGAGGCCCTTGAATCACTTTCTCAAATACTATTGATATAGAAACCCAGGACACCAGCTCCAGTTTCCTGACTGATATTAAAAGAAACCACACTTAACAACCAACAAGGGAATTGTACTTTACAAACCTCATTATATTTCCTGTTATTTTAACTATCACTGTAATTAAACTCAAAGATTGACCACACAAAACTCACTTGGGCACATTGCACATGCTTTGATGTTCAGCAAATTCAACCTACTCCCATGCCCTTGGAATTCATTTGTCAAACAAATGGGTGTCACAGGCTGTAAATCACAAGAGCCCTTTATAAGGCAAAGCTCCCAAGTCACCTGTGCCAGGCACTGTTAAGAAACAGACCATTTTCAGCATATTCTAAAAGTGTGTTGCTCTTGCACTTCTGATCGCAGACATCTCCAGTGCAGAAGACCCTCAAGATCCACATAGAATCTTAGTGCCTTGGAACTGGCGGGGATCTTGTATTTGTCTGCTCCAAACCTATCCACTGACAGATGAAGAATCTTAAACTCAGTGACTTTCCTAGGGCCACACTGCAAGGTAGAGGCAGAGCTAGAATGAGTGTTTCCTGAATTCTGAGCCTGGAATCTCGTGTTTGGAAATGAGTTTCAAATTGTGGTCCATGGCCAGCACTGATCCATGAACCCTTTGTTGCCTGTCTGCAATGACGTAAGTACAGAAATTGAGGATAAGCATTGAGAAACCTTTATAGCAAATTGACAATGTTGACATCTAAGCATACCATATAATTCCATGGTCCAGTGTCTCTGAATTCTGGGTCTTTCCAACTCCCTAGCGAATTGTGTGTGGCCCAAGCACCATCATTATCCACGTATGGTGGGGCTATCCTGGATTGCAAATTTTTTACAAATCTGGTCCTTCACCATGACTATTAGTTCAAGAAGCACTGATGTATACCATTAAGTCTCTCTCACCAATCACCACAGATCTAGTTTAATTGAAAAGCATGTAACTATATTATTTATCAGTTGGCAAGCTCTAAGAAATGACACTTTGGCCACCTCCCTATGTAAACCTTCAAACTGGTAGGGTAGAAGTATAACCTGGTAGTTAAGAACTTGGGCTCTGTGAAGAGCCAAACTTTCGCCCACCCAGCTTCCACCACTTTCTTTCCTATGTGACCTGGGACCCCCTCCCTCAAGTCTATAAGCCTCAGTTTATGCGTCTGTAAATTGGGGGCAAGAGTAGTACCCATAGCCTATAAGGTTGTTGGGAGAGTTAGAAAATAATTATAAAGGAAGAATCCTCATAAAATGCCCAGCACAGTACCTGGCACATTTGTTCACCTTTGTAAGTATGTTAAGTACACAGGGCAGGCATACAGACCCTCGAGTCCATTTGCTTGGAATGCAATCCCAGCTTTATCACCTACTAAATGGGTAACATGAGGCAAGCCACCTACCTTCTCTACCCTTAAAACCACTTCATTTGCAGCTGAAAATAAAAAGGTCACTGCCTCTAGGATAATGTTGTAAGGATTAAACACAATAATCCATGTGAAGCACGGAGCTCACGCCTGACACTCAGCAAACTCATAGGCACGGTCCAAGAGGGCTGTCTCTTAGTGTCCCAGCTGTTTGGGGAAGAATTTGCCTTAGAGCGAATTCATACGTAATAGTTTACATGTGTAATTTCCTGGACTTTTCTTAAATTAGTGGACTTAAAAGTTATGATTAAAAAATAAAAGGCAAAGACAGACCCCAGGGGGACCACGCAAGTGAACTCTTATCTGAACAGAACGGTGGACAAGTGCTACCCAAAAGCAGATTTTAAGCCTTTGTTTTAACCGCTTCTTGCTGCCTGTTTCTTCCAGGGTTTTGAAAATGAGTCCATCTATTTATAAATGAGATTATCTATAGCTTGGGCTTGCCAAGAATGAAACAACAAGAAGATACAGCGTGACATTAATTTCTCTTCTGATGTGGGCAGGAGGAGGCCATAGGGCATCTCCACATCTGCCAAGAGCCATTTGGCAGCTGTTGCCTTGGGCGTTTGGGGCTCGTTCGGCTCTGGCCCCGCTGGTCAGGGCTGAGCAGACAGAGTCACACTTCGCAGCTCGAGGTCCTGAGCTCAGGCCTGCGCTAAACCGCTGTGTGTCACCAGTCACGTGACCGCGACAAACACTATTGGAAGGTGTTACAAGCTAAGCATCTGCGGAGTGAGAAGCGGAAACCCTGGTCTCTGAGCTACGAGAGGCATCATTTGTGGAAAGGGCAGCGGGAAGCAGAGAAGCAACGCATCACTTTCCAAACCAATATCAGCCGGTGGCAAAGCAGCAGAGGGACGACTATTCCGGGGCTTCTACGTCACCTGGGAAATAGGTCTAAAAATAACAGGGTATGAGAGGCAGCAACCCTGGACAAAAGGGAAAAGAAAATGGCCAACAATTTTGTACACAACTTAAATCTTCTTTAACGCAAGAAGCATCCTCAGGTCTCGGGGCTGGTGGCCTTCTGGGAGGGCTGCTGAGTGACACAGGAGGAAGAGGAGATTATTTCCCCAATATCACCAACTGACGGTGGTCTGGCCAGGCACTCTGCTCCCCCGTGTGGACCAGAAGGAAACACAAAACGAGCTCCAGGGTGACCACACACCGTGCTGTTCCGCCGTGGTCACGGTAGAGTTCAGAGCTGCACTGGCCAATACCGCAAGCACCAGTCACATGTGGCTCTGCAAATTCAAACTGATCCAAATTGAATTAAAAATCCACTTCCTTGGGTGCACTAGCCGCATTTCAAAAGCTCAACAGCCCCATGAGATTAGTGGCTGCCATACTGGGCAATGCTGATACAGAACATTTCCATCATCCCAGAAAGTTCTATTAAACAGCACTGGTCTAGAGATAACAGAGTAGGTTGTGTACAAAAGCCAGCGAGTGAGAGAAAAAAAAAAAAAGAACACTGGTGAAGGTGTGATAAAATGGCACTGTTACACTCTGCTGCTAAGAACATAAATTCGGTACATTTCTAGAGCTCGACTTGACAATCTATATCAAGAACCTGAAAAACGATCAATAGTCATCGGTCCAGTGTTTCTGCAGGTAGGACTCCGTCCAAAGGAAGTAACCAAAGAAGGGGTCTAGAAACTTCTGCATTTTTCATTCAAAATATTTGCTGAACAAAATATTTTGTTCAGCAAATAAGAGAATAAAGAGAATAAAGTTAGAAATCATGTAAATATATAATAGCAGGAGAATAAAAAATAATTTTCATCCTGTGATGGAATATAATGCTGCTAATAAAAATTGAGTTTAACACCAATGAAATGGGGGGAAAAACTGTGACCTAAGAAAAAGCAGCGCCAAGAGTCTGTGTGTCATTACTCTATTTTTAAAATATTAGGTATGAAAATATAAATGAAAGGAAATACACTAAAATTTTAGCAGTGGATATCTCTAGATGATGGGATCATGAACTTTTAAAAACATTTCTTCATACTTCCCAGAAAAATAACACTATATTTATCATTCACCAAATGCTCACTATTTGCTGGGGAAAGTTCAGAGGCTTATGTGTGTTCACACGTTTAATTCTCATAACACCCTATAGGGAGATTCTATGCCCATTTTGCAGATGGGAAACAGACACAAAGAGGCAAAGGAAGCCCCCCCAAGGTCACATGGCAATGGGGTACACAAGCCAGGATTTGAAAGCAGATGCTTGGCTTCAGCTTCCAGAGTCTCAAAGTATAACAATCAGTTCAACTTACAGAAGAGGACACTTGAGTGAGGAATTGCAAAATTGCTGTAGGGAGCACAGCTATTCACCAGCAGGGTCAAAATTTGAGATTCACGGATTGGTGTTATTGGCCTCAAGAAAAAGGAGGGTCTGAACCAGAAATTCAACTGACGTATAGAAAACAAGCTACTTTCCACTGCCGGCACTCCAGAATGTACGAGAGCCACGCACACCGCCACATCTAGACCCTGTGTGCGCAGTGCTTGTCATGTAGGCCCCTCCTACTAAGCCCTTCACATACACCAGCTCATTTAATCCTCAGAACCGGCCTCAGAAACAGTGGCCATGATTCCTCCCATTTTAGAAGTGAGGCAGGGAAGGCTTAGAAAGCTAATGGTCCAAGGCCACAGAGCTTTGAATAGGAAAAGCCAAGATTCACACTTCAGCTGTGGACTCCAGCGCCCTTGTTCCTTACGAGGTCATAAAGTGACCGTAGAATTTATATTCCAACAGGAACTTTGAAGAGCGAAAGGAGACGCTATTAATAATTATTCTAGAAAGATGGGTGTGAACTGTGACTGCCCCAGACAACCCTCCTCAGCTGGGATAAGGGGCCTCTCTGGAATGTTCTCTAGCAGGAAGGTCCACGGGTGGGCCTTTGGACTTGCTAGGGGCTCAGAGTATGGGCTGGAAGGACAACACTGTCGTAAGTTCCCAGGTATATGTTACAGGACAAATTACAGATGCTTTTTTCTCGGTGCTTCCAAGATACATGCCAGCATGTGGCTGCCCAAACTAGCCCTGTGCACTGATCTGCGGACCCCAGAGCGGCGTGAATAAGGCAAACTCAGGCCCTTCTGATCCCATGGGATGGGGTGGAAGGTTCTACCTTCAGCAATTGGGATTTGTTGTTATTCTTGTCAGTGAGAACAAAGACAACACTGGGTCGATTTTGCCCACTCCCCAGGCCCGGCGCCAGCTGTAATTCATCATCACGCGGCTCCCTGCACAGTTCCTCACACATTACTTAGATGAGGCAGCCAGCAGTGGGAGGAGAGATCCTGCTAATCTACAGATTGGATTCACTGCACTGCCCCCGGGGCTGCACCCTGCAGAACGCCCCTACTGCTGGATGGAGCCCCACACCCATCTACCAATGCATCACTTGGGGTCAGAAAGGATGGGGTGACCCACATGTGAACTGGCCCCATGATCCATTAAACAACCACCTTGAAACCCACCACTCCGGCCAACTAATCGGGCTTGGGGCCATCATCTGTTCATCAGAAAATGACATCATCCTGGAGGCTGAAATTGGCTTCTCCATCATCCAGAGAACAGAAGGCTTGAAGGAGGGCCAGACACCTGGGCCTGGAGGCACCTGTCTTGCCCCACCAAATCACAGAGCAGTGTTTACAGAGGTGACAAATGAGGACAACAGAGGCAGAATGCCTAGCTCTGCCATCATCTCGCTGTGTGTCCTAGGCCATGTCCCTTAAATTCTGTAAGTCTCGGTTTCCTCAGTTATGAACTGGGTAAAATGATAAAACTCACCTACAGGGTTTTGTGAGGATTAAATCAGATAATACATGATTAGTGTTTAGCACATCATCTGGCTCACAGTAAGAGCTCAATAAATGTTAGCAGTGACAAAAAAATTATTATTATATCAACAGTAGTAAAAAAGTATACAGCTATAACAATTATTCTGTGTTAATATAACTAATATGTAATATATTACTAAAAGTATAACGATAACTATTACTGATATTATTATATATTTTTAATTACTATATCACATCTCAGATGAGAGCTACCTGCTAAATATGTTAGCTAAAATCAGGGAGATAGAATGGAAGAGAACAGAAAAAATTACAGTGAAAATATACCCAGAATGAAGTTGTGGATTTTTAGATCAAAGATCAAGGTCAAGGCATCACCCAAGGTAAAAAAAAAAAAAAAAAAAAACCTTCAGATTTTAAGATTCTCATGAATGTCACCCTTCATCATCAGCCAAGTTTGGGGGCAAGGCGTGGTGGGGAGTTGAATTGAGACTCCAGGGTCGTGTCTGGATGAACACTCATAGTCAGCAGAGGCCTGCTGCGATCCCAAATCCCAGCTGAGAATAAAGAGGCCGAAAAGCACCTAAGTACTACTGATGCATTAGCTGCATCTCATTGAGAGCCCTCGCCTACTGGAGAAGGGCTCTGGGAAAATTTTTCAGCAAAAAAGGGAGAGAGTGCCGTGGAAACTGTTAATAAAACACAGAAACAGAACCAGTCCAAATATTTATCTTCCCATCTCTTCTTCCCCAGGGATGCCAGAGTTAATGGGTGAGAACTCCAGGCAGAACTGTTCCCTTCTGTCCCTGATAGATTTTTTTAATTAATTAATTAATTAATTAATTTTTGGCTGTGTTGGGTATTGATTGCTGTGTGTGGGCTTTTTCTAGTTGTGGCGAGCGGGTAACTCTTCGTTGTGGTGTGAGGGCTTCTCATTGTCGGGGCTTCTCGCTGTGGAGCACAGGCTCTAGGCACGTGGGCTTCAGTAGTTGTGGCATGTGGGCTCAGTAGTTGTGGCTCGCGGGCTCTAGAGAGCAGACTCAGTAGTTGTGGTGCACGGGATTAGTTGCTCCGCGGCATGTGGGATCTTCCCAGACCAGGGCTCGAACCCATGTCCCCTGTATTGGCAGGCGGATTCTTAACCACTGTGCCACCAGGGAAGCCCCCTGTCCCTGATAGATTTTTAAATGTCCCCTTATTCCTAGCCTTAATGATTTCACCTTATATTTGGTGATTCTCTCCCTAATCCTCCTGTCTCCCCCAAATCCCAAGCAGTCATTTGCAAATACAATGAGATTTCCTGTTGGGTTGTCACTAAACTAGTACAATTCACACAAGACTCTTGAAAATCTGGAGCTAGGGGGCAAAAAAGGTGGTGGTGGGGAGGGCCCCATGAATCACTGCCTACCCACCCAAAATCAGTACCACGGGGGCGGTAACATAGGCTGGAGAGCCATTCCGAGAGGGATGAAGCCGTTACAGTTGCAGCTAATATAACATGTGAATGACAACTTAGTAAAATCCAGAGACTTGATGACTTCCAGCCATCATTCAAGGGCTGGGGCTATAATTCACCATATTACTGCCCACAGTTCAATACTCAGTTACAATTTCTCATCAGTCTTTCCGTATCTGCATCCTCCAGCCCACCCCTGCCCTGCACTCTACAAGTCTCTTATTCTGCTTCTAAATTTCTTTTTTTAATGGAAGGGATGGAGCATGGTAGGCAACTTCTGCCTCAACTCAGACCACAGCAGACAACTCTTCAATTCCAGGGCTCCTTGAGGGCTCCCCTTCTCTTTCCTCTTTGCCTTCAAATCCATCTATTTATAAGCAATGCCTAGGTTTCCCTAAAGGTGGGTCATAAACGTAAATCCCAGCCAGTGCGAGGTGGACAACTTATATGGGTGAAGCGAGCCAGGTGAGGATTCCTGCTTTGAGAAACCACCAGAAGCACCGTTTTATCATCCTCTTCTACAGAGTCAGCCTGCAGCCTCAGGAGCAGCTCTGAACACAGGCGCCTCCAGTCTGTGTGTCTGTGTCATTGGCTTCCTCCCCTTGTTTCCCATGTCATTATCACAGTAAACAACTCAACTGAGACTCTTTTCAGGTCACCCAAAGAGCGAGTGACTGGTACTTACAGCAAAACCTCTAAACTTCAAAAACCAGGGCTTTTCCAGCCCCTACAATTAGAGGAACTGAGATTTGAATAGCAGCCAGTAAATTTTCCTGCATCATTGATTTTCACTAAGTGTGTGACACGTTGTATTTTCTCGAATCGAGTGGAGATACTTGTTTTCTTAGCAGAGGCTCAATCGATGTCCCTTCTGTATCCCTCAAAGGGCAGTAGGGAGTTTGTGCTGCAAGGGACAAGATCCAGTCAACAAAAATGTCCAGAGTTTCCACAGCCAGTCCTGGCTTTTAGAAAAGTCAATGTCCTGACTCCACCTAGAGAAATTCCAAAATAAATTTCCTCCCACCTCTAGATCACCTCTTCATCTTTTTTGGTAGAGAGTATGTTTAAAAGATAAGTGTTGACCACAGACTGTTTTACCACCATAAGGGGAAGACTTAAGAATGAAGAGAGTGAAAGTCTTAAGAATGGATTTAATTGTGACTTTCCCTTTTTGATTCATTGACTATTAACACTCTCCAGAAATGGCAAGAATTCCTTTGAATTAGAAAAGCCAGAACAGACAACACATTCATGTGGAGAAGCCAGTCAACCTCAGATGGAGTAGGTATGTTGACGAGAGACGTATTCTGGGGTGATGCAAGTACACAAAGAAATGGCTGGGAATTGGAAAATTGAAAAACATCCCTAACTGCTGATTGCTGACACCTCCACCCCAACACACTCTAATCCCCGAGGATGCAATGATCCTCCTTGAAACCAGACTGATTCTGTCCAAAGTTTCAGAAAGGATTCATTCATATAGCACTGTCCAAAGAACTTTCTGTCCTGAATCAATATTCTATACTTGTGTTATATAATATGATACCCAGTATTAATAGCCATATGAGGCTATTAAGCATTTGGAGTGTGGCTGGTGCAAAGGAGAATTTTAAGCTGAACCTTAACTCTTACATTTAATGTGAATTTTAAACTTTATTTAATTTTAATTAAGTTAGATTTAAATGGCCCCAGGGGCTACTGGTTACCATGTTGAATAGTGCAGATCAACAATAACAAAGTGCCTATATATTTAGAAATTTTCCCACCCAAGAATGTAAATTGGTGCAGCCACTATGGAGAACAGTATGGAGATTCATCAGAAAACTAAAAACAGAGTTGCCGTATGATCCAGCAATTCTACTTCTGGGCATATACCCAGACAGAACTATAATTTGAAAAGATACATGCACCCCTATGTTCACAGTAGCACTATTCACAATAGCCAAGGCATGGAAGCAACCTAAATGTCCATCGATAGATGAATGGGTAAAGAAGATGTGGTATGCATATACGATGGAATACTACTCAGCCATAAAAAAGGATGAAAGAATGCCATTTGCAGCAACATGAACGGACCTAGAGGTTATCATACTAAGCGAAGTAAGTCAGAAAGAGAAAGACAAATACCATATGATATCACTTATACGTGGAATCTAAAATATGACACAAATGAAGTTATCTAGGAAGTATAAACAGACCCACAGACATAGAAAACAGACTTGTGGTTGCCAAGGGGGACGGGGTTAGGGGAAGGATGGATTGGGAGTTTGGGATTAGCAGATGCAAACCATTATATATAGAATGGATAAACAGCAAGGTCCTACTGTATAGCACAGGGAACCATATTCAATATCCTGTGATAAACCATAATGGAAAAGAATATGAGAAAGAATATATATATATATATATATATATATATATATACGTATAACTGAATAACTTTGCTGTACAGCAGAAACTAACACAACTTTGTAAATCAACTACACTTCAATAAAATAAATTTTTTTAAAAAGAAATTCTCCTACCCAAGTCTCTTTTCAATTAGAGTAAAATCATCAAGAGAAGTGGGCTAAGAGCAGTTGTCAGCACCTACTGATGTGTTCAAAACTACTAGCAACGGTTGACAGTGTGAGGCCCACATTTCAACCATCTGAAAATACTACCATGCTAAATTCATTCTGGGGCATTCCCACAAGACAGGCAACTGATGGCACTTTAGTGTGACCAGCAGTGCAAACTGTTCCCTCTCGAGTAATTGAGTTAGGAAGAGATCCAAGTTTGCTAAGCCTTGCCCAACTTTGTCTTCCTGCTGGGGTCAAAGGCTGCTAGGAAAGATTGATGAGTTCTTGTGTCCAGAGCCAGGGCAGCTTTTTAAGGAAGCTAGCGTCCTGTGACAGCAGCATCTATCTTCCACTGACAAAAAAAAAAAAAAAAAAAAAACACTGATTTGGTTACTCCAGCTAATTGCAGTCTCCTTGCTATCTTCTCCTGCTCCATGGGTCCACCACGAGAAAGCTCATCTCACCCAACGAACTAACAGGCGGTCAAAGGGGCTGGTTAACCTTGCCCTTCTCAAGTGTTTATGCTGAAGATGTTGAGCAAAGCCAATTTTTCTCCCAGTTCCATCCATTAAACAAAGAGAAAATTCGCTTAATCATTTGCTTAGGTCTGGGTATCCTAGTCCTGGTTCCCAGGAATTCTCAAACCCCAAATAATTGTTGTTTTATCTCCTTACTTCCTTCTGATAGTTCCTTACTAGTTTTCTTTAAAATCAACCCATCCTTTTTAAAGTAAATTGGTTTGTACAAAACACTTTACACCACAATACAAAGGAAAACACATCGGTATGATGTCCTAGTTATAGATCTTCTCCTATACTATTAAATTTTTAATGATAAATGCACACACACACACACACACACACCTAACACCCTCTCACTGATAAACAGCAAGGGTGGCTACATTTTGGACTATCCTGCCAATTATCCTGGAATTCCAGGCTAATTATTGGAGAAGCACAATTTTTTTTCCACCTCACTTCAGTTTCTCATAGAAATGTGCACGCTGCATCACTTTGTATGACGAGGAGAAAAGACTGCAACTGCAAAGAGATGAGGGAGTTGCACTGATTGTGAAAAACTTCTTTGTGTAGAAGAGAAAAAGAAAACGCAGTGTTAGAAAGAGACCTGATTGCTCTGATCACCCGATTTTCCGTCTGACCCTTCTCGACTATACCTCCCTCCTCCAGCACAGACTCTGTCCTCTCAGCCTTTTCTTCTGCAGGAAGCTGAACGTCTTATCTCGTTCTGGAGGCGTTATGCCCTTCACTTAGAGACTGCTGTGACCTCCGCGATGCTAATAGCCTGTCTGTACCGCTGCACTTTGCAGGGCATCATAGCGGATGGCCTCCCTGCCTAATTTTACTGCTCTTTCAGAAACAATTAATTGAGATTAGCCTATAAACCATCCACATAAAATAGGCAATTATCGATGACTGACACTTGCACGGCTCCACCCCTCTGTAAGGGAACCGTGTTGTAAAGGATTCCAGTGCCCCTCCACCACCCCTGTCAAATCTCCCTGCCAAAGGCAAATGCAGTGCTGCTCTGCCCTGGCCTCTCCCCCCACTGTCTGACCTAAGCTGTGATGGGCAGTCAGCGAGCAGTCAAGCCAGCTCAAGAGATGACCTGATGGGCATGTGGCCTCCAGTGTTGGCCAACTGTAGCTCAGTGGTCTGGAAGAGTCTATTGTCACGTGTGTCTGGAGTGATGGTGCCTTGCAGTCGCCAAACAGAGTAGGTTCCTGTAGCCCATAATTTGGAGGGTTCATTCATTCATTCATTCATTTGGTAAATATCTCTATGGCCCTTCTACCTGGCAAGCACATGAAACAGCAATGAATAAAGTAGACAAGTTCCCCGCCCTCATGAAAATGATTTCTAGAGACAGATGATACACAAGCAATCACATAAATAAACAAGATACTAAAATATGATCAGGCAAATATGAGCGCACGAACTGGGGGATGGGAAAGGACTTATTTTAGTGGTGGCATCACCATTAGCCATTAACAGGCTGGCCAAGGCAGGCCTCTGTGACGAAGGGACACTGGAGCTGAGGCTGGAGGGACGAAAGGAGACAGCAGTGCTGGGAGTTGGGGTCGAGTAACGCAGCCAGAGGACAAGAGCAAGGCCCTGGTTCAGGGCAGGGCTAGGTCTGTCGGAGGAAAGAAAGCCCGTGCTCTGGCACATAGATGAGATGTGCAGATGGCAGAGCGAGGGTGTGGAGTCAGGAGGAAGCAGGTGTGGCAGGACTTCGGAGCTGTGGCACAGGGCTAGGACTTTCTCCTAAGGACTTCGGAAAGTAAGTGAGGGGATTTAAGCAGAAATGGCCATCAGATAATCTGATCTGTACTCTTAAAATAGGCTCTGCTGCCGAGTGGAAAATGTGTTATAGGGCATAAGACGGGAAGGGAAATGGGATTTCACCTCTGGCCACACCTGAGAATGACCCACAGAACCTTTTTTAAATAATGATACCGTGGGCCGACTCCCAGAGACCAATGCCATTGCTGTGGGGTGAGGTCCAGAGATCAGTATGTTTAAAAGCTCCCCGGGTAATTCTAATGTGCAGTTAAGGATAAGAATCGCTGCCCTGGAGGAAATGCTCTGACACTGCAGAAACAGTCCGCACAGGGCTTCTCCACGTGTGCTCTCTGAACCAAAAGCATCGGCACCACTGGGCGCTTGTTAGAAAGGCAAGTGCTTGGACCCCACCCCAGATCGATTGAATCAGATACTCTGGGCCTGGGGGTAGGGCCCAGCAATTGGTCTTAACAAGCCTTCCAGGTGGTTCTGATGCCTCTAGTGTTTAAGAACCTCCAGTCTAGAAGATATCATTTGAAAAATGTGAAAATATTCCAGGGTCAGAATTCCCAGTACTGGAAAAAAAATTGGTAACTCTGCCACAGGAGTGGCACTCTTACAGAGGATCGCAGAATTAAACCCTTGTGATGCAGCTGCTCCCCATTCACAGAGATAAAACATCAAGGTTTCACCCCCAGATCGTGTGTTCGGAATGGCCTTTCCAGCAGTGGTAATGAATCCCCTTTGAACCACTCATACCACAAGTAATTCAAGTCCTATATCTGCAAGACGGCTGGTCAATATCACATACCAAGGTGTTGCTTTCCCACAGTGCCTTACTCTTACAAAATGCTTTCACACATGTCACCTAATATGTACATGGTAACGACCCCACCAGGTAAACTCTATACCCATTTTACAGGCGGAGAAACTGAGATTCAGATAGTACGAGTTACTTGTTGAAGATCACACAGCTAGAAATGGGTTCTGTGGCTACTTTAAGTCTCCCACCCCACATTTTTTTCCCATCTATATGACGCTGAGCTCACGGCTTACGATCAGATTTACGTGAGCTAAGCCAAAGTAGTATTTGAAATAACGACATTAAAATGTTTAAGAGTGAACTGGAATCCACAGTCTGGCTTCCAGCCAAACTGCTGGCCCATGGCCAGTACCATCCAAGGACAGACATCAAT
Organism: Balaenoptera borealis; assembly: GCF_965194805.1. Taxonomy (NCBI): domain Eukaryota; kingdom Metazoa; phylum Chordata; class Mammalia; order Artiodactyla; family Balaenopteridae; genus Balaenoptera; species Balaenoptera borealis. The sequence goes on from NC_138869.1 coordinate 21,675,426, forward strand.
TTGTGCGGAAGGGCAGAAGCCTGCAGGCATCTGAGGCTGGCGATGGGGGAGACGAGGGTATGGATAGCAACCCTCTGCCCAGCCCACAATGCGGTCAAGTTCTTCCCCGCTTCCTGCAGAGAGGGGGCCCTGAGCCCTGGCAACACATTAGAGTCACCTGGGGAGCTTAAAAACCACAACCCCAGGGCCCAGCCCATGAGATGCTAATTTCAAAGCTCTGGCCTGGGACCTGGACAAGAGTGTCTATAAAAGGCTGCATGTGTGATCCACTGTGAGCCAGAGGTGTGAACCACAGCTGCAGAGAGAGGAGCAGCAGAGAAGAAGTGCAGGGTCTGTTTTCTAGAAGAATATCGCGAAGCTCTGGCCACACACAAGGTGACTTAACGGAGGGAATTGGAGGGGGAGCCCTCGGACACCCACCCCATCCCAGCCTTGGGACCCTGTGGACTTAGACAGGCAGCAATGGGGCATCAATGCGTAAGGGAAGCAGCAGAAGAGAAACTCCGAGCCGCGGCGGCAGTGCCTGTTGGGCTGGACCAAGCTGGTGCCGCAGATGTGCTCCCGTGCGTGAGGGCAGTGGAATGCGGTGAGGAGGCTGGCACAGAAAAACAGAGGAGACGTGCTTTGCGCGCTCACAAGACAGCCCCTGGGTTCTCTCAGAATTAAGTGCTGGGGCTTGTGTGGGAGGGAGCCCACAGGCGAGGGTCGTTGACGTTCGGCTAGCAATGGTGTTCTCTTGTGCAAATACTATGAATGCACTCACGGCTGCATTTCTACAAGTCCCGTCCATGTGCTGGGCCGGCTTCCACCTTTAGCATCTCCTCGTCTCCACCTCTAAAGGCATGACAAGAAGAGCATGCAACACCCCGGCCCCAACGATGGCAAGGTAATCAGTCCCCCAGTGCATGGCCTGTGGGCTGGCAGAGAACCAGACATCCTGGTGAGACCCGCTTCAAAACAGAAATAGTGACAGACACCCCGCTGAACGTCACAGCCCTCCACAAGTTCCTCCCCTGGGAAACCTGTTTTTCTTAATTGTGGCTGGGGAGCCCATCAGGAGAGGCATTCCTGGTGCTAAATGCCTGGACTGAGGCCGGCAAGAGCAGCCGCTCGCCACTGAAGGATTAGCTGAAAGCCTGTGGCTCCAGATGAAATCAGAGGCGCTGATGAGAAACCTCTGGATAGTGCAGATTGCCCTGGCATCAGGTATTAGAAGCCGCCTTTATCGTGGCTACTCGCAGGAAAGGAAGCCCAGGGCACCGGTTTCCACATGTAATTATGCTCTCATCCCAAACCCTGCTGCTAAGGGAACATTCCCCTGACTGCCGCGCTCACCACCAGTTTTCATTTCACGGCACCAGCTAACTCATATTCCACCAGGAGGATGAAAGATTTCAGGTCCCGAGGCTGTCAGACATTTCCGCTTATGAATTTAGTGAGGCTCCTAAATCATGACTGAGCTGCAGCTTCCAACATCTCTCCCCTCATTTGCAGGCTTTCTAATATTTCCCCTGCTCTTTGGGTATCTTGGAGCAATCACACTAATAGGAACAATTTAATGCAGTCCTGGGGACGCAGGGGTTTGGAGGATTACATTTCAACACTTAGCTTCATATCATAGAGAAACACCCTTCTTTAATAGATGCCCTGGATTCCAGACTTGTTCATTTCTCTCTCAGCAGAGCCAGCTGCACCTGATCAGGACTGAAGAATTAGAAATTTGGCTACGGCTCTTTCTTTAATCTCAGTTCCAGTCAAGGATGGGCCAAGGGCAGGATAAATGCTAATCAAAAATTAGGAGAGACAACATGCAAAGACCAAAGAATCATTTTTCTCAGCTCTCAGAAGTCCTGTCTCAATCCAAGCACCCATGCGCTGACCCTATATAACCATCTACCAAGGTTCCCCAGATAGAGTCCTTGAGGTTTTACCTCAACTCCTCCATCTTCCACAAGTTCCCCCACCTATCTAGCCAATAAGCAAATTCCCTGAAAGCTCTCTCTGAGGTTTCTCTTAAACACACCCTATTTTCTCTACCCTCATTGCCTGTGCCCTGGTTTAGACCCTCAGCATCTCCTGGCTGTATTTGTTTGCTCAACAAATATTTAAAGAGATACTACTATGTACCAGGCCTATGTGCTGGGATCACAGGGTTTCCTGTGCTCTCATGGAAAAGATATGTTAGACAAATAGGTATGCAAATCGTTGTTTAATAACAAGAAGGTAGTCAAAACTTGGAAGAAAGGCATAAAATGAGTTACCTGTCTCTACAGCTTTAAGCCTGAGCTCCACATGAGGTGGCTAAAACTCTGAAAGAAATATCCCAATTTTTCTGACCTGAGGAACAAGAGGATAGAGTCTGGGTCAACCACTGCCACTAGAAAGTAAGGAGAGAGACGAGAAAGCCACAGTGAAAGAACTCTAATTTCTATACGTAGTTTCTGCCCAAGTGTCTGGCTGACATATTAATTGGGCAGATTTCCAAGCAGTTCAGCTAAAGACAAAAGAACTGAACAGAGATTCGAGCTGCTGCTCAAAAGTCAGAGTTAACCATTTGAGTTCAACCAAGTTAATTGCCTGATAAAACAAAAACATCAGTAGTCTTCAGAGGAGTATAATGGAATCCAGAGCTTCTACAGTATAACATCACAGTATTGGGGATACAATCCAAAATTACTCAATATTCAAAGAACCAAAAACCATGACTTAGTTGCAAGAGTAGAGAAAACAGAGACTAATCCAGAAATGACCCCATGCTGGCATTTGAAACAGCTGTTCTAACTAATGTTTAATGAAGTACATTTTAAAATTTCTCCTGATGAATGAGAAGAGAAACAGAAACTATGAAAAACGACCCCAGTGGAAATTCTCCAACTGAAAATTAAAATATCTGAAATTTAAGTCAGTGGTCGGGCCTAACAGAAGAAGAGAGATGACAGGGAAAAGAGTTAGTAAAAGTGAAGCTATATCAAAAGAAATTACCAAATCTAAAGCAAACAGAGAAAAAGGATTGAGAAAAATATACAGAGCCTCAGAAAAATTGGGGATAATATCATATGGACTAGCTTTTATACCTGTAAAGTCCTAAAGAAAAGCATGTCAAAAAGGAATTCTATGCCCAACTAAAATGTCCTTCAGAAGGAAGGTAAAATAAAAAAAACATCTTCAGATGAAAGAAAACTAAAATAATTTGTCACAATCAGACCTGAACTCTAAGAAATGATAAAAGAATTTTCAGGCTAAAGAGAATAATTTTTCAAAATCAAAATAAATTTTTTATTCCTAAAATTGTCATTGATTTGAAAACTGTCTAAAAATTACATTAAAGGAGGTGTGAGGTATTAATGTTTATCAAAAGGGGACTTTAAATGGTTGAATAACACCACTTTAAATAAAGTCATCACGCTAGAGTGAAAGAGTTAAGTAAGGTATGGTCTAGATATATAACCACATATTATTCAGAGAGTAAAATGGTTCTTATAAATAGTTTATAGTAACTTAGAAAAATGCCTCTTACAAGTTAGCTAAAAGTGTATCTATAAAGCCCTCAAATATTCATAGCCCTTGACTGAATTATTCCTCTCCCAAGAACGTATCTTGAGGGAATATAAAATCATACCAAGAATAATGTATGAAGATGTTCATCAATGTAATATTTTTTTCCTGCAAAAACCAAAAATTCAATGTAATCTGTTTCATTAAAAGACTTGTTAAATATATTATACTGCATTTTTACAATTCACTGTGACACAAACAATAAAAACTACTTTTTTAATAACTATTAGTATCAAAAATCATTTTCATTGCAAGAAGGATAGCAATTTTATTTTTAATGTGTGTATACTTCTACTTCCATTTTTAAAAAGTACTGTATAGCCTACAGGACGTCAGTAATTATCTCTGCATGATTTGTCATTGGCAAATTTAATATTTTATTTTTTGTTTTCTAAGTTACTTTTAATAAAAAAATTAATTACAAATAAATTTATATATAGGGTATGATATAAATTCTATTTTGATGTGCATTTGAAAAGATGGCTAGAACAAAATTCGCTAATATGGAAATCATCCATTGGGATATTCTCTATTAAGTGTAATCTGGTAGTTGTATAACCAGTTTAAGGCCCATGATACTTCCTTATTTCCTGAAGAGAGGAAGAATGCTACATAACTTGATGGTTAAGGAACAGGACCTAGAGTCAGACTGCCTGGGTGGGAATCCCAGCTCTGGCACTTACTTTAGTTAATCTCTCTCTGCCTCATCTAATATGAAGTTTATAATAAATACTGACTCCTAGGGTTGGTAGGAGAATCAAGTGAATTAATTTTGGTAAAATGTTTATAACAGTGTCGGGCATTTCGTGTTATTTAAACAAAAACTAAGTAGAAAATGATCTTAAAGAAATAATTAGATTAAAATGTTCACTGCTACATTGTTTTAATAGGAAAAAAAAAAAAGAAGAAGAAATAGCCAAGAAGAGATGAATTAGAAGGGCAGAGCAGTTAAGAGCAGAGTTCAAATCCCAGCCCTGTCACTCACTAGCCGGATGACTTTGGACAAGCGATTTAATTTCTTTGTGCCTCAGTTTTCTCATAAACGAAATGGGGAAAATAATAGTACCCACTACATCACTGTTAAAGGGTTAAATAGGGTGATATCTGTAAAACTCTCAGCACATCACTGGAATGCAGCAGGCACCAAACTCCGTGTTCTCTCTTATAGAGGGGCTGCTGATGTGGAGATGGTGGTACATCTCTAGGTGATAGTATGTGTCTTCCACATATCACTGAGTGAAAGAATCGAGGTTTGCTCCTTATGTTTGTGCCCTCTGAGCTCTCCCTGTACTCGATGGGACAAGCAGGAGCTGTATCCATTGGGAAGGGAGTACCTCTTATAGTTTGCACAAAAGCACTTTGTAGATGAAAGCTGGCTTTCGACAATACCATGTAAAATTGAATTAATGGATGTACATGTGTTTTTAAATGTCCATCTGTGTTAGCATAGGTTATATCAGCATGGTGGGCTTGGGGTATTATTACTCTCTTTTGCAAATCTTTCTGTACATCCCTTCTCCTCCTATCCCCTAGAACATATATTTTTGTATAAAAACAATAAAGTTCTGTGTCCTACACAGGTCTGACTATTGCCTTGGAAAGATACCCATGACACAATGGGTACCCATGGGTGGGTAACATCCCATCTACAAATGTCTGTGGGTGCAAAAGTGTTTGGGGGGGAAAAGTGGAACATTAACATACAAAAATGAACAACTGGGGAATTCCCTGGTGGTCCAGTGGTTAGGACTCCACGCTTTCACTGCCGTGGGCCCAGGTTCGATCCCTGGTAGGAGAACTAAGATCCATCAGGCCGCTCAGCACAGCCAAAAAAACAAAACAAAACAAAAATGAAAAACTGCTATTTCTGGGCCCAAGTATTACAGGCTATTTCCCCAGCTTTGTGTATTAATGAGACTATTTCTTTAAAAAAAGAAACTTTTTAGATTTCAATACATATGAATAGGAAATGTACTACTGGGCAGTTGTCTTTTGGTGGTGATATGGAAATTCTCATTTTCTTTTCTATCTTTTTCTCTAATATAATTTTTATACACAGAATATATAATTAAATTATACATGGGTCATCTACATACTTGGTTACAGTCAAGAATAAGCTGGATGATTAAAAGTTAAGTTTGTAAAAACACTTTACAGGTGGAAAGGGAAGTTGTGTACAGTCTCTCCACTCCCGATCCCCAAAAACCATGCAAGCAAGTGAAACAGTTGTTTCCATCACACAGCTCTATTTTATCAGTTAGCAAGGAACATGCCCCCGGCACATTCACCGTAATAAGCTTCTGCTGCGGTATGAAGTTTAGGAAGCCTCATTTCCAAGTTCCTGGTATGTCACGTTCCCAGCTTCCCCTAGGAGTACTGCAGGAGGTGACTGTCTTATGTACGGATTCTTTTTATTCCTTATATTCCCGGCTGTGCCGTGCTCAAACATTTTCAGAGCTAGAGCAGAGCAATGAATCCACACGTACACACACACACACACACACACACACACACACACACACACACAGGTCAGAGCGAAGAAATACAAACCAGATATTAAACAGGGATCATACTCTCCAGACTGCCAGGCTGAGGAAAGACTAGGACACATGCATCAGCCCACAATCTCCAACGTGTTAAAATAATTTAATTGGGTATTTCATGGCACGTTCTGCGTTATTATGGCTCCCTTTGGATGCAACAAATGATTTGCTTCAGTAAGAGTCCCAAGTAGTGGCATTATGTGATTAAGTAAGTGAGAACATCAACCATTAAATTCAGTTCAGTCATGCTTACATCCATCTTATTTCTTTTTTATAATTTAAATTTTCCTGCCAGTATATATTCACCTGAGACCATTTTTAAGTAATCTGTTTATGAGAGTTTCTCTTCTTACTTTTCATCCAATTACTGCTGCATTTAGAGTTGCCGAACTGCAATTTGATTCTCCTTTGTTAAGTGGATTGACCATTATGTTACAAGGCACAAGAATACTGTCCTTGATTTCCATATTTATAACAGCTCTCCAAAATATTTCAAATGGCTTGTTTTGTGGACCTCAAAGCAATTCCAGTTTATTAGACTTTAACACTTGATTAGAACTTACCCAGTCATTAAGCAGTGGTCTTAACCTCTCTAACTATTAAGTTCAACAGTGTATAGGAGGTTAAAAGAACATGGTGAAAAGTTTAGAAGCAGCTTGACAATTCTAGAGCAATGGTTCTGAACTTTGCTGGAACCATTAGCCCTCGAGGATATATAAGAGATACAGATCTTCCACCCAAAACAACGCATGCACACACGTAACAAATTTTGGGTGTTATTTACAGGCTTCACACATACACGCACACGTACTACCCAGTAGTTCATAGAACTCAAGTTCAGAATCCCTTCTCCATACCAGTGGTTCCCAACCAGGGCCAATTTTGCCCTCTTGGAGACACTGGGCCATGTCTGGAGACACCGCTGTGTGTCACAGCTGGAGGGAGTTGGGTGCTCCTGCGATCCACCGGGCAGAGACCAGGGATGCTGTCAAACATCCTACAATGCCCAGAACAGTTTCCCCACAATGAACAATTATCTGGCCCAAAATGTTGATTGTGTCGAGGTTGAGAAACCCTGCTCTACAAAGTATGCTGAAAAGTCTTATTGAGTATCAAGACCCAGCTCCCTATGAGAAAATACCCAAAGAGAGTAAATACAAATCATGGGGAAATCCATACATTTTCACCTTGACTCATTCACTCAACCAATTATCTATTCAACAGACTTTTACTAAACATCTACTCTGTGCCAACTATCATTACCAAGTCACGAAGAATACAGAAGTGAACAAGACAGGGTTCCTGCCTTCTGTGGAAGTTACTCCTTAGAAATAAAGCCAGTTAGGGTTTCCCTGGTGGTGCAGTGGTTGAGAGTCTGCCTGCCAATGCAGGGGACACGGGTTCGAGCCCTGGTCTGGGAAGATCCCACATGCCACGGAGCAACTAGGCCTGTGAGCCACAACTACTGAGCCTGCGCGTCTGGAGCCTGTGCTCCGCAACAAGAGAGGCCGCGACAGTGAGAGGCCCGCGCACCACGATGAAGAGTGGCCCCCGCTTGCCGCAACTAGAGAAAGCCCTCACACAGAAACAAAGACCCAACACAGCTATAAATAATAAATAAATAAATAAATAATAAACCCAAAAGTTAAAAAAAATAAATAAAGCCAGTTAAGTAAATAGCCCATTAGAAGATTGTACTATCATTTAGGAATGTGTTCAGCTGCACGTAATACCTTAATCAAACATGGACTTGACTTAACCAGATACGTTTCCATGTGAAAAGAAATCCAAGGGCGGGTAGTCCCAGACATCTAAAGCAGTCCCTGCAGTGAGAAAGGCCACAGATACCGTTCATTTTCCTGCTCTGTCAGCCTTAACATTTTGCTTCATTTCTGTTCTCACAAGAAGCCCGCTGCTCCTCAAGGCTCAAAGGTGAATTCCAAATGGACAGAGGAGACAAAGCGAAGGACACGGGCAAAACAATGTACAGACTAGTTGACTTCTCTTTTAAATGGAAATGACGGCCTGGAAATTGTACCCCGTAGACTTGCCCTTCCATCTCATTGGCTGCTACTGGGTCACATGACCACACACATCTGCAAAGGAGTCTGGGAAGGTAAGAATTTTTAACTGGGCACACAGTTACTCTGAGAAAAATCAGGGTTCTGGTAATAAGAAAGATAGAATGGCTATTGGGGTGGTAATCAGCAGTGACTGCCATAAGTGTGGTAAGTGCAAGAAAGCAAGATTTAGGAAATACTAAGGGAACAGTTAGGAGAGGCACATAGGCTACCCTTGAGCAATAAGGGGGGAGGGGAGCCCGCCAGACATGTCAACAGAGACTTGAAAACAAAATTGATGGAAAGTTACCACATGTGTATATTTAAGAGCAGTGGGGTGTGTGTGTGATAGCACACAACAACAGAAGGAGATGATGCAGAACACGTTACAGAACACACTCAAAATAACATGGGAAGACACTAACTGGCCAAAAGCTTTCACTGTATGAAACACCTTGTGACACTCAGCAGCAAAAATCACACACTGCTGCCTGCCAAACCCTATTGAATGAGAGCATATAATGTAGCATGCAGATTATAGGGGAATGTATTTATATCCTATAATATACTAGGAAGGAGGGCTATATATGAATATACTTTTGAAAATGTGTCCCAAAATTAGCATTATAAAAAAAATCTGTGCTAATTGATGTTTAATGAGTCCTGTCCTTAAAGGAAGGTTCTTATTCATCAAGAGATTGTTTGCCAATGACACCCCACACAGGTGAATAGTTGGGAAACCAGCAGCTTCAGAGTATAGTTCTGGGTATGTGTAAAGCACAGGTACAAAGTAAAATTAAGTAATGTACTACAAATATTCATTTGAAACAGCTTTTCTCAGATGTGACCAGAGAGTAGACCATTTGTTCAGAAATATCCACACACTGGAAGAATTTATCTGAATGGCTTAATAAAATTTTCCAAAGGTAATATTTAACAATTTAGTGTTTTTTTAAAAACAGCTTTATTGAGGTATAATTTACATACCATAAAACTTAGCCATTAGCCCCAAAAGTTCTCTCATGTCCATTTTGATTTAATCCCTACTTTCTTACCCAGCCCAAGGCAACCACGGCTCTGCTTTCTATCTCTATTAGATTTTCCTCTTCTGGGTACTTCATATAAATGGAATCATACAACTTGTGGTCATTTACTTCTGGCTTCTTCCATTCGTCACCATGTTTCTGAGGATCATCCATGTTGCAGCAGGTATGGGTACCACATTTTGTTTACCGAGTCACAACTGATGGACCTTCACATTGTTTCCAGTTTGAGGCTGTTATAAATAATGCTGTTATGTGTACATGTCTTTATATGGACTCATGTTTTCATTTCTTTTGGAAAGAGTCCTAGAAGCAGAATTGTTGGGTCATATGGTGAGTTATTTTTAACTTTTTAAGAATCTGTTCAACTGTTTTCCTAAGAGGCTATACCATTTTATATTCCCATCTGTACTTTATAATAAAATTTCTCTACATATTGTCAGCATTTAGTACTGTCCACCTTTTTGATTATAGCCATTCTAATGGATGTGCAGTGGTAGCTCATGTCAGTTTTAATTTGAATTTCTGTAATGATTTATGATGTTGAGCATCTTTTCATACATTTATTAGCCATCTATTCAATGTATCTTCTTTGGTGAAATGTCTCTTCAAATCTTTTGACCATTTTTAAAAACTGGGTTGTCTTCCTATTATTGAATTGTAAGAGTTTTTAAAATATATTTTGGCTACAGTCCTTCACTAGATATATGAATTTTGAATATTTTCTCCCAGTGCGTGTCCTGTCTTTTCATTTTCTTAATGGTGTTCTCTAAAACACAAAATTTTTTCATGTATTATACAAATGCATATTTCTTTTTTCTTTGTTAGATTGTGCTCTTTGTGTTGTCTCTCAGGGGCTGTCTTGTTTCTTAGTAAATCTAATTTGACACTCTCTGCTCCTTGACTAGAATATTTATATCATTCTCAGTTATTGCAATTATTGATATGGTTTGATTTATATTTTCCACTTTGTTTTCTGTATCTTTTTCTTCCTTGTCGTTCCTTTTTTCCTCCTTGATTGCCTTCTCCTGTATTAAATAAATTTTGGTGTATCATTTTAATTCCTCTGTTATTTTGTTGTTGTTGTTATCTTCTTAGTGGTCACTCTAGGAATTACAATATGTGTCAGTTTATTGCAACCTACTTCAGATTGATACTAACATGATCCTAATAAAGTACAGAAACTTTGCCCCAGCAAGGCTCCATTCCCCTCCCTTTTGTTTTTATGTATGTGTGTATATAATATATATACATATACACATATATGTTTTATCTTATTGGTCCTGTTTCTCAGGAGAACTGTGATTAACACACTTTCCTTTAGTTGTTTAAACATGGTTTCCTTTAGTTCTTTGAACATATTTTTAATAGCTGCTTTGAAAGCCTTGTCTGCTAAATCCAACATCTGGGCACATTCAGAAACCGTTCTATTAACTGCAGTTTCTTCCAATTACAGGTCACACCTGTTTTTCTGTATGTCTCATATGCTTCGTTGAACACTGAACATTTTGGATAACGTATTGTAGCAACTCTGGATTCTGATTTTTTCCCTGTGATGGTAATTGTTGCTATTTCATTGGTTCTATTTATTTAGAAACTTTCCTTGGCTAAACTTTGAAACCCATCACCTCCATAGTGTGTACCTGCTATTGTTTCTGTTCAGGCTTTTTTAAGTTCTTGATCTTACTTTTAAACCTGGCATCATATGGGTTGTATCAGCATAGCTCAGTAGTCAGCTACTAGAAAGAGGATGTACTCAAACACTGGAACCAATAAGTCTATTATCTTCTGCTGATGGTAGAGGATAGAAGTGGACATTAAAAGGTTAGGCTATTCTTAAGTCTGTCCCAGCTTTTGCTTCCTGCTAGGCCCTTTCATGTATTCTGTGGATATGTGCAAAGGTTTAGGGTTGGCCAGGAGTATAGGAATAGCTTGGGCTCTCTCTGGTCTCAGCTGTACATGTACACAACCTCAGAACATGCCCCAAACATGACTGAAAACTCAGGCTAGTAGAGCTACTGACCCTCTCCACTTGCTGGTCACCAAGATCATAAGCATTATGCTGGTCACCAATAATCAGTATGTCACCCACTGCTCCAAATCACAAAAGTGCCATTCTACTGCAACAGCACCAACTGAGCCGGGAAGGGGAGAAGCTCCAGACCAGCACACCACAGACTTCCCCAGTGTTCTTGAACTTCAGCAGATTTTCAAGCATAAATTCTTCTTAAATTGCTGTATGCTGTTGGTTAATTTCCAGAATGCTGCAATGGTTGCTGTGTCAATTTCATCCAGCTTTACAGATGTTTTGGGGGGAAAGGATTTACTGACTTCCTTATTCAGCCATACCTGGAAGTCCTGCCAATAATTCAATTTTAAAGTCACACCACTGTAAATAATGCACAAAGTGTAGTGATAGCAAGGCTATGAATGTCTCATGGGGGATGTCATGATAGACTGATCCATCAATTGGGGGAGAATGGGACGGGTAAAAACAGCTGATCACATTCACATTACTATCAGTCCCAAGCATAATTTACAAGTTGAAAGGGTTGTTCTATGTCATTTATATATCTTGGCAAGTGACAACTGTTTTAAAGCACTGAACTGCAATTCTACCTGTGGATGTACATGTGTGTATGTGTATATACGTACACATATTATATATCTCAGAATATGTACATGTTCATATACAGATGCACACACACAAACATGCATACTAAAACAGCTGTATTCTCCCTTTCATGCCCATCATTATGATCATTATAATTAAACTATGTGAACTCCAGATTTATTATTAATCCAGTTGTGGTCAAATTCCAGAAATTCTAGGTACACTCTCATCTACAGAGGTAGAAAAGACATTCCAGGTATACTGTCTTCTACTTCCAGGCAGAAGAGCAAAATGGACAGAAGAATCAAATGCTAATGGGAGCCCAGTTCCTTGAAAACTAAACCATATTATTAAGTCTGAAGGTGATTTCCAAAAAGATGTCAACAGTATTTCATTAACCAAAACAGTCTGATTGGCTGTGAACACTGCTTTGTAGGGTGAAAGAGGCTAGCCTCGCCTTTCAAAACTTCCCTAAAGTGGTCAGTATCTTAAATCCACGGAAGGAAATAAAAAGCTCAAATTACCTTCAAAGCTCAAAGTGGCTTCAGCACCAATTTTTCACGCTAGATCATGAATAATGCCAGGTGGCTGAAACTCTCTGATGAGCACCTCTAGGGAAATTTGCAAAGCACGCGTTAATCTTCAACCTCTACCCAAGAGTTTTCCTTCACAGTCATTTGCCCCTTGTCACAATCATCCCTGTTACAGGGTGAGTTTAGTCACTGGGGTCACCAGCAGCAAGAGCCAAAGAGATGGTGGTGATGGGAAGGTTGATCTGAGATATGCTTGAAATATCTTTTGACAAGGACTTCTCAAGATGGCAGAGGTGAGGGTTCATTTGCTTTCCTTCTCAGAAGTTTGGAACATGCTTTCATTTTCCAGGGTGCTCCAGATTGAGGCAAGCACTGATGTGTATTCATAAGCTAATATGAATGAGCATTACCATAACGGCTACTATTTACTGAGTACTTGTCCCGTGCCTGACATCATATCCTAGCTGTTTAAAATTAACGTGAAAAAAAAATTAAATTAACGTGAGCTTTTAAATTACATTACAACACGTGTTGGTGAGAAAGGCCATTGCTCTAAGGAATATTTTACAGTCACCTTTCAGTTATACTTCATTCAAATAGATGGCACTTACTCTTCACACCAATTCTATGAAGTAGGTACTATGAATATCCCTATTTTACAGATGAGGAACCAAAAACTCAAGAGATAATTCAGTTGGCCAGTGCCAAGTCAGGCTTGGACTAATTTTATTCTACCCTCAACAATCCTGCTTCAGCCACTGAGTTCATTGCTGGGAGTCTATTAGAAAAGCACTCCTGTAGTACAACTTTGAATTAGGCAAGTTGTAATATAAAACAGGAAGAAAGATACTACCCTATAAGGACTGCCTTGAGCAATGGAGATGATGAAACCCAAGGCAGTATTTTATCTTTAACACATTTTTAAGAGGGATATGCCTTGGGTGAAAATAAAGGAACATATCAAGAGACTGGGAAAAATACTGACTTTTAATGATTTTGAAGGCAAATCCAAGCCTATATGAAAACACCCACATTACTCCCTCATTAGTTTATTCATTCATTCATTTAAATATATATTGAACACCACGTATAGGGATTTTGCTAGACTCAGGAGATACAGGTGCAAACATGGTGGCTTGCCCTAGCCTCAGCAGAGAGTGGAGGTCAAACTAACAAGTAATCAGGCTAATATAATCAGCTGTGATAAGTGCCCTGGTAGGAGAATTATAGAGCCTCATCTGAGCATGTGTGGAGGAAAGGGGCTCCAACCTTGTCTTGCCCTTTCAGAGAGAGCGTCCCAGGGGTTATGTATCAGCTGAAACCGGAAGGAGCCATCCAGGTGAATAGGGTGGTGGATGGTGTTCCAGGCAGAGGAGCATTTCAGGAAACGGGAACTTCACGAGCAGATCCAAGAGGTGAGTGGGGACGAGTATTATTCAAGAAACTAAAACGTTTGATATGGCTCATGCTTAGCATACCCACAAGTAGCAAGAGATGAGATTAGACAAAACTGGGGCTATTTTTACAGCAATGAAAGTAGAAATGCAAACTTGCCTAACCAGAAAGAGTCCCTGGTTTGGAATAATAAGCAAGAAGCAGAAAGCTTGTGAAACCACTCACTTCTGGTCAAGTTGCCTTTATGGGAATAGGGATTTTTTTTAAGCCAATGAATAGGAGAAGTTTAATATGCTCCATCCTAATTCAGGCCTGGCTTCTGACATGCCCCTCTCTTCACAGGGCATATCACAGTGAACATTGATACAGACCCTCTTCTCAAAATGAGCCAAAAATATAAAGGGAGATGCCTTCTAATACAGGATTTAATCTGGTCTTTTGTCCTCATCAAACATGACTCTCAGGAAAACTTAAAATCAGCCACCACGGAATGAGACTCTCATTTTAAGGACAATGGAGTGCCTGGAGGAGAAGAGTGTACCAGGCCAGCAGAGATGGAGAAATCGACGTCTTGGAACCATGGCTTGTTCCTAGAGACCCAGCTATGCATAAAACTCCCCTGGCTGCCAGGCAGTTTGGAAAAGGAACACCTTTGGTTGTAATATAAAGCAGGAAGAAAGATCACCACTATAAACGGACGGCCTTGAGAATGGGGGATGGATGAAACCCTTTTATGGATGTCATAAACTGAGCTTGCTCTGAGTTTATCTGTTCTGGGCACGATGGCCAGCAGGAAGTTCTCAGGTAGAAGTGGGAGCGGGCTCACCGTCTAAGTGTTACTCTCTCATCCTCCGCTTTGTCTGCCTGACACCTGCACATTTGCGGCGGGGAGGGTCTCAGTTTCAGCATTTTCTTGTCATCATTGTTGTCTTGGTACACCTCTTTCATTCCCCAGTAAATGTGAAGCCTGCTTGTCAGATATTCCCATAGCACCAACCTCTCTCCTCTTCCTCAAGATGATCGCAACTCTCATTCCAGGATTCACTGTGAAATGTGTCTTGTTTGTCCCGTGGCACTGAAGTTCCTGGAGCATGGGACCCAGTCCTTCATCTCCATCATGGACAAGCCAGGGTCTGGAACCCAGCAGCTTTCCATAACGATGCCTTTTCAGTTTTTAAATAATTAATTCTTAATTCAATAAAATGTTGCAATTCCCACTTAAAAACAAACATTTGTTCTACATCAACTACTTGCTGGACACCGTGCCAAGAATTTCCTCAAGCTTTTTCTCATTTAATCTTTACAGCAGCCCGGTATCCATCATCATTTGGAAGGAGAAGAAATCAAGGCTGAGAGAGAAGAGTGACTTACCCAAGGCCACGTAGACAAGATGGGGCAAAACCTGGATTCACACCAGGTCTTCTGACGCTAACCCAATATCCTTTTCCATCCTCATTACACGACATGAGCCTGCCCACTGCATTCTCTGCTGAAACACACGGTACTAAGAACTTCCAAGCTTTAGACAGTCTAGTTAGCTCCATGATTTTGCTATATCCGGGCACTACCCACCCTAATGTATTTATCCATCATGTTATATGTAACATTAACAATAAACTTATTTTTAAAAGAAACTTTTAGTCGATTTCTATAAGTAGAAGATAATCTTTAAAATAAGAGAGTAAAATGAAACAAAACCAAACAGAGTTCTATAACTCTAGCTAGATGTCAGAGCTTCTGAGCCCAGAGCCGGTCATTATGGACTCAGAGGGGGAAATAACCAAATCATAACAGCACCAAGCTGAGATTTTCTCTTGGACTCAATCGACAGTATCAATTTGGAATGAGTGCTCAGAACAGTGCCTGGAACATAAAAGTACTAAAAAATGATTGCTAACACATAAATGGGCAACTGATAAGTGTCAGGTTTTACCCTCCAGTGAATATGAAAGAAAGAAGGGAGAGAAGAGAGGGAGGGGAGGAGTAATAATGAAATAAGAAAAAAAATCATAGATATATATATATATATATATATATATATATATATATATATATATATATACACACACACACACACATACACACACACACACGCACATATGTGTGTAAATTGTAACTTTGTGGAATGGATGTTAATTTATTGTGGTAATCATTTCACAATATAGGCATATATCAAATCATGATGTTATACACCTAAAACTAATGCAATGTTACATGTCAACTATATCTCAATAAAAATAAAAGGAGGTGGAGAAAATGTCTGTATCACTATGAAATATGTTGTTGGTTAATACTCTCCCAGAAACCGTCTAAAACAACTTTCACACCCTCATTTTGGACATCTCACATTTTAAAACAAAACATTAAGACAGTGTTTCAGGAAGCAAATAATTGCAATTTAAAATAAAACCATATCCCTGATGTCTTCCCACAGGAGAGTAGTAGCATATTTCTTATGGAGGGAGGTGGCCCTTTCTTTAAGAAAGTATTCTGAGAGTCTCTTTGGGTAGGAAAGGGGAGGATCCTCAACCTGGGACAGATCTGCAATGAGGCCATCAAAACAAAAAGAGGTGAAAGAGAGAGGGAAGGAAGGAAGGACGGAAGGGAGGGAGGGAGGGAGGGAGGGAGGAAGGGAGGAAAGGGAAGGGAAGAAAGAAGAAGGGAGGGAGGGAAGGAAGGAAGGAAGAAAGAGAGAAAGAAAGAAAGAAAGATGAGGAGAGAGAGATCTGGAGTTTCACAGGTTCAGAGGTGACCTGCAAAAGTGGGGAGATGCACAGAGCTAGGAAACAGGGAAGATATAATGCTAATCTTGCTCACAGAACCCAGTTTTCCTTCTTTTAGTCCTCATCGCAGTTTATAGCAGCTAGAATTCATTTGTGTGTTGTGCAGTTAACCTCTCCTCCCCTCTTTAACCCTCCATTGTAAACTAAAAGCCCCCTCACATCAAGGCTGGAGTCTATTTTGCATTTACTGGCCTGTATCTAAGCATCTGGTCTAGCGCCTGATGCACAGTAGATCCTCAAAATTTGTCGACTGAATAAGCAAAGGGGAGAGTGGGGTCAGTAGCATGGCAGGAGTCCAGAACATAAGTCGTCAAGACCACCTGTGAGGGTGCCCCTAGAGAGGGAAACCAAGGCATTGGTTTAGAAAAAAAAAAAAAAGTGATGTCTAATTCTCAGATTTAACAAGTTCCCTGTGCTCTCCTCCTCCTCCATCACCCTCAAATTCTGTAAACCGTTGTTATACACCACATCTATGTAGCACTGGGACTGTGGGAGGAGGGAGGGGGTAGAAGAGGTGGAATGAATCAATTCCTGTAGAAATGGCAGGAAGATAGCAGTCACCAGAATTCTGCCCGCTTTGGAGAAGATAGGTGAAGTGTGGAACGGTCAACTCTGACTTCTTGGAAATCCAGGGGGGAGGCTGAGGGGTGGGTTCGAAGCCATTTAGAAGGCTGGCAGGGTTGCAGACAACACCCTCACCCTCGAGTCAGGTGCTCTTGGGGCAAATTAAAAGTAGAGCAAATCGGGTGGAAGAGGAACTGTACTGCTGGCTCCCCAGCAAATGACAGACAGAAACGGCATCACCTGGGGAACCGTCATGACCAGCGCAGGGTCAACAAAGGCAACAGAGTGTCAGCCCTTCGCATCTTTTTTAGAATAAATCACAAGCTATCGACACATCTCTCCCCATGGAGCCATCTGGGAAGCAGATGGGTCTACATTCCAGTATCAGCAAAAGCTATTGATTGGTACTTATTAAGTGCCCACATGCTCCTGGTGCTGGACAAACGATCCAGTTCCGTTTGTCAAAGCTCTCAGTTAAAAAAGAGTAGCAACATTAATATAAATACCAGGTGACAGTCCCAAAATGACCCTTAGAGGCTACATGGGAGAAGCACTCTGATAATTCAAAAAACAAGCCATTTGCAGCCACAATCCCTTCCCAAAGTGACAGTCAAGTGGCTCAATATCCTGATTTACAAAGGACACTAAAAGCAAAAATGCTAAGATATCTATTGAACAAAACACTTTAACTCTTTAAAATACAGTAACAAGCAGTAGTTTAGCTTCTGTGCTACCAGGTAAGGGTTACATCTCCCCAAGAGTCACAAGGAGATTTGTACTTTTTAAATTCCCCTATAAAGGAGTTTCAAAAGGAAGAAGATTTCCTCCAAAAAGAAGGTAAAATTTAACTTTTCTTAAGCTATAAATGTTTAGTAACAGATGTGGGGAAATGGTGGGTACGGGAAAGGGGTAAATGGAAAAACTTTGCCATTTGTATTCAGCTGCTTTGAGGGGCATCATGACATCTAGAGGAAAAACAAAAACCAAAAACACCACCTCAAAATTCAAAGATTGGTTCCTAAACTGTAAGTCATTTCTAGGAATAACTTCCCATTAATCCCAGGAAACATTTATATCTATGAAGCTTGAACGGCTCTTCCATCAATTTATTGGGGATTTATAATAAGGGAGCTGTCATCTTCCAACAAGGAGATGATATGCCCGTTGATTCCATTTCTCTTTCTGGCACATGAGGAAATGGTGAGTAATGCTTCTTGCCCTGTGCGGAATGAATCACTAGTGACATAAACACTCCTCGAGCCTCACAATGGAGAACGCTGGTGTTCTTCTTGCCATTCCCTTCTCTGGCAGCTGATCAATGACAACATGTAAATGTGCATCCAGGACAACCCGCCCTGTCTGCCAGCCCTACAGGAGCCCCTCCCTCCAGGATCCCTTTGTGCACTGGTGACAGAGCAGCTTGATGTACGGTCTCCATGATGTGTTCCACCTCATTAGAGGACAATCCTTTGCTCAATTCTTAATGGACTTTACAAATTGGTCGTCCTCCCTCTGGTGCGAGATTATTATAATTTTATTATTCATTCCAGGAATTAGTTGCCAAGAATGACAACATGATCGGTACCACTGACAGATATGAGGAACATCTCCCGTGACAGCTTAGGAAGGGGACCATCTGAAATCATGTTTGATCTTTAATTAGGAAGCAATGATTGGCCACTTTTCAGCAGGAGACGCGAAACGCTGCAGCATCGGTGCCCTCTGATCTGAGAAGCCTGCAGGCCCCTCAATGCTAAAGGCAGAAATTAAGCAAGCTGATGCATGCTAAACAAAGCCCTCACTGTGCCAGCTGGAATATAAAGGTCAGATGTTAGTCATCGTCAACCTCAGTGACGCTGTGAGCCAGAAGATCTAGACTCAAATTTTGGACCTGACACCAAGCTGTGTGGGCAGGTCATCTATTCTATTCTGGTGTCAGTTTCCTCATAAGTCAGACTAGAGGGGCAAAGCAATGCCATGAAGTTTTTTCAGTTCCCAGACTCCATCTATGGCTGACATTTTTGGTTGTCAACACTCAACCCCAACCATTTACTTCTCCCTTCTACTCTGTAGGCAGATTCCACCTCCCACAACAGAGACTAAAAATGTCAGATACTCAATTTCCCACCCTTCCTGGCACCAGGGGTTGTCGTGTGATGCAATCCTACCAGTGAACATAAGTGGATATCTGCAGGACCAGAGAGATATCTCAGATTAAAAAAGAAAGTCCGTGAGAAAGAGAAAAAGAGACAGATGGAAGAGCAAGCGGGGCATGCTCGTCTTCTCCCTCCTTCAACAATGGATGATGACAACTTACGATGTGAACCTGAAGTGGCAGCAGGAGGGGAAGAGTAAGAAAATTGCAGAGACAATGACCAAGATCTATGGCATTATGCGTTGGCTGAACCAACCTTGGAATTCTATACCTCCTGACTTCTTGTTATAAGAAGAAAAATAAGCCCAAACCAATTAAGCCACTTTTAGGTGCTATTTTCTTTCTTGCAGCCAAAAGCATCCCTGATGATGTATTATCCCAGGTCATCTTTGCCTTTTTTTTTTTTTCGTATTTTGGGCCACTGCTGACAGCTGCATGTCCTACTCTGATGGACGTTAGACTGGCCACAGCAAGAGGCCCACATGACCACCAGGAAAGGCTTGAGGGAAATGACCAGTCCTTCTCGGACCCTCAACCTAAACTAAGACCAGGAAGTTACTTTTCCATCCCCTCCCCCATAAATTAGTTCCACCTCAGCGGTCTTCCCAGTCTGCTCAATACCTTAGAACCTTCAACTGCTGAATTTAACCTGAAGACTTTGCCTCTAGATTAGAGTTAAATCTTTCAATGAAAAAAAAAAATCCTTAAGGAAATATCTTTAGAGATGATGATTGATCTGAATAGATAGAAAGTTTTACAAAATAACATTAGTAAATATTACAAAAGAGGAGAATTTGAAGTCTGCTGGAAGAAATTTTGAAAAATTATTTTTTGAACTATCTCACCACTTTTAAGGGTCGACTCCAGACCCAAGATATGCAGAGATTATTAGAAGGATTTAAACGTCCTACTTTACTGCTGGATCACAGAAATCATGACTTTTGTCGCCTAAATGTTCTTTGAAATGCTGAGCTTGCAAACTTTGCCCTAAAAATGAATAACACCATTCTGAGTAACTCAGACAAAGGGTCCGTTGTAGCCTAATTTCAACATAATTTTCACTTGTTCTGTGATAGCAAGAGAGGCTCCACGACAGCCCTTGTTTCTGATTAGTTTCCGAGAGCTAAGGAGACACTTAGAGCTGAATTTATGGTCACTGGATGCTGTCTGAGCTTTCTGCTCCGTACCAAAGCTATGGAGGCTGGAAGCAAATGTCACTATGACAACCATTTATGTGGCTAAAATGGAAAAGCAAGATTTGATGGAAGGGGGGGGGGAAATGCATGCACCTATAACTCTAAAATATATGGCGAGTTTTATGTTTAGTTTTTTTATTTTTTTAAGGCTAACCACAGCACCTGCCCCCTCCCCTCCCCTGCTCCTAGATGTGTCTGTGAATAAAAGGGGCCATAATGAAACCATGAATAATAAGTAAAGGGCTTCAGAAATAATACCACGGGGTCTCCAAGTATTCTAATTTACATCCTCAAGCAACATACACATGTGTCCTAACTAGCCTTCCTTCAGAGGACATTCATTTGCTCTTTCCCACTGTTTGTTCTGCCCGGCCCCTGCATTTGAAATATGTTTTGCCAAAACCCCTACAGCAAAATATTCAAAGTGTCTCAAAGCTCCCTTTTTAAAACAACAGGTAAAACAAGTAATGAGCTATTTCCATGTGTGCTTGGCCAGGTCTGCTAATGACAAACCCCAAACTGCCTTTGAGGAATTGACAGTCTCAGAAGCCCCTTGCCAGTCAGCTTTATTCTCCTGGAAACCCTGAGAAGATGCCAGTGAAAAAGACATGCAAGTGAAAACCAGGGGATTAATGTCCACGGCTTTCTTTGCCATTCTCTTGGTCTGGGTTTCAAACACTTAAGTCTTCAGGATAAGGAGAGCCTGCCATAGGCTAATGGTACAGAATAACAATACTATGTTTAAAAAAAAAAAAGTTGTTTAGGCAGGTTTTAATGTAACCTGAGCAATCCCAAGCCTCGCCAGCATGAAAGCATAAATGAAATTACACTTATATCTGAATTACACTGGCTCTTCAGACCCCACTTCAAAATCTCTCACTATTTAGGGAAGTCCTTTTGATGTGTCTTTCTCTCTGGCATCCTGGTTGGCACCTGCTGGGTGAAGGAGCCCCACCCTGCCCAACCCTTCTCCCCTTCAAGAAGGCTGTTTCCCTTCCTGGGTTGCAGTCTCCTTAAGGCTCCCAGAGATGAAACACACACGGTTTTCAAGGGGCACACAGCATCAAGCAACCCTCGGTCTTTGCTGTTCTAAAGCCATACTGAGTTCCATGAAGAAAAGGAAACGATGTCCCTTTCCCTCACTCGGAGTCCTGCTCTGTTACCAAGGTGCAGCGCAGCCAAGCTTTGGCCCTGAATCTCAAAGTCCTTCTCGAAAACAATTTCTTCAGATATCTGCCGCAGGCCGTTTCGGTTTAAAGGTCGGACTCCGTTTTTGAGATTGAGCTGGAAAACAATTCTCCCCACCCTCAAGGTGACCAGGCACTAGATTTCCTCCCCTGGGCCATGGTCTGCACCCCCATACCTATTCTAAAGGCAGCAATTGGTGGTGGTGGTGATGTAAACTGGTGCAGCCACGATGGAGAACAGAGTGGAGGCTCCTCAAAAAACTAAAAATACAACTACCATACAATTCAACAATTCTACTTCTGGGTATATATCCCAGGGAAACGAGAAGAGGTTATCAAATATAAGCACTCTCATGTTTACTGAAGCATCATTTACAATAGCCAAGATAGGAAAACAACCTAAGTGCCCATCAACAGATGAATGGATAAAGAAGATGTGAGATATATATATATATACACACACACACATACATATACAATGGAATATTACTCAGCCATGAGAAAGAAGGAAATCCCACCATTTGCAACAACACAGATGGACCTTAAGTACATTATGCTAAGTGAGATAAGTCAAAGAGAGAAAGACAAATACTGTATGACACCTCATATATGTGTAATCTTGAACAAAAGAAAGTAGAATGGGTTACCAGGGGCTGGGGGCAGGAGAATTGGGTAGATGTTGTTTAAGGGCTTATACTTGCAACTGGTGGATAAGTAAGTCCTGGGGACCTAATACATAGTACACTGATTAGAGACAACAAAACACTAAACTTCCTAAGAGACTAGATCTGAATTGTTCTCATCACTAGAACAAATGATAATTACGTGACATGACAGAGCTGTTAGCTATTGCTACAATGGCAATCATACTGCAATATAAATGTATCAAGTATGTTGTACCCCTTAAATTTATATGTAAATTATATCTCAATTTTTTAAAAAGACAACTATTGGTGTATTGCTTCCACCCTCTGCTGTGGGAAACAGCTGCCCATAGCTGGCAGCCCTGTTCCCACTGTGTGGCATTTCCTGCCTGGCCAGAGCTTCATTGTACAGGGGAAGACTTCTTAACCAAGCTGGGTTTATTCATATTCTCTCTCTTTCTCTCAAGCCAGGGAAATATGATGACAAAGAGAGTCACCTTCATCTCCAACTATGATGTAAGTAAGCAAGTTTTTTTTTAAGATTGCCAGGGAAGCTCTCTGGTTCTGTATCCATGACATGAGCTGAGAGCTTAAATATCTGAGCGTGTCATCCTAATCGTCATCACGATTGCCATTACAGTCAAGGACAGAAGTCACTTGGACCCCTGATCCTTGCTTCAGAAGGTACCACAAATTACGACGTGACTGGTTGTATTTCCAGCAGTGCCCAAGCCTTAGGGCCCCATGAAACAAATCCCCAAACCCATCTTGGAGCATCAGTTTCTTAGGACTGCTCCTGGTACCAATGTCCATATCATTCAGGGTCCAATCAGGAGACAGAAACTATACCAGGGTTTTTTGTTTGGTTGCTTGGCTTTGTAACAGAGAATTTAATAAAAATAGGCGTTACCTAAGGATCAGATTGTTAACTTTAGAAAGAACAAAAAGGGAACATTAAGCTACCACTTAGGGAGAAAGCTACCACTCCCAGGACTGCAGGAACCAAGGGAAGAGGTTGGAATTATTAGAACTTCAGAGCTTAGAGAAGGTTCTCTGCAGAGCTGAAAATGCAGATCTTTGAGGATGAGGTACTGCCAGGCCGGTGCTGTTAACTCTGAGCTTAAAGGAGGGGTTCCCACGGGGCTGGGACTCAGATATCCAAGGAGAGGGCACTGGCGGCTAGGACCAGTGTCTGAGAAGGTACAACGTTGGCTGATTCTGACAGCGCTGGGAAAACTGCAGATGAATTCCAGTGCTGCTACGAGAAGGAAATGCCGCTGCTGGAATGAAGAAGAATGACTGGGTGATGCTCACAGGAGTAAAATAGCTTCCAGTACCCTCTAATTCCCCACACTGGCAGAGCCTTCTAGGAAGCAGTTGACCGAAGCAGAAATGTGGTTTGTAGTGTCCCAAGCCTCACAAAGCAGAATAGAGAAAGGTGGGTTTGGAGCTGAGAAACAATAGCTTAATTACTAATGATGTAATTAACTAATGACATAAACCACACAAAACAAGAATTTTAAGAGGCAGAGGTGAGAAAAGAAGAGACGTCTGGGCTGAGAGAACAGCATAAGCCAAAACAGAGACCCAAGGGCAGCTGTTGGTTGAACCTGGCTGACATATTGGATTTGTGGGCGTGGAGGGCAGAGGAGAGAGAAAGTAAGAAAGAAAATGGAAAAGTAGATTGCAGTCCTACTGTGGAGGGTCCTCGGTGGCACGTGGAGTTGTTAGAGCATTTTCCTACAGTCATTTGGAACCCAAACATTTTTAATCAGGAAGATAAAATGATCAGAGATAGGTTCTACACTGATGGCGGTAGGGAGAAAGGAATTATCACTTTTTCCATCTTTTAAAATTGCCACTGAAGCAGCCAAAAGATAGTTTTATTTGAGCTGTATCAACCATTCTGCATGGGCTTTCCAGGACGAGCCACAGTGTTCAAATGAATGCTTTTTAAAGGAAGGTTGGGAGGAGGGGGACAATTTCTCCTGTCCAAAATTTCAGTACCCTCATTGGCATGCTACCAGGTTTAAAATCACAGATGTGCTTATCAACTACAAGAGGAAAGATAGTAACTTTACACGGGAGAAACTTGGCAAACACCAACGTGCCAAGCTGCGATCAAGGAAAACCTCACCTGTAATGAGACATATCAATATCATGAACCCCTTCATATAATTCACTGAGAAGGATACAATATTTTCGTTAAATTCATGCCCAAAATGCATAACCTCCGTTCAATCATGAGAAAGCATCGAACAAACCCAAATTGAGGTTTATTTATAAAATAAGTGACCGGTACTCTTCAAAAGTATCAAGGTCACAAAGACAAGGAAAGATCAAGGAATTGTCCCAGACTGGAGGAAACTAAGGAGAAATAACAACCAAAGGCAACATGTGAGACTAGATGGGATCTTGAAACAGAATGAGAGCATTAGAGGAAAAATTGGTGAATTTCAAATAAGGTCTGTAGTTCAGTTAATAATATCATACCAATATCAAATTCTTATTCTTGATAATAACACTGTGGTTATATAAGATGTTATGCTAAGGGCAAGTAGAGTGAGCGGTATCAGAGAGTTCCCTACAGTATTTTTGCAACTTTTCAGTAAATCTAAAATGAGTTGAATATGAAAGATTTTTTTTGAAACCACAATTTACATGGGCTGGAGTCCCATGGGATTTCCAGCCATAATCATCACAACAAAGGCTGGGTAAATAGATGACTCTGAAGCGACTTTTCTGGAAAACAAAACCTGGGAGCCTGCTGTCACACACAGCACACCAGACAGGTAGGATGTTATTTAAGACAGAGCACTGGGGGAAGAAATATCTCACAATGGGCCACAGTGAAAGAGAAGTGAGAGGTTATCAAAAACCAACACTGTCTGCTTCCTAAAAGAGTCAGGGACCAGCCCAGTTTACAAGATGGAATAATAAGCCTCCTTCAACCAACCCACACCTCAAAACCTGCTCCCAGGACCAGTCATCATTGCCGCCCCCCCCACACCCCGCACATCCACGTAAATCAATCATCAAGATCCTTCGACTCCGTCTTGACATTCTTCAACCCACCACCGCCTCTCCCATTCAGGTCTTCCTTCAACAACGGTCTATGGCTCTTCTGTTGTAAGATGACCAAGCCAACTGGCCATTAATGGTTGCCGAGCTCTCTTAGTGACTATGGGTAACGTCCAATGTTTAGACATGGCTGAGAACCACAGGTCTCCTCAAACCCCTGTTCCTAGCCAGGTGGTAGGTCACAATTAAAGCAAGTCTCACGCTGAATTCCACCACCCCTACAAACGTTTACAAGCAAGCAGGTCCCCAGAAAATCAAACCACCTGGGCCTACGCAGAGGGAAATTAAGTCCCTGTTCTCAGGCTTTTTAGGTGCTTTATAAAGCACTTTGCATAGATGCACCCTGAGGTAAATACAACAGTGTTCTAAAGGCAGGTTCAACTCTGTGTAATTAATTCAGGCAACAGAATTCTCCCTTGAACAGAAGACTAGAACCCTTCGGATTTCTAGACCTTTATTAACCTTATTTTTAAACCCCGACAAAGACACTTTATTGACCACACTTTAGTCAGGCTCCTGAACCTTTTCCTAGACCCCTTGTAAAATCCAGTTTGAGCAAGAACCCTGCTGAATTAGTTTAATCAAAATTCCCCACACCTTCGATAACCGATCACCCTCAATATCTGACCAGTTTCCTCGTCCTCCACCATTCCCCCGGTGATGTCTGATTACCTTGGCCTGTCCTCGGCAAGAATCCCGTTAGTTGGTTTAGCCAGAATCCTCTGGACCCCATATGTTTCCCTCTTAGTAATTTCCCATCCACTGACCCCCATCCTGCTCCTTTGGTATAAATCCCCACTTTCTCATGTTGTATTCGGAGTTGGGCCCAATCTCTCTCCCACACTGTAAAATCCCATTGCAGTGGACACTACCCACCTGTCATGATGGTCCTGAAGAAAGCCTGCCTCACCATCTGTAACAAGTGTCATAAGTAATAAAACTTATTTCTAATGTCCCTTATGTAAATTAACAGACCCAATGGTGCATATTCAGATAGCGATACCTGTTGGCTGCCCTGGAGTGTTGGGTCCATGATTACATTAAGCCAAACATTAACTATTCCTAAAGTAGAATATAAAGTTGACTTAAACCCACATGGAAAGATATATGAAATTGTCAATACTGATGTATTGATATTTACAGTAAACTATCAAAGATATAACTTCTACATTCTAGTAGGTTCTGGGAATACTGGATGAGCTAAAATAGACATGCACCCTGTCCACATATAGCCTAGAGTTCAACAGCACAGGCAGACACCACGAACACATTTGCCAAGAAATATACAATTAGCCAGATGTGTGCTCTGGCTGTGTGTGCTCACAAGAGATGTGTGCTCAGAAGGACTGAACACCAGTCTAGGAGAACCAGTAACAAAGAATATGGCCTTGAATGCGGAATCAAGGAAGGCTTTTTTGAGAATGCGATAAAGGAGCAGAAATCTGAAACATTAAAAATACTAGGTGAAGGGGAGTGGCAAGGCGGGCAGAGGGAACAATCTGGCAAAAGCCCTACAAACAGCTGGTGGCAGGACAGAGGGAAGCCCAGTTTGGCTTGAACAGAGAGAACCATATTCAGACTTAATCCCAACTGGTTGCCCATCTCTGCTGTCCTTCTCCATCTATCCCACTGCACACACCAGAGTATTAGTCATGTGCATGCCACACTTCCGTCATGATTATATCCCATTCCACTGTGCATTTGGGATTTTTTCTTTAAAGAGACTGACTTTTTCTCTTTGCACAAAAATGTGAACAGAAATTTTGTATCCTCTCTCTCAGCATAAAACTAGTATCGCTTGCCATGAAGAAAGGTAACTCCAAAATGCAATATGATACAAATTACATTAATTTCAGGCTAGAGATGGTCCCAACAGAAAGCTCTGAGCCTCAGGTCTGTTCTTTAGCTAATAAGGTAGATGTGCAAGTGTTAGAAAAAGTGTTAGAGAACAGCACTCTACATTGAGACTTTATCCTTGATTTCACAGAAGGATTCAAAGAGAAGCCAAAGACGACTCGCATCTCACTCTGTAAGACAGTATTATTTAACACCTTGTCTGCCAAACACCGAAAATTGTCTCAGACTTACTGCCAATTTGGGTGTATGTGTCACATATTGAGAAGCAGTCCTTCTAAGTAATATTACAAGAGACCAAAAATGAGAGGCATGAGGAAGCAGGCATTGTTCTCCCAGACTGCAGACAAGGGAGCTGAAGTGCCTTGCACAAGGTCACACGAGTAGAAGGTGATAGAACCAGACTTGGTAGTCAAGGAGCCCAACTCTAGAACTTCTGATCTTCATAACAATAGACTGTCATATTGTACTACTTGGCTGAGAAGGAGGAGGAGGAAGGGAGAGAGGAAGGAAGTCAGCCTTAATTAACATCCACCTGCTGTACTTCCTCACTGTGTTGCTTGACTTCAATCAGGCCAGAGAAGTCAGAGTATAATGGTTTCCACAACCTGGTTCCAACGCCACTCTGTAGACACAGAACCATACCTCCTACCTGGGCTCCCAGCAGAAAACACTACTGGCTACAGCATTCTTACCACCAAGCCCAACTGCAACCTCAGAATCCTTCTCAACACTGCACTCCGTGAAGCCTCTAAAAAGTATCAGAGCAGGCACTTGAGATGCAGTCTATTGCTCATTCCTCTTCTGGTTTATCCCCATCCTAGCTCACCAATAGTCCTTGATGTTAATCTATCAGTACTTGGTTAGATGAAGAAAGGAAGTAATAAGCAGATGATTAAGAGCTGTTTTTATCTCATAGTTTTCAACACATAGTCTGATATTGGTTTCTAACTATCACTCTGCAATGTTTTTAAATCCCCCACACCATCTAATCTTCTTCAATGGCAGCAGGTTCCGTCCATGGTGATCTGCCCCACTAGGTCTGTAATACAGAGGAACTGTTTCAGTTGTAGTGCCTTCCCAATTAAGGAGAAAACAGTTGATTTGCTGCTTCTTTCAGCCTGGATTTTCAAAGGGAAGATACCGGGGGTTGGGGAGGGGAATAGGGCAAAACAAGTAAGTCCCAAGTTTGTTCTGAGATCATTCAAAATGCAGCCTACAGGCTTTTATACTTTCTACGTCTGTGGTCCAATGTGGTAAAAGATTCACAAAGAGTTTCCCGGACATCCCACATCACAGCCTTAGTTACACTGGGTGAGCATGCTTGCTCACTTTGCAAGTCGATGAATTTTTCAACATCTTGAATCCCTTGTTGGAAATCTCTCAAACATCAGCATCTCTATGACAGCATCTCTCCTCCCAGCATTTCTAGTCTGACACGGCTTTATGTTTATAACACTTTGCACAACCTGAAATTGCATTATGTTTTTGTTCACTTACTTGTTTATTGTCTGTTTGCCCCAGGAGACTATCAACTCCTTGAAGACAGGCATCGTTTCTGTTGTAAATACATCTCATCCCCAGTGTCTAGAACAGAGCACAGCACATATAGTGTCTATATATATATAT
This sequence comes from Balaenoptera borealis, assembly GCF_965194805.1. NCBI lineage: Eukaryota > Metazoa > Chordata > Mammalia > Artiodactyla > Balaenopteridae > Balaenoptera > Balaenoptera borealis. The sequence continues at coordinate 21,704,262 of NC_138869.1, forward strand.
ACACAAGGGAATGAGGGAGAGACTGCACGAAGGACGGCAAGAGAGTGTGAAGACAAGCACAGCGATTAAGACTGTGGACGCTCCAGGTTGGCTGCCAAGGTTTCATGTGCAGCTCCACCACGTGGCCTGCTGCCCAGCCTCCTCAGGCTTCAGTTCTGTCTTCTGAAAATGGGAATAATATGACCTACCCCAAAAGGCTTTGGGGAGGACACCCCCAGCCCTGCCTGTCCCAGTGAGTCCGTTACATGAGGATTTCCCAGGAGAATTTCACTGAATTCTAGATACAGGAAGATGTGTAGTGGAGAAACCTGGGCATCAAAGATCTCCCTCAAAGGGAAGGGTTAGTTAGGAAGTCTGGGATTGTCATGTACACACAGCTATATTTAAAAAGGATAACCAACAAGAACCTACTGTATAGCACAGAGAACTCTGCTCAATGTTACGTGGCAGCCTGGATGGGACAGGAGTCTGGGGGAGAATGGATACATGTATATGTATGGCTGAGTCACTTTGCTGTGCACCTGAAACTATCACAACATTGTTAATTGGCTATACTCCAATATAAAATAAAAAGTTAAAAAAAAAAATCTCCCTCAAAGAAGATTCAGGAGGAAAATGGGGAGATTTTCAAGCTCAAGAAATCTGTATCCTCTCACTTTATTTAAGCTTTACTGAGATGTAACTGATATATTTTAAAACTACACATATTTAATGCATATAATTTGATGAATTTGGACATATACCTACACCCATGAAACCATCACTGTAATCAAGGTAATAAACCTATCCATCACCTCCAAAAAAAAAAAAGACTTTGGGGAGGAATAAGATGAACTGATATAAGTAAGACCCTCAATGCCTGGTACAAACTAAGCACTCAGTAAAATGTAAGTTATTTTTAAACAAGGCTTTAACCAGCCCTTCAAAAAATCCAATTCATGGAGAATCATGACAAGATCTCAGCACACAATGTTTTTGTTCTTCCTCCTACAGACATCTAGAATAACAATGTCTAATGAAGCTGATGCCACTGACGTTGGTTTACAAGCTTGGAAACCTTCTTGTGATTCTAATACCTCCTTAAAAGAATTCCTTAGAATATGAGGTAGTGTGGTAGGTGAAATCCACCTGGATGCCTTCGAATTTTTTTTCTCTGAGCCTCTATTAAAGATATTTGTTTTGGGCTTCCCTGGTGGCGCGGTGGTTGGGAATCTGCCTGCCAATGCAGGGGACATGGGTTCAGGCCCTGGTCCAGGAAGATCCCACAGGCCGCGGAGCAACTAAGCCTGTGCGCCACAACTACTGAGGCTGCGCTCTAGAGCCCACGAGCCACAACTACTGAGCCTACGTGCCACAACTACCGAAGCCCACGCACCACAACTATCGAAGCCCACGCACCTAGAGCCCGTGCTCTGCAACAAGAGAAGCCACCGCAACGAGAAGCCCGCCCACTGCAACGAAGAATAGCCCCCGCTCACCACAACTGGAGAAGGTCCACGCACAGCAGCGAAGACCAAACGCAGCCAAAAACAATTAATTAATTAATTACAAAAAAAAAGATACTTGTTTTCCCAGCTCGAGAGATTTACTCTTGATCATCTTCAACTTGCACCAAGTTCCACTAAATCTTCTCATCATCTGGATGTCGGTAAATCACACCTCAATTTGCTGATTAGGAATCCGTTTGATTTCATCACCTTTCCTATAATTATATACTCCCTATCCTATAGGTAGATCTCATTCAACATGAAATAACAAGTTCAAGGGCATGCATTATATTTTAAACTCTCTTTAACAAAACTTCAATGGCAATGAACGTCTCAGAAGTCCGTTTCTAATTTTTAACATTATAGCAACTGGCATAAATTATGAGCGTCAGAAGCAATAATAATCACCCAAGATGAAAAATGAAACATTTGTACACAGCCTAAAATACTTAGATTTACAAAAAGGAAAGCAAAAAAGTACTTTGATGTACAAAATATTTGATAATAACATATTTAAAAGAAAAGATCTGGTATAAAATTTGATTCCAATAGCCTTCTTGGCAAAGAGATTTCCTGTTACTATTTAAATGTAAATGAGTCATGAAGGTTGTGTCAGAAATATTTAACTCAAAACCAGACCCAATACGGCAAGAAATACAGAGAACAAAGCCCAACCAAACAAGCTGAAATAAAAATGTTTGAGTGTCCAGATTTTGATAACTTTATGCAGTTAGAAGCAGAGGGAAGAGATAAATGGGTACAATTAAGATACTCTACATGCCATCTATTAAATATTGTGTGACATGCAACTGTATGGATTTCTAGCTTAACCAATCACAAATTTAATCAGAACATTTAACACTTTTGTCTCGATGGTGCTTTGGAGAATTCAACTATCGATTTAGACATATTTATGTGTCCTTTCACAACAATCCATTTTAAGAGACTTTGATTTTTTTCAAAGAAGAAGAAAAAGGACATTTAATTGTGGCCTCTATGTCCTAACGAGAAACATAAGCTTGAAGTCATATCTCTGTTCCAATCCACTGAAGCAGACATGCAATTTAAAAGAATTTAAAAGAATTAATCACAGATGCGAGAATGCAGTCTACAGAGACTTTTACTTAACCAAATATTAATGCAATTTATTCAGCTAATTCTACTTGTTTGAAAGGAAAATGTCCATGAAGACTTGCAATTGAAGATGAACACTAGAATTTGTTCAAGAATAAGAACAAAAACCACAACAATAGCAATGACCGTTTATGGAACAGCTACTAGGTGCCAGGCACTGTGCAAAGAGTTTTACCTGCAAAATCTTATCTATCGAAGACAACCCTGTGATGTGTAGGTATTGGGGTCAATTGGATTATTTCACTGCCTTTTCCATGTGGCTTTCAATGCCTCCCCCTACAGGAGACAGAGTGTATCTATTTCACCCTATTGGAAGTAGGTTTGGCCAGGTGATTTGCTTTAGCCAACGCAGTGCTACCAGGCATGATTATGGTGCCATGAAAGACTTTCAGTGGGTCTGCATCATTTGCGCTGGGCATTTCTCTTACCTTCTTCCGTGAGAGAACATGCCCTAGGCAGCTGCCAGTGCCAGAGTTAGAAATGCACAAGGATCAGAACCCAACTGGTCTAGAGTCTGGGTGAACTTCAACCAACCCACAGGCCCACAAGCAAGAAAAATGCATGTTTTCTGCTGTAAGTCACTGAGATTTTTGGATTGTTCAACACAAAGCATCACTGTATATTAAACTGATTCAGCATATTAGTTTGCTAAAGCTGTTGAAACAAAGTACCACAAATTAGGTGGCTTAAACAACAAAAACTTAACACCTCAGTTCTGGCGGCTAGAAGTCCAAAATCAAGGGGTTGACAGTTTTGGTTCCTTCTGAGGGCTCTGGGGCCTGTCTCCAAGCCTCTCTCCTTAACTTGTAGATAGCCATCTTCTCTGTATATATCTCTTTAATCATGTTCCCTCTATCTGTGTTTCTATGTCCAAATTTCCCCTTCTATAAGGACACCAATCATATTGGACTAGGGTCCAACCTAACGTCCTTGTTTTAATTTGGTGACCTCTGTAAAGACCCTTCCTCCAAATAAGGTCACTTTCTGAGGTAGCTGGAGGTTAGGACTTCAACATATGAATTTTGGAGGGACATAATTCAACCTGCAACATATAGGTACTATTTTTAATATTCAGTTTACAGATAAAGATATTGAGTTTCAGAAAAACTATCTTTTCCAAGATCACAGGGCACACAAGTGATGAGCTAAGCTTGAACCTCAACTTCTGCAAAGACTTTGCTCTTAAACCTTGCACTTCACTGCCCACCCACTACTTTATACAAAATGCCGAGAGTGACTTTCTGAAAGCTGATGGGTTGATCAATTATTCTTATGCAAACACATATACATGTGCTTAAGTACATGGTTTCCTATTTCACTATTTTACAAGAAATATCAGAAAGTCTTAAATCATAAGAATGGCTAGAACGTAAGCCCCTTCATTCATTAAATATTTCTGGAACCCCAACTATGAGCCAGATCCCCCAGAGAACAACGATGAAACATCTCATTTCCTGCCCATATGGAGCTCACAGTCAAATGAGGGTGACAGATGGATCAAACCATCGCATGTCTTACTCTGAAATCGCAGATGTCATCAGTGTCACAAAGGAGAGTTACAGGGTTCCATTAGAGTTTAAGTCAACAATCATGACCCAGCTAGAGATGTCAAGGACAGCTAAGAAAACAAGAAGGGAGCTGAGATCCCAAGCAGGAGGGGGAATCATGTAGGCAAAGGAATGGGAGAAGAACATTCTGGAGAGTGGAAAAAGAGCACATGCAGAGACTCAGTGGCAGAAGGGAAGACCCAGAAGACTCAAGGGAAAAGAAGTCCAGAGCATCTAGGGCATCAAATGTGAAAGGAATGTGGTGGGAGATGTATCTGGCAAGACAGCTACAGCTGACCCTTGAACAATGCAGGGATTAGAGGCACCAACACTCTGTGCAGTAGAAAATCCGAGTATAACTTTACAGTCAGCTCATGCATCCGTGGTTTAAACCAGCTGGGGATTCAACCAATCACAGATCATGTAGTGCTGTAGTATGTATTTATATTGAAAACAATCTGAACATAAGTGGACCCATACAGTTCAAACTCACATTGTCCAAGGATCGACTCTATTATTTAATATGATCTGCTTAGCAATCCTAGAAAGTAGGTACTACTACCAGCCTTATTTTCAGATGCGAAAACTGGGGCCCTGAGCTTTCCCCAAGGCCAACCAGCTGGTAGATGGTAGAGCAGAGGATCAAACCCAAGTATGTCTGGCTGTGGAGGCACCACACTGCACTGTCTCTCAGAGCAAAAGAAAATAGGACCATTTTTTAATGGAATAGCTTCTATAATTACCACCAACACCTAGATTATAGAAAATGCCTCTTTTTTTGCCCTACATGCATCTCATGACTACTGATCAAATACTGATGTATTTGCACTCCATTACTTTATGATTTCCTTGTAAAATATATGTTTAACCTTATAAAATTAGCATTTTTATAGGCTGAAAAATGCTCAACTACTAGCAATTTTGTATCTTAATTCACATCCTAACGTAAGTAAAACACGTGAACGGATAAGTAATCATAAATCGCGTGGGTACAGCACCACCATCCAGATGAAGAAAAGAGAATGTTCACAGTGCCCCCAGAAGACCTCTGAGTATCCCTTCCCAATGATGTGTGTGCAGGGCTGTGCCACGGCTGGGGGAGATGGGAGTGGTCCACCCTAGACGCAGACAAGAAGGAAAGGGCGCATTTCCTCTAAAAACATGGCCCACGACATGTGTCTGCTCTGGTATAGTGAGTTTCAGTTCAAGGGCAGGAAGAAAGCCAGATGAAATACTTCTTCAACAATTCCAACAGCGATTAGTTTCCTGATCATTTAGAGCAATTCATCAGAGCTTTCCCACAAGACACTTCTGGGTCTTAACGAACTATATGTTGAAACTGCTGCCCAGGAGCCCTTTTTTCAAAGAGAAAACCCCAACTTCCAGCCCCCCCAGCAGAATGAATCACCTCCACTGTGCACTGTTCCAGAGCCCATGACAGCTAAAAGGTGAGGCTGCGGACAGGTCTTTTCCACGATCACGAGCCTCTGTGCTGCTAAACTCTGTGTCAGACAACTCTTGGCGGTGGATCCAGCCAGACAGCCAGGGCACCTGCATGTTGAACTTGGCTCTCAGCTGAAGTGCACAGGAGGCTGGTTTCCAACACAGCTTAAACACAATTAACTTTTCATCGGATGCAGCCTGCCTCTCTCTGTTCCTAATGTTCCCTTAGGACCTGGGATCCAATCAAGTCCAGCCTGTGACTAAGAAAGAGAGGCAGAGAAACTGACCAAATATTGTCCAATGCTATATTACAAACCTATGCGAAAGGAGTTTAATTAAACACCACAACAATTCTTTGGGGAAATGTTTCTTTTATTAACCATTCCTGCCGAACAAAGCAGCTTTAAACAAACCCTGACTGCTTGGAGATTGTGTATGCCTGCGATTTCTTTTTTTCTTCTTAATCGGTTCTGCTTTTTTGCTTATTTGGTCATTAGGAAAATCAGAAGTGTCTTGGACCCAAGAAATCCAATTTAAGTAAGCTCATTCCACGTTGATAAATATGAGCAGATGACATTTAAAACAGACACACCAACAGGGACAGTTCTAAGTGTGAAATTGTTGTTCAGCATAAAGTATTAGCATAAACAGAGAGAGGAGCTATTTGCGGAACAACTAACGAGTTCAGGTTATTTCAGCGAAATCTATGCACAGCCCGAATGTGGGTACGACATTTATAAAAGTGGAGGAAAGGCAATTCTTTTGCGCTCTTGTGTAATAAAACCACTAGTCAGTGTCACTGATGTGATAGCACCAATTGCAAAGAGTGAAAAAGCAGAAATCGAAATAGAAGAACCACATCTAATGGGACAATGAAATTGGATTTTAAAGCATGATTGGAAAAGAGGAAATACCACTAAGGAGCAAAGACATGAGGTTATGAATTTTTTTAACTAGAAAAAAAATGTCAGAGGATATGTAAATTGAAAAGTGACCCATGAGTACAGGTGAACATTCCAAGGCCATCCAGGAAATGGGAGGCACATGATATGCGGAGTCTCACTCTTCACGAAGGTACACAGGACAAAGAGAATACGTGTGAAAATGTGTGTGTGATGCGAGTTTGCGTTTCTCAAAAATGCCAAGAAAATATGCAAAGTAACAGAGTAAACATTCTGTAAACATGGAGATTATTAAGCATGTGCTGTAACAGTCTACCCCCAACATTTTCATTACCAATATATGCACTTGTTCCTAAAGGATACATACAACGGGACCCCCTCCCTAGGCCTGCATCCTCCAGGGGACCTCTTCTTTGCCTAATCCCGGGCAAGGTACACATGGCAGACTGTATTTTCCAAGGATGGCTTCAACAACATCCTCCAACCCACAGCCTCTTTTTGCAATGAGACCTCCCAACACCCTATCCGGTGGTGGAGTATATTCCTTTATCCCCTTAAACCTGGGCAGCCTTCACCAGTGTGATGCCCCAGAAGCAACACCGCGCCAGTTATACACGTAGCCCTTCACTGGCCTGCGGGTTTCCTGTTCCTGCTCCTCCAAAGTCAGCCACTGTGAAAAAGTACAGTTACGCTGAAACCACCATGCTCGGAAAGGTCGAGCCACACGGAGAGGCCTTGCAGGATGTGGACAGAGAGAAACCAAGAATCACTGCTGGCACCGGGCATGTGACTGTAAAGGCCGTCGTGGAAGTGGATCTCCCGGCTCTGTGGGCCCAGCTGATGGCCTGTGAGTCAGACTCCAACTGCCCTGCCAAGCCCTTCACCAATTCCTGACCCCCCAGAATTCGAAAACAAAATAAAATGGTTATTTTAACCTACAAATTAGATAGTTGTCTATGCAGCAGTAGGTAACCAGAACATCAATCTTGCACATTTGAACTTCACCTTGCAAATGCATATTTTGCCCACGTTGCATTCTAAGGATTTCATCCTTCTCCGAAATTTTGAGTCATGCAACTTTTGAGAAATGGAATATTTCATGCCATATCAGTAAACAAAGGATGTCACAGTCAGCAGCAATTGCAGCCCTCTGCTGTGTGCCGGTGAGCCCTGAGGGAACTCAGGAAGGAAAGAATACCTGCCACCTAGCAGCCATCAGACTGCAGCCACTCCCTATGGTGAGCCCTGAGGAAACTCCAAGATACTGGCCCCAGATAGCTGAGGTGCATATCTAGGGAATGATTTCAGTGAGCCCAGACTCTTGCATCTTCCCATACATAAAAAAGCGCTAAATTCCTTAACTTGGGATATCTGGTTTTCTTTAATTAACGATAATCTTTTGACATTCAGACTACCCGCCCTTTGTTGCAAAACTCCTTTACATCCTAGCTCCCCTCTCGCCTCCTCCGAGCAGTTCTCTAAAGCTGACTTGAGATGCCGCCTCCCGGGCTTGAAGTTCTAAAAATTCCCACCAAATAACACATAACTCTCAACTTGTAGGTTGTGAATAATTTTTTTTAGTCAACACAATACTTCGGAAATCTCAACGTTGCCAATCACTCTGATGTTCGGTTTTCTTTTTGTTCAGGAATTGGGAGAAAATATAGGTGTTTCTCAAACCGTGTTCTGAGGACCACCTTCATCTGAACATCTGGGGCTGTTAAATATGTAGATTCCTGGGTCCCATCTCAAACCCACTGAACATTCATCTCTGACAGTAAAGCCTAAAACATGTATTTTTAAACACTTCCCTCACACCTAACATATATGCATTCTGGTCTCATGACCTTCTGAAATTCTGAGTCTGCTTATTTTCAAGGCAAATTCGAAAGTAATTCTAGAGGCATTTTGGCAGCTGCAGCAGAAAGACATCAGGCCTGCCAACGCCATGATTTCTCCTACTTCAACATACTATCTGGTGCAATCATACATGGCACAAGATGAGTCTCTCTACTCACCCTCTGCAGTTAAACAAGCAATTTATCTGTAAAATAAACTTGCTAGGTTAATACCAACAGCTCATAAGTCCACCAGCCATTCTGTCTGGAGAAGGCAACTCAGGAGTAAACTTCAGCTCAAAACAAGCTTTATCCACCAAATACAATATGCGAAATATCTGGCTACATGGTGTCGGAGATACTAGAAAGAATAGAGGAGCCCTGACCCCTGGTAACTCAATCTGGTCAGGAAAGAAGTCGTTAAGTAAACAAGAGTTCCATTATGTTGATGGTAACAAAGACGTACAAAAGAAGCATTCTGCTTTACTTGGCACCTAAGACCTACAGGTCTTGAGCAAGGGAAGGGGCTGTATTGGCAAAGCAGATGTGAGAAGAACCTTTTATTTTCAATAAGGAGAACTTCTTCCTCCAGGATAGAGCTGCCCTAGACACAGTCAACCCCTTTCACAATAGACCAGGGAGGAACAATGGTTCATTGAGATGCCCAGGGCCACACATCACCAAAGCATAGAAGTTGGTAACAAACTATCAAGGACACAGGTTAATTGTTCGGTGACTTCTGTCAACAGGATGACATCCCAAACTACTTCTGTGTAGGAGGAGTCAAATCCCAAGGAGGCAAGAGATAGTCGCAGGTCGTAAAAACAATAATAAGCAAATAAATGTCTCTAATGCCCACATTGTGACGTCAAGACTCTGTGGAGATTTTTAAGACTAGAAGAGGTGAAGAAAACGATCCCTTGAAGTCTGAAGCAAGCAAAGGCAGATCATAGCAATTCTGATCGCTTACACCCCACCCTTGGGGGGCTTACAACGCACTGAAGACTTCCAGAATTTTCCTCTAATCCTCACCATCTCTTGAGGTTGATCTAGGAAGTGTTTTCGATTTTAAAAATTGGAGATCAAGAGAGGGCTGGTGAATTGTCCAAAATCACACAACTATGGCGGCTTGAAAGCTGGAATTCCAAGGTGCTCTGACAGTCCCCCTATCTGTCCAGAGGACAGAAGTCGTAGCCGTGCCAAGAGTAAGCACTCAGAAGTGCATCACCCATTTGATGAGCAGAGTCGGTTCCAACTGATGGAGACGTACTCAGACATACTGGGCTTTGACTGGCAGAACCTCGGCCTAGAGCAGCCTCTAATAACGTCACTGTGTCCAAATCCCTTCGTCTCCCCAGGCCTTGATTTCCTCATCTGCAGAAGAGCACGCCATGCCAGAATCGGTGATAGAGAAGGCTATGTTTCTGAGAAGTTGCTTTATATGTTTTTCTCTCTGTTTTCCCCTCCTGGAAGGTAGACAGTCCCTTCTAGACTGTTTCAGGGATTTTTGTTTGTTTGTTTAATAGGAAAGAAAGCCGAAGCAGACTGATGTTGCCACCTTCTCGGTGTTTTATGAAAGCCCAATTCCAGGAAAGCCATAATGCTAGATGAGCCAAGAAACAAGAGGCTTGGAAAGGAAGGAGAACGAGGAGGAAGAGGAATCCCCCCAGACTGGGAAGAAGACAGGGGTCTCTGGGTCCTGAGAACAGTCACAATCTACATTGCCAGGAGAAGTCCCTGCTCCCTGCCTGCGCCCTGGAAGGTGGCCAGATCTCAGGAAGGATGGCTGTGTAGAGCACAGGAGGACAAGGGCCCACAGGCCACAGGTCTCCTACTTGGCCAAAGAGGCCACCCCCTTCAATGTCAGGAAAGCAAGGGTGCCACCGGAATCAAAGTTCCTGGCAGTGGACACTGGAAAACAGAAAGTAATCAATGTGGACCAAGACAATATCCTGTCACCCCAGATGTTTTGTGGTCAGTGCAGGTGAGGTAAGAAGGGGACACAACCTAAGAATGACCATGTTGCAACTAAAGTACCTTATTCACTAATTCCTCTGAAACCAGTTTTTCCTCCAGCATGGAACAGATCATTCTCCTCTGCTGAGCCCTAGAAGAAGTAGCTCACTTGCCTCAAGGAACCATCTTTGATGATAGAAAAAAGCAACACAGTAGACTCATGGAGGGAAGAGCAGATCCTGTCCCCCTCACCTCCCGCTGGCTCTAAAGCATCTGCTCTTTGGCTACAATGACAAAGCGAGCCCTTCGGTGGCAAAGTCCACCATTCAAACAATTCACCACCAAGTCATCACCAATTCCAAGAGACAACTGAGTTGGGTGTCACTGGTCTCCTTGCCTTAGGCTACAGTGTTAGCCACCGAACATTCTAGGGCCTCTTTTCTGCTCACCTAACAAGGAAGGAGATGGGGCATACAAAGCTGTTTCATTAGGACCACCAAAGAATTTTTATGAGCAGCTCCATCACATTGAACTAGCTCCTTTAGCAAGAGAAAGGAAATCTATGTCAGAGGTTTGTCAGCCTTTGATGGATGTTTTCATTCTCTGAGTGTTTCTGTCGCTCTCCTTATGTGGCCGGGCCATGATGGGGAGTTTGAGCTTATTAGATGCCGTACTCCACCTGCCGCCATGTCCTGCAGCTGTGATATTGTTGTCGGAGCCCAACCCCAGTCTCCGCAATTGCATAATTCCACTGAACAGAAAGGACTGACAAGTGTTTCAGGGTGGGGGTTCTCTAATTTGACTTAGAAAATCCTCAGCTTTTCACTTGCTGCTGGTCTGAAATATCAAGAAGTACTGAGAAGAAATCAATTTGTTTGTGATTTGGCCAGCCAGGTTACCAATGGCTTGTTCTGTGCTGAGCAGGCTTGATTCAGTCATAATCAGTGATCAGAGGGGCTACGAGATTAGGGCCAAGAAACACACTAGATATTAGCCAAGTCTTTGGTTCTAAGATCCTACACAAAGTCCTTTTTATCAAAGTTGCTTTACTGTAATATTTTCTGGTTATTAAAACAATATGTTCTCCTTGAAAAAATCAAAAAGGTACGTATTTTTTAACGGCTATAATGTCACTCATAGCCTCTGCGGCAGTTTTTATTTTCTAAAGATGGCTATAAACACACACACACAGCACCCCTCAAGCTCTTCTTACACTGTGATATGGATACTTCACATTGAGAATCCATGTTTCCTCCCCTTGAAGCTACGTGGGTCTTTGAAACTGCATTGATCACTTAAAATTCAGTGCAAGTGATGCTGTATAGTTTCCAAGGATTGGTCATAAAAGGTGATGGGGCTGCAGCTGTGTTCTGCACTCTTCCCCCTTTCTCTCTCTCCCTCTGTCTCTCTCTCTCTCTGTCTCTCTCTCTCTCTCTCTGTCTCTCTCTCTGTCTCTCTCTCTCTCTCAACATGGGCTTTGGGAGCCCTGGATGGACATGAAAGAAGTCTCCATGCTGAAGAGATCACAAGGAGAAACTAAATAGAAGATAACCGCTAAGCTCCAGCTGTCCATCCCCGCTGTTTGAGTCTGTAAAAGACACACCAGTGACCCGCCAGGTGACTCCAGCCTCCTATTCCCGCACCCGCCCCCCACCAACTGATGCCAAGCAGAGCACAGATGAGCTATCCTCGCCAAACCCTGCCCAGATGGCAGACTCCCGAGTCAAATGAATGGTTGTTGTTCTAAGCCACTAAATTTTTGGAATGTTTTGTTACAGAGCATTAGCTAACTAAGGAACAAGCCCATCAACTTCAGATAAACCACTGTTACCACATTGGCATATACTACTCTCAAATGATATATAGATTTCTTGCTTATTCCCAAGCAATGGAAGAAACTTGCTCAACCAAGTATTTTTTGTTCCAGAAGACTGTTTTTTATAAATTATTGGTTTGGAATGTAGAACCAATTTTCTCCAGCAAAGCAAGTTATCTATCCTGTGGCCACAGAAGCCTCTCAGTCCCAATCTACCTGTAGAATGGATGGACTTATAGTAAAAGCTCTACAGAATAGTCCTTCAATGTGGGAAACAATGCTTCTTCCTTTCTTTTAGTTTTTTAAGGATGTATTTCTCCTCAAGGATTTTTTTTCACATCCGTATGTCTTACTATCATAAACAATTGGATTAATAAAAACAAAAATAAACAAATGGGACCTAATAAAACTTAAAATCTTTTGCACAGCAAAGGAAACCATAAACAAGATGAAAAGACAACCCTCAGAATGGGAGAAAATATTTGCAAATGAATCAACAGACAAAGGATTAATCTCCAAAATATATAAAGAGCTCGTGCAGCTCAATATTAAAAAAACAAACAACCCAATCAAAAAATGGGCAGAAGACCTAAATAGATTTTTCTCCAAAGAAGACATACAGATGGCCAAGAGGCACATGAAAACCTGCTCAACATCACTAATTATTAGAGAAATGCAAATCAAAACTACAATGAGGTATCACCTCACACCAGTTAGAATGGGCATCATCAGAAAATCTACAAACAACAAACACTGGGGAGGGTGTGGAGAAAAGGGAACACTCTTGCACTGCTGGTGGGGATGTAAATTGATGCAGTCACTATGGAGAACAGCATGGAAGTTCCTTAAAAAACTAAAAATAGAACTACCATATGACCCAGCAATCCCACTACTGGGCATATACCCTGAGAAAACCATAATTCAAAAAGAGACATGTACCACAATGTTCACTGCAGCACTATTTACAATAGCCAGGACACGGAAGCAACCTAAGTGTCCATCGACAGATGAATGGATAAAGAAGATGTGGCACATATATACAATGGAATATTACTCAACCATAATAAGAAACGAAATTGAGTTATTTGTAGTGAGGTGGATGGACCTAGAATCTGTCATACAGAGTGAAGTAAGTCAGAAAGAGAAAAACAAATACCGTATGGTAAAGCATATATATGGAACCAAAAAAAAAAAAAAAGGTTCTGATGAACCTAGGCGCAGGACAAGAATAAAGAGGCAGATGTAGAGAATGGACTTGAGGACATGGGGAGGGGGAAGGGTAAGCTGGGACAAAGTGAGAGAGTAGCATTGACATATATACACTACCAAATGTAAAATAGATAGCTAGTGGGAAGCAGGTGCATAGCACAGGGAGATCATCTCAGTGCTTTGTGACTACCTAGAGGGGTGGGATGGAGAGGGTGGGAGGGAGATGCAAGAGGGAGGGGATATGGGGATATATGTATACATATTGCTGATTCACTTTGTTATACAGCAGAAATTAACACAACATTGTAAAGCAATTATACTCTAATAAAGATGTAAATAAATAAATAAATAAATACAAAAAAAAAAAAATGACACATGCACCCCAGTGTTCACTGCAGCACTATTTACAATAGCCAGGACATGGAAGCAACCTAAATGCCCATTGACAGACGAATGGATAAAGAAGATGTGGTACATGTATACAATGGAGTATTACTCCACCATAAAAAGGAACAAAATTGGGTCATTTGTAGATACGTGGATGGACCTAGAGACTGTCATACAGAGTGAAGTAAGTCAGAAAGAGAAAAACAAATATCGTATATTAACGCATATATGTGGAACCTAGAAAAATGGTACAGATGAACCTGTTTGCAGGGCAGAAATGGAGACAGATGTAGAGAACAAACGTATGGACAACAAGGGGGGAAAGTGGGAGGGCGGGGTGGTGGTGGGATGAACTGGGATATTGGGATTGACATATATACACTAATATGTATAAAATAGATAACTAATAAGAACCTGCTGTATAAAATAAATAAATAAATAAGTAAAAATGTTTTTAAAAATTGGATTAATTTCGTACAGTAACCATTAGAGAGATCACTGAGGAACAGATCCCTGTGGATTGCAGTTGCTGAGGAAAGTTTCATGGGAAATTTGGGACTCACGTTCACTGAGCAGAAGAGGTGGGCAATAGGAAGCGTGATGAGCATCTGTGGTTTTCTTCCCCTGCCCACCGTCTTTACCCCTACGGTAACCACACTAAAATGTTCCTTAAAACCTTGTTACGCAAAGGATGGTCCGTGGGCCAGCAGCATCAGCACCACCGGGGAGCTTGTCAGAAACGCAGAATCTCAGGCCCCACCCGAGGAGCCTACTGAATCAGAGCCTGCATTTTAAAAAGGTACCCAGGTAATTCGTTTGTACGTTACAGTTTGGAAAGCACTGTCTTAAGACACCCACCCTTTCTCTGCTCACTGTGTCTGTGACCCCAGTGGGGCTGACCCTCAGACGTGGCTGATGTGTACGATTGGTTCAAGGATACACATGTGACTCAGGCCTAGCCAAGGAGGGTCAGATGGACACTTCTGCTAACACGATACAGAGAAAGGAACCTTTTCTTTCCAGGTTGCTAAACTGGTGAAATGAAACCATGAATTGTGGTCATACATGGGGTTTGGAAGTTGGTGGTTAAATACCACTCTTTCTCCACTCCTGTATACAAATCTAATTAAGAGAGACTGACATAGGAGTCAATGATACAGATAAACAATATCAGCTTTATTACTGGAGAATGAAGCTTCTTAAAGTCACAATTGAACTCTCTAATTTCAGACTTAAAAACCGCAGGCATCTGTCTTACGGGCAGGCCCCACCCTAGTAAGCTTATCACATGAACAGCCAATAATACGATCATCTTGAAGACAGATCATCCCAAAAAAGAGAAGGCCACTGAGTTGCACATGCCCAGTTCCTTCTTGCAAATATCGTCAGACGTCACTCCTTCTCCTTTGGGGAGAGAGAGGGTAATAGGAGTTCCTGCTTCTCTGGAGGCAGGAGGAATGAGGAGATATGCGTTTCCTCCTCACCCAAAGCTAGCGTTGCTCCCAGGTGGGAAGGGCCAGCTAGAGAATGAAGGTCACCTTGAGCCAAGAGATGGCGAGGTCGTGGATAACATCATCATCTACTGTTCGGAAAGAAAGTAGTAAATATCCTACCAGCTGACAAGTTGCTTAAATCAATACCTTGTCCTGACTCTAACATAAAGGAGAAATAAAAAAGAAAATAATTAGAATGAACTGTGTATTGTGATATATAGGTGCTTGAACATTATTATGGTGGACCAGGGGTCAGCAAACCTTTCTGGTAAAGGATCATTTAGTAAACACTGCAGGCTTTGCGGGCCACGGAGAGTCTATGTTGCATACTCCTTTTTTTTTTTTTTTTTATATACACAACCCTTTAGAAATGTAAGCATCAATCTTAGCCCATGGGCTGTACAGAAACAGACCATGGGATGGATTTGGCCCAGAAGCTCTAGTTTGCTGGAACAACAACAGTAACTAGACCTATAACAAGATGTCAGGGGCTTCCCTGGTGGCGCAGTGGTTAAGAATCTGCCTGCCAATGCAGGGGACACGGCTTCGAGCCCTGGTCCGGGAAGATCCCACATGCCACGGAGCAACTAAGCCCATGCGCCACAACTACTGAGCCTGCGCTCTAGAGCCCGCGAGCCACAACTACTGAGCCCGCGTGCCACAACTACTGAGGCCCGCACGCCTAGAGCCCGTGCTCCGTAACAAGAGAAGCCACCGCAATGAGAAGCCCACGCACCGCAACAAAGAGTAGACCCCTCTCGCTGCAACTAGAAAAGCCCGCACACAGCAATGAAGACCCAATGCAGCCATAAATAAATAAATAAATAAATTTATTTTTAAAAAAAAAACAAGATGTCAGATGCTTGGACCTCCTCCTCATCACTAGGTCTGGACTGGACATGTCTAAATAAAGCCTACGTAAGTATACCTGTGTATATATGTGCATCAGAGCACCCTGAAAGCCTCAGCCAGTGTAGACTCAGACAAGAGTGCCATATCAGGGGTTAAGAACCACTAGCACTGTTGCCCTCAGTCCCCTCAATAATAGAGGATAATTCTTAGTAAAGTTGCAGATGAAGCACACTATAATATGCCCTCTATTTTTACTTTACTGCAGTTGCATTCCTGGATGATTCAGTGTCTATTAAAACCATGCAAAATGTATTGTACTTACGTGGAAAATGGCACTAAGATCCTGCCTTCTGTAAAAAAAAAACCAGTGTTCACTTACAAGAATGTCTGGTTAAGTCATTTGAACATCACGTGGGATATCACACGGGAAGGAAGGAAATTCTCTAACATGTGGGACTGCGTGTGCATGTCAGACTGTCTAGCAACCCTTAACCCTGCCCACCAAGGGCCAGCATGGCCCCCCTCTGATTACTATGACAACCAGAAACACTCCCGTAAATCTCAAAACAGTGCTCCCTGACAGCAGAGGTGGATGTAGAGATGGAGCGGACGGTCATACAGTTTTGCATAAATATACTTTCAAAACCTCTAAAGGTCGTCCCAAAGCCTTGGAGGGGGCCGTGCAAGGGAGGGACCCAGAGGCTTCAGTGGCACCGGCTTCCCAGACAATCTGCCGCTGCCTTTTTGTGAGGATGGAAACAGACACGGCACTAAGAATCACATCTGCCCAGAGCAGGGCCCAGTAACACCTGTTAGGTGGGCAAATCCATCTGTGCAAACCAAATGTGGGCTCACAATCAGGACTGGCTACATAACTGGGGGACCCAGTGCAAGATCAAAGTGCGGGGCTGTGTAGCCTTGTATTCAAAAAGTATGAAGAATTTCAAGATGGCAACAGGAGAGCATTCAACCAAGCTCAGGGCCCTTCTGAGCATGAGCCCGGTGTGACTGAATTGCTCATCTCCCATGACACTGGTCCTGCCACAAATCAATCCAAATAACAATCCTTAAGAAGTGTATGTTATTAATAAGTGTTTCCGCATCTGTTACTTTGTTTGCTTTCATATCCCTGGCCTTATCCTGACTCCCGAGATGAGAAAGTGAACCTTAGCGGGGGGTGTCAGGTCACATCTAGGAAGGAAGGAGAGATGGGAGGAATTAAGACCAGGTCTCCTGACTTGTTCCCTACCCCGCCTGCCCCTCTGCAACCACAAAGTCTTTTGTTCTTCGTCCTGCTTGCCAGCCCTGGAAGTCACAGGTGGGAACTTCCATGGACACAGTCTGGGGTCTCAACCACACTAGAGAGATTATGAGCTGAAAATGAACATGAACATTCACCCACTTAGATATGGTGTTTGTTTGTTTACTTGCTTGTTGGTTAGTTGTTTTCTTGGAAGCCCCTTTGCATTAGAAGACTTGGGATCAATTTCAGGAAACCTCCAGTCATAAAATGGTACCAATGATTTGCAATGAATTTTAAAGAATGGCCAGTTGAAGAGAGAGACTTAGCTAATTCTTGCCCAAAGCATTTTGGATGTTGCTGGGTTTATGTTAGGAACAAGGCTAATAAAACGGCTGACTGGCAGAAAAATTCAGACCTCCCAGGGATTCTATTACTCCTACAAAAGACTTTGCCAAACTCCACTCCTATTGTTTCCTTTAAAGACAGAGCACAGCCATATTCAGAACCTACTGCAAAGCAGCCAAGAGAAAATGAGAAGGAAAAGCTTTTGTGCTCTGCCCCCTCGGAATGGAAAACTGTTGATTATGTCTTCTTAGGATTCATGGAGCTTTCGAGAAACTAAATTTTTAGACCTTGGTCAGTTTGATGGTGGAGTAACTGGATACTTCTCTATTCCTGATGATCTAGGTCAATTCATTTAAGTTTTCCCAAATATGACGCAGTCTAGTCTATACTTATCAGTGAATTACAGCATTTGCAAGAAACACTCACAGAAATCTAAAAGTAATGCTTGCTATGATAGCCTGTTCCTACCACCCTCCATAGCAACAAACTTTTATTTCAAGTTTCTATACCTTAGGCTATATCCACACATACCTGCACACATGCAGCTAAAAAGAAAATAATGAACAAACAAGTTGATTCCAAGATGAAAACAAGAGCATAAAGCAAACAAAGCAAAAAACCATAAGTGAGCAAAGGTTGCTGACGGGCGTGGGAAGGGACCTGGAGAGGAGAGTTACCCGAATGTCAGCAAAAGCGCAGTATGAATTACAGCTTATGGAACAAAGAGAATAAGATGGAAGCACCAGAGATATTTCATCATAATATACATAGACCACTGAGTTTATTTGGTAGTTAAGGAGGTAATGGCTTTCTTTCAAACTCATTTTAAAAGTTCTTTTTTTAATGGTGGCGATAAATGTTTTTTAGTGCGGGGACTATATTCATGAGAGTGGCCACAAGGCCATATTCAATCCTTGCTAAGGATGCTTAATGAGGTGATGCTTTCACTAAAATATTCTGTGCTGTTTCCACAACCTCAACCTTAGCAGAACTAACTCTCAAGGTACGAAGACAATATGCGGGAGAAAAGAGGTATTTTACCCTGTATGTGAGGAACTCCAGGGTTTTTCTTAGGTATGTTGCCAACTGTTTCTTCCCCATGAGGTACTGAGTGGCAGGGAAATTAAACTGGGGCATAAAAACAAATTAACAGAAGTAATGTATGAAATAAGCTTTTGCCAGTATCCAATTATAGCATCAAGTTATGCTAAAAGGTTGATGGATGTATTTTAACATCAGATAGCAGAAAATTGAGGGGCTAGATACATTATGGTCTTGTCTATCCATCAACCCTAAAATTTAAAACCAACCACTAAGATAAAAAGGAATTTGCGCGCTGTCTCTCTAGGTTCAAAAGTGTGTGTGCCTCCCCCCTGCACCTCATCCCCGGGTTTGCAAAACCAACTCGAGTTTTCTCTTACTATTAATCAATTATCTTATAAAGAAACACTATTTTAAAAAATTCCTTCTCATCAAATGCCTATACCATCGAGCAGTATTTTAAAAGTCATTATAACTGCAGGAGAAACATCCCATGTGTTTGAGCTCCCACGGCTCCCGTGAGCATTTAGATGTTTGAGTTTTGAAGAAAAATAGAAAAAGATGTACCCAGTGAAGAAAATGCCTCAGAATTCTATTTAAAAATCTATGATTTCCATTGCAGTTGATCCCATGTATATACAGATGTGTTTTAGGTTTTTATTACTTCAGCTAAGTCTTCACAGTGATGTTATTAAAATGCAATAGATTAAAAACAAAACGATACACTGAGATGGAAAAACAAAGGCAAACCTCAAAAACCAAATGGTATCCAAAATTAAACAAATATACCTAATATCGAAGAAGTGAAAGTACTGTAGATTGATGAATAATTAAACACCTCAAAATCAAACCAATGGGGGGAAGAGGCTACTTAAAAAAAAAAACAAAAAAAAAAACAGAGATTTAAAGGCATAAATCATGATTTATAACCTATCCCAACTTTGACCTCATAGAAAGCAAGAAAGATCAAAGGTGATGCTTCATTATGTATTTATTGCTTAGCCAAAGCATTATTCATCGATCTTCATTTTGAAAGATATATATGGAGTACAAATTCTCATAGATAGAACCATTGCAGGGAAATTTTTATGTGCAGAATTTATCATGAAATCTGCAGCTAATAGCACAAGATGCCTAATTTGTAATTTGCCTGTCTCTTTTCAGATTTATAGTATTGCAGCTTTACAGCCAAAAGATGCAAGCTGCAATGTGTCATGGGAAGATGGCTGACAGTTCAAATACAGTCACTGTCATTCTTCAGAGACCTTTTTCTTTAATTCTCTAATGAAGATACCAGGAAATGACCACCACTGCTGCCACCATTAACACCCGCACCCATACACATGCATGCTAGAAAACTCCATCTGGAAAGATTACTGTGTTGATTTCTAAAACAAAGTCAGATGTAAAAGATTTGAGGCAGGATTGCTTTTTTAATTAAAAATGCATGAATGAAATTATAGAATCCTCTTTTCTATTCATCTTGGTTGGGGAAAGACAAGATGGCATCAGGAGTGTGCCTCTAATCCCAGAATACAATAATCTAGTAACAAAACATTGAAACCAATTTTGGCCCCAGGTGTAATTTTGAAACACCTGGGAGACTTCTGGTTACCTTAAGTGATGTCATAACAGTCCCCAAAATCTATTTAAATCCATTTCAATCATTTTATGAGGTGACGTAGCAAGGTGGCATGCCTATTTATTTGAGAATGAGAAGAAAAAGTCCAGAATTTCTGGCCTGGCACCAAAACTGCATGGCATAGTCCGCACCAGTGTGGCACAGCACACTGAGTTACCAGAATATCTCCCGCCATCCCTTACAGCAGTCAAAGCCCCTGCGCTGGTCATCTTCAGCCGGGAGCATCCTCACCTATTCACCGAGAAGGGTGAGCGGCGGTGCAGTGAAATTTTCCAATATGGTGTCCATCAGAGGACATACTGTGATGGTTAATTTCATGCATCGCCTTGACTAGCCATGGCGTGCCCAGATTAGACATTATCTCTTGGTGTGTCTGCGAGTGTCTTTCTGGATGAGATTAGCATTTGACTTGGGGAACTCAAAAGTCCAGTTTGGATTAGGCTCAATCCATTGAGGGTCTGAATAGAACAAAAGGTGAGGAAGGAGGAAATGGCCCCTTGTCCTTCCTACCTGCTGGAGCTGGGACATCTCAGCTCATCTCCTCCCACCCTGGGACTGGGACTTACACCATTGGCTCCCCTGGTTCTCAGGCCTCAGACTCAGCCTGGAATTACACCACCAACTTCCCTGCCTCTCCAGCTTCGAATATGTATCCTGTTGGTTCTGTTTCTCTGGAGACTCCTACCTAACACAGATGTTAATAAGTATAATGGGTTCCAAGGTCAAATTAGGCTAGTAAATGATAAGTTCAACAAAGCTCTACAGGGTCTATCATTTTAGGACTTTTCAGAGCCTCTAGTATGGTACACACCATGAGTCCCTGAAGGGAGATAATCCTACAGAGCTCCTTCTAGGTGGATGCAACCACAAAAGTGAGCGTAACTAGCTTCTCTAGAAGGAGGCTTCCTGGTTGCCATCCAAAGCCTTGGGGTCAGACACACCTGAACCAAAACCTAGCTGTGCTACTTTTCCAGTTGTGTGAGCTTTGGCATTTATTTCAGCATCTTGGGCCACTGTCTTCTCATCTATAAACTGACAAAAGAAATGATGCTCTTAGCTGAATGTCAAAAAACAAAACAACCAGTAGTGACTATCAGACCCTCCCCAGAGAAGCTGGAATAAGAATAGTAACCAACAAGAACTAGTCTTCATCAAGCACGTGGTGAATATTTGTCCCACTATGGCTGCCCAGCTGCCATACCCCCTTCCCAACAGTGGCCCAGTTCCCACTGGGGAATCGTCTATTCTCCTTTGTGTGTGGTCTTTGTGGGATGGTAATTACAGAGACTCACAGTCACTGTGGAAGTCAAAGCATGGGGCTCCTTCCTCCCCAACTCCCATGTCCTCTGGTACAGATGGAGGGGGCCTCATGACTTAAGCTCAGCCAACAGCATTCTATCCATCAGGACTCTGAGTCTCGGGGATCATCAGGATGGAAAGTCAGGTTAGAGGTCAGCCATGGAAGTAGTAGCAGGAGCGTTTCTATGACCAGGGCGGTCCTGGGCTTCCTATCTATTCCCAACTCTGGGGCTGCAGCATTCAGTCTATTTACTGAACCCCCAAAATCCATCCAGTCAATTAACCTTATCAATATGAAACCAACAATTCTTTTCCAATGGTGCTCTGATCAGCAGAGATACAAGTCTAGAACAGGTCCTTGATGGAATCCAAGGAGGAAGACAAGAAAGACAAGAACGACTGTAAGTGAAGAATAAACCAAACATGTATCTGCCTCATGTATGGTTCATGTATGGTTCTCATGGGGCCACTTCTAAGAAAAGAAAAGAATTCAGGTTGTAGCCTTCAGGATCCTGCCAGAAAAATGGAAACTTCTCTGCATTTGAAGCAGAGGGAATTTAAAGCAGGGAATTGATTACCCAAAGGAGGAAAGAGCTGAGAAGCCAATAAGGGACAGTGAGGCGGCCCCAGAAAAAAGCAACAGCAGAAAGTCCTTACAGCCCTGAAGCAACAGGGCCGAGGCCACAGAGGAATCACCGCTGCCAGAGACACTGCCCAAGACAGAAGGGTGGGGATGGGAGGAAATAGACCCTGGCTTACCCCTACCTCTGCTTCCAACCTCCCACCCATGCATCCCATTGGCCCAACCAAGCCAGGCGTTGTAGGAGCCTGCAGGGGCCACCCCTCCTCCCCCAGATTGGATTCCAGGCAAACAGTCCCAGGACTGGCAAACCAACTCTCACACATAAAGTGTGTTATGCCTACAACAGGCTTGGTTCACGTGATTCCCAACTCCTTGGGGACCTCCTGGCCTAATCCTGTTCCGTCTTTTCAAATGAGACAAAGCACTTTCAGCAGCCCACCTCCTACAGCCCAAGTCCCACTTGTCTCCCCACAACAAAAACCTGCAAAAGCATTTTCTTGGTCTCTCCTCCAGATGTTCTATGGACTTACTAGTCTCAGAGGCTTCCAACACTCCTCATTTCAATAAGTATTTTATCTCACATGGAAAGCCAAATGGAATACACTTGCTGTATTTATCATTTCTACAGTAAAAATAAAATCTCTACGAAGCAAGTACCAGCAAGATAAGGATGAATCCACAGGCCTTTCTGGTCTCATCACAAGAAAAATATATTTTAGAGACGCTGTATTGGATGGAATTAGGATTCCCTCAACCAAATTTAATATAATTTTTTCTCCAGGGGAATTTCTGATGAGATTGTCCTGCAAAGGGACCATCTCCTAATGGGATTTGCTGATCAAGATTACATTGAGCTGTTAAGCAGTCATTTTAGAAGAAAATGCAACCAGAGGAGGGGGGGCGGTAAACACAGCTGGTGAACGCCACTTGCTGGCATAGCCTGGAGAGCTAGGTTGGTACTCTTTCTGCATCTGGTGGAAATGGGGGGACTGGTATATCTGAGCACCCTCCTAAAGAACGCAAATTAGAAAGAGATTCGTTTTAATGCAGACCACTGACTTTCACTCTGCACCAGGGTCATGGGGCATTTCAACTGTGGTGAGACACCTGGCCAGTGGTGTCCCTGGGGACTGGGATGAGACTGGCAATGACCGAGGCAAACCCAGCCCTCCAGGGGGCATCACCATGCTCCTCTTTTCCTGGCAGTGGGGTAGTGGGCCCATGTGCTCAGACCAATGAGGTCCTCCATCAAACAGTGCAAACCCTGGCCCAGACTGTCCTCCAGGCACCTTCATTTGAGAAAAATGGTGGGAAAATGAAATCAAGAAATGGATTAGAAAAAGCTCAAAACACAGCTGAAGCCAAAGCAATCTTTTAAGGAGGAATATGCCAAGGGCCAGGGGGTGGGATGGGAGGTGTGCTCCTCCCCAAGTACAGGAAATAAGGAAGAGCACTGACTGTAGAGAATTTTAAAACAAACAATAATACTGCCTAGTCATCAGTCTCCATTCATCGTCACCACGAGCTAGCAATGCAAGAAACCAGGGCTGGAACCTGCCACGTCAAAGAAAATGTCTTAACCCTCCAAACCTACTGCCTCGCCTGTCAGAACATGATGCCATCACTGGCCTCAGAGAAGGGTGCAAGGATTCTGAGTAAATATATTTTAAGCACTAATGCCAGCACCCGGCACACTGTAAATGGTCAATAACTGATGGATACATGCTACTGTTATTATCTGAACAAAGATTGTCACCAAAAGACTGGAAGAAGATAAATGGGCAGCACAGGATTAAAATTACTCATGTGACAAAGGATGTCAAATAAATGTCATTTAACTATGAGACAGCACGTGGTGGCTATTGGCACAGCAAATATCAAATTACAGCAGTCACAACAGAAAGAGAAATCTACCTCTCTAGTGCGTCATGTGGGTATCGATTAATAAGATCCCCACAGGAAGGTCTGTGTTTTCACCCAGACAAGGGCCAGCTGAGGAAAGAAATGAGGGGGGAGGAGGAACGAAGAAGAGGAAGAGAGAAATTTCTTTCACTGGTCCCCAAATTGGATCCCATAACCTCCAAGAGGATTAGGAGAAAGAGCTAGCTGAAAAGAGCCCATAACAGAATTGGTGCAAAGCCTCAGAAATATCTCCAGCAATCCCACAGTGACAGAACTGTGGTTGCCAAGGGGCAGGGGGTGGGGGAGGGATGGATTGGGAGCTTGGGATTAGCAGATGTAAACTATTACATATAGAATAGATAAACAGCAAGGTCCTACTGTATAGCACAGGGAACTATATTCAATATCCTGGGATAGGGACTTCCCTGGTGGTCCAGCGGTTAAGACTCCACACTCCCAATGCAGGGGGCCCAGGTTCGATCCCTGGTCAGGGAACTAGATCCCACATGCCGCAACTAAGGATCCCGCATGCGGCAATGAAGATCCCACATGCCGCAACTACGACCCGGCACAGCCAAATAAATAAATAAATAAATAAATAAATTTTTTTTTTTTAATCCTGGGATAAACCATAATGGAAAAGAATATGAAAAAGAATATATATATATATAACTGAATCACTTTGCTGTACAGCAGAAATTAACACAACATTGTAAATCAACTATACTTCAATAAAATAAAATTTAAAAAAAAAATAACCCCACAGTGTAGTCTCTCTCCTCTTAGGAGAAGCTCCAAAAGACAAAACAAAACGTGGCCATGTAGGTCAGAGGTTTTTAATAAATTTCTAAGAGCAAGTACTGTAAAATGTAAACTCCTTCTAACAAAACCTAGACTTAGAAGACGGAAGGTCAACTATGCCAAAATATTAACTGAGTTACAGGGTAGTACAATGGGCGATTTTTATTTTCTCCTCTGTACTTTTTAAATCCTTTAAGAATTGAAACTATGTTACTTTTTGAATCAAAACTTAAACCTCAGTTTTTGTACTAATAAGTGATATATAAGAATTACCTAGGACCCCAGTGGTCCTCTTATGTTAGATATGGTGGATACTTTTTTCTTTTTCTTTTTTTTGAGGAAGATGGGTCAGTTTCTTAAGATCCTAAATTGAGGTAGATGAAGAAAATGTTTTGGTTTCGTGACTAGTTCATTTGAAAATAAACGACATATTATGGAGCACTGAGGGTTTAAAAATGGAGGTGGGGATGAAAAGGAGCAAAATATAGGACAAAGGAAATGCTTTATACTATCAGAAATAAAAGCTAAACCCCAATTAAAGTCATAAATCTTTAATCATATAACACTGTAGACATAGGTCTAACCAAAATCTTGTTATAAGAAGCTTATAAATTAAGTTTTTGGAGCTGGGGGCACAATCTTTCTTCAGACCTGGGCTGCAGATTCCCTATCTTAATTCAAACCAGAGCTATGAAAAAAGGTAGAGATATAGTTACGTACTCAATTTATAAGCTGTTTCAAATAACTGCCATTTTCTAGAACGATCTCTGGGCTGCTATAATCCAAAGACCGTAAACACATTGGATGGCCAAGAAGGTGGGGAAAATACCTTCTGTATATCAACAGGTTTTAAGATTTTTAACTTGAAATTTGGTCCCATCTGATGAGGGACTGAGTAAAATCAAATACTTTTATGTAATGGGGAAAAAAAATAAAAGGAATAACTTCAAGGGGAATGTTTAACCTACCAAAAGAAACCAATGTGCTCAAAATATGGTCCATTCCTGTGATTCTTATCAATAAAGGATTCCTAGACTCCACCCAAACCTGCTGAATCAATTCTTGGAGAAGAGCTCCCAAATCTTCATTTTACCTCGTTTTCCAAGCAGTTCTTAGACACACCCTAGCTTGAAAACCTCTGATTTGTAAATATTAAGAGTGCGATAATTCAACAGTTCATTCAAGATCTACTAAATAACTCTTCATTCACTTATTTGAAGTACTGACTCTACTACCTCTCTGAGATTATTTTCTGATTGGCCTTTTGCTACCCAGGCAAAGGCCACTCTGCATCGGCAGTAACTGACAGTTTCTAAAACCAAGTGAATTTCTTAAAGCCACACACACAATAAGAACCCACGATACTCTTCCTGGTACACTGCAACTACTCGCCTGAGGTCATACATTCCTCTCCGGGTGTCCTCCTAAATTCAAGGACCTCTTATGATGAGGAATTAAATGTCTCTGACATACAGGGAGAAATTAATTAGCACGTACCAAATGAACAACTATTTCACTCCCTGCATGAATTTATATTTTGCTTTTGTCACAGCCCAAAAAACACGGAGAAAATCTCTGTAAAAATTAGTTATGCTCTATGGTTTCTGGTGGAGCTGCAGAGACTACCCCTTGGGCTGTTATTTGCAGTATTTACATTTTCTTTTTTTTTTTTCTTTTACTGAATTATCAAGTGAAAATCCAATTGTTCCTAATGGCACTCACTCTGTGTGTTTCCCATTCCCGTATATGAGAAAGGGTTTATTATCCATTTGTAGTAATTAAGACACTGATGTTATATAGACCCATAAAATTCATTAAGCCAGTAAAGAGCTTTTCATCAAAATCACTGTAGCTAAATATTTATTTAAAAATAAAAACTAAATTAAAATTAAGAACTCCCATGACCAAAAAAAAATGCTTTCAGACAGTTTGGAAAGCAGTGGTGGGCATCCCTAACAGTTTCAAAGTACATAACTATATTTTCTTACAGAGTAGAAGCAGCCCTAACCAGCAATCAATCATGGCTAGCTATAAAGAAATGAAGTAATTAACCATAAGGAAATAATTCAGCAAGATGCCAACAGTTTAATAACATTTAAGTATTTGCACTTAAGCATTATTGTTTCTAAATGGCTTCATAATTGTTTTAGATTTGCAAAAGGTGCTAACACGTGAACAAAAGAAAGCGCAAGATAAGATGGATCTGGTAGGCCCGATGTGTTATTAAATACAAGAATAAGGTCTGCATGTACTGGGTGGAATTGAGAACACAGGCCCTTTACAGAGCTGGTCTGTACAGCGCAAACTCAACAGCCCTCAGAAGCTTACACACTTCCCCAGCCAGGGGAAAAAGGAGGAAATCCAACAAATATCTTTTATGAAGAGAAAAATCTCATGTTGCCATCCTCCTGTCACGGGGGAAGTTCATTAAGAAAGCCAGAGCTGAGGAAGCAAAACATGTTGACTGGAATGTGTAAGAACTTGCCGCTGTGTGGCTAGGGGATAAAGCTTTTATTAGAAAGTCCTTTCTTTATATTTGAGGCACTACAAAAAGAGCCAAGAAGAAAGGTGTGGTTGCCCATTAGCAAAGGCTTCTGCCCACAGTGGAGGCTTTCTGTATTTCCATCCTCAACCACGAGAAGGAACAGGGTCTGTTTCCATTTTCCATCGAATACCAGAAGAGTGGTTCTCTCCCAGGACTCCAAGCATAGCTTCTCAGGGTGCCATGAGCTCTCTATAAACATTCTATTTTAGTCTCCTACCTTCATTTCGACGAAATCTTAAAGAATATCTGAAGGACAGAGAACTGCCATAGGCTTCTCCTTGGCAATCATGTGTATATTGGTACCAATTAGCATAACTTCCATGGACACGAGTTGATGAGAGAAACGATACTGGTAGACTTCAGATGAAAATTATATTGATGCCAAGTAAAAGCCAACAAGACCCCGCTGTGTGCCCTCGGAGGAGAGGCATCCTGGGAGCTTGAGCAGAGAGGCGTCTGGAGAGAAGGGAGTTGGCTGGCTTAGGGATGGACATCCACCAAATTCACACGCAGCCAGCACCGAGCAGTGAGGACCACCTCGTACCGCGAGCAGCAGTTTAATTTCAGCAAAATAACAGCATCCTTCACTTTCAGTTAACATTGTTAATTTAAATGTCGTTGGTTATATAGTTTTATTCCTATGTGATTTGTAAATCTGTGTTGACTTTATACTTGTATACCAGACGTGAGAGTTAACACCTAGAGTGTGGTTTCTCAGCCTGGGCGCTACTGACATTCGGGGTGGATAAGTCTCTGCTGTGGGCCGTCCTGTGCGTTGCAGGATGTTTAGCAGCAACCCTGGTCTCTACTCACTAGATGCCAGTAGGATCCTCCCTTAATTGCAGCCAAAAATCTGTCCAGACATTCCTGAAGGACAAAATGGTCCCTAGTTGAGAAACCAGCTGACCTAGAGTCTGAGTCGGGGTCCGAGCAGGAGAGAGAGGACACACTCAGATTGGGTAATGCAAGGGGGGTTGAATATGGAAACTGTTAATAAAAGTGTGGGGAGGGAGTAGGGAAAGACTTTTGCCAACGGACTAAAGGGGCGAAATAAGACAGCAGCACATTGTAGGCGTGAGAGGGGAGGGGCTGGGGTTGAGGAGAAAGAGCTGCTCAGCTAGGCCCCAGCTGTTCCAGCCATCCCAGCCCAGGTGCCAGCCAAGAGGAGAGAATCCATGGTGACATCCAGCCCAGATAAGGCCCCAAGTGCCTCCAGCCCCAGCTGTCATCAGGCTGCAACGACGCAAGAAACTCCAAGTGAGAATTGCCCACCTGAGTCAGTCCAACCACAGACCCATGAGAAATATCGATGGTAATATGCTGCTTTCTAACCCAGTAAATCTTAGGGTGGGTTATGCAGCAATAGGTAACCGGACTACAAGGAATCGAAATGTTAATCAACAGTTCCTAGGGTATATATTGAAGTTAATAAACACACACACACAGAGCACACACCACCATCCACAATGAAATATTTTAAGAAAATTGCAGACAATATAACCACCCCTGCCATATTGTCAATTTCTGAGTTTGAACCCATTTGGCTCCTTATGTCTGCTACACTTTCAGGACCTGGAAAGGTGTGACACTGATTAGTTAGGACCCCAAACCATCCACAGGGGCCACATGTCTTCTCCCACGGGGCACTGGAGTGTCTGCCAGGTGTACAGGTGTGTTCCAAGTGTTGAAAGTGCCCATGAGGAATTGATGGGAGAATGTCTCTTTATCTCCTTTATGTTCAACTCTGTTTAAGGGATATCCAAGAGTTTGCAGAGAAATTGTTCCTTTTTTACTTGTTGCTCTACTCTCCGAGAATACAGAGAGAATCCAGTGAGGGCTGGATGCAGAGAGAAATCCAGATGGCGGACTTCACACCGTTATCTGACCGCGGAGCTTCCTCTAACAGGGTCGGGCTGTCCAGAGCTGGCTCCTTGTTTCATCAGGACGAATCATCCCCCAGGAAGGGCCTCAGTCCTCATGCAGATTGGCTTCCCAGGGTGCCCACTCCATCAGCATAGACATGGCCAGAGTTTGTGAATTCCTGAGACTCATCTAGAAGCCCCGCTCCGGATAAACGAAATGGTGAACAATCCTGACAATCTAACAGATTAATCATTGTAACAGAATGACCCAGGAGTCTGAATTTAGTTTTTTAGCAAGAAGCTGACAGCTGCTTCTCTGCAGAGCAAGGTTAACAGCTCAAATGGCTCCAGGAGGGGGTGATATTCAAAATATGGAATATTTAACAACTGGCACTACCTGGGCACCCATGGGTTCAGAACAGACCCCGTCAGCATCTATCAGCCCTGCCCGCATGGCCCAGCAGGTGAAAGGAAGGAGCCCCCCACAGGGGGCTGTGGAAGAGGAAAGCTCGTGCTCGCCGTGTAGGGGAAGCTGCTATCAGCTCCACATAACGGCAGATGTGGGAATATAAGCCATCTGTTTTCACATACACAGATTTTTCCCAGAGAGGCTACAATCGATTTCTTTATGAAATTTAAATATTGACAACTTGTTTGAAATTTTACAAGAAAAAAACCTCTTTACAGGCGAAACCAAATAAAGAAATGAATGTGTATGAGCTCTGTGTGTCAGTTCTTCGCTGCTGCTCCAAAGGCAGAGCCAAGCAGCACCTTGAAGCACACTGTCGTTATTTTCTATGTAGGGTAACGTAAGGAGCCTCTTCATATGCGGCCAAACTCCTAGGCTTTCACACTTTGAGGGGATGAAACTATTGGTCCCTTTTTTTTTTTTTTAATTTTAATTTGTTTATTTTTTTGGCTGCGTTGGGTCTTCATTGCTGTGTGCGGGCTTTCTCCAGTTGCAGAGAGCAGGGGCTACTCCTCCCTGCGGTGTGGGGGCTTCTCCTTGCGGTGGCCTCTCCTATTGCTGAGCACAGGCTCCAGGCACACAGGCTTCAGTAGTTGTGGCTCACAGACCCAGCTGTTCCGCGGCACGTGGTTTCTTCCCGGACCAGGGCTTGAACCTGTGTCCCCTGCATCGGCAGGCGGATTGTTAACCAGTGCGCCACCAGGGAAGCCCCTGGTCCCTTTTTTTTTTTTTAAGTAATTAAAAAATAAATTTGGGCTTCCCTGGTGGCGCAGTGGTTGAGAGTCTGCCTGCCAATGCAGGGGACACGGGTTCGAGCCCTGGTCTGGGAAGATCCCACATGCCGCGGAGCAACTGGGCCCGTGAGCCACAATTACTGAGCCTGCGCGTCTGGAGCCTGTGCTCCGCAACAAGAGAGGCCGCGACAGTGAGAGGCCTGCGCACCGCGATGAAGAGTGGTCCCCGCTTGCCGCCAATAGAGAAAGCCCTCGCACAGAAAAAAAAAAAAAAAAAAAAAGAAAAAAGAAAAAAAATAAAAAAAAAAATAAATTTTATTCCAAGCAGAGTTGTACAACAAAGGAAGTAATAAGTGATAAGATGCACGACATAATAAATAGAAAAATTGTGAATCACCTTTAAATTTCACAGTAATAAAACAAAGATATTGATATAACCAAAAGGTATAATTTAACTGAATTGCCAGGCTAGGGAGACTGGAAGTGTGTATGAGCGTGTGTATGTATGTGGAAGGAGAGAGGAAGGAGAGAGTTAAAAAGTTAAATCCGAGGCAGATGTCGTTGGCCTTGTTCTTCCCTTTTCTGTTTTTCTTTTTGCAGATGCCGCCCTGCTCTCATCAGCCTCTGGCCCGCCATCTCCTTGAGTCCTAACACCATGCCTTCAATTGAGTTGCAGAGTTCTGATGGAGAGATATTTGAAGTTGATGTTGAAACTGCGAAACAATCTGTGACTATTAAGACCATGTTGGAATATCTGGGAGTGGGTGATGAAGGAGATGTTGATCCGTCCCCTTGCCAAACGTTAACGCAACAATATGAAAAGAGGTCGTTCAGGGGTGCACCCACCCCAAGGATGATCCTCGTCCTCCAGAGGATGATGAGAACAAAGGAAAGCGGACAGATGACATCCCTGCTTGGGATCAAGAATTCCTGAAAGTTGACCAAGGAGCACTTTTTGAGCTTCTACTGGCAGCAAACTACTTAGACATCAAAGGTTTGCTTGATGTGACCTGCAAGACTGTTGCCAATATGATCAAGGGGAAAACTCCTGAGGAGATCAGAAAGACAGTCGATATCAAAAATGATTTTATTGAAGAAGAGGAAGCCCAGGTATGCAAAGAGAACCAGTGGTGTGAGGAGAAGTGAAACTTTGTGTCTGATGCTGTTAACACTGTAAGGACTGTTTCAAATACTAGTCGCACTGCTTTGTTTATAATTGTTAATATTAGAAAAACGGTCCACAAATGCAGCAGCAAATCAGTTGTATTAGCAGAATGTTGTCCTCATTGCATGTGTAGTTTCAGTACAGATTCCAAACTTATGGCTCAGTTTCTTCTAGTATGATCAAAAGTTCTTTCTTCTTTGCTCTGAATACAATTGAACTGTGGGTTCTCTATAGAAAGTGGCATTTTGGGCTTTCCCTCTCTTTGTAAAGCAATTTCTGCCTAGTTTATTGCCCAGTTAACTTTACTTTAGTGACTTTTAAAAGTTGGCATTGTAAATAAAACAACTTGCAAAAAAAAAAAGTTAAATCCTCATCTTCTCTCTCTCTTTTTTTTTTTAATTGGTCCTTTAAGTTAGCAAAGCTGTTCCCTCCCCCTTGCTGTGAAGACCTCTAGAATAAGAAAAGTCAAATTAGCATCAAGTTCCAGGACCTTCCTGGGTAAAAATATTAAGGACATCTGCTTCCCCCAAATCAAACGTTTTAGAAAACCACTGGGGGGACTGAGATGAGATGCCAAATAAGTCCTCCAAAGAGAGCTTCAAAAAGGTGGGAGAGGGCTTCCATGGTGGTGCAGTGGTTGAGAATCTGCCTGCCAATGCAGGGGACACGGGTTCGAGCCCTGGTCTGGGAAGATCCCACATGCTGCGGAGCAACTAGGCCCGTGAGCCACAATTACTGAGCCTGTGCGTCTGGAGCCTGTGCTCCGCAACAAGAGAGGCCACGATAGTGAGAGGCCCGCACACCGCGATGAAGAGTGGCCCCCGCTTGCCACAGCTGGAGAAAGCCCTCGCACAGAAACAAAGACCCAACACAGCCATAAATAAATAAATAAACAAATACTTTAAGAAAAAAAAAGGTGGGAGAAGTCTGGGCTGCACTCCACACTCTACCAAGAGCTGGCTACCCTCCCATGGTGTTTGTGCTTTGGGGATGGGTAACTGATCATGTGATGGGAACTCTAGAAATAGGAACATGACAGCCTGGGCAGGGCCTGGACCAGCAAGGACAATATACACTAGTGGACAAGCTATGTCCATTGAACTGTGAGCCTTCACTTTCAACTGTGACACCTTCCACACCGGCCACCAAAAGCAATAGCCATTGTGGGCTCATCACATTCTCCCCCTTCTCTCCCAGCCTGCTGTTTAGAGGTACAGTCTTTCAGATTGAGTAAACCCATGAGCTGGACCAGCTTTGTGGGCCTGTGACACTTGCACTCACGGAGGACCCCATATGCTCAGCTTACCTGGTTCAATGCTCATCTTGAACTGCTTAACTTTTGAACATGAGGTCTTGCATTTTTATTCTGCGTGAGCCTACAAATTTTGTAACTGGTCCTGCCCCTGAGATTCTTGAATAATTTCAGAGGAACACTTTTGAAAAGGCGGCCTCAAGAAAGTGATACAGTCACATTACTCATGGTAGCTATGATCTATAAAGTTGCCACAAACACTGACTTAATGAGTATTGAACGATGCTCCTAGGAGAAATACAGGGTTAGGTTCCTGCAAGCTTCTGATCACAACATTTTCATCAACCGATCAATGTGTTACGTGCGTTTCTGCTTAAGGACACGTTAGTTAGAATATGCCGTTGATTCATTAGCATTGAACTTCTGCCAAAAGCACTATAACTCATGCCTGAATGAAGCTTATCTAACACATGCTTCCTCATAAGGCACCTCACAGCCTTCTTGCACTTAGGAAGACTAGACAACACTTTAGCACTAAGCAAGGGTGTTGTTTAAACAGTGAAATCACCCACCAACAATAACAAAGGCAAAAATGCAAAAACTTGTCTCTGAATGATCCACAAGAAGCACACTTGTTTACAGTGTGAGAGCTGCAACAAGGAGACACAGCACCACCTTGTTCCACCTCATTTTGGTGGACCCCAGACCCTCATTTTTCACCACTCTGTGCATACTCACAAATGACCGAAAGTGCTGTATTCATTTGGGGGTTACCAGTAAATTTTAGCATGTAGGTAAATTTGCAAGCACCCAATCCATGAATAATGTGGAGGGACTGCACTATGCTTTTTTTTTCAGTTTGCTGTATGAGAACCCAGCCAATTCGTGGGAAAATAAGACCATGTTAGGATACCAAACTGACAACATACGTCAAAGCACTCAGACTATTAATAACAATTATAACAATACTGCATATACAGTTGACCCTTGAACAGCGTGAGGGTTAGGGGCTCAAACCCTCCACCAGTTGAAAATCCACATATAATTTAGGGTGGGTCCTCCATGTCTGCGAATTCAACCAACCCCAGATCATATAGTACTGTAGTATATTTACCATTGAAAAAAATCCACATGTCAGTGGACCCATAGAGTTCAAACCCATGTCGTTCAACAGTCAACTGTACTTATACAACACATACAATGTCGCTTGAACTGCTCTAAGCACTTCACATATAGTAACTCATTTAGGCAGCACAACAGCCCGAAGAGGCGGTACAAGGTCTGTAATTTACTCTAAAATGCTCCCACATAAGTATGTTCTAGCTAGTCGAAGCTCTAACACGAAAGGCCAATGCATTGCTCTAATAAAAAAAGCCTGTACTTCAGAATGATTAACTGATGTCATATCAGAAGGACCACACTCCAGAGGCAGCTACTACAAAGTTTCTGTTATCTGTATTTCCATCAGCATTCAAGGTTGGGTTAATTAGCGTGATGAATGTCAGAAACAGACTCTTACTGGTGAAATTAATGGCTTGCTAAACAGCATAATAAATGTTCAAGGAAGACTCTTGACAGGCAACATTAAGGTACTC
The DNA here is from genome assembly GCF_965194805.1 of Balaenoptera borealis. Taxonomy (NCBI): domain Eukaryota; kingdom Metazoa; phylum Chordata; class Mammalia; order Artiodactyla; family Balaenopteridae; genus Balaenoptera; species Balaenoptera borealis. The sequence goes on from NC_138869.1 coordinate 21,738,804, forward strand.
TGGCTAACATATTTTTAGGATATCTCCACCCTTCAACAAGGTATAAGAATCTACCAAGATCTGTGACCTACATCCTTGGGAACGGTACCCAAATCTCAATCCCTAAATGGTCCTCTATTTGTCCACTGTTATGGGATTTGCCCGATGCTACCTGTCAGAGCACCTCAAGTCAACCTTGCATGAAAGGTGCCGGCCAGAACAGCTAAAAATGACAGAGCACGTCTCACACTCACAAAAAAAGAGGATATGCATGTTTTCTGTTCACTTGTTACTGTTTGACTAACAAATGCCTGTGTATGTGGCGAAATTTTGTCTGCGTTCATTTTGTTATACAGTAAACCCTGATAAAGATATTATGGGAGAGTAGCTAGCCCTCACCCCCTCCAGTTTCTTCAGTGGGTCTCATTCTTTGTAGATGAGGATGCTGTGTCCCCAGGTTTACTAAAAGTTAGAGCCAGGACCTGCTCCGAGGCAGAGCTGGGCAGAATCTGTACTCGTAATCATTACACTGTACAGCCACTCCACCTAAAAGCAATAGGTAACCTAAATCCATTGCTGCTTAGGTTAATTTGGCATAAACATGTAAGATACAGAGCCCCAATAGTAGGTACATTTGCAGAAAAGGGAGAAAAAGGAGTCTTAGAGAAGAAAGACAAAGGCACCTACATGTAGAATCACAAAAACACTGCCATTAAAAGGACAGTTGGGAGGAGTGTATACTATTGACAATCTGAATACAAGTGCCTCCCAGGAGTGAGGGAATTTTCTAAGATGCTAAACTCTTCGTAGTAGCATTATTGGAAAAGTCAGCATATACTCAAACTGTTTAAAAAATGTTTTATTATATAAAAAGTAGTTGGTGTCTGTACAATCAAACAGGTTTGCTCTCATATAAGTAACCAGCAGGGCATTTAAGAGTTATACAGGTTTAAAGCAATTCATTACTCTGTAGAATGAATCCATACATGTGGAGTATCCTGCATCTCTGGTTTCCACCTGCTACATTCCATTAGAGGCCCCTGATCATTATGAGGCCCCCACCAATTCCCGAAATGTTTCCTGGAGACATCAATGCACTGGAATACAAGACAGGCAATATTGCAAGTGCAGGAGGATAAAAAGGGACTTCACTGTGAAGAAATGAATGCAGAACAGTTAGCCATCCTGGTAAAGCTTGGCTACAAAATGTACAAGAAGACAGTAGGGTACAGTGAAATTTCCTCCCAAAATAAAGACGATTAGCATATATAGAAGTGGAGACGTCGGTGAAGGAGAGAAACAGACGAGGTTGAACAGCCTGGGCTCTGGGGGGCTTCCTCTGCAGGGGATGAGACGTGGGCTCTACATGGTGCCATAGATGGAGCACAGATGGTGGGGTGGCTTACGAACGCTGGAGAACCTCTCCCTCCATACTTCCCACAGAGTGTGTACACAATGAAGGGTCAAGGATGGGCTCCAGCTATGGCCTTTCCTCACCAACATGGGAGTCGTCACCTGGGTTGGTGCACCAGCCCTGACCCCCCAGGTGTCCCATTCCCACTCTGAGAAGCTGGGAGAAATCACCACTAACCAAGAGGAATCTATGCCATGGCTCAGCAAGGGTCTCCCCATGAGAAGACAGTGCCTGGAAGAGCTTTAGTCAACAAGAAGCTCCATTCCTTCCTAAGAAAACTGGAGGTAAATGATGTTTCTTGAATTGAAGACGTGAACATTTAACGCAATCCACTTTAACAAACCTAGAAGTTCAGGCACTTTGGAAAGGAATATTTTTAGCACTGTAGGCCGTGCTGAGGCAATACAGTTGACAGAAACACTACCCAGAATCTTATATCAGCTTAAAGCCGACAAAATGACCAGACTAATGAGACCAACCAGGGTTTTGTCCAGAAAACCATGAGTGAGGAAAATGATCCTCTTTGTAGTTACAAATGGTGATGATGAAATCCCACATCCCACTGGCCATTTGGAAAAACCTCTAATAACAAGGTAAAGGTGATTTTCTCACCCTTTGGAAAGGATAAAATTTTCTATTTCCTGTGATGATTTGGGGGGTCTAATTTACAGGGCAGATGAGACTTAGCTCTCCTACTGTTTTAAGCTCCTCAGGCACACTCAAAACACTTGTCTGGTACTGGTTACACATAATTCATTCTCTGGAGCATAAATAACCTAAAGAAATGAAGACATGAAGTTTGAAATAAAGGTTAATTGAAGAGAGGGAAAAAACAACTTGGACATGTTGAAGTAAAAGAGAAAACCGGCTGAGGCACTTTCTACCATACTGAATAAAAAAGCTGATCATTCCTTCAGGAAGTATTTACTGAGGACCCATTATGTGCTAGTGTGATCGTTTTAAGGCGTGGTCACAATTTTTTTTTTTTTTTTTTGATACTCGTCTTAGTCCATTCAGGCTGTGATAACAAAATACCACAGACTGGGTAGCTTATAAGCAACTGAAACTTATTTCTCACTGTTCTGTTGGCTGGAAAGTCCAACATCAAAACACCAGCATGGCCACCTTATGGTGAGAACCTTCTTCCCAGTTCATAGCTGAAGTCTTCTCACTCTTCCCTTACATGGTGAAAGGGGCAAGGGATCCCTGAGGGGGTCTCTTTTACAAGAGCACTAATTCTATTCCTGAGGGCGCCTCTCTTATGACCTACTCACTTCCCAAATGCCCCATGCCCTAATCCCATAATCTTCAGGGGTCAGAATTTCACATATGAATTTGGGGAGGCACAAATGTTCAGACCACAGTCACACCCCTCCCTCCAAAAGGTAGAACCTAATTCTCTTTCTTTTGAATGTGGGCCCGACTTAGTGAATCACTTCTAACCAACAGAATGTGGCAGATGTGACCGTGTGTGACTTCTGAGGCTAAGTCATAAAAGACACTATCACTCCCATCTCACTCGCCGTTGGATGACACTAAGTCCCCTACATACGAACCTTCAATTTGTGAACTTGCAAAGATGCGAACTTGCATTCTGTCAACGTGAGGCGTGAGTGAAATTGCAGCTTACCCTCCGTCTCCTATTGCTGACGATCCTTCAGCTCTACCATTTCCCACCTCCTCTCCCTCCTCCAGTCAGTAACTCTTCTTACCTATTCACTCAATGCCAGCCCTGTATGCCAGATGTTGTACTGTACTACTGTACTTTTCAAGGTATTGTACTATAAGATTAAAAATATTTTCTTTATTTTTTGTGTTTGATTTGTATATATTATTTGTGTGAAAAGTATTATAAACCTATTACACTTCAGTACTATATAGCTGATTTTGTTAGTTGGGTACCTAAACTAACTTGGTTGGACTTCCGAACAAATTGGACTTAAAAACACCCTCTCGGAACGGAACTCGTTCGTGCGTAGGGGACTTACTGTATTGCTCTGAGGGAAGCCAGCTGCCATGGTGTGAGGACATTCAAACGGCCTGTGGAGAGGCCCCTGTGGGCAAGAACTGAGGCCTCTCAACAACAGGCACCAACTTGCCAGCCACGTGAGAGAGCAACCTTGAACTTGGATCCTTCAGGCCCTGCCCAGCTTTCGGAGGACTGGCGCCCCAACTGACATCTTGACTGCAACCTCACAAGTGACACGGAGCCAGAAGCACCCACAGGAACCATGAGGAGAATAATGTTTACGATTGCTCTAAACGACTAGTTTTGGGGTTATTTGTTATGTGGCAATAAATAACTAATACAGCTTGTTACTTCACAAAATTCTGGCAACATCGGAGTGAAAACAACACAGTCTCTACCAAAACAAATCTCCAGTGTTCACTGTGAAGATTCAACTATGGAAAACCAACAGTAACACCACCATGTGATAAGAGCTGTAACAGGGGTATCCATCAATATGAGCATGGTTATGCTGTAGTAACAAGCAACCTAAACATTTCAGTGGCTTAACAGAGCATAGCTTATTTATTTATTTTTTTTAATTTTTAAATTTTATTTATTTTTTTATACCTCAGGTTCTTATTAGTCATCAATTTTATACACATCAGTGTATACATGTCAATCCCAATTGCCCAATTCATCACACCACCACCACCACCCCCCCGTGGCTTTCCCCCCTTGGTGTCCATACGTTTGTTCTCTACATCTGTGTCTCAACTTCTGCCCTGTAAACTGGTTCATCTGTACCATTTTTCTAGGTTCCACATACATGCATTAATATATGATATTTTTCTCTTTCTGACACTTCACTCTGTATGACAGTCTCTAGATCCATCCACATCTCTACAAATGACCCAATTTCGTTCTTTTTATGGCTGAGTAATATTCCATTGTATATATGTACCCCATCTTCTTTATCCATTTGTCTGTCAATGGGCATTTAGGTTGCTTCCATGACCTGGCTATTGTAAACAGTGCTGCAATAAACATTGGGGTGCATGTGTCTCTTTGAATTATGGTTTTCTCTCAGTATCTGTCCAGTAGTGGGATTGCTGGATCATATGGTAATTCTATTTTTAGTCTTTTAAGGAACCTCCATACTGTTCTCCATAGTGGCTGTATCAATTTACATTTCCACCAACAGTGCAAGAGGGTTCTCTTTTCTCCACACCCTCTCCAGCATTTGTTGTTTGTAGATTTTCTGATGATGCCCATTCTAACTGGTGTGAGGTGATACCTCACTGTAGTTTTGATTTGCATTTCTCTAATAATTAGTGATGTTGAGCAGCTTTTCATGTGCTTCTTGGCCATCTGTATGTCTTCTTGGGAGAAACGTCTATTTATTAGGTTTTCTGCCCATTTTTAGATTGGGTTGTTTGTTTTTTTAATATTGAGCTGCATGAACTGTTTATGTATTTTGGAGATTAATCCTTTGCCCATTGATTCGTTTACAAATATTTTCTCCCATTGCAAGGGTTGTCTTTTCGTCTTGTTTATGGTTTCCTTTGCTGTGCAAAAGCTTTTAAGTTTCATTAGGTCTCATTTGTTAATTTTTGTTTTTATTTCCATTACTCTAGGAGGTGGATCAAAAAAGACCTTGCTGTGATTTATGTCAAAGAGTGTTCTTCCTATGTTTTCCTCTAAGAATTTTAGAGTGTCCGGTCTCTAATCCACTTTGAGTTTATTTTTGTGTATGGTGTTAGGGAGTGTTCTAATTTCATTCTTTTACATGTAGCTGTCCAGTTTTCCCAGCACCACTTATTGAACAGACTGTCTTTTCTCCACTGTATACCCTTGCCTCCTTTGTCACAGATTAGTTGACCATAGGTGCATGGGTTTATCTCTGGGCTTTCTAACTTGTTCCATTGATCTATGTTTCTGTTTTTGTGCCAGTACCATATTGTCTTGATTACTGTAGCTTTGTAGTATACTCTGAAGTCAGGGAGTCTGATTCCTCCAGCTCCGTTTTTTCCCCTCAATACTGCTTTGGCTATTCGGGGCCTTTTGTGTCTCCATACAAATTTTAAGATTTTTTGTTCTAGTTCTGTAAATAATGCCATTGGTAATTTGATAGGGATTGCATTGAATCTGTAGATTGCTTTGGGTAGTATAGTCATTTTCACAATGTTGATTCTTCCAATCCAAGAACATGGTATATCTCTCCATCTGTTGGTATCATCTTTAATTTCTTTCATCAGTGTCTTATAGTTTTCTGCATATAGGTCTTTTGTCTCCTTAGGTAGGTTTATTCCTTGGTATTTTATTCTTTTTGTTGCAATGGTAAATGGGAGTGTTTCCATAATTTCTCTTTCAGATTTTTCAACATTAGTGTATAGGAATGCAAGAGATTTCTGTGCATTAATTTTGTATCCTGCAACATTACCAAATTCATTGATTAGCTCTAGTAGTTTTGTGATGGCATCTTTAGGATTCTCTATGTATAGTATCATGTCATCTGCAAACAGTGAGAGTTTTACTTCTTCTTTTCCAATTTGTATTCCTTTTAATTCTTTTCTTCTCTGATTGCCGTGGCTAGGACTTCCAAAACTATGTTGAATAATAGTGGTGAGAGTGGACATCCTTGTCCTGTTCCTGAACTTAGAGGAAATGCTTTCAGTTTTTCTCCATTGAGAATGATGTTTGCTGTGGGTTTGTGGTATATGACCTTTATTATGTTGAGGTAGGTTCCCTCTATGCCCACTTTCTGGACAGTTTTTATCAAAAATGGGTGTTGAATTTTGTCAAAAGCTTTTTCTGCATCTATTGAGATGATCATACGGTTGCTATTCTTCCATTTGTTAATATGGTGTATCACACTGATTGATTTGCGTATATTGAAGAATCCTTGCATCCCTGGGATAAATCCAACTTGATCATGGTGTATGATCCTTTTAAGGTGTTGTTGGATTCTGTTTGCTAGTATTTTGTTGAGGATTTTTGCATCTATATTCATCAGTAATATTGGTCTGTAATTTTCTTTTTTGGTGGTATCATTGTCTGGTTTTGGTATCAGGGTGATGCTGGCCTCATAGAATGAGTTTGGGAGTGTTCCATCCTCTGCAATTTTTTGGAAGAGTTTGAGAAGGATGGGTGTTAGCTCTTCTCTAAATGTTTGATAGAATTCACCTATGAAGCCATCTGGCCCTGGACTTTTGTTTGTTGGAAGATTTTTAATCACAGTTTCAATTTCATTACTTGTGATTGGTTTGTTCATATTTTCTATTTCTTCCTGGTTCAGTCTTGGAAGGTTATACCTTTCTAAGAATTTGTCCATTTCTTCCAGGTTGTCCATTTTATTGGCATAGAGTTGCTTGTAGTTGTCTCTTAGGATGCTTTGTATTTCTGGGGTGTCTGTTGTAACTTCTCCTTTTTCATTTCTAATTTTATTGATTTGAGTCCTCTCCCTCTTTTTCTTGATGAGTCTGGCTAATGGTTTATCAATTTTGTTTATCTTCTCAAAGAATGAGCTTTTAGTTTTATTGATCTTTGTTATCGTTTTCTTTGTTTCTATTTCACTTATTTCTGCTCTGATCTTTATGATTTCTTTCCTTCTGCTAATTTTGGGTTTTGATTGTTCTTCTTTCTCTAGTTCCTTTAGGTGTAAGGTTAAATTGTTTATTTGAGATTTTTCTTGTTTCTTGAGGTAGGCTTGTATAGCTATAAACTTCCCTCTTAGAACTGTTTTGCTGCATCCCATAGGTTTTGGATCATCGTGTTTTCATTGTCATTTGTCTCTAGGTATTTTTTGATTCCCTCTTTGATTTCTTCAGTGATCTCTTGGTTATTTAGTAACGTATTGTTTAGCTTCCATGTGTTTGTGTTTTTTACGTTTTTTTCCCTGTAATTGACTTCTAATCTCATAGCATTGTGGTCAGAAAAGATGCTTGATATGATTTCAATTTTCTTAAATTTACTGAGGCTTGATTTGTGACCCAAGATGTGATCTATCCTGGAGAATGTTCCGTGCACACTTGAGAAGAAAGTGTAATGTGCTGTTTTTGGATGGAATGTCCTATAAATATCAATTAAATCTATCTGGTCGACTGTGTCCTTTAAAGCTTGTGTTTCCTTATTAATTTTCTGTCTGGATGATCTGTCCATTGGTGTAAGTAAGGTGTTAAAGTCCCCCACTATTATTGTGTTACTGTCAATTTCCTCTTTTATAGCTCTTAGCAGTCGCCTTATGTATTGAGGTGCTCCTATGTTGGGTGCATATAGATTTATAATTGTTATATCTTCTTCTTGGATTGATCCCTTGATCATTACATAGTGTCCTTCCTTGTCTCTTGTAACATTCTTTATTTTAAAGTCTATTTTATCTGATGTGAGTATTGCTACTCCAGCTTTCTTTTGGTTTCCATTTGCATGGAATATCTTTTCCCATCCCCTCACTTTCAGTCTGTATATGTCCCTAGGTCTGAAGTGGGTCTCTTGTAGACAGCATATATATGGGTCCTGTTTTTGTATCCATTCAGCAAGCCTGTGTCTTTTGGTTGGAGCATTTAATCCATTCGCGTTGAAGGTAATTATCGATATGTATGTTCCTATTACCATTTTCTTAATTGTTTTGGGTTTGTTTTTGTAGGTCCTTTTCTTCTCTTGTGTTTCCCACTTAGAGAAGTTCCTTTAGCATTTGTTGTAGAGCTGGTTTGATGGTGCTGAATTCTCTTAACTTTTGCTTGTCTGTAAAGCTTTTGATTTCTCCATCGAATCTGAATGACATCCTTGCCAGGTAGAGCAATCTTGGTTGTAGGTTCTTCCCTTTCATCACTTTAAATATATCATGCCACTCCCTTCTGGCTTGTAGAGTTTCTGCTGAGAAATCAGCTGTTAACCTTATGGGAGTTCCCTTGTATGTTATTTGTCGTTTTTCCCTTGCTGCTTTCAATAATTTTTCTTTGTCTTTAATTTTTGCCAATTTGATCACTGTGTGTCTCGGCATGTTTCTCCTTGCGTTTATCCTGTATGGGACTCGCTGCGTTTCCTGGACTTGGGTGGCTATTTCCTTTCCCATGTTAGGGAAGTTTTCGACTATAATCTCTTCAAATATTTTCTCGGGTCCTCTCTCTCTCTCTTCTCCTTCTGGGACGCCTATAATGCAAATGTTGTTGTGTTTAATATTGTCCCAGAGGTCTCTTAGGCAGTCTTCATTTCTTTTCATTCTTTTTTCTTTATTCTGTTCCGCAGCAGTGAATTCCACCATTCTGTCTTCCAGGTCACTTATCTGTTCTTCTGCCTCAGTTATTCTGCTATTGATTCCTTCTAGTGTAGTTTTCATTTTAGTTATTGTATTGTTCATTCTTGTTTGCTTGTTCTTTATTTCTTCTAGGTCTTTGTTATACATTTCTTGCATCTTCTCGATCTTTGCCTCCATTCTTTTTCTGAGGTTCTGGATCATCTTCACTATCATTATTCTGAATTCTTTTTCTGGAAGGTTGCCTATCTCCACTTCATTTAGTTGTTTTTCTGGGGTTTTATCTTGTTCCTTCATCTGGTACATAGTCCTCTGCCTTTTCATCTTGTCTATCTTTCTGTGAATGTGGTTTTTGTTCCACAGGCTGCAGGACTGTAATTCTTCTTGCTTCTGCTGTCTGGCCTCTGGTGGATGAGGCTATCTAAGAGGCTTGTGCAAGTTTCCTGATGGGAGGGACTGGTGGTGGGTAGAGCTGCCATAGTTTATTTCTTATTCTTGACATGTTTCATGTCAATTGTGCTTGAGCTCCCTGCCATCTTAACTCTAGGACCGAGGGTCAGAGCAGCCCCCATATGGCTTACTTCGAGTTACCAGAGCAGAATGGAAGAGAAAATGGTCAACTGTGACTGCCTCTTAAAGCTTCCATTGGGAAGTTACACAGTCATTTGATTGTGCTGAAGTTTAAGGAGGGACAGGGGAATATAATCCTACCATGTTGCCAGACTAGGGGATATAAGATATTTAGACCATCCCCAGTGACTACCAGACATATGCTGGCTCCTATGAGAACACAGAGAAAAGAGCAACTGACCTCCCCTTGGAGTAGAAAGGGTCAGAGCTGGTTTTGCAGAGGAATAAATGCTAAGTATGAAGAGTTTTTTAACTAGTCAAGAACAGAACAGCATTCCAGGTAGAAAAACACATAAACAGTTCATTTGCCCAATAAATTTGCATGTGTTGGAGAATAATAGGGAGCAGAAGGAAAGGGTATGTGTGTTAGGCTGAAAACACAGTCAGGGGTTAGGTCTGATGAGGGACCACAGGCAGGGTTAAGTTTATGCTGTGATGACCAACACTATCGTTATCGAAAATTTGGTCCTTGTCCCTGATGCCAAACGAGAATAACAAGGACGAGGTTTTGAGGATAAAGGAAAGAGAACTTTATTGATCTGCCAGCAAATGAGGAGAGTAGCAGACTAGCGTCTTGAAAACTACCTTCCTGCCTTGTGGGGAGAAAGCAGGCGTATTTAAAGGAAAGTCTGGGGCTGGGGTTAAGATCAGAGGAACAAGCAAAAACAGCAAGAATGCCCACCCACATTAATCAGTAACAAAGACTGCACAGTAACAAAGGACGTAAGTTTTAGTTCCCAGCAACAGAGAGAGAGGATGGGAAAAGCAGTTTCGCTTAGAAATTATCCATCACACGGTTTTAGACTTGTGGCCCTGTTACTGTATTTCATGATGAGGACGTTTGGGGGTGGGGCAATTCTTTATGTCTGGAACTGTTCGATCCATTGCAGGATATTTAACATCCTGGGCAGCAGACACTCCATGCCTGTAGCACCCCCAATAATTACGACATTCCCAACTCCCATACCCATTCCAAACAACCCCAGATTGGAAGGAATACCACACCCTGTTGAGAACCACTGGTAAGTGAGATTTACTTACATTTTCTTCTAAGATGCAGGAAGTATAACCACGTTTTGACAAAACTCAAGAAATGCCAAGAAGAAACAAGTTATTGCTATAAACAATTGCCACAAAATATAAACTGTAAAACAGTAGCAGTTGGTTATTACGGTATAAACACATTAGGCAGTAGATAATATGCAATTTACATCATACTCCTCTAACTCTGCCCCTCAAGAAAGGATTGTTTTCTCGAAGAACACAAGTGATTGAGAGTAAAGGATGGGAGAGAACTGAATCTGCTCTAATTTATTTTTTTTAAATAGACATCACCAAGTTTGCTGCTTGAATAACATTTTCCAACACAGCCCAAAATGATTGTGACACACCACTGCTAAGTGCTATTATAGAATTTAAGTTGGGGAATGACTTTGTCTAACTTATATTTTTAACAGATCATTCTGGTAGCCTGATGTAAAGTAAGAGCGGTTTGGACTTTTGCAGAAGTCCAGCAACCAGTGCTGAGGAATAAGAAACAGAGTGAACAGGTTGGATTCAAAACACCTTTAGGGAGGAAGGATCAACAAGATTTGTTGCCCACTGACTAGAAAGAGTGAGTAAAAGGGAAGAGAGGAGGCTGAGGAGAAGCCAGAAGCCATTAAGGAAACAGATGATGAGAGAGAGCATAATATAGGCATACGGTTAAAGAAGGAAATTTACAGAAACTGACATAGTGAATCAGCCAGGCCAACAGTCTTGAGACCCTGTTCTGCAAAACTCTAGTCCTGCAAAATGTCCTACATAAAAAGCATTCTGTGGTCAATTAAGTTTGGGAAATACTGTATACTCTCCCCACATGGAGATTTACTGTATGTATTAGTAAGAAACCAATTTAAACTTTAACCCAGAGCATACTCTGAGTATTTGGTCTCAGAACCCTTTTTACTCAAAAAGCCCATTAAGATTCTGCAGGGGACTTCCCTGGTGACACAGTGGTTAAGAATCCGCCTGCCAATGCAGGGGACACAGGTTCGAGCCCTGGTCTGGGAAGATCCCACATGCTGCGGAGCAGCTAAGCCCGCCTGCCACAACTACTCAGCCTGCGCGCCTAGAGCCTGTGCTCCACAAGAGACGTCATCGCAATGAGAAGCTCGCACACCGCAACCGAGAGTAGCCCCCTCTCACCACAACTGGAGAAAGCCCGCACGCAGCAACAAAGACCCAACACAGCCAAAAAATAAATAAAATAAGTAAATAAAAATAAATAAATAAGATTCTGCAGAACCAGTGTTCCAAGGAACACACTTTGGGAAACAGTTCAAAATCCATGTAGGAGAACTCCTCCAACTTAACAACAAAATAACTCAACTCAATTAAAAAATAGGCAAAGCACTTAAATAGACAGTTCTTCAAAGAAGATATACAGATGGCCAATAAGCATATGAAAAGATGCTCAACTCATTAGTCATTAGGGAAAAAGTAAGAGCATATCAAAACCACATGTGATACCACTTCTCACAGTTCTGAAGGCTGGAAATCCAGGATCAAAGTGTCAGCAGGGTTGATTTCTTCTGAGGCCTCTCTCCTTGGCTTGTAAACTTTGCCTTCTCACTGCGTCCTCATACTATCACCCCTCAGTCTATGTTGTCTGTGCCCTAATCTCTTCTTCTTGTAAGGATACCAGTCACAGCAGATTAGGGCCCACCCTAGTGACCTAATTTTACCATAATTACCTATCTAAAGCCCTATCTCCAAAAACAGTCACATTTTGAGGTCCTGAGGGTTAAACCTTCAACACAGGAATTTGAGGGGCCCACAATTTACCCCCTAACAGAGGATAAGGTGGAGAAGCAATTAGACAAATGGACAATGCCAATTTACGAAGGAGCAAAGTTGTACTCTGATATATATACTAAAACTGCCGGTAGAAAATGAAAAGGCTTCAGTAGGATAAGAAACTAGAAAAACCAGAACTAAGATTAAAAGGCAAAAAAATACCTTGAAGAGAAATGCTCGCAAGCTTTGTTAACAACAAAGACTTCACTCTTTGATGTGAAGAGAGTCTTTTAAATCAATTTTTTAAAAAAATCCAGATGGCCCTGTAGAAACATACTAAAAGATATGAAGAGGAAAATCCAGAGGAATACAAAAGGCAATTAAATACAATCATGTGTAATCACTAGTTATCAAAGAAAAACAAATTAACACAAAATATTTCACTTATCACACTGACACGTATTAAAAACACTGATCTGGTAAGAAGTGATTGTGGGCAATGTGCAGAAAACACAAATTATCACGTAAGTTAGTTCCAACAGATAAATTAGCATTGCCCATTCAAAGTGTATAATCTATAAGCCAGCAATTCCACATCCATTGCACATGTAAATTCATTGCAGACTTGCTGATAGTAGCCCACAAATTTGAGACAACTTAAATGTCTATTGTTGTGGACTGAACGGTCTCCCCCCACAAATACATATGTCGGAGCCCTGACCCTAAAGTCACTGTATTTGGCAACAGGTCCTATAAGGAAGTAATGAAGGTTACATGAGGTTATAAGGGTAGGACCTCAGTCCTACAGGGCTGGTGTCCTTATAAGAAGAGGAAGAGATACCAGAGATCTCTTCCTCCACACAAGCCCAGAGGAAGGCCATCTGAGGACACAGCAAGAAGGCAGCTGCTCACAAGCCGGGAAGAGAGTCCTCACCAGTAACTGAATCTGCCAGCACCTTGATCTTGGAATTCCAGCCTCCAGAACTGTGAAAAAATAAACATCTGTTGTTTAAGCCACCCAGTCTGTGGTAGTTTGTTATGGCAAATGCAAAATATCAGTCAAAAGTTGGTTACATCAATTACAGCATATTCATACAACTGGAGTACCATGGACGCTTTCAGAAGAAACGCAGATTGATTCACATGTAACGCCATGGAAAGATGTTCCACCTTTATTATGTGATAAAATACAAGTTATCAATACATGTATATCATGGTCCCATTGAAAAACAGAGTGCTATATAGGCTCATGCAGATTTTTCCAATCTGGAGAGATTGTGGAAACAAGGAGGGAAAAAGGGGTAAGAAAAAAAAAGAAATACTCGCAGAAGTTTCACTTTTTTAAGTCATACACATCTGTAACTCTTACATTTTAAGAAAAAGCAAGGTTTTATAGTTAATTTGTAAATATATATATTAAAAAATAACAAATTCATGTTGACAGAATTTTCCAAACTCCAGAGGTAATTAACACCCCTTGAGTTTGCCTGTAGCATTAAGAGTTAATTCATTCCATAGCCTGGGTTTTATCTGAGTGATAATCCTGCGTGATAGAAACCTGCCCTTTTTTCCCCCCCAATATTTTATTACAAAAATTTTCATACACACGTAAAAGTTGAATTTTACAGTGAATCTCTATATGCCCACTATGTAATTCTACAATTCACATTTTACTATTCTTGTTTTATCTCATATCTATCCACTGCTCTATTCCTTCACCCATCCATCTTATTTTTTATGTAAGAAGTATACATATATTTCAAAGTAAGTTGCAGACACAAGTATACTTCCCCCTAAATATTTCCATATGTGTAGCATGCTAACTGCTTTTAAACACATAATGAAAACCCTTTCACACACCAGAAGAGACCACACACTTAACCTGAGACTATCCAAGGGAGAGGCTTAGAAAGAAATGGGGTTTGGAGGGGACTTCAAAAGGACTAATTAGATTTTGTGTGCCACCTTAGTCTAACCTTCACTGAGAAAGTGCAGAGAAGCATGCACACCTCGTAGCCAAACATCAATAGGTTTGTAATTAATCAAAACTGCAAGTTAAGAAAAAATCAGAGGGAAAGTAAGGATCTGGACAAATATACTGCTGTGAACCTTTTCCAAGAGGAGTTGGTGGCTCAGACTGGGAGGTTCTGCCCTGGTTGGCTGTAAGCCTCTAGCTTCTGGGAAGATAACACCAGCCAAGCATCCTTTCAAGTCCTTGAAGATATGGTGTGCTTCTGTTTGCCTATAAATATTTGCATGTTGGTATCATTGAAAGTTCTCAGTTTTTTTCAAGCACTGTTTTAACTACAGAAACTAACCCCAAACAGCTTAAGACTGTTATGTAACACGCAGTGTAACAACTTATCCACCCTAACCTGAGAGATTTATTTATTCATTTTCAAGGTAGACCCAGGTTTTAAATTTTCCAATTAGCAAGTAACCTAATAGAATTAAAAAGCCATGCAAATCACCTTCCCTTTGATAGACGGGCCTGCCTGCCAACCTGGTTTACGAGAAAGCAAAGCAAAGCATTTTTTTTCCTAAACCAGAGATAACACTGGCTCCTGCTTTGACGAAGGTGTCCAGCATGGTCCGTGAACATAACTGAAGAACGTAAACGCTCGGATTCTTTGCTATGACAGTGCCTTTCCACGGGTCCTCCCAGAATTAGAACTGTGAATACCTCAGCCCCCTCTCGGGAATGTGACACCTCTGGGAACCTCCCCAGAACTTTTGTTTCCTTGAGAGTAGGTGCCTTCTGTGATCATGGAAACACCTACAGTAGCGAAGCTTAAGACCGCCAGAACTTTCTGCAATGAGGCACTATTTAGTAGAATAAAAACACCAATAGAACATCTGCCACAAAGATTAGAAAATCATGAGATTTAATTATTTCACTACCTGGCCAGGATGTCCCCTCCGCCCCCATCCCCCAATGACAAACTACAGATGGTACATGTAAGTACAATCATGTGGGATTCGTGGGTGCTTGGACGGCATGCTTGCTTAAGAAAGGGGAGAATCCAAGGGGGGAAAGCAACTTACATGTCCATTTAAACGTATCTGTTCTAACTTACATTCCCATTTCTTTTTCCTACTTAAAATTCAACAATCCATTAAAAGTTAAATCCACTAAGACTTTAAATGGCCTTCATGGAGAGGAATAAATGACATTGCATTTATCTGTTGAGAACATCAATGGAAAATTAACTGGAGAAAGGAAAGACTAATTAATAAGAGCAGAAATGACTAATTTACTTCCTTTGATGTTAGAAATTATGAAAGAGTAAAATAACCACTCTATTTTATCAGGCACAATAAAACAGAGGAGACAAAGCAAGAGGAAGCAAATGAAGTATTGACCTAAAAAGACAGGGGCAAACGTTCTGCCCCACAGCCCAGACTGCTTGGGTTTTTGAACAGAACTCAGGACCCCTTATTACTGACCTTGGGGCCGCCCACTTCTGTCTCTACACCAGAGATGGAAGTCAAGTGCTCTGAGAATCTAGCTGTCCCCGTGGATCAGCCCAGCTTTGGAGGGAGGACCCATCAAACCCCAGCCTAAGAACTTTGAGCAACCCCCTAGAAGCAGCCATAGTTCCTGATCTCAAATTCCTGACAATCTAGTTGGAAAGACTAAATAAACTCACATATAAACCAAAGCAGTACACTTGGAAAACAGGAATGGAAGACAGAGAGAAGCAACAAGAAAGGAAGGTCCAGGAAGCTTTCGATCTCTAGGGAAGAGGGAGCAGGTCTCTGGAACCTTGGAATACTGAGAAATTAAACATCCATGTCAAGCTTAATCAGATCTCCAAGGAGCAGGCAACTGACATCTGGGCTGCCCAGCCAATGCCTGTGCTAACATGGAATCAGTTTAATTATATTTACACAAACATGATGGAACAATATAATCACAGCATCAGACTCTCCTAACTTCCATCCTCCCAAAGCATTATTTGAATATCACAAAATTGCTTTGTAAACAGAAAGGCACACATATAATTTCTATAAATCTTGTAACGGCGCAATTATAGCTTGACCATTCTTTTGTTGTTGTCGTTCACAGGACTTAGCAAAATGCCTGGTCCTTGGTAGGTGCCCAACTAAGAAAAGCTAAATAAATCATCAAGATGATAAAAGCAAACTCTTTATAACTGAACTTAAAAACCACACAAAGGAACTAACAATTTTATATGTATTAACTGGGTATCTTTTAGGGTTATTTGATTTTGTTGATTTCTAAAAAGAAAAGAAAAAAAAACAGCACAAGAGATGTTTTCCTGAACTGAAATCGCTTTGTACAGGAATCTGACTTAAGGCTTCTAAATCTTCACACTTAACAGAACTTCCAAGTCCGTTCCCCTCACACAGGCCTTTGAAATAACTGATAGCCCCTCCACTCCCCAGGCTGAGGAGACAAAGCAGGAGTTCCATATTCGGACGCCAATGCACAGCCAACGACACACATCCAGCTTAGGATGGACCAGGCCTGCCGTCCCCATTAAGCTTATTGCCCAGAGAGCTCAGCGAATTTGCATACAGCCATTGAGAAAGAGAACCGATACCAGAAGTGACAGCTCCACACTGAGTGCCTTGATTCATAGAGTGTTCAGTGACATAAATTTAAAGGCCAGGGCCCTCAAGCAACGTTTTAGGTTGGGCTCTTTTCCCCTTAATTACAAAATAAACGAAAGCAAGGAAGGTCTCTGCTCTCCAGAGGCCCCCTTTGAAACACTGGAGCGGGCTGTTTCCAATTCAATCCTATGCCCACCGCCCCAGATCAATAGACCCTTTGGTTCACGATGTCATCGTCTGCCTTCCTCCACCGCAGGTGCAGGTGGGTGGCGACAGAGCCCAGCTTCCCTCCCAGAGGTTCCTTCATCTAGAAAAGGAATAAAACCAGAGGAATTGAGAGGCGGTACCAGGACACTCATGTGATCAGGCAGCTGCACGTGACAGGCCTGAGAGCTATTAAATTAACACACCCTCAGCCAGGAGGGAGGGCACCCCAATCAGAGGTGGGAGACATCTGCCCGCTAACAGAGCCACTCCACGTGTGATCCACAGACGAGCAGTGTCAGCATCATGTGGCCAGTTCTGAGAAATGCAGAGTCCCGGGCCCCACCCCAGACCCACGGAGTCAGAATCCGTATTTTTACAAAATCCCCAAGGGATTCACAAGCGTACTGAAGTTTATGGGATACTGTGCTAGAAGATCGACAAAAGAAAAAAGTTTCAGCAGCAACACTCCCATAATTAGAAATGCCTGTTGGTCTGGTTTGGAAAGAGCCCTTGATTTAAATGATCAGAAAGCTAAGCTTTAACGTAGCCTCCGTTCACAGGGCTGTCACAGTAACATAGGACCAAACCTGCGTGAAGGCCATCAGTGAAATGCTGGCCCTGGTGCTGCGATTATCACCCCTGGAACATGTGAAACTTCTGATTCCATGGCCCTGCCACCAGACACCCATTCAAAGGACTTTGCTAAGACCTAGAAACCTGCCTGTTGTAACAGGCTTCCCAGATGATTCTGACGCAGATGGTCCCGAAACACACTATAATAAACACCTCAGGGCTTAACCATTACGCCGTGAACTCAAAAGAAAATGATGTTGGTGTTAGACGTTCTTGTCCCCATCAGCCGGAGGGGGAGACATCAGGACTATGGCATGAAGCTGGACAAGAAGTGAACCTTGTCTACTCCTAAATACATCTCTCTCCCACACACACGCACCCCTCCACATCTATGCATGTGCTAAGCTGTAGAGCAAGGTGCTGCTGGGAACATGGGATTCCCGGGAATGATGGGGGCCGTGGGGACTGTTTATAAGGCGGCTGGTTGGTAATAAACCTGTTCCTAATGAGGACAGAAGGGGGTGTCTGAACCACAGCTGGTGCAGTTAATTGCTGGGAAAGTTTGGGGCTCTGTGGTTCACAGCTTAGGGAGTTCTGTTTAGTCTAAGACAGATGACGACACGGTATCTCTTGCAGATTCAGCCTGAAGGTGGGCAGTCAAACCTACACTAACTCTTAGTGGTCCAGGTAAGATGAGTTCTTATATACGATAGATACTGACGAAATGATTTCCGTTGAGAGTTGACAAGACTTTAGAAAGCCTCTGGCCCGTGGACCACCTACATCAGAATCACCTGGTGGGCGTGTGGGGGGGCACTAGTTAATCATGCATTAGACCCACACACCAGGACTACTGCAGAACTGCCAGAGGGAGACGCCAGGATTCGTGTTGTTTTACAAGCCCCCATGGGGTTCTGGTGATCATTGGGTTTAAGAACCACAAAGACGTCACCTTCTAGGTGAGAAAAACAAAGTGACATGCCACAGTCCCCAGCCCTGATTCCCCATTGAGCGCTCTACTAGGGGAGCTACCTAGACACCCTCCTCTGCCCCTGGGGCCGTCCTGGGAACCAGGAAAGCAGAAGCACCACTCTGAGGGGACTTTGTGCCAATTGTGGCCAGATCTTTCTCCCTATTTTTATTTGTTACAACCCCCAGTGGAATCCTTAGTGGATACTTAAAATGCAGCATCTTATACAATCCAGTGTCTCTGGCCTTACCCCAGAGCATGGCTCCAAGCTGGAAGAATCCGCCCTCGAGAAAAGAGCTGATGTTTATACCCACTCTACATCTGTTTGGGATTATACACAGTGTTTAGTATGAAAAAAAAGGAGCAATAAAATTTACACAGGCATTATCACAGTCTCTTTCTGAATTTTGCTCCGGAAAAGAATACAAACCTAGATTTTAAAACAAAAAGCAATGTTTCATATGCTACCATTTGTGTTAAAACAAAAAGGAAGATAATTGCATATACATGTTACCTGCTTTCATTTGCATAAAATTTCCCCTAAGTTACACAACAAACCAGAGGCCTGTGATGGGAGAGGGCTTTCCATTGTGCAACTTTTATACTTTTAAAGTTGTGAACCTTGGAATTGTACTGCCTACCTAAATTATTAAATTCAGTTTTACTTTCTTTTTTAATTGACGTGTAGTTGATTCACAACATTGTGTTACTTTCAGGTGTACAGCAAACTGATTCAGTTATTTTTTTTTCAGATTTTCCATTATAGGTTATTACAAGATATTGAATATAATTTCCTGTGCTATATAGTAAGTCCCTGTCGCTTATCTATTTTATGTATAGCAGTTTGTATCTATTAATCCCATACTCCTAATTTATTCCTGCCCCCTTTGGTAATCATAAGTTTGTTTTCTACATCTGTGAATCTGTTTGTTTTGTAAATAGACTCATTTGTATTATTTTTTAGATTCCACACATAAGTGATATCATATATTTGTCTTTGTCTTACTTCACTTAGTATATTCTCTAGGTCCATTCATGTTGCTGTAAATGGCAAAGTTTCCTTCTTCCTTACGGCTAATATTCCATTGTGTGTATGTATATGTATGTATGTGTGTGTGTGTGTGTGTGTGTGTGTATGTGTGTATATATATATATATATATATATATATCTCACATCTTCTTAAGCCAATCATCTGCTGATGGGCACTTGGGTGGTTTCCATGTCTTGGCTATTGTAAATAGTGTTGCTATGAACATTGGGGTGCATGTATCTTTTTGAATTAGAGTTTTCTTTTTTTCTGGATATATACCCAGGAGTGGGATTGCTGGGTCATATGGTAGCTCTATTTTTAGTCTTATAAGGAACATCCATACTTTTCTCCATAGTGACTGTACCAATTTACACTCCCGCCAACAGTGTGGGAGGGTTCCCTTTTCTCCACGCCCTCTCCAGCATTTATTGTTTGTAGACTTTTTGATAATGGTCATTCTGACTGGTGTGAGGTGATACCTCATAGTGGTTTCGATTTGCATTTCTCTAATAATTAGCGATGTTGAGCATCTTTTCACGTGCCTGTTGCCCATCTGTATGTCTTCTTTGGAAAAATGTCTATTTAGGTCTTCTTCCCATTTTTTGATTGAGTTGTTTGTTTTTTGGATACTGAGTTGTATGAGCTATTTGTATATTTTGAATATTAATCCCTTGTCAGTTGCATCATTCACAAATATCTTCTCCCATTCCATAGGTTGTCTTTTCATTTTGCTGATGGTTTCCTTTGCTGTGTAAAAGTTAAGTTTGATTAGGTCCCATTTATTTATTTTTGCTTTTGTTTCTTTTGCCTTGGGAGACTGATCTAAGAAAATATTGCTACAATTAAAGTCTGAGAATGTTTTGCCTATGTTCTCTTCTAGGAGTTTTATTATGTCATGTCTTATATTTAGGTCTTTAAACCATTTTGAGTTTATTTTTGTATATGGTGTGAGGGAGCGTTCTAATTTCACTGATTTACATGTAGCTGTCCAGCTTTCCCAACACCACTTTTTGAAGAGACTGTCCTTTCTGCATTGTATATTCTTGCCTCTTTTGTTGTAGATTAATTGACCGTAGGTGTGTGGGTTTATTTATGGGTTTTCTATTCTGTTCCATTGATCCATATGTCTGTTTATGTGCTAATACCACACTGTTCTGATTACTATAGATTTGTAGTAAAGTCTGAAATCTGAATGGGTTATGCCCCCAGATTTGTTCTTTTTCCTCAGGACTGCTTTGGCAATTCTGGGTCTTTTGTGGCTCCCTATAAATTTTAGGATTATTAGTTCTGTGAAAAATGTCATGGGTATTTTGATAGGAACCACATTAATCTTTAGATTGCTTTGGGTAGTATGGCCATTTTTTTTAATTGGGGTATAGCTGTTTTACACTGTTGTGTTAGTTTCTGCTATACGACAAAGTGAATCAGCTATATGCATACATACATCCCCTCCCCCTTGGACCTCCCTCCTCCCCCCCATCCCACCCATCTAGGTCACCACAGAGTACCAAGCTGAGCTCCCTGAGCTATACAGGAGGTTCCCACTAGCTATCTGTTTTACACATGGTAGTGTATATATGTCAATCCCAATCTCCCGGTTCATCCCATCCCACCCCACCTTCCCCCCAACCCCGGGGTCCACACATCCATTCTCTACATCTGCGTCTCTATTCCTGTCCTGCAAATAGGTTCATCTGCATCATTTTTCTAAATTCCACATAAGGGGGAACCCTCGTGCAATGTTGGTGGGAATGTGGATTGGTGCAGCCACTATGGAGAACAGTATGGAGGTTCCATAAAAAACTAGAAATAGTACTACCATATGACCCAGCAATCCCACTACTGGGTATATACCCTGAGAAAACCATAATTCAAAAACAGACATGCACCCCAGTGTTCATTGCAGCACTGTTTGCAACGGCCAGGACGTGGTAGCAACCTGGATGTCCATCGACAGATGAATGGATAAAGAAGATGTGGTGCATGTATGCAATGGAATATTACTCAGCCATAAAAAGGAACAAAATTGGGTCATTTGTAGAGACGTGGATGGACCTAGAGTCTGTCATGCAGAGCGAAGTAAGTCAGAAAGAGTATGGCCATTTTAACAGTATTAATTCTTCCAATCCAAGAGCATGGGATGTCTTCCCATTTCTTTGAATCATCTTCAGTTTCCTTTATCAATGTTTCATAATTTTCAGCATATAAGTCTTTCACCTCCTTGGTTAAGTTTATTCCTAGACATTTTTTATGCAATTTTAAACAGATTGGGGTTATTTTTACTTTCTCCTTCTGATATTTCATTATTAGTGTAAAGAAGAGCAACAGACTTATGTACATTAATCTTGTATCCTGCTACCTTGCTGAAGTCATTTATTAGTTGTAACAGTTTTTGTATGGAGACTTTGAGGCTCTCTATATAGAGTATCATGGCATCTGCAAATAGTGACAGTTTTACCCCTTCCCTTCCAATTTGGATACTTTTTTTTTCTTGTCTGATTGCTGTGGCTAGAAATTCCAATACTATGTTGAATAGAAGTGGTAAGAGTAGGCATTCTTGCCTTATTCCTAAATTTAGCAGGAAGGTTTTCAGCTTTTGTTTTTAAGAAAAGATGACAATGAATGCTGCAAAGTTGATAATCTACAGCACAAGCTATTCTTAGTCCAGCAGGACCCTGTGACTCACCCAACTCTCCTGTTTGTCCCCCTTGCTGGCACCAAAAAAGAGCTGGGATGACGTTTCCCCACTGGGCATGGGATAAACCCCTCCATCCCAAGCATGCCCCAACCCCTACTCACCATTCACTAACTTAATCTGCACAGGATTTCGTTTTCCTAAATAACTTCAGAATTATGGCCACAGAACTAACCTGCATGGTGAGGAGAGGGACTGATCAGAATACCACAGGCTGCATACCTGGCACCACTTACCTGGCATCTCTGGCATCCAGACATCAGCCAGAAGCCACCAAATAACAAAAATCCTCAGCTCACAGACAAGCAAATATTTGAGGACCAGGAGGAGTCCTCAAATAGAAACCAACGAAACCTGGGTGTTTCCCTGCTTAATGCTCCCAGGTGAAACTACTTACCCATCCCTATAAAAAAAAATTGTAGCAGGAGTTCTTAATATAAGATCATAAAACTCAGACATTTTCAGGAAAGAAAAAATATGTACATTGTTCTAAGAAGATTCTCAAGGATTTCTGACCCCAAAAGGTTTAAGCATCATTGCTCTAGAACATGCATCTCCATGTGTGGTCCCAAGACTTCCCATATCAGGGCCACCCAGACGAGAACACTTTTTAAAATGCATATTCCTACATGGAACAGTATTCGTTCGATTCCAACTTCCTTGAGCACACGATGCTAAGTGAAATAAGCCAGACACAGAAAGATAAACTCTGTAAGATCTTTGTTTATATGTGGAATCTGGGGGGAAAAAGACTCCAACTCATAGAAGCAGAGAGTAGAATGGTGGCTACCAGGACCTGGGGAGGGGGGAAGCTGTTGGTCAAGGGGCACAAAGGTTCTGTCATGCAAGATGAATAAGTTCTGGAGATTTAATACGCAGCACGGTGACTATAGTTAATAATACTGTATTGCATGCTTAAAATCTGCTAAGACAGTAGATCTGAAGTGTTATCACCGCACAAAAAAATAGTAACTCTGTGAGGTGATGGATGTGTTAATTAGCTTGATCATGGCAATCATTTCACAACGTAAATGGATATCAAATCATCACTTTTTACACCTTAAATATATACATTTTTTATTTATCAAGTATATCACAATAATGCTGGAAAAAAATAAAATTTAGAGGAAAAAAAATGAATTGTGCAGAAGGCACAGCATTTCCTGTAGGTGAAGAATTTATTTTCTCCTTAGAAAACTCTTCAGGGTGGGATGGGGGTGGAGAATGAAACAAAAACTCCACTTTTTTTTTTTTTTTCTTGGCTGTACCAGGCACGTGGGATCTTAGTTCCCCAACCAGGGATTGAACCCGTTCCCCCTGCATTGGGAGAACAGAGTTTTAACCACTGGACTACCAAGGAAGTCCCTGTAACAGCTTTTTAAATGCCATATTCAAAGGGCCAAATCTCCATCCTTATAAACCCTTCTTTAAAAAACATGCCTGACTTACATTTAAAGATTAAAAGAGGGCTTCCCTGGTGGCGCAGTGGTTGAGAACCTGCCTGCCAATGCAGGGGACACGGGTTCGAGCCCTGGTCTGGGAAGATCCCACATGCCGCGGAGCAACTGGGCCCGTGAGTCACAATTACTGAGCCTGCGCGTCTGGAGCCTGTGCTCCGCAACAAGAGAGGCCGCGATAGTGAGAGGCCCGCGCACCACGATGAAGAGTGGCCCCCACTCGCCGCAACTAGAGAAAGCCCTCGCACAGAAACGAAGACCCAACACAGCCAAAATAAATAAATAAATAAATAAATAGCGTTCCGTTAAAAAAAAAAAAAAAGGGTGTGGTTCATCTTGGTTGGTCTGTTACTCTATTAAAAAAAAAAGATTAAAAGAAAGTCTGACTTGTTTACTGATCATTAACTTAATTACCAAATATAACAGTTTGCATTCTCAACGTATGATTTATTAAGAATGCAAACCTGTTATTAACTCATGCCCAACTTGGTACAATGAAAGATAGCCTAATACGTGGAACTCCAAACATGTTGCACTGTTTTTACACCCTTCCAAGGTTTAATCCCATCATATCTGTCAACTGAAAAACCTCCTCATCTGATCCAGAGGGTTTTTTCTCCCAAGTTTTCTTCTTATGAGTCAAGATTTGTCCATGTAAAATTCCTTTTATGTTGGTATTTTAATTGAACACTAAAAAATAATAGTTCATGGAATACAAGATTTAGTGCAGCACATAAAAAAATAAAATGACAATAATAAAAAAAAATCCATCTCGCTCACATAAATTAAGGCAAAGCCCTAAAAATTCAACCTATGACTATCATATATTCTGCAGTTGATTTTCCATTTTCACCCCCAAAATGCCATAAATTACAAAGTATTAGCATGCAGCAGTGCAACTTGGTACCGATCAGACACATAATTCTTCTCTAAAACATCTCAGCCATTTCTTATCCTATCTGCCTTTCCAAATCTTTATTAACTCCACCAAAAGACCTTATTGAAAGCCCACCTGCATTTTGACCTCAGGGGCTTTCAGCCAGTAAAAACAAAACAAATTAGAACTCTGATATTCACATACATACAGGGGAAAATCAATAGTTTTAATTTTCACATGGAGGCCCACAATTTTCAACTGACGGCCTCAGCAGGTTTTAATGGACACAAACAATTTACTTTTACTGTTTTAATTGTTTTTAGTCAATCACTTTTTATTGCCCCTCTCCATCTGACTAAACAAATTAATCGAGCTATATTCATAAATGATGACTGGGTAAAACGGCCAGTTATGTATATTTTACTATTTGAGTCTCAATTACAGGCAGCATTAGGAAGTAGCTGGCCCAAAAGGTAGCCTCGGTCATTAAAGCAGAAAAGGGAACAAGTCAGAAGGAAAATGACAGAACAGTGGCCCTCTGTTGGCTTAGGGCATCCGAGGGCAGCTGTTGGCAGTTCCCAATCTCCGCTCTGAGTGCAAAGCGGCCATCCGCTGTCCCCCAGGGAGGAGAAGGGGCAGAGTTTCAGGTTACTGGGGTGGCAAAGGCCTTGAGAGCCTGCAGGCAGGTGAGGGCTGTTTTGTGTCGAGTTAATTAGGAGACTCGGCTACAGCTCAGGCAAGCCTGAGGTCACATATGCAGACTATGGTGCACGCCACCCACTTTCTTTGGAAGCAAACCCTCTCCTCTCTCCAAAAACCTGTGAAATCCTGGAGCTGCAAGCTCTTGCCTCTAAACAGTTCATCTGGGGTAGTTCTATGCCTCGCAGGCAAGCATGAGAAACCCCCCTGCTCACTGAAAAAGCTTCAACACAACCCACATTTTCCTGCTTAAAAAAAATCCCTAAAAGTTGATCTGTAAGAGCCTTATCAAAGACAAAAGTCTTTGCCACCAAGACATTGTTACATTTTAATTCCTACATCTGCTTTGATCACATGGTCCAGCCCTGGGCTTGACTGGAATCACTAGTGAAAGTTAATCAATCCCAGCTGTCATCATGGCTTATAGGATGGAATTTTCCAGAACTGTCACGAAAGTGCTTTCTAACTTTGAAGAGTCATGGCTTCGTGGTATCTCACTAGGGGATGGCTGTATCCTAGTGGGTTTGGCATTTGCAGATTCAATTACATGCACTGGCCAAAAAGAAAAAAAGAGGGAGAAGTGGAAAGGGAAATAATTGAAATAGTGCAAATGACTTTGCCCTCCATCCACTTGATGAGCGTATGTCCCAGAGAGAACATGAGATTGGAAATAAGACTCAGCTGTCCCCACGGTCACTCTAAGCCTGAGCCAACTCTTAATCACATCTGGTCTCAACTGAAGAAACCACAGAGAGTTCCAGTTCGGGGGGGAGAAGGTCCCTGTGTTGGATTTACTGTGAGAAGGAACCGCGGTTCTGGGGCTGCCGTCCACGTGCTCCTGACGCACTGCCTTTAGAACCTTCCCCAGTGCAGGAATTAACTTCCCTGAGCACCCGTGGGCATCGCAGTTAGAAAGTTCTGCTGTGCCTAACAAATCCAGAAGACTCTTCTACAGTAGTGTGATTTATTTACACGTCACAGCAGTCAAACCCTCAGAATCTCTGATTGACCAAAGGGCAAATAATTACTCCTTTTAATTGTGATAAATCACCCTGGAGCAGGCAAATATTTGATTCTCAATTAATTTCCTCGGCACTCCCGACAGTGACAGCACAGCTGCTCTGTCACTCCTTTCCCTTCCCTATTAGGACTGGGTGCAGATCTGAGTGAAGGGACAGGTGGCTGACAGTGACTTATAGGGGACAGGCTATGCTCTGAGAGCATGTGATAAAAGCCCTGTGATAAAAGCCAAAATTACGAGGAAATTAAAATGCAGCTCAGAATTGGCATTTAGATATACCAGATAAATCAGAGGCCATCCTCTGACATTGCAAAACTGCTAGAGAAGAAAAGATGCTGAGTGTCGGAACAGCATGTGCCTCCAGTGTCAAAACAAGCAATCGTTTGAGAATTCAGTTGCCTGCTTTCCTCCTCTCCAAAGACTGGGGTTATATGGAGGAGCAGGGGACTAGGAGAGCGTCTTTCAGGCTCCACTCCTCACTAGCTACGAGGTGGTATTCAAATTACATAAATTCCCTGTGCCTCCGTTTTCTCACCTGCAAAATGGGAAGAGTCACAGTGCATACTTGTTAGAGCGGTTATTAGGACCTAGTAAGTTTATATAAATATTTGTTGCATAAATGAATAAAGAAATGTTAGTTGCTCTTATTACTACTCACAGCAATATCATCTTCATTACTTTGGAAGTTTTAAATGCAGAGAATAAAGCAATAACAAAAGGAGCTAATACGTACAGCACATCTATGTACCTGACTTAGCAACATGGCAAAACGTCCTCCAACTATATACCCTTTCCACAGGTACAACCCCTTTCAGGAGGGTCAATGTATCCTAGTGGGTCTAGCATTTGCAAATTCAATGTGTGTGAGGAAGTTGTGACACAGTTCTCTCTTCTGTCTTCTTTCTATACAGTTGCATGGAGAGCTGTGAAATCCAAGTCTAGGGTATTGGGGAGATCAAATAAAGTCTCATAATCTTCTTTGGTCTGGATCCAAATGACTTAAGAGGAATAGGGAACTCTACATGTGCCAGCCCAGATTATCAGACTTCTCAGCACTGAGATATGGGGTCTGTGGTAGCCATTTTCACAGAAAGTTCAAGGGCAGCACACTCAACCATATTACATAGTAAAGATGCACACATAAATTTGGATCAATATTACTGCCTGGACTCTGAAATATGGGTGCATGGGATATCTGGGTCCGAATCTGCGCTTGGAGACCTACAGGGAAGAAGAACAAAGTGGCATCACGTTGACTGTGCATCCTGACAGAGACGGAAGATGCCACACCCCAGTGCTGTCGAATTCAACATATTTTGCTGAATTGCCTCCTCTAGACACTTAGGATATAGTAACTGACTTAAGTACATTGTCCCAACCCCTGTGAGGCTTCACAGCCCACACAGGCATCAACTCTTAACCTAAGGATGGGATAGAAAATTGCATCATCTATGTTCCTTGTTTATAAGCAGGACTGACTCCAGACAAAAGAGGAGTTAACTAGAAGGACAACTGTGGTCGCTTGCAAAGATGGCCCTAAATTCTCACCCCTCCCAATCTCCATGCACTTTGCATGTAACGCTGCAGCACCCACCCACCATAGCTGGGCTGACCTGCTCCTCCCTTTGACAGTAAGCTCAACTGTGACTTGCTTTGGCCAAAGGGATGTTAGCATATGTGATATAAGCAGAGGCTAAAAATGGACTCTTTGGGTAACAAGATGGTGTCATTCTCTTTTCTCGCACCTGCCCTCTAAGTACAACCAAGTACCATAGCAGTAATTGAACAGATGACCATAAAAGAAGGAGAGAGGAAGGTGGGCTGGCTAGGGACCTCAGGACTTCAGGAACAAAGCACAGTAAGTTGCCTGGGTTTTCTTCTCCCACATGTCCCAGACCGGGTACCAGATAGTGCATAACCCAGAAACATCAACAGGCATTAAAAAACAAAATAAAACAAAAACCACAAGAAAGTCTGCTATATCCTGGGCCAAGTCCTCATCAGGGAATTAGAAAGGAGACCCATATCCAGTGACAGTGATAGCCTGATCTACCTGCAACATCAGCACCAGCAGAGCTCCAGGGAACAAGCCATTTTAATCTTCCCACAGCATCAATAAGAGAGAAACGTGGGCAGGTGGGATCAACCCACATCTCACACCAGGTTACACAGGCAGAACTAGCATCTCTGGCACTCCACACAAAAGGCAACCCAGATCTGGCATCTCCAGCCCTCCACTCAGCAGCAGAAGGTGAACGAGGCCTGGACCCTCCTGGTTCCCCACCCAGTGGCAGAGAACCACCAGAGCTTGTGACTCTTGGCCATCCACCCAGCTACAGGCACTTTCCTTCCTGAGGCACTGCCAGAGACAGAGTGAGAAGCCCACTTACACCAGGTGGCCAAAGAACAGATTAGGAGAAACCCTCTCTGTCCTGTAGGTCCAGAAACCTTCAAGTCCCACCTAACAACACCAGGTGGCACAGGAAAGTGCTCACTCTCCACCCCCCAACCCTGGGCAGCACCAGGAGGGTCCAGCAGCTGGGATCAGGAGGGAGCCAGAGAACAAAGTAGAGCAAAGTAAAACTAAACTGTCACTGAAACTACAGCCCACAAAAGTAGCCAGAACCTACACACTAAACCAAACGAAGTGACTTTCTGCTAAAATTAAAAAGAGTTAAATAGGATTAAAAATGAGGAAAACCTCAACTTGAATGAGAAAAAACAATCAACTGACACCAGGGCTGAGATGAATAAGACGTTTGAACTTGATGAAGATTTTAAAGTAGCTGTCCTAAAACTGCTTCAACGAGTAATTATTAATTCTCTTAAACACAGTAAAATTTTCTTAAATTAAAACTTCAACAAATAAATAAAACATTTTAAAATGGAAATTACAGAACTGGAAAAAACAAAAAGTGAAATTAAGAATTCAATGCATGGGCTCAAGAATAGTGTGGAGATGACAAAATGTAGAGTCAGTGTGAGGACAGATAAATAGAATTTGTTCAATCTGAGCAAAAGAGAGAAAATGGAAAAAAATGAACAGCATCTCAGGCACCTATGGGACACTAAGAGAAAGACATTTTTATCTTTGGAATCCTTAAAGGAAAAGAGAAAGCATGGAGCAAAAAAAAAAACAAAGAAAAGAAAAAGAAAGTTCAAAGAAACAATGGCTAACTTCCCAAATTTGACAAAAAATATAAACCTATGTATTCAAGAAGTTGTGTGAACACCAAATATGATAAACCCAAAGTAATCAACACAAAGACACGTTATAAACTCTTGAAAACTAAAAACAAAGAAAAACCTTAAAAGTAACCAGAGAGGAACTGGTTACTTAACATTACTTACAAAGGAATGCCAATTTAAACAATTTATTTCTCATCTGAAACCATAGGGACCAGAAAGGAGAGGCACATTTTTCAATGGATAAAAGAAAATAACTGTCAACCATGAGTTCTGGAACTGGCGAAACTGTTGTTCAAGAAAAAAGGGGAAATAAAGACATTTCCAAATGAGAAAAAAAATGAAACTCTGTCACTAGCAGACCTACCCTTAAAGAATAGCTAAAGGAAACTCTCAGACCAGAATGAGAACGATAACAGAAGGATAAGAAATTCATTTTAGGGCTTCCCTGGTGGCACAGTGGTTAAGAATCTGCCTGCCAATGCAGGGGACATGGGTTCGAGCCCTGGTCTGGGAAGATCCCACATGCCATGTAGCAACTAAGCCCGTGAGCCACAACTACTGAGCCTGCGCGTCTGGAGCCTGTGCTCCGCAACGGGAGAGGCCACAACAGTGAGAGGCCCGCGCACCGCGATGAAGAGTGGCCCCCGCTCGCCACAGCTGGAGAAAGCCCTCGCACAGAAACAAAGACCCAACACAACCAAAAATAAATAAATAAATAAATAAATAAATTTATTTAAAAAAAAAAAGAAATTCATTTTAAAAAAAGGAAGAACAATGGAATTGGTTTAAAGGGGGTTAAAATAATAGACTATCCTCATACTCGTGAATTGTTTAAATCATATTTTATGGGTGAAGCAAACACTGCAACATCATTTGCTGTGGTGCTTAAGGCATGTAGAGGAAATACTTGAAACAACTGTATTTAAAAAGTAGGGGTGGGACTTCCCTGGCAGCACAGTGGATAAGAATCTGCCTGCCAATGCAGGGGACACAGGTTCGAGCCCTGGTCCTGGAAGATCCCACATGCTTCAGAGCAACTAAGCCCATGTGCCATAGCTACAGAGCCTGCGCTCTAGAGCCTGAGAGCCACAACTACTGAGCCCGCAAGCCACAACTACTGAAGCTCATGTGCCTAGAGCCCGTGCGCCTCAACAAGAGAAGCCACCGCAATGAGAAGGCTGTGCACCGCAACAAAGAGTAGCCTCCGCTCACAGCAACTAGAAACAGCCCACATGCAGCAGCGAAGACCCAATGCAGCTAAAAATAAATAAAATTAAATCTTTTTTAAAAATAAATTAATTAATTAAAAGTAGGGGTGGTACAGAGACCTAAATAGAACTAAGGTTTCAATACTTCATTCAATGTGACAGACATCAATACCAGCAAGAGTTATGGGCTGTGATAAACTCCATACATATATTGTACAACCTAGGGAAGCCATTAAAATATATATATAAATTACAATATAAAAGATAATACAAACAATAAAATAGATACTAAAAAAAAATAAAAGAATTCTTTAAAATATTCAAGTAATCATAGGAAGGCAAGAAAAGAGGAGCAGAGAAATGAGAAGCAGAGGAAACAAACAGAAAATAATAAAATGGCAGAGTTAAGCTCTAACATATCAACAGTTATTATAAATGTAGGTAGTCTAAATATACTACCTATTATACTACCTATTAAATACTAAATATTAAAAGGGATTCACAGAATCCACAGAATTCACAGAATTCACAGAATCGATAAAGATACATGACCTACCAATAGACTGTCTACAAGAAACTCACTTCAAACACAATGACAGTGTTTGAAAGTAAAAGAATGGAAAAGGATATATCATGCTAACATAAGTAATAATTTTAAAAAGCAGAAGTGGCTACATTAATTTCAAGTAAAGTAGACTTCAGAACAAAGAAAATTACAGGGGACAAAGAAGAACATTACACAATGACAGAACAATCCATTCATCAAGAAGTCATAGTGATCCTAAATGTGGATGCACTAAAAAACAGAGTTTCAAAACACATGAAGCAAAAACTAAAAAGAGAAATAGGTAACTTTACAATTATCACTGGGGATGTCAACACCCTACTCTCAGTAACTGACACATCTATTAGATAGAAAATAGGCAAAAATATAGAATAATTGAACACTACCATCAACCAACAGGAACTAACTGGCATTTATACAACACCCAACAACAACAGAATACATTTTTCAAGTGCCCATGGAACATTTACCAAGATAAACCATATCCAGGAACATAAAACAAACCCCAACAAATTTAAAAGAATTAAACTCATACATTTTGTTTTTCAACTAAAATGGAATCAAACTATAAATCAATAACAGAAAGACAAAAGGAAAGTCTTCAAACACTTGGAGATTAAATAACATGCTTCCAAACAATCCATGAGTCAACAGGAAAGCCACAAAGGAAATATTTTAAAGTACGCAAAAACCAAATGAAAATTAAAATATAACATTTTAAAATATGTGGGGTGTATTTAAAGCAATACTGAGAAAAAAATTTATAACACCAACTGCTTAGATTAGAAAAGAGAAAAGGTCTCAAATTAATAATCTAAGTTACTACATCAAAAAAATTAGGAAAAGGAAAGAAAAATAAACCCAAGGCAAACAGAAAGAAGGAAATAAAAATAGTAAGTGCAGAACTCAATGAAACTGAAAATGAAGAAAATAGAGAAAACTAATGAAACCAAAACTGGTTATCAGGAGGGGAAAAAACCAACAAAATATAAAAACTTCTAATAAGACTGACAAAAAGAAGAAGAAAAAAGACACAAATCACCAATATCAGGAATGAAACAGGCAGATCAGTACAGATCCTGAAGCCATAAAAAGGAAGATAATAAGGGCACACTAAAAACAACTCTACACATAAATGCAACAATTTAGAAGAAAAACATCAATTTCTTGTAAACCACCAACTATTAAAATTAACCAAGATGATAGGTAACTTGAATACTCCTATAATCATTTAAAAAGCTGAATATACAATGTTAAAGCTACCTATAAAAGAAATGCTCTGGACTAGACAGCTTCCCTGCAGAATGTAAAGAAGAAACAACACCAACTTCGCACAACCTCTTCATCCAGAAAAAAAGAGGAGAAAGAAATGCTTCTCAACTCATTTCATGAGGCCAGTATTACCTTGATACCAAAAACCGAAAAAGACAGTAATAAAAAAGGAAAATTACAGAATATCTCTCATGCTACCTAGATGCAAAAATCTTTAATGACATACTGCAAATAGAATCCAACAATGTACAAAAAGAATTATACACTATAATCAAGTGGGATTTATTCCAGGTATGCAAGGCTGGTTCAACATTTGAAAATCTATCAGTGTAATCCACCATATCAACAGGCTAAAGGAGAAAAATTATATGATCATATCAATTGATGCAGTAAAAGCATTTGACAAAATCCAACACTTATTTATGATAAAAACTCACAGCAAGCTGGGAATAGAGTGGAACTACCTCATCTTGATAAAAAGCATCTATTACAAAAACCTACAGCTAATGTCATACTTCATAATGAAAGGTTGACTGCATCCCCCCTAATACTGGAAACAAAGTAAGATGTCCTCTGTCATAATTCTTATTTAACACAGCACTGAAATTTCTAGCCAGCACAATAAAGCAAGAAAAAGAAAGAAAAGTCATACAGATTGTAAAGTAAGGAGTAAAACTGTCCCTATTTGCAGATGTTATAACTGTCTATATAGAAAACCTCAAGGAGAAAGAAAGAAAAAGAGAGAGAGAGAGAGAGAAAGAAACAAAGAGAGAAAGAGAGAGAGAAAGAAAGAGAGAGAGAGAGAGAGAGAAAGAAAGAAAAAGAAAGAAAGAAAGAAAGAAAGAAAGAAAGAAAGAAAGAAAGAAAGAAAGAAAGAAAGAAAGAAGAAAAAAGCCTTCTAGAACTAACAGGTGAGTTCAGCAAGGTATTAGAGTACAGAATCAACCAACACACAAAAATCAATCACATTTCTACATGTTAGAAATGAACATGTGGTAACTGAAATTAAAAACACAACAGTGTTTACCATTGCACCAAAGAAAATGAAATGTTCAAATATACATACAACAAAATAGATATCGGATCTGTATGCTGAAAATCACAAAATTCTGATTAAAGAAACCAAAGAAGACCTAAATAAATGGAGAGCTATACCAAATTCAAGGATTGTGTTTCAACACATTAAGGATATCTATTCTTTCCAAATTGATCTATAGGTTTCATGTCATTTTTATCAAAATCACAACAAGGCTTTTCATAGACATAGACAAGCTTATTGCAACATTTATATAGAAAGGCCTAAGACTTAAAAGAGCAAAAATAATCTTGAAAAAGAAGTACAGAGTGGGAGGATTCACTGTACCTCATATTAAGGCTTATTATATGCCTACAGTCATCAAGACAATGTGGTATTGGTTTAGGGAGAGACACATTGATTGGTACAACAGAACAGAGAACCCAGAAATATACACACAAATATATACAACTTATTTTTCACAAAAGTGCAAAAGCATTTTAATGAACGATGGCCTTTTCAACAATTGGTGCTGGAGCAAATGAGCATCCACAGGCTAAAAATGAACCATGACTTAAACTTTACACATTATGCAAGAATCAACTCAAAATGAATCATGAACATAAATGTAAAACTATACAACATTTAAAACAGACATAGGAGAAAATGTTTGGGACCTAGGTGCTAGGCAAAGAGCACTTAGACTTAACACCAAAAGCACAATCCACACAAGGAAAAATTGATAAATTGGACGGCATCAAAGTTGAAATCTTCTGCTCTTCAGAAGACCGTGTTAAGAATATGCAAAGACAAACTACAGACTTGGAGACAATCAATCCATCAAAAGGTATACAGCATATATAGAGAACTCTCAAAACTCAACGGTAGAAAAGCAAGCAATCCAATTTAAAAATGGGCAAAAGAGATGAACAGACATTGCACTGAAGATAATATACAGGTCGCAAATAAGGACATCAAAAGATTTTCAACTTTATTAGCCATTCGGAAAATGCATATTAACACCCCAATGAGATATCACTGCATACCTATCAAGTGTGAGAGAAAACACAGTGACAAGCAAATGCCAGCGAGGATGCAGACAAACTAGGTCCTTCATACACTGCTGGGAATGATAAGTAGCAAAGCCACGTTGAGTTTGGCAGTTTCTTATACAGTTGACCCGTGAACAACATGGGTTTGAACTGCTCAAGTCCACTTATACGCAGATTGTTTTCAATAATAAATAGTACAGTACTACACCATCTGTGGTTGGTTAAATTGGCAGATACGGGGAACCACGGATACAGACGGCCGACTGTAAGTTACAGGCAGATTTGTAACTTCAGGGAGGGTTAGCACCCCTAACCCTCACCTTGATCAAGGGTCAACTCTACAACTAAACATGCAACTACCATATGCCCCCCACCCCAGCAATTGCACTTTTAGACATTTATCAAGAGAAGCAGCAACTTATAATCACACAAAAACCTGTACGCAACAAAAAGCAACTGTTAATAGCAGCTTTGTTCATAACAACCAAAAACTGGAAACAAACCAGATATTTCTCAGTCAGTGAATGGTTAAACTAGGTCGATTTTGTGGAATACTACTCAGAAATAAAAAGGAACAAACTTAAGAGAAAAACAAATACCGTATGCTAACACATATATATGGAATCTAAAAAGAAAAAAAAAGAAAAGAAGATGGTCAGAAGACCCTAGGGGCAGGACAGGAATAAAGATGCAGACCTACTAGAGAATGGACTTGAGGATACAGGGAGGGGGAAGGGTAAGCTGTGACAAAGTGAGAGAGTGTCATGGACATATATACACTACCAAACGTAAAATAGATAGCTAGTGGGAAGCAGCAGCATAGCACAGGGAGATCAGCTTGGTGCTTTGTGACCACCTAGAGGGGTGGGATAGGGAGGGTGGGAGGGAGGGTGGTAGGGAGGGAGATGCAAGAGGGAAGGGATATGGGGATATACATATATGTATAACTGATTCACTTTGTTATAAAGCAGAAACTGACACACCATTGTAAAGCAATTAT
This sequence comes from Balaenoptera borealis, assembly GCF_965194805.1. Lineage (NCBI taxonomy): Eukaryota > Metazoa > Chordata > Mammalia > Artiodactyla > Balaenopteridae > Balaenoptera > Balaenoptera borealis. Next base: position 21,774,216 of record NC_138869.1, read on the forward strand.
ACTCTAATAAAGATGTTATAAAATAAAAATTAAAAAATTAAAAAAACAAAAAAAAAAACAACAGCAAAAAAGAAATAGAAAATTATATGTAAGTTAAATAAAAAAAAATTTTCTGTTGCAAAAAAAAAAAAAAAAAGGAAAAAACTTGATATCTCAACAACTTGGATGAATGTCCAAAGAATAATGCTGCAAAAAAGCCAATCCCCGAAGATCATATACTGTATGATTCCATTTAAATAACACTCTTGAAATGACAAAATTGCAGAAATGGAGAAAAGATGCATGGTTTCCAGGGGTTAAGGACTGGGGGTGGGGTGTAGGGGATAGAGAAAGGTGGTTATGGTTATAAAAAGGGATCTTTGTCGTGTTGAAACTGTACTATATCTTGACCATAACGGTAGATACAGAAATCTACACTTGTGATAAAATTGCAAAGAACTAAATATATACATGCACACATAAGTGAGTGCAAGTAAACTGGGAAAATCTGAACAAGATCAGTGGGTTACATCAATGTCAATCTCCTAGTTGTGATCCTATAGTTTTGCAAGACATCATCACTGAGGGGAATTGGGTAAAGGGTGCATGGGATCTTGCCGTCTCTCTTACAACTTCATGTGAATCTTTAATCATCTCAAAATAGTTTTTTGAAGGGAAACATTAGAATTTTTTCAGTGGCCTCGAGTATTAGGACTTTATCTCTTGTGCCTCTACCATCACCATGAAAACATGCCAGGACGAGCCTGTTGGAGGATGAGAGACATGTGATGCATAGTCAGTCACCTTAGTTGCCCAGCCAAGGCCACCCTAGATCTGCCGACAGCCAGCAGATCTGCCCCAGTCACGTGAGCAACCAGAGCAAATCAGCAAAGCCAAATGGCAGCTGACCCCAGACACACATGCAACTAAGGCTTACTGTTGAATGCTACTGAAGTTTTTGTGGCTGTTTCTCATGTAGCATTATTATCCCAACAGATAACTGATGCTATAACCAAATCTCAGAAAAGACACAATCAAGGTAACTCAGAAAGGTAGGCAGCCCAGCTGTAACAAGGCTCCCACACGCAGCGACACAACTGCTCCCACCATTTTTTGTACTTGAGTCCTTTGGCTCAATTACAAAAGATTCAAATTCCCAGGGGAGTATCTACCTGCCTTCACTTGAATCCTGTGCTCACCTCTTTGCAGGAAACAGCAGGACACCTTGACTGCATGCAAGGAGAGCGTGTGGGACCCCAAAGGAAAAGTGGGGTACAAGAAAAAGAAGGGATTATGGATGCTAGCCAGGCAAAAATGACAGATGTCCTCTGCCAGGATAGACGGGCTGTATTTAGTTACGCTAGGGTGATGATCAGCTTTTAAACATAGATTTAGAATTCACAATTCTAATTTTTATCATTTTAGGGGAAAACGCCTTTGAGAAAATAGGCCACATTAAGACACAGCGTGACAGAATGGTTTAATAAATATTTGGACCCTGGAACCAGATTGCGTGGATCTGAATTCAGCTCTTCTGCAAAATTACAAACATCTTGACTTTGGACAATTAATTTGAAAAATGCCATATCCTCTACCCACATATTAAAGATTTATAATTCTTATTACTACATTAAAAGTTCTGGAAATCTTATGCAGTCTCAGTTTACCACCCACTACCCTTGTGACCTTGGGTATGTCACTTAACCTCTCTGTGTCTCAGTGTCTTCATCCATAAAATGGGGATAATAACAGCACCTATCTCCTGGGGTTGTTGTTGAGACTTAGAGAATGCATCTGTAAAGCATTTAGAAGGGTGTCTGTTCTGGGACTTCCCTGGTGGCGCAGTGGTTAAGAATCCGCCTGCCAGTGCAGGGGACACGTGTTCAGTCCCTGGTCCGGAAAGATCCCACATGCCGCGGAGCAGTTAAGCCCGTGCGCCACAACTACCGAGCCTGTGCTCTAGAGCCCGTGAGCCACAATTACTGAAGCCCGCGCACCTAGAGCCCGTGCTCTGCAACAAAAGAAGCCACTGCAATGAGAAGCCCATGCACCGCTATGAAGAGTAGCCCCTGCTCTCCACAACTAGAGAAAGCCCACGCGCAGCAACAAAGACCCAACACAGCCAAAAATAAATAAATAAAAATTTTTTTTTAAAAAAAAGAAGAATGGTGCCTATCCTAAATAACAGTGTTACCTGGGACATAAACTCTTTCATTCTTTGTTTGAATATGGAAGCCCCTTGCTTTATCATTCCTCCCGGTGAGAGACGACAATTTATAACATTTGATCTGTGAGCTTTAACAACAAGAAAGGCCATATGTCACATCTCATCCCTCTGCAATTGGGGGAAATAACTAAAGAGCCGTAAATCCCTAAATCTTTATTTTAACGGCTGTAGTGACAGATCCTTTGATACCCAACATCCCATTTCACTATTGTAAATGTCTCATTCCTCTCAAGGTTTCAAAACGATGCTTTACAGCCATTCCTTCATTGATCACATGGCTTATTGACATGGCCCAGCTGAGCCAACTGAGGCTTTTCAGCAGCATGGTGCAGCTCTCCCTCCATTTGGGGGCGTTTTGATTAATAGTCGATTACCACAACAGCTGTGTGGCCAGCGCACATCAGGCCCCAGTGGAATCAGATTAAGGGGAGCCTCCTGATGTAGTGGGTTAAAGAAGTAATTTTTCATCTCTGGAGACCTGGGTCCAAACCTCACTGAAGCCACAAGAGAAAACAGGTTTTGTGGCCTCAGTCCATCCCACAATTTGTCAACATCCAGCAGGAGCAAAATCCATCCTGAAAGCCATTAATCAAAGAAAGTGGAGTCATCAGAGCTTAGGATTGATGGGACGTGGGGAAGCTAAGAGGCTACAAGTGACACTCTCAGCCTAGTTAGAAAAGGGTTTGAGGACACAGGCTCAAAGGTGGATAAAGGTACAGACGATAACATTGTCTGTACTTCCACTTCCCCTTCCTCCACCTCTGGCAACCACCCATCTACCTTGTATCTCTGGAGATTTGCCCATTCTGGACATTTCACATAAATGGAATCATACAATGTACAGCCTTTGTGTCTGTCTTCTTTCACTGAGCATAAAGTTTTTAAGATTCATCCACGTAACAGTACTACATTCCTTTTCATAGTTGAATAATATTCCCTTGTATGTATATACCACGTTTTGTTTTCCTGTTCATCGATTGATGGACATTTGGGTTGTTTCCATGTTTGGGCTATGATGAATAATGCCACTATGAAAATTCATATATGAGCTTTTGTGTGCACATACATTTCCAATTCCCTTGGGCATATACCTGGAGTGGAATTTCTGGGTCATATGGTAACTCTTTAATTTTTGAGGCAATGATAGGCTGTTTTCCAATGTGTCTGCACAATTTTACATTTCCACCAGCCAAGTAGGAGAGTTCCAATTTCTCCACATTCTCACCAACATTTATCATTATTTATCTGTTTTACTGTAGCCATCCTAGTGGATGTGAAGTGGTAATGTATTGTGGTTTTGATTTGTTAAGCATTGATTTGTTAACCATTATTGGCCATTTATGCCTCTTGTAGAAATGTCTAATCATATCTTTTGCCCATTTATTAACTGAGTCATCTTTATTGTTGAATTGTAAGAGTTCTTATATATTCTAGATACTAGCCCCTTATCACATATAGTGATATGCAAATATTATCTCCCAGCCTCTGAATAGCCTTTTCACCTTTCTGATGGTGTCTTGAATCACAAATGCTTATAGTTTTGGTAAAGTTCAGTTTATTTCTCTCTGGTTGCTTGTGCTTTTGGTTGGAGACTCTATGGCAAAGCCATAGAGAAGACAGGAAAAGAGGAGGATTTTGGATCACTCACAAATGTTATAAAGGCTGCTTATTTGCTTTTTTTTTTTTCTAACATCTTTATTGGAGTAAAATTGCTTTACAATGGTGTGTTAGTTTCTGCTGTATAACAAAGTGAATCAGCTATACATATACATATATCCCCATACATGTATATCCACATATATCCCCATATCTCCTCCCTCTTGCATCTCCCTCCAACCCTCCCTATCCCACCCCTCTAGGTGGTCGCAAAGCACTGAGCTGATCTCCCTGTGCTCTGTGGCTGCTTCCCACTAGCTATGTATTTTACATTTGGTAGTGTATATAAGTCCATGCCACTCTCTCACTTCGTCCCAGCTTACCCTTCCCCCTCCCCATGTCCTCAAGTCCATTCTCTACGTCTGCATCTTTATTCCTGTCCTGCCCCTAGGTTCTTAAGAACCATTTCTTTTATTTTTAGATTCCATATATATGTTAGGATATATATATCCTATATGTGCATATATATATTAGCATATATATATTAGCATAGGGTATTTGTTTTTCTCTTTCTGACTCACTTCACTCTGTATGACTGTCTTGAAGTCCATCCACCTCACTACAAATAGCTCAATTTCATCTCTTTTTATGGCTGAGTAATATTCCATTGTATATATGTGCCACATCTTCTTTATCCATTCATCTGTCGATGGGCACTTAGGTTGCTTCCATGTCCTGGCTATTGTAAATAGTGCTGCAATGAACCTTGTGGTACATGACTCTTTTTGAATTATGATTTTCTCAGGGTATATGCCAAGTAGTGGGATTGCTGGGTCCTATGGTAGTTCTATTTTTAGTTTTTTAAGGAACCTCCATGCTGTTCTCCATAGTGGCTGTGTCAATTTACATTCCCACCAACAGTGCAAGAGGGTTCCCTTTTCTCCACACCCTCTCCAGCATTTGTTTGTAGATTTTTTTGATGATGGCCATTCTGACTGGTGTGAGGTGATACCTCATTGATTTGCATTTCTCTAATGATTAGTGATGTTGAGCATCCTTTCATGTGTTTGTTGGCAATCTGTATATCTTCTTTGCAGAAATGTCTGTTTAGGTCTTCTGCCCATTTTTGGATTGGGTTGTTTGTTTTTTTGATATTGAGCTGCATGAGCTGCCTGTATAGTTTGGAGATTAATCCCTTGTCAGTTGCTTCATTGGCAAATATTTTCTCCCATTCGGACAGTTGTCTTTTCGTCTTGTTTATGGTTTCCTTTGCTGTGCAAAAGTTTTTAAGTTTCATTAGGTCCCATTTGTTTATTTTTGTTTTTATTTCCATTTCTCTAGGAGGTGGGTCAAAAAGGATCTTGCTGTGGTTTATGTCATACAGTGTTCTGCCTATGTTTTCCTCTAAGACTTTTATAGTGTCTGGCCTTACCTTTAGGTCTTTAATCCATTTTGAGGTTATTTTCATGTATGGTATTAGGGAGTGTACTAATTTCATTGTTTTACATGTAGCTGTCCAATTTTCCCTACACCACTTATTGAAGAGGCTGTCTTTTCTTCATTGTATATTTTTGCCTCCTTCATCAAAGATAAGGTGACCATAAGTGTGTGCGTTTATCTCTGGGCTTTCTATACTGTTCCACTGATCTATATTTCTGTCTTTGTGCCAGTACCATACTGTCCTGATTACTGTAACTTTGTAGTATACTCTGAAGTCAGGGAGCCTGATTCCTCCAGCTCCATTTTTCTTTCTCAAGATTGCTTTGGCTATTCGGGGTCTTTTGTGTTTCCATACAAATTGTGAAATTTTTTGTTCTAGTTCTGTGAAAAATGCCAGTGGTAGTTTGATAGGGATTGCATTGAATCTGTAGATTACTTTGGGTAATATAGTCATTTTCACAATGTTGATTCTTCTAATCCAAGAACATGGTATATCTCTCCATCTGTTTGTATCATCTTTAATTTCTTTCATCAGTGTCTTATAGTTTTCTGCATACAGGTCTTTTGTCTCCTTAGGTAGGTTTATTCCTAGATATTTTATTCTTTTTGTTGCAATAGTAAATGGGAGTGATTCCTTAAGTTCTCTTTCAGATTTTTCATCATTAGTGAAAAGGCACGGATCTTGCCTTTCTGGTGGGCAGGAATGCAAGAGATTTCTGTGCATTAATTTTGTATCCTGCAACTTTTTCAAATTCATTGACTAGCTCCAGTAATTTTCTGGTAGCATCTTTAGGATTCTCTATGTATAGTAGCATGTCATCTGCAAATAGTGACAGTTTTACTTCTCCTTTTCCAATTTGGATTCCTTTTCTTCTTTTTCTTCTCTGATTGCTGGGGCTAAAACTTCCGAAACTATGTTGAATTATAGTGGTGAGAGTGGGCAACCTTGTCTTCTTCCTGATCTTAGTGAAAATGGTTTCAGTTTTTCACCATTGAGGATGATGTTGGCTGTGGGTTTGTCATATATGGTCTTTATTACATTGAGGTAAGTTCCCTCTATGCCTACTTTCTGGAGGGTTTTTATCATAAATGGGTGTTGAATTTTGTCAAAAGCTTTCTCTGCATCTATTGAGAAGATCATATGGGTTTTCTCCTTCAGTTTGTTAATATGGTGTATCACATTGATTGATTTGCATATATTGAAGAATCCTTGCACTCCTGGGATAATCCCCACTTGATCGTGATGTATGACCCTTTTAATGTGCTGCTGGATTCTGTTTGCTAGCACTTTGTTGAGGATTTTGCATCTATATTCATCAGTGATATTGGCCTGTAGTTTTCTTTTTTGTGACGTCTTTGCCTGGTTTTGGTATCAGGGTGATGGTGGCCTCATAGAATGGGTTTCAGACTGTTCCTCTCTCTGCTATATTTTGGAAGAGTTTGAGAAAGATAGGTGTTAGCGCTTCTCTAAATGTTTGATAGAATTTGCCTGTGAAGCCATTTGGTCCTGGGCTTTTGTTTGTTGGAAGACTTTTAATCACAGTCTCAATTTCAGGGCTTGTGATTGGTCTGTTTATATTTTCTATTTCTTCCTGGTTCAGTCTCAGAAGGCTTTGCTTTTCTAAGAAGTTGTCCATTTCTTCCAGGTTGTCCATTTTTTTTGGCATATAGTTGCTTGTAGTAATCTCTCATGATCCTTTGTATTTTGGCAGTGTCAGTTGTTACTTTCCTTTTTCATTTCTAATCCTATTGATTTGAGTCTTCTCCCTTTTTTTCTTGATGAGTCTGGCTAGTGGTTTATCAATTTTGTTTATCTTCTCAAAGAACCAGCTTTTAGTTTTATTGATCTTTGCTATTGTTTTCTTCATTTTTTTTCATTTATTTCTGATCTGATCTTTATGATTTCTTTCCTTCTGCTAATTTTGGGGGTTTTTTGTTCTTCTTTCTGTAATTGCTTTAGGTGTAAGGTTAGGTTGTTTATTTGAGATGTTTCTTGTTTCTTGAGGTAGGATTGTATTGCTATAAACTTCCCTCTTACAACTGCTTTTGCTGCATCCCATAGGTTTTGGGTCATCATGTTTTCACTGTCGTTTGTCTCTAGGTATTTTTTGATTTCCCCTTTGATTTCTTCAGTGATCTCTTGGCTATTTAGTAGTGTATTGTTTAGCCTCCATGTGTTTGTATTTTTTACAGATTTTTTCCTGTAATTGATATCTAATCTCATAACATTGTGGTCAGAAAAGATACTTGAAACGATTTCAATTTTCTTAAATTTACCAAGGCTTGATTTGTGACCCAAGATGTGATCTATCCTGGAGAATGTTCCATGAGCACTTGAGAAGAAAGTGTATTCTGTTGTTTTTGGATGGAATGTCCTATAAATATCAATTAAGTCCATCTTGTGTAATGTATCATTTAAACCTTGTGTTTCCTTTTTTATTTTCATTTTGGATGATCTGTCCATTGGTGAAAGTGTGCTGTTAAAGTCCCCTACTATGATTGTGTTACTGTTAATTTCCTCTTTTATGGCTGTTAGCATTTGCCTTATGTATTGAGGTGCTCCTATGTTGGGTGCATAAATATTTATAATTGTTATATCTTCTTCTTGGATTGATCCCGTGATCATTATGTAGTGCCCTTGTCTCTTGTAATAGTCTTTATTTTAAAGTCTGTTTTGTCTGATATGAGAATTGCTGCTCCAGCTTTCTTTTGATTTCCATTTGCATGGAATATCTTTTTCCATCCCCTCACTTTCAGTCTGTATGTGTCCCTAGGTCTGAAGTGGGTCTCTTGTAGACAGCATATATACAGGTCTTGTTTTTGTATCCATTCAGCCAGTCTGTGCCTTTTGGTTAGAGCATTTAATCCATTTTCATTTAAGGTAGTTATCGATATGTGTGTTCCTATTACCATTTTCTTATTTGATTTGGGTTTGTTATTGTAGGTCTTTTCCTTCCCTTGTTTTTCCTGCCTAGAGGAGCTCCTTTAGCATTTGTTGTAAAGCTGGTTTGGTGGTACTGAATTCTCTTAGCTTTAGCTTGTCTGTAAAGGTTTTAATTTCTCCGTCAAATCTGAATGAGATCCTTGCTGGGTAGAGTAATCTTGGTTTTCGGGTTTTTCCCTTTCATCACTTTAAATATGTCCTGCTACTCCCTTCTGGCTTGCAGATTTTCTGCTGAAAGATCAGCTGTTAGCCTTATGGGGATTCCCTTGTATGTTATTTGTTCCTTTTCCCTTGCTGCTTTTAATATTTTTTCTTTGTATTTAATTTTTGATAGTTTGATTAATATGTGTCTTGGTGTGTTTCTCCTTGGATTTATCCTGTATGGGACTCTCTGTGCTTCCTGGACTTGATTGACTATTTCCTTTCCCATATTAGGGAAGTTTTCAACTATATTCTCTTCAAATATTTCCTCAGTCCCTTTTTTTTTTCTCTTCTTCTTCTGGGGCCCTTATAGTTCAAATGTTGGTGTGTTTAATGTTGTCCCAGAGGTCTCTGAGACTGTCCTCAATTCTTTTCATTCTTTTTTCTGTATTCTGCTCTGCGGTAGTTATTTCCAACATTTTATCCTCCAGGTCACTTATCCATTCTTCTGCCTCAGTTATTCTGCTATTGATTCCTTCTAGGGAATTTTTAATTTCATTTATTGTGGTTTTCATCATTTTTTTTTTTTTTTGGTCTTTAGTTCTTCTAGTTCTTTGTTAAACATTTCTTGTACTTTCTCCATTCTATTTCCAAAAATGGATCATCTTTACTATCATTATTCTGAATACTTTTTCAGGTAGACTGCCTATTTCCTCTTCATTTGTTTGGTCTGGTGGGGTTTTACCTTGCTCCTTCATCTGCTGTGTATTTCTCTGTCTTCTCATTTTGCATAACTTACTGTGTTTGGGGTCTCCTTTTCGCAGGCTGCAGGTTCGTAGTTCCCATTGTTTTTGGTGTCTGCCCCCAGTGGGTAAGGTTGGTTCAATGGGTTGTGTAGGCTTCCTGGTGGAGGGGACTGGTGCCTGTGTTCTGGTGGATGAGCCTGGATCTTGCCTTTCTGGTGGGCAGGACCACGTCCAGTGGTGTGTTTTGGGGTGTCTGTGAACTTATTGTGATTTTAGGCAGCCTCTCTGCTAATGGGTGGTGTTGTGTTCCTGTCTTGCTAGTTGTTTGGCATAGGGTGTCCAGCACTGTAGCTTGCTGGTCGTTGAGTGGAGCTGGGTCTTAGCATTGAGGTGGAGATCTCTGAGAGAGCTTTCACCGTTTGATATTACATGGGGCCGGGAGGTCTCTGGTGGACGAATGTCCTGAACTCAGCTCTCCCACCTCAGAGGCTCAGGCCTGACACCCGGCTGGAGCACCAAGACCCTGTCAGCCACACGGATGTTCGAGGGGCATGGTTCGTTATGGATGGGTCACGGAGCTCCCTGCAGTCAGCCAAGTGAGACTCTGAGCAGAGCTTAGACTTCCTGATGGACTGTGCTTATTTGCTTTTATCAAAAGTCACAAACTCTCCAACCCAAGAGACCAACAATGTGGGGTGTGCATATCTTTTAGTTAGCTCACAGAGTGGTACTGTTTTCATGGATTCAACATTTAAGAATCTGGATTCCCAGCAACTCCAAAAATATTTGAAGGGCTGGCCATACAAGGCCATTTTTTTCCCATGCCCTGCAGGAACCAAGCAGAGGCTGCTGCTTTAGCTGGGCATGTACTGTCCTGTTCATCATGCTCATCTGTCACCGCCTCCATGGGGACCCTCTACATATTTAAGGCTTAGTCCTGGCTGTGTTAAAGACATCTCAAGTCACCATTAACCCCATTTTACAGATGAGACCACCGAGGCTCAGAGAAGAAATAACTAGCCCCAAGTTGCATAGCTAGAATTTGGTTGAAACGTGATTTAAGCCCAGTTCTGCTTCATTTCAATTGCACGTTCTTGACCGCCATGCCCTTCTGCTTGTGTGTCAACCACTCAGACTGTTACTCATCCCTTCCGCCCTCAACAACAGCAGATCGTCAATACAGTCACAAATATACACTGAGCACAATTCTAGGTCCTGAGGATGCAGCAGAAAACAAAACCAGTCCCTCCTCTTGTGGAGATGACCTTCTAGTGGGAGGTAGGGAGGGATATAAAGACACGTGAAAACCTACAAGATATATAACGATATGATGAAAACAAAAGCTTGGCGAGGGGACAGAGAGGAATGGGAGTGATACTTTGGATAATAGGGTCAGGGAGTAAAATAAAACAGAGGTGTAAAAGACAAGCTCAGCGCCATAGAAACGGGAACGTGATGCTCAGGAGGCAGTGAAAGGAGCTGCAACGCGCAAGTCACAGTAGAGGCTGGACCGGAGCTGAATCGTGAATGTAAAACGTGCTAGAATCCTCAGTGACTGTCTATCATGTTCACACGCTTTCCCAAGTGAAACCTTCCACCCTCAGCCACTGGAGCCGAGGGAGCCACACTGTATCCCCTCCCACCTGCACCGCACGCCCACCTTCCTTGGACAAAGCTGACTGGATGAACAAGGGGTGCAAGACCTAAGGGCAGCCAATCAACCCAAGAGCTGTCCAGTGACCAGTGATGTGGCCTAGCTCGTAAGACTGAGCAGAGCTAATCAGATTCTTCTGCGCACACATTTGGTCTGCGAAACACAGAAACAGCGGCAGTGAGCTGTGAAAGCTGCACGAAAGAATGACAAGCCAAGGCCATTTATAAGTTGAGGTTATAAAGGGGAGAAACTGAGTAAGCACAGGGAGCTGCTCCAATGGGCATAGAAAGGATGGGCTGGATAGACTGTGCTCAGCACCCCTCGTGCCCTTTTCCAGGCATGCCTTCCTCTTGCAGGTACTACACTTCCCAGAGCGCCTTGCAGCTGGGGCTTGTCATATAAACTAGGTTCCACCAGTCAGACCCATGTGAGAAATGACACAGAGGTTTCTGCTACAGAGCAAGCAAGCATGATAGTGAAGATGGGGTTGAACTCTTCCACAGCCAGTCCCGGCGGGCTGAAGTCCTGTGGGCATCTGCTTTTCCTGGCTCAGTGTGGCTCTGGAGCCAACACATAGAGCAGCACCTTCAGGATCTCCAGAGAGCAGCTGCCGTGCATGGTGGTGTTTCCAGAGACAACAGTTCCAGCAACAGCGTCCCCAATCACCTCTTCCCTGATTGTGGAGGAGGCAGCAGCTCCCCTGGTGGCTGAGTTCTGCAGTGCTCCTCAGGCAGTCAATCTTGGTGCCTGCTCCTTTACCCCTTTTTATGCTTTGGAAGTACCGTGTCCCCTTTATTAAATCCCTGTCTGCTTAAGATACCTGGAGCCATCTCTGTTTTCTGCCACAGTTATGGGCTAAGTTGTGTCCCCACTCCCTCCCCCACCAAAAATTCATATGTTGAAGTCTTAATCCCCAGTACCTTAGAATGTGACCATATTTGGAGATGGAGGTCTTTAAAGAGGTACCTAAGTTAAAGTGAGGCCATTAGGGTGGGCCCTAATCCAGTATGACTGGTGTCCTTATAAGAAGAGGAGGCTATGTGCTCCTAGAGCCCATGCTCCGCAACAAGAGAAGCCACCACAATGAGAAGCCCGCTCACTGCAACAAAGAGTAGCCCCCGCTCGCTGCAACTAGAGAAATTCCATGCACAGCAACGAAGACCCAGTGCAGCCAAAAATTAATTAATTAATTAATTTAAAAAAAAAAAAAAAGAAGAAGAAGAGGAGGCTAGAGCACAGATACAGAGGAAAGACCTTAAAAAGACACAGGGTGAAGATGGTCATCTATGAGCCAAGGAGAAAGGCCTTGCTCTCTGCCAGCACCTTGAGCTTGGACTTCCAGCCTTCAGAACTATGAGAAATAAATTTCTGTTGAAGCCACCCAACCTGTGGTAATTTGTTACAGCAGCCCTGGAAAACTAAGAAGGTCACCAAACGCTGACTTATACAGAAAAGGAATGGAGCAAAGACACAAATGGGCAAAGATTCCACGAGCAAGACCCTGGCACCTACAAGCAAGATGGAGAGTAACCCCTTAAAAAAGGGTTTCTCTGACAAGCTGCATACTCCTGGGAAAGTTCCTCACCCTCTCTGGGCCTCAGTTTCTTCATCTGTTAAATGGGGGTAATTGCAGTTGTGAGGATTAAATTACATAATCCAGGTAAAGTGCTGGGCACTGTGCCTTTATCGTTACAATAAATCCTCTCTTTGTGGTCAACTGAATTTGTTGCTTATAGCCTACACACTCCAAATAAAACTCATGGAGCCAATGCAGGGGACACAGGTTCAATCCCTGATCTGGGGAGATCCCATTTGCCGCAGAGCAACTAAGCCCGTGCGCCACAACTACTGAGCCCGCGTGGCACAACTACTGAAGCCCGCGCACCTAGAGCCTGTGCTCCACAACAAGAGAAGCCACCGCAATGAGAAGCCCGCGCACCGCAACGAAGAGTAGCCCCCGCTCGCCACAACTAGAGAAAGACTGCGCGCAGCAACGAAGATCCAACGCAGCCAAAAAACGAATAATTAATTAATTAAAAAAAAAAAACTCATGGAGGATATCTTGGTAGGTAGACCCTTATGGAGAACATAACCCGCGAAGAGACAAAACCTCCTATGTCTGAGTCCTATCCCTCCTCACTCAGGCCCCTTCTGGAAGGGGCAGTGTCTCCACTCTTTCCTGCCCTGGGCTGGTGCATGTGTGGCCTCCAGCAGCAGACAGAAGCAGCAGGCAGGGACAGTGGGTTCAGGACCAAATCCCTGGTCAGCCCCGCCTCAACAATTATGTTCAATCAAGGAGTCATATTAAAAAAAAATACAACAAGAAGACAGAACCTGGCACCTTGGCCGTTCTTAGCACTCTCTTAGTTACAAATGATAGAAAACTTGACCCAAACAGCTCAGGCAAAAGGGTGGATTTTTTTGGCTCACGCTCCCAAACCACCGTGCCAGGGAATGGCTACTGCGGTAGGCCCACCTGGGTCAGGACCCACCCTTCAACCAAGGACTCCGGTCAGAGAGACATGGTTCTGTCCTTCAGATCAAATGGCTGCCGAGGGGCAGGAGGAGGAAAGCAGCATGAACCGGCCACTGTGAGCTCTGCAGCCCAAGATGCAAATTAACCTAATTTCTAAGAAATAATAAAAACAAGATGATGATAAAAGAAGAAAATAATGCTCTTACATTACTTAAATCTACATCGTCAATCTAGCACTTACATTGTTTCAAAGAGCATGCCATTCACTTTTTAATGTCTCTTGTGATCTTGTGGGGCCATTATTTTTTTCTTTACTTTACAAATGAGGAAATTAAGTCAAAGATAAATTAGTTAACTTATCTCAAGTTCCCAAATTAACAAGTGGATTTTCTTCTACTCTGGATAACCCCAAAGTCCTTCCTTGTCTCACTATATTCCATACTGAGTTTTCTGTTGTTGTTTTCCTTCTGGGATGACAAAGGTTTGGAAACAGCAGGAGAACCCATCAGGGGTAATGCTAAGTCCCAACACCCTGACACCCCGCCCCTCACAAGACAAGGTCCCTACAGATTTGGGTTACCAAACAGATCTCATCTTGCTGGCTAACTCTGACTGACAAAGACTGCTCTGAAACAATACAGAGAGACTTTCGAAGCTGCCTTGAGTTCAAAGGGAGAAAGATGCTGTCATCAATTCGCAATGTCTGCATGGGCAAAGGACATAAAACTTACCATAATAGTGCTATGTGCTTGTTAAATTTACCCCACAATTCCTAGGCAAAGGAACATCAACCCTGATTCTTTAGACTTCCAGCCTACTTTTTATTTTCCATCTCTATCCAACTTGTCTTTCAAAACACTTTGGAATAACACAGCATTCTTTCCTAGCATCCTTCTTCCTACACCCCCTCCAAGTTCCTAGGACGTTGACTTGGTTGAAACATTATTTATTAACATCCCGTTACTATGCATTGGTCTTCAATATCTGGATCTTGTGGCCCCCCTGTTTCTCTTTTCCAAGCAGGGGTCTGACCCAGCACCTGCATAGCTCAAAGCATGACTCTGCAGCCTACGGTCTCTTTCTTATTTATCAAGCCTTTCTAGGAAGAACAGGATCTTCACCATCTTCACCAGTGTAACTTTCTCATAGTCCCTGCAATATACATAACCATACAAAAGCAAATCGTACACGAAGAGATTCCATCGCTGCTGAATTCACACACAGGTACACGGATCCTGCATGTATGTATAAACGTGCACGCACAAACTTCAACCTCATTTTTCTCTTCCTTAACCCTACAGAGAAAACCTATAAACTCCAACGGTCTATATGTGTGTATGTGTAGAGATTGAGTTTCCAAATGTATACATTCTGCTCCTGTCCATCAGTGAGGAACAGATGAAAAAACGCTGGCCTGGGACACCATGCAGCCACAGACATTAAACAAATACAGCAATGAAGCAGTGCATCAGTAAGTCCCAATATGGAAAAATCTCCATGACAGATTATTAAGCAAGCAAAGCAGATCAGCGTGTGGAAAACTGTCAAGATGTCACGAGGCATTCAAAGATACAGGGCAGCCGCAAATACAAATAACCACCAACAGTGAACAAAGTAAAGACATATGAACGGTGCCTTTCTGTTAAGACAATCAGGTTCGTTCTTACATCAAAAATAAATTTGGAAGGATATACACCAAACCATGCTAAGTCATTATCCTTGGGAAATGGGATCATGAGAGACGTTTATTTTTGAGATTATTTCTATAATGACTGAATTTTAATTAGCAGGGTGTATTAAGGTTTTTTAAATCTACTTCATAACATTTGAACTGTCATTTAGGTTTAAGAGTTCCACTGAGGACTTCTCTTAGAAAGGAAGGGAGAAAGGAGGAAAAAGAGGGTGAGGGGGATTGAGAGAAACTCAGCTCCGCCTTTAATGCAGGATCTGAACCACTCTCATTCCTCGAAGATTATTTTCAACTATTGCATAAACAGGAACAATCAAAGGCTAACGTTTTATAGTTGGAAATGAAGCACAGCAACGCCCCAGAATGTAAACAACCCTGAAACTAGACACAGCCTGTCTCTCTAAAAGCCTGGGGTATTGTGTTCCTGGATCAGCTTCTCTCGTCTTCGCCAAGCTCACCTACAGGCTGTCACAATCCACTCTCAGGCACCAGGGTTCGGGCGCACCCTAAGCAGGGCACAGACCTCTTCAGCACTTCAGTTCCCGAGGGAACCACAGGGAACTCTCTCCCAACGACCCTGGCACTTCAACTGCTCAGTCTTGAATGCAGCTATGTGGCCCCAACATTACTGCTCACGTGGAAATGCACTTCTTGACATCTTTTTTCTCCAAACTATTTCTCCTTTAATTGTTCTGGATGCCAACGGATGCCATCAGCCCCTTGATGACAACCGGGCGTCACCGTGAACTTCTGCGGGAGACTTCCTCCAGCCACCTCCTAGTGGCCGTTTGCGGCACATCCAGACAGGGCAGGAATCCGTGATTCCATGCGGACAGTTGATTCCCTTCACCAAGTAACTCCCCGCTCCTTTCACGCAGGTTCCCGCTGTGTTATTGCTGTGACATGCTCCCATCCTTCTGGTGCAAGGTGGCCTTTTGTGGTTTTCCTCAAAACCTTGGTTTGCTACAATTCATGCCTTGATTAAAAATGTGCTGTCGGGTGAAACATGCCATTCAGGGGAGGGTTCTTTGTTGATTAGTAAAACAAATCAGGTCAAATGTTTTTCATATTTTTTTGCACGTCTACAATTCTGAAACGGCTTACATTTGGCTCCTCAAGTGGTTTTGTTTCATAAAGAAGGGAGGCAAGAGGAAATTTACTTTTTTCTTCGGCAAGTGCTAGGAGTGGCAAGAGACATTATTTTTCTCTGAATTAATATCGTCACTCTCGGGACTTCCCTGGGGGTCCAGGAGATTAAGACTCTGCGCTTCCACTGCAGGGGATGAGGGTTCGATCCCTGGTTGGAGAACAAAGATCCCACATGCCGCATGACACGGCCAAAATATATATATATACACACACACATATATATGTATATATGTATGTATATATATATCAACATATATATACACATATATGTATGTATGTATATATCATTGCTCTGTAATAACATCATGAAAATAATTATATTTAAATCATGACAAGTTTGGTGCCAGTTTCTTTTGCTTGAACTTAAAAGTAGCAGCTACCTGTCTGAGGCCGGCCATCTGACCCACCCTGTTTGGGGGGAAAGCTGTTCTTTGGGGCCATCCATCCAACATTCCATAAAATTTCGATCCTTCCTGGACGAGTGGCCCTCAAACTCAGGGTTGATTCCGTTTATGCTCTACCTGTGCCTCAAAGTGTCCAGGCAAGCTCTGTACCCGTCTCATCACCTCTCTGTGAGGGCAGGGGCTTACCTGTCTCCATTCACGGCCGCTCTGCTAGCACAGGGCCTGGCATTGTAAATACGTGTTGCTTTCATGAACTGACCCCGTGTTATTTTAAGTATGTTCCCTCTTTGTTCTTGATTGGCCTTCCCTTGGGCGGTGGCTCTCACTAGCCTTGAAGAACTAAAGGCAACAGACTGTGTCTTACTCATCATTTTATTCCTAGAAACCAGCACAGAGGCCCTTAACACTTTTTAAATTTGTTGAGCCACCAACTATATGCCGGGTATGGTGGAAGATACAAAGAAAAATAAGATAGGATTACTGCCTGCGATAACCTTGCCATTTGCTGACAATAAGATAAAAATAACTGACATTTGAATATTTAATATGGAACCCTGTGAATGCCTTACAGGTGTTGCATTATTTCACTCTCCCAACAAGGCTTCAGGTAGGGTTTTTATTCCCATTTTACAAACAAGGCCACTGAGGCTCTGAGAAGGTAAGGAATTCGCTCTGCTTATAACTTGCTCATAGTTAAGAAGGGGCAGAGCAAGGACGCCCACCCAGTGGAGCTAGTTAGGAATATTGGGCAAGAAAAGGCAGTGGATGGGTCCATGCTAACGACCGTGGGAGGGCAGAGGAAGAGGACCAAACTGTAACTTAGAGGAACAGGGACAACTGACTGTTTCAACAGAACTCCTACAGTTGCAAGTGACAGAAATAGAAATCCAACTCCATGTGGCTTTAAAAAGAGAACAGGGAAACTCACTGGCTCATTAAATGGAAAAGTCCAGGAATTTGACAGTGGCTGGATCCCAGTGGCTCAAACAATGTCAGGAAGGCTCGTCTGTAAGTGTGGGCTCTGCTTACCTCTGGGTTCATTGCCATGCAGGCCTCTGCACTGACGATGGCACAGATGTCACTCGCTCCAGGCAGACATCCATCAGCTTAGCATTCCCAGCCAAAAGTCAGGGCACCATTCCCAGGATGCCAGCGATGTCCTGAGCCCTACACGTATCCCTAAACCAATCACTGCGTGTCAGAAGACATCAACTCTGGCCACAATGTATATCTGCTCTCTGAGCACAACAAAAGTATATCAATGTGTATATACACCCCACTATATTTAAAACAGATAACCAACAAGGACCTACTGTACAGCACAGGAAACTCTGCTCAATGTTATGTGGCAGCCTGGATGGGAAGGGAGTCTGGGGGAGAATGGATGCATGTATATTTATGGCTGAGTTGCTTTGCTGTGCACCTGAAACTATCACCACATTGTTAATCGGCTATATTCCAATATAAAATAAAATTTTTTTTAAAGTATATCAAAACTAAACTAAACATAAAATTAGATTAGTAAAATACTAAACTTTCATTGGGTTATTTGTATGGAAATATGTTAATATAAATGTTTCAGACATTACATGAAATTTCTAAAAATGTTATATGTTCTGATATAATGTTATAAGTCATAATCCTAGTTATTACTTTAAAATGTATATCTCAGAAATAACTAATTTTCTTGTCAACTGCATTATTATGAACTTTCATCAAATCTTTAACAGTGGTCATTTTTAAGTCTTTTGTCATTTACAGACAGTTCTGGGTGTACTCTGATGCTTTTGCAAATATGTTCCTATAAAAGGGTTTCATCTTCAAGAAAGTCATGGAAAAGACTCTGACAAGTACAGGTTTCTGGTAACTGACTGTACTGCTGAACTGAATGAATAAGCATTTTCAGAACTCTAATGAAAAACTGATGAACTCATAAAAGTGCTAACAAAAGATCAAGATAAAAAAAATTAATTACATGGGACTGAGTGAACTGATGAGGATGAGTATAATTTTTGTGACTTTCTGTTTGAATTTAAAAAAAAAAAATCCCACAAGGACTCAGAGGCAAAGAATATACAAATCAATTTTCACTGCAAAGTAAAGGAGCTGTTACAGTGGAGGATTACTGGACTGAATGTCAATATTATGACATAGTATGGGTGTGTTTCAGGTTTGGTAATTGCAATCATTGTTGCTTTTGTTGTGGTCATCCATGTACAATGCTTGGTGTCAGTCTATTTATCTCTTGTAAAAATAAAATACAGTGTGTGTGTGTGAAAAAAAAAAGTATATCAAAACTAAACATAAAATTAGATTAGTAAAAATAATTATATCAAAAATTACTGAGAATAATTTCAATTTAAGTAATACAAATTTAAATTTTAAATAAATTTTTTAAAAATAAACTTTTAAAAACATGAGCAGCCCTTTGATAGGGAAGCTGTGAGATGCGGACTGGAAAGGGAGAGAAAGTCCCCTGTAAAATCCTTCTTCTTCCATGTGACCAAGGTGGGAAGCATGACTATGTTCCCCCAAGTGCACTAGAAACCCTCATGTCTCACTTTGAAAGGCTGGTACTTGGTGAGTTAATCAGGAGTCTGTCCAAGTGACGATATGAAAAACAATAAATACTGCATACATAGTATTCTTTAAGTAAACATTTTATTTATTTATTTGTTGTTGTTGTTGCATTGGGTCTTCATTGTTGCGCGCGGGCTTTCTCTAGTTATGGCGAGCGGGGGCTACTCTTCGTTGCAGTGCGCGGGCTTCTCATCGCGGTGGCTTCTCTTCGCGGTGGCTTCTCTTGTTGCGGAGCACGGGCTCTAGGTGCGCGGGCTTCAGTAGTTGTGGCTTATGGGCTCAGTAGCTGTCGCTCGCGGGTTTAGTAGTGGTGGCACAAGGGCTTAGTTGCTCCGTGGCATGTGGGATCTTCCCGGACCAGGGCTCGAACCCGTGTCCCCTGCATTGGCAGGTGGATTCTCAACCACTGTGCCACCAGGGAAGTCCCTAAGTAAACATTTTATTTTGGAATGATTTTAGATTTGCAGAACAAAGTTGCAACAACAGAATGGAGAATCCCATATAGCCCTCGGCCAGCTTCCCCCATTACTAACATCTTCTAATTTCATGGTACATTTGTCAAAACTAAGCTAACAGTGATACATTACTAATAATTCCAGACTTGAGGTGGATTTCGCCAGTTCTCTTCATTAATGTTCTCTTTCTGTTCCAGAATCCTCTCCTGGCTCCACATTGCATTTAGCAGTCTGGCCTCCCCAGCCTCCTCTGGTCTGTGAGAGTTTCCCAGTCTTTCCTTGTTTTCAAGTCTGTGACAGTCTTGAGGAGTCCTGGGCAGGTATCCTGTAGAATGTTCTTCATTGTGGGCTTGACTGATGTTTTTCTCAAGATTAGATTAAGGTTATATATATAACATTTTATTTTAACTTAAAACACATCTATGTACCCTCACTAGCCAATATTTTGATGAATGCTCAATACTTCCACAGACAGGTTTCCTGACTGGAGATGTACACCATCTTTCTTGTGTGAACCGTACCGATAATGTACCATTTGTAAATTTTGATTTCAAGCTCTTCGAAGAAGCTGTATCAATTAAGAATGCTTTGAGTTGTAACTAACAATGGCTGAAGCAATGCAGACATTTAGTTATTTAATATATCAAAGAGTTTGAAAGTTGGCATTTTGGCATTGATGCTGTGGCTCCATGATGCTGTGAAAGACCCATGCTTCTTCTCTCTTTCCACTCTACTAGCCTTAGGTGTTGGCTTGTAGCCTCATGATCACAAAATAGTTGCTGCACTTCCAGATATTACATCTGCATTCAAGGCAGGAAGAAGATGAAACAGTAGAGCCTAACACATTTGTTCCTTATATTAGAAAAGCCTATTTTCTCAGACTCACCCCCTCCTCAGGACACTTTCACCTATTCTTCAGTCAGAACTGAATCACAGACATATCCAGTTCCAAAGAAAGCTTGGAATTTATGTACTTAGCTTCTATGGAAGTGTCAGACCAGGAGGAAAGAAGGTTGAAACAGATGTTGAGTTACCCAGTCAACAGGGTCTGTCAAAAGAGAGAAAACCTACGAGCATTTCAAAGCCATCTGAATGCAGACTACTTCTACATTTTAACAAACTTTTTCAATATTTCAGTTTTCTTGCCCACATCTAATTCAACAGCATTTTTCCAGCAAATTATCTTTCTAATTCATTCATCTTAGTTTTCATAGAAATGAAAATTTTTGCACTTTTATCTAATTGGATTACATGATATTCAATTTAATTCATTTATTTATTAATCCATTTAATTGAATTGATTTATTCTAAATTACAACACAATCGACATAAACAGGTTTGGGAGCAAACTCAGTCCGAGGGGGGTTGGGGCATGGGTGCAGAGACATTCAGCTCAGTCAGCTGAGAAGTGCCTGGTGGGCAAGCCGAGGGCCTCACTTAGAACATTTCCTGAGGCATGAACACCACCAGCTGATCGGATGTTAAGTGGGGTCGCTTGTGAGAGCTTCTACTGAGCAAGCACCATGCTAGGCTCTGTGAGAAATATAGATAGAACTGCCATTTAGATGCTTCTAACAGCACTATCCGTCCATCTCACAAGGAAGGTGGAGCAAACATAGATGAGCTTGAATGATAAGGAAGGTGCTGGCACAAAAACAGAACCATCCAGGTAGAAGAGACAAAGGATGCTGCCAGTACCAGCCCACATCCTCTTGGCCACTTCAGCACACATA
Organism: Balaenoptera borealis; assembly: GCF_965194805.1. Taxonomy (NCBI): domain Eukaryota; kingdom Metazoa; phylum Chordata; class Mammalia; order Artiodactyla; family Balaenopteridae; genus Balaenoptera; species Balaenoptera borealis. The sequence continues at coordinate 21,795,430 of NC_138869.1, forward strand.
GGTCAGACCTCCAATGACCAGCACCTGTGTCTCTTTACCTAGAGATTTCTCTGAGTACCACACCTTTCTCTGGCCCAAAATATTGGAGAATTCCCAGATGGCCGGCAGGAGCTGTTGTATAAATACCCCAGGCCCCTTGCCCTGTGGTGGGATAATGCTGGGAGGTGTGATTCCAACAGGATTAAGCTCCAGGTGCCTGCAGTGGTTGCTGGCTTGATAAGACAGACAATCTAGATTGACTCTTTTCCTGCCCTGTCTTACTTCTTAACTCCCCTAAAGATGTTTCTTGGGATTATCTCCCAAATAAGCTACTGGTACCTAAATCCCCATCACAGGATCTGAGAAGTAACAAATTAAGAAAAAGAGTATTAATAATAGCTTCCATTCATTGAGACTTTACATGCCTAGAATTATGCCAGGCAACTTATATGTGTTCTCTCATTCATCTTCACAACAATTCAACAAAGTAGGAACTACCGTTATTGTGATCAGATAAAAAGCTGTGGCTCAGAGACGTTAAGTAACTTGTTCAACGACACACTGCTCAAAAAATGTCAGACATCAACAGATGAACAAACTGTAGTATATCCATACAATGGACTATTATTCAGCCATAAAAAGGAATGAAGTACCGATACATGCTACACCATGGATCTCACAAACATCACGCTAAGTGAAAGAAGCTAGACAGAAAAGACCACACTAGTATGATTCCATTTATATGAAATGCCCAGAACAGATGAAATTCATAAAGACACATAGTAATCAAACTGGCAAGAATTAAAGACAAAGAAAAATTATTGAAAGCAACAAGGGAAAAACGACAAATAACATACAAGGGAACTCCCATAAGGTTAACAGCTGATTTCTCAGCAGAAACTCTACAAGCCAGAAGGGAGTGGCATGATATACCTAAAGTGATGAAAGGGAAGAATCTACAACCAAGATTACTCTACCCAGCAAGGATCTCATTCAGATTCGATGGAGAAATCAAAAGCTTTACAGACAAACAAAAGCTAAGAGAATTCAGCACCACCAAACCAGCTCTACAACAAATGCTAAAGGAACTTCTCTAAGTGGGAAACACAAGAGAAGAAAAGGATCTACAAAAAAAAACCCAAAACAATTAAGAAAATGGTCATAGGAACATAAATATCGATAATTACCTTAAATGTGAATGGATTAAATGCTCCAACCAAAAGACACAGGCTTGCTGAATGGATACAAAAACAAGACCCATCTATATGCTGTCTACAAGAGACCCAGTTCAGACCTAGGGACACATACAGACAAAGTGAGGGGATGGAAAAAGATATTCCATGCAAATGGAAATCAAAAGAAAGCTGGAGTAGCTATACTCATGTCAGATAAAATAGACTTTAAAATAAAGAATGTTATAAGAGACAAGGAAGGACACTACATAATGATCAAGGGAGCAATCCAAGAAGAAGATATAACAATTATAAATATATATGCACCCAACATAGGAGCACCTCAATACATAAGGCAACTGTTAACAGCTATAAAAGAGGAAATCGACAGTAACACAATAATAGTGGGGGACTTTAACACCTCACTTACACCAATGGACAGATCATCCAAAATGAAAATAAATAAGGAAACACAAGCTTTAAATGACACAATAGACCAGATAGATTTAATTGATATTTATAGCACATTCCATCCAAAAACAGCAGATTACACTTTCTTCTCAAGGGCGCACAGAACATTCTCCAGGATAGATCATATCTTGGGTCACAAATCAAGCCTCAGTAAATTTAAGAAAATTGAAATCATATCAAGCATCTTTTCTGACCACAACGCTATGAGATTAGAAATGAATTACAGGGGAAAAACGTAAAAAACACAAACACATGGAAGCAAACAAATGGAACAAATGGGACCTAATGAAACTTCAAATCTTTTGCACAGCAAAGGACACCATAAACAAGACGAAAAGACAACCCTCAGAATGGGAGAAAATATTTGCAAACGAATCAATGGACAAAGGATTAATCTCCAAAATATCTAAACAGCTCATGCAGCTCAATATTAAAAAAACAAACAACCCAATCCAAAAATGGACAGAAGACCTAAATAGACATTTCTCCCAAGAAGACATACAGATGGCTAAGAAGCACATGAAAAGCTGCTCAACATCACTAATTATTAGAGAAATGCAAATCAAAACTACAATGAGTTATCACCTCACACCAGTTAGAATGGGCATCATCAGAAAATCTACAAACAACAAATGACGGAGAGGGTGTGGAGAAAAGGGAACCCTCTTGCACTGTTAGTGGGAATGTAAATTGATACAGCCACTGTGGAGAACAATATGGAGGTTCCTTAAAAAACTAAAAATAGAATTAGCATTATGACCCAGCAATCCCACTCTTGGGCATATACCCAGAGAAACCATAATTCAAAAAGACACATACACCCCAATGTTCACTGCAGCACTATTTACAATAGCCAGGCATGGAAGCAACCTAAATGCCCATAGATAGACAAATGGATAAAGAAGATGTGGTACATATATACAATGGAATATTACTCAGCCATAAAAAGGAATGAAATTGGGTCATATGTAGAGACATGGATGCATCTAGAGACTGTCATACAGAGTGAAGTAAGTCAGAAAGAGAAAAACAAATATCGTATATTAACGCATATATGTGGACCCTAGAAAAATGATACAGATGAACTGGTTTGCAAGGCAGAAATAGAGACACAGATTACAGAACAAATGTATGGACACCAAGGGGCGAAAGTGGCTGGCGGGGGATGGTGGTGGTGGGATGAACTGGGAGATTGGGATTGACATATATATACTAACATGTATAAAATAGATAACTAATAGGAACCTGCTGTATAAAAAATAAATAAAATAGAATTCAAAAATTTTTTTTAAATGTTGATTTTAGGGACTTCCTTGGTGGTCCAGCAGTTAAGACTCCACATTCCCAATGCAGGGAGCACAGGTTCAATCCCTGGCCAAGAATTATATATATCCCGCATGCCACAACTAAGACCCGGCGCAGTCAAATAAATATACTTTAAAAAAAATAAAAAGGGGGGGCTTCCCTGGTGGCACAGTGGTTAAGAGTCTGCCTGCCAATGCAGGGGACACGGGTTCGAGCCCTGGTCTGGGAAGATCCCACATGCCGCAGAGCAACTAGGCCCGTGAGCCACAATTACTGAGCCTGTGCATCTGGAGCCTGTGCTCCGCAATGGGAGAGGCCGCGACAGTGAGAGGCCTGCGCACCGCGATGAAGAGTGGCCCCCACTCGCTGCAACTGGAGAAAGTCCTTGCACAGAAACGAAGACCCAACACAGCCATAAATAAATAAATAAATAAATATTTTAAAAAAAAAAAAGGAAAGAAATATTCCCCCTCTTTAAAAAAAAGAATGTTAATTTTATGACAGGTGAGTTTCTCCTCAATATTTTTTTTAAAGGCAGAGCTGGGAGTTTAAACTAAGGACTGAAATAAAAAGAAAAATTAAATTAATTAAATTAAAATAAAATAAAATAAAAATAAAACAGTGGCTCTGGCCAAGTGTGGTCCCTGGACCAGCCGTAGCAGCAGTACCTGTGAGCGTCTTAAAAACGCACATTCTGAGGCCCCACCACAGCCCTCCTGAATCAGCAGCTCTGGGGCCGGGCCCAGCAATCTGGGTTTTCACAAGCCTTCCAAGGGATTCAGATGTACTAGAGACCGAGGACCACTGCCTTGTGCCCAGAAATCGAAACAAGTTTGATTCTCAACAGCACTCAGCCAATGTCCACCCAAACACTTCTCGTGAAAATCAACTATTTGCTGGATTTCTTGAAATTAGGACTTCAAGGCTGGCGTGGGTGTGGGTTTGTGTGGGTTTAAGTCACCACGCACACCCGTTGCCAGCCAGGTGGGATTCAGCGTGTCCTACTTTCAAGGTGTGTGGACTCTCCCCAGGCACAAGCCAGAGCTGGGCATCGCTGCCCTGGCAGGGGGTGGCCTTGGCAGGTCTGGCACACCCACCTTCATCTGACTGTCAAGAGGCTCAGGTGGGCTGGGCCGTGTGCTCACCAGACCAGCTGAGACCAAATCACAAACATTCCTCAAGATGAAACAGGAGGTGATTCAAGGGCGGAAGCAGCACCAATGCTCGTAAATAGCCCCAGGCGCCAACGAGTTCCAGACCCGTCCTTTTTTCAGGACCAGGAAAGCAAACTTGGTGTATTTACTAAACAGAAGGAATTAGGTATAGAATCAAAATTATGTTCATCTTTACAGGAGGGTTACAGTTTTAGTTCAATTCCAGGGACAAACCGCTTGAAAGCAATAGTTCATTCTAAAAACGAACTCCTAATGAAACAGCCAAAATGCCCCAACCTAACTCATAGGGTTCCCTGCCCAGTGTTTTCATGGAACATCAGATCCTGAAGGTGTTAATAGGAATGTCTGACAAAGGGTGTGTGGTCAAGTGAATTTGAGGAAAGGTGCTCCCTCCTCTGACCTTTTGGAGACTCACAACACACATCAGTGTATTAAAGGCTCTGAGAAGTCCTACAGCACAAAATCCTGCTGTGTAACCCCGGGCTGTCACAAACCCCAGACCTATTTAAGAGGTGGCAGAGCATAGTGGTTTAGTGCAATTTCTGGAACCAGTGTCTGGGTCCACATCCTGACTCGGCCCCTGGCTGTGTGACCTCAGGAAAGTTACTCACCCTCTCTGTGTTTCAGTTTCTTCACTGAGGAAAGCCTACCAAGTTCACAGAGGTGTTATGGGGATCAGCTGAGTTAATGGAGATAAGGCAAGTACAACAGTGCCTTATGTCACCTAGTACAGATTCAATAAACGTTCAACGTGTAAACACACACACATTTTTTAATTACTTAACTGATTTAATACAACATTTTGCAGGACCCTAGTTCCCCTAGACACAGTTTAGGAAATTTAAGAGATATGATCTTACCTTTGCCTAGAAAGCAAAGCAAAGGTCTGTGAGCTTTTCTGGATGAACAGGAAAAAGCTTAGAACCAACTGTCACTTTAAGAGACAAATGGGATACTGGCTGGTGAGTGTGTATTCGTAATTCTGGTTGGAGCCCTTCACCTGTGTGCCGTTCTTCCTGTTTTTCATAAAAGATTCCTCTCTGTATAGATTCCCTTTGGAATGATCTCTAGATGCACAGAGAGAAGCAAAAGAGAGGGAAGTAAGGAGGAAAACTTTCAATGAAGATTTTGAATCTAAGTCATTAGGCCAAAGAGGGTGAGACAAGGTACATCTTGGAGGTTTGCTCACAGCCAATGTGACTGGATGAACTCCCAAAGATCTGGTCGTGACATGGCAGCAAAGGGCCATCCCTTGGCCTTGAGCACCAGAAGAACAGGCCTTAGCAACACCCAAACACCTGTCAAATGAGGTTCCATCTCAAGGGGCCACAGAGAACATCATCTCAGGCAAGCAGCCTGGGGCAGGTCACCCTCTCTTATCACTGAGGGCTACTGCTCCTCAGACCTCAAGCCCCAAAGTTCACTTTCTATTTTCACAGTTTTTGACCTCTGAGGACGGCTGCGTCTAAAATAAGCAGAGAAAAAGAAACAGTAGTGATTTTTACCACTTTTCAGCCTAAGAAAACTGAGTAATGCTGACAAGCATCTCATGAGGCTCATGAACTTCTTATTCAAGAAATATTTATTGAACTCTTAATAATATGTCTTAGGTTCCATCCTAGGACTGGGAATATGGCAAGTAGCAAAACAGACCGTGTCCCTATATTTCTGGAGTTACCAAATGGCCAACTTGGGGCTCCAGGTTAGCCAAGAAGAGATCGGTGGGTGTCTGGGTGAATACTCACTGGTGAATTCCCTTACTGAGCACTTTACATGCATTATCTTACTTAGTTTTCACAACAACCCTAGGCAGGCATTTCTACTTTCTCCCTTTAATACATCTGAACTGAGACTCAGAGAGGTATAGCCACTTGCTCAAAGTCACACAGCTGGTCAAGACTAGTGCTGGACAGGTATTGATTTTAGGCAGCCTGATTCCAGAGACCACGTTCCACCACACCACACTTTTCAAGAAAGAAAGAGAATATGGAAAGGTCTTACCATCCCTTCTTTCCTTTTTTCCCACAAATGAGAATCATTTTAGTGTTCAGATCCACGGAATGATATAATAGAGGTAATTTAACATTCTCTGAATTATTTTACACTCCTGCAATGATTATGAACTGTCAGAAAAAATATTTTTATTTGTCATTATTTTTTTTCCCAAATGAAGGATAAACGCTAGTTACAGAAATGTATTTACACAGGCAGAAGGGTTTTTTTGTGGTTCATTCAGCAAAGCTCTGAGCAGCTGCTGTGAGGGACACACAGCAGACAGGACTGAGACTGAAAATTCGCCCGCCTTCCTGGAATTGATATCCTGGCAGGAGCAAAGAATGACAGGCACTTCACTGGGTGGGGAGGAGGGACGGAGGCAGTCACTGCAGGGCAGGGTCTCTAAGAAAGTGAAGATAAGCTGGTAAAGGAAGGAGAGGGAGCAAGTGGGTGGGGCGGGCTATCAGGAAAGAAGATTCCCGCAAAGCAAAGAGTCTGTGCAAAGGTCCTGAGACAGGAAGGGACAAAGCTCGTTGGCGGAAAGGAGAGACAGCCCATGATGCGGTCAGACAACACAAGGCTTTGTGAGCAGGTCCTGTGAGGACTGGAAAGCTTCGGCCTAAGAAAAGTGAGCACCACTGAAGCGTTTTAAACGAGAGAAGTCACAAATAAAATCACCCGAATCCCACCATCCAGACATGACGTGTTCATATTTTGTTAATATGTTAATATTTTGCTGTGGATCCTTGAGAAATTTTTTCTAGGCACCTATGTTCACAAGCACAGACTTCTAACCTGTTCAAACGCAGAACGAGACAAGTGTCTTTTCTAGTCTGCTTTTTCCTCTTCACACTATGTGGTGGTCATCATTTTAGGTCAGTGAATATGGCTCTACGGCATTATTTTAATGATGGCTTGGTACATCATTTTATTAAGAGACCAAAATGTCATTGATAGACAGCACCCGCTGACAGCCAGCTAAGTTGTTCCCATTTTCCTCCTTTTGTAGACAAACCACAGTGACCATCCTGGCACGTGCATCAGCCCGGATTTTTCCTTCCAACTCAACGTGGCTGAATTCTCTTTTCCTCACGTCTTTGGTCATCCCAAAGGCCTGGCTTGCCCTTGATCTGAAGGTTTGGTGTCTGAGTGCCAGTTAGGTTAAAAAAGATGTAGGGCTGATTTTGGCAGAGGAGAAGATGGCAGTTTCTACCCTGATCAGAAGCAGATGGTGGGACCCAGAGAGAGATTAGAATAAAGAGGAAACTGGCAGCTGGGTCTTCCTTTGGGAATCATGGGGTCGGGGGGGGGGGTCGGGTGGGGGGCTCAGGGATGCAGTAAGGATGAATTAAATGTTAAACCAAAAAAAAAAAAAAATGGTGACATGAGCTGGAATCCAGCCACAGGCTTGTCTTACATCTGACAGCGGCACATATGTCCAGAAGCTGGATTCTAAGGGGGAGAATTTCAGGGGAGTCTCAGTGCAGTGGTGACACACAGCGTCCACAGCCCAGCCTGCCCGCCTTGTCCCCCGTCTCTGTCACCCCCGCTCATGTGCTCCGGCCTCCTGGCTCTTACCCCAGCCCACTGAGCCTGTCCCCCCATTCCAAGGGCTCTGCACTGGCTGGGCCTCCCTCTGGAATGCTCCTCCTTGTATCTGCCCCGAGATGGAAACTTCTCACCACTCAGATTTCACTCTACTGTCCCCTCTCCATGAAGCCTCCACCAAACATCCTTCTTAAAATGGTCCTTCTTCCCTGCACCACTCCCATGACTGTCTATCAAATCGTCCTCTTTATTTTCTCCAGAGCACCCATCAAAAGCAACTTGTTTTTTACTTTACTTGTTTAGAGTCTGCCACTGCCTACTAGAATGTAAACTCTACAGGGAAAGAAATCTCATCTTCCTTATTCTTTCTTTGCATCGCCATCATCACTCAGCTCACTGCCCAGAACAAAAGGCACACGGTACATGTGTGAATGAATGAATGAGCAAAGTCACGCAGCCCTGGGTTCAAATCCCAGCTCCGCAAACATATGACCTGAGGTAAATAGTTAACTATGCTAAGCCAGTTCCTTATCTTTTTTTCCTGGGTATGACGAAAGCTCCCACCTTGCTAGAGTGTCGTGAAGGTTAAGTGAGATGTCGCCCATGAAGCCCAGTGCCAGACACAGCTAGCGCCCAAGGCAGGGTAAGTGGAGAACGGAAGTCTTCCTAGAGCAAACCCAGGTACATCAGGCTGTGTTGCTACCTTCAGTTCTTCCCTGGGCTTCCAAATCCATAATTTTACCCAGAACAAGCACAGCACAGGTCTCTTGAGAGCTGCTATAGACAGTTGAAGATAATTATCAAACAGGTCTGGGGACCAAAGTATTATTAATTGTCACTTGTTTACAAAGATCAGTTTTTAAAAACAGGGCCTCCGAGGCAGGTTCTGACTTACTCATTAAGGCAGGAAACAAACTTCTATCCACGTTCACTTAGAGCTGTAAATGCCACTTGACTACAGCCAACCAGCTCCATACCCACGAGCTGCCCAGTGGTATGAATTATTTACAGAGCTTAATATTTGCATTGTTGGACGTGTCTCTCCTTGAATTCTCAAATTCCCAGCAAGAAACCTCTTGCCTTATCTCATTAGCTGCTCCACGTGTGGAAGGCAGATGACAACTCCTCTGTTACACAGGGTCGGTAGCAAATAGGCCTCCCTTTTTCCAGGGTGGACAGGAACAATCGGGTGGTTTTCAAAGCGTAGTGCTCCCTCTGGTGGTCATTATTCAAACTGCAACACCAGTACCCACACCACTCCCATCCCCCAGCGCCTGCTCCCCGAAAGCAATGGGAATTGGCCTTGGGGACACAGAGACAGCCTTTTACTCCAGCCAACTGAATGATAATCCCCTCTCACATGTGACTTTTATTAAATTATATGTGAGAGGGGGGAGAGTAGTGGGTACAGACTCGTCGTAAGGTAATGGGAATTAAGGCTGATGCCAGAATGAGGCCACACCTGGAATCAAAGGTTCTGCTGTGAATTTCAAAGCAAACTTGAACCTTGAGGGGAAGGGGAGATGGGGGAAGTGCTCGACTTTGTTTATGCTGAGCAAGAAAGGGCTTCCTGTTGCTAAGAAGACCGGATCTGAAGCGCCCAGAGCCTCCTCGGGCTGCCGCCAACGTTTCTTACGCAATCCCCTTTGATGACTGGTATAAATTTATGAAAATACGTGGAGGTGATTTCCCTGGAAATCCACCCGGGCGGGGAATGAAAGGAAATCGAGGCTTGGGGCAGAAAGCTGGAGCTGGGTCCTGCCAAGCTGGAGACAGAAGGCAGCTGTATGCTGGTCGCCTGGACCATCCACTCGAAGGCAGATCCCAGCTCATCTGAATCTGGGGATGCAGTGCTGAGGGGTGCCAGCGCTGCTGGAAAAACCCTACCCAGTTCACTCCTCTCAACAACTTTTTTAATGTGTAGATATTTCCCAACCAGAAATCAGTATTATCCCCCCTTTCTTTTTTTTTTTTTTTAATTTATTTTATTTATTTATTATTTTTGGCTGTGTTGGGTCTTCATTGCTGCGCGGGCTTCTCTCGTTGCGGAGCACGGGCTCTAGAACGCAGGCTCAGTAGTTGTGGCGCACTGGCTTAGTCGCTCCGCGGCATGTGGGATCTTTCCAGACCAGGGCTCGAACCCGTGTCCCCTGCATTGGCAGGCGGATTCTTAACCACTGCGCCACCAGTGAAGCCCCCCCTCTTTCTTGATAACTGTTTTCTGTTGGTAAAGTTGAAAAATGCCCAATTTTCTTACCCTGTTCTGAACAAGAGCTAAACTCCTTCCAGCTCCCCATCACCCCTACCTACCGAAATTCCCCCTTGTTCATCTCAAGTGGCCAAAAACTAGACAGCAGGCTAAAAGCTGTCAGTGTGAGAATAGTTAAATCAAGCAGGTATTCCACACTGTGGAGAACTCTGCGCTATGAGAAGAAATGAGTGTCAACTCTGTCCACTGACCTGCAGGGGTGGCCGTGTGTATTGCTGAGGGAGGAGAGCTGTGGAGCCATAGGCAGGACACCCCAGAAGTGGCATCTATGTTTGTAATGTATTTGCATGAGCAAGAGTGGGATGCACATAACTGAACCGGGACTTCAAGGGGGCGGGGAATGGGGGGAGCTCAGGAAGCATTTTCCTTCTACTCCAGGTATCACTCGTTAAGAAGATAATCCAGTCCTTCCATGGACATTTTTCCCATGTCAGGTGAATCCCAAAGGCCCCTCTGCGAAGCCTTTCCGTCTCCCCATCATCAGGCGCCCTCTCTCTCCTGCCTTTATTTCCCCCATGGAGCTGCTGCCGGTCTTCTTTGGCCTATTTTAGCACTCATATAGGGGTCTCATTTACCCCCATATGACTCTGAGCATTTGAACCCCTCTGCCTAGGCCAGCCCGGCATGCAATGGGGGCTCAATAAATGCTTTCCAAAGCTCGGGAATGGGAAAAATCATTTAATCAATCATTTGAGGATAAATTCCTAACAACTGGGGGAAATGACTCGTTGAGAAATGCACACAAATTAAACTCCAGGGACTTCCCTGGCGGTCCAGTGGTTAGGACTCCGTGCTTTCACGGCCGAGGGCACGGGTTCAATCCCTGGTCGGGGAACTAAGATCCCGCAAGCTGCACAGCATGGCCCAAAAAATAAAAATAAAAATAATTTTTAAAATTTAAAATAAATTTTAAAAAATTAAACTCCAGGAGAATTAAACAAGTCAATTTAAAGAACCAAATATTCAGTCCATTGCCATGGTTCCCAAACTTCAGGGGCACCAGCACCACCTGGAGGGCTTGTTACAACACGGGCTCTGAGCCCCACCCCAGAGCTTCTGATTCCACAGGGCTGCAGGGAGACCTGCGCATCTGCATATCTAACAAGCTCCCAGGTGATACTGATGCTTTTCATCCAGGGACCACACAGCCCCACATTGAGAACAGCTGCCCTGTGATCTTAAAGTTACTCCCCTTTAAGCAAAGGAAGAAAAGACAAACAGAAAAGTGAGATTGGACCCAGGGTTCCCAGGCGTGGTTCCCCATCAGAATTAGACCCCTGCCTTCAGCTTCTTGAAATACAGAGTCCCAGGCCTGTTACCATCTGAAGCTGAGGGCAGAGCCCAAGCATCTGCATTTTTTGGAAACAAATTCCCCCAGGTAAGTCTCAGGCATAGCCAGATTTGGGAACTGCTGGATTTACCTGTACATAATGTAAAACCTTATGGGCTGAAAAATAACACTAGAATATAAAAGAAAAAAAACAGAAAGGTAGGATTTTTCATGGAATACGGTAGAAAGGTAAGTGACGCTGCTATATAGAGAGCTTGTTCAAATGTTTAAGGAAAACTTCGAAGCCCCTTCAGTAGTTAAACAGAAAAAGACTTGAAAACATGATCCGATTCGTAGCCATCAGCCCCCTCTGAAACTCTCTAGAACTCTTTGCGGGTGACTTCTCTGATCAAACAGTTCCCAATGCTTCTCTCCTATGGACCCACATGCACCCAGAGAGAAGGCTTTAGAGCAAAGGGAGCTTTCACCAGACTCCTCCCATCCCCCTGGCCGTCTGTCTCCAGAAGGACTGCAGGGTTCCCCGGCCACCCGAGCAGATGTGGCCATGGCAACAGCAGTCCTGATGGCATCAGTCACAGCAAGTTCCTGCTCTGAGTCAGGATAGCACCAAAAGCTTAGGGACATTCTCATTTAACTCCTGGGTTATTTTACAGGAGGAAACTCAGGCTCAGAAGTGTTTAAATCCTATCAGTGGCAGAGACAAAAGGAAATTTGGGGCTCTCAAAATCTTCATGAGCATCTCAGCGCACCGCCCATCATTAAAAATGACATTTTCTAGTTTATGTGAAGTCCAATGTAAGTGCAGCTTCAAGACCCACGCCGAGAGAGCCCCTTAAGACCGTCCAAGTCAGCACTAAATAAAACCAACAACAGATACCATTTCTTGGGCCCAGGCATGGGCCCCTCGCTTGACCTCAAAACAAATCCGTGAGATTGTGCAGTTATCCCCATTTCACAGACAAGGAAACCAAAGTCAGAAAAGTGAGGCAATTTACCTGAGGTCCACTGGATGGGTTTTTGTTTGTTTGAAGAGTCCCAGCTGTGTTTTCTTTTGCTGGTTTTCCAAAATAAAAGGTGTGGCTTCAGGCCAAGTGAATCCAGTTCCATATCTGGAGTCTTTCCTGCTCCACCACAAGGAAGCAAAGTCCTGAACTGTCCCCACAGGCCGGGCTCCAGGGTCAGCACCGGGTGGGAGCCGCAAAGAGGAGACGCAGATCCGGGGGCCTGAGCAGGAGCTGGGTGGGCGGCGCCAGATCCCGGCGTGGAACACGTGGGGCAGGTTGTCCCTCAGACTCCTGGGAAGGCGAGATCCCTCTGCGGCCCAGGTGTACCTCCTGAGGGCCGTGAAACAGGGCGAGGCTGAGTGGAAGCAGGGGGAGGGAAGGCCTGGGAGGACCAGCCCCTGCTCCGAGGGCGCTGGGAGCTGCCTTGGGCGGATGGGGCTCAGGCCCTTCCCTCCCACCCTTGCAGTGCCCTGCTAGGGTGACCAAGCGAAAAGTGCACATACACACACACGTGCACACACACATGTACAGGATGCCCCGTTCATTTGAATTTCAGAGACACAGTGACATTTTTTAAGCATAAGTATCTCCCAAATGGTGCATGGGACACACTTATACTAAAAAGTTATCATGTCTCTGAAATTCAACTTGAACTGGCCGTCCTGTGTGTTACCTGGCAGCCCTGTTTGCCTGCCTCCCCAAGCCTCAAGGGGGTAGACCTCGGCTGGTATGGGACTGGCTGGAGGCCCCTTTAACAGCCTCCAAAAGCAGACCCCCATCCAGTTTCTAAACAGATCTGCTCTGGGTCAGGCCCAGCACTTAAGCTACGTGCTAAGCACTGAAATTTTCATCATTATTTCTTCACTGACCGTTAAGTTACTTAGAACTAGTTTTACATTTCCAAACATGGGAGGGCATTTTTGCTGTTGTTGTTTTATTTATTAATGTCTAACTTAACTGCGTGGGCCTGAGGGAGCTTGCTCGGTCCGCTCTCTGCCTCGTTCACTCCACTCCAGCCCCAGCGGCGGGGTTATTATTCCTGCTCTTCAGGTGGAAGTGATGGATTCAGATCCCAGAGAGGCCAAGTGCGCCCGCCTTTCTCCTTCCCTTCCCCCTCATCCTCACCAGCCGCTGAGGAGCACAGACAGTAACCCTCCCCGTCCCCAAGTGGCAGCGACACGCCAAGCACAGGGAGGTCCCGTGACCCAGCCCCTTCCAGAGCCCGTGTGAGGCTCATTGCCAAGAGTTGCCTCCGCTGCTGGAGAGGGCAGGTGGAAGGGGGACGCCCTGGTCCAGAGCTTCTCTGGCTGTTGTGGACATCGGAATCCCCCGGACCCTTATTTAAAACTCAGGCCCCCAGGATCCCCCCACTGGAGCCTCAGAACCCCCAGGGTGGGGCATGGGCTCTCCAGGTGACTCTGAAACCCACCCCGAGGTAAAAACCGCTGCCCTCATCCCACCCCTGTATCGTTACCACTGGGAGCCCAAGACCAAGGGAGGGAGTCACCGGCAGGCTAGCGGCAGGGTTACGGCAGGAACTCAAGGGTGGGGACCCCAGCGCAGAAGCCAGCAGCCTCCCCAGGAACCCCTTAAAGCAACTTTCTCTCCGTAATCATTGTGTTCTCTGAGGCTGCCGGGTTATCAGACTGAGTGCTTTCAAATAAATGAACAGCAAAACATACGTCGAGGCTGGAATGATAAAGGTCACCAGAGCTTGGGGCAGGCCAGGCTGTCCCAACGTTGCCTCTTTTAATCCTCACAACAGGACCAAGAGGCAAAATTACGACTGTGCCCATTTCGCAGGCTGGGAAGCAGCGACCTTGAGCGGACAGCTGATTTGGCTGGGCTTGGGCAGAACTAAGGCCTCACGTTGCTGCTGCCCCCAGGTCCCTAATACTTAGCCCGCCTGTGCGATGCTGGGTTTAGCCCTTTACCGAGACTAAAGCACTTCATCAGCATCAGATCACCCCTGGGAGGTAGGAACTATTATTCCCATTTAACTGATGATTCACTGACAGTAACATGTAGTGAGGCTTATTGTGTAGCAGGTGCATTGCCAGCTGCTGTTTTCATGCCTCTTGTCACTTAATCCTTTCAACAGTAGGTCCAGTTTCTCTACCCATCTTAGAGACTGGGAAACGGAGGCTTGGAGACGTGAGAAACTTGCCCAAGTGCACACAGCTGCTAAATGGCACAGCAGACTCCACTGTGGTGCTCTTCATCTTGAGAACGTGGGCTCCCTGAGGGCAGCGCTCTGGCTTTGCACCCCATTTTCCCTCAGGACCATGCACAGCGGTGGGTGCATAGTAGATCTTTAATTAATCCAATTCAGTGCAATTAAAAATCCAACTCGATACAACAGACTGAAATGTTAAGCCTCTCTTGGAAACCAATAGAACCTGCCATGAACACCTCGCCTCCCCAGGGCCCAGCACAGGGCCTGGCACCCAGTAGGTGCCAGTGAACATGGCTTCCAGAAGGAGGTGCTCTTTTCCCCTGTGTGTCCTTGGAGAGGGTCTGCAGAGCAGACTCTGTGTCAGATACACAGCAATCCCCCCAGCAGGTGTGTGGCCCTTTGGAGACGGCAGAGCAGAGAGCAGGAGCCTTGTTCTGAAATGGCCGAGGTGAGGCCTGAACTCCCCCTGTGTCCCTCCCCCGCTCCCCCATCACCTCCCCCCACTCCCGCACTGCCCACTGACCCTGCGGACCTCCCTCAGCCCCTCCTGCCAATTGGCCTCTGGCTCCAAGGTCTTCAGGCTCAAAGCTCAGTCCCCTGAAGGGACTCGGTCTAAACCCATGTGATGTTTTCCATGAAGCTCTTTAATGGGCTATTGTCTGTCACCTCCGCCTGCCCTGGAGACCCAGCCTTCTCAAGTCTCTCCTTGGACAGCAAGATTTAGCTCCGTGAAGTTTTGATTTTGCCACTCAGTATGCACAGCTGAGCCAGAGGGCGGGGTGACGCCCAGGTCATCACTGTATCCCATGCTCTGCTCAACAGCTCCAGGCAAACTCAGCGTCTTCAGGACCTGACTCCCCAGGTGGCCCTGTCTGGACTCTCCCCATCTCAGGGGATGGAAGTTGCTCAAGTCAAAACTCTCGACATCACGCTGGCTCACTTTTTCTCACCGTCCATAGCCCATCTGTCAACAAACCTTGTCAGGTCCACCTTCAGAACGTACCCAGAAATGCACCCCTTCTTTCACTGAGACCTTTTCTCTCCCTCTCTCTCTCTCCCATTTCTTTTCATCGCTGTCAATTTCTATCTCCATCTCATCATGCAGTTTTATTTCCTCCAAAGAACTTCGCACTTTCTGAAATTATCTTGTTTGTTTCCTGATGTGTTTATTTTGTCTCCCCCCTCCCATGAATGTAAGCTCAAAGAACACACATTGTCTTGTTCTCGCATGGACAGATGAATAAATAAAGGAACCAGAGAGCCTGTGTTCTTAAGAAATGGGCAGAAAGCTTGGCTTCTAGCACCAGAAAATTGGAAATGGGAGTTCTGTTCTGCCTTTACACTAACGCTCTGCCTCTGTTTCTCAGCGAGTGTTCTTTTGGGTCCCTGTCCTAATTCTCACACACCTGAGTGTGTTTTACCCCGATCCCCTTTCAGATCTTACGGTTTGTCCTTCAAAATGCTTTTGGCACATTTAACGGCAAGGCTCTGTCGCCAAGCCTCCATATGTGTCTGCATATCTTCTGTTGTGGTTACTTTGAAGTTTGTTGAATTGTTTTGTTTTGACAGGACTGTCACATCTCGAAACTTATTGCTGACTAAAAACATATGCACGACTTTTTTTTCTTCTCTTTTTTCTTTATTTTAATTTTTAAGAAAAACTCCATCACCGTCTTGCAACTAAAAACATGACCACAAGAGGGCACCCTGAGGCCGTGCTTTGCTCCGTGTAAAATGGACGGAAAATTTACAGATGGTGGGGATGGTGCAAAGCACCGGGACCCTTAATCATTCTTCATTCCAAGATCTGCATCTCTCAGTGGTTAGTACACCCTTCGGGGAGCAGGCTTGGAAGAGAACATTAATAATAATAACAACAACAGCACTAAATAACAAGCTGCAGAACTTTGTCCGGTTAGTAAGAATTTAACAAAAGTACCATATTTATTCAAATATGCTTCTTTCTAAGTTCTTTTATCAGGGTTGAGTGACAGTGTATAGATCAACAGCTATAAGCATAAACCAAAGAAATCTGAAACTCCTGTAAATTACAGCCTTTGGGAAAACTTCCTCCATGATAGAATCTCCAGACAAGACTGATGGAGAAGTTGAAAGGGATAAAAGGGGACTTAGGCACTCTTGTCACAAAAAGGGCCATTGCTACTCCATCAACTTCTTAGATAGTAACACCCTCAGAGGGAACTTTTGACCTTCAGTAATACTGTAAACGGGATGGTTTGATGGATGGATTTGAAAGAATTGGGGTGGGTGGGATAGGAAAAGGTTTTAAACATGCAAGTACATGTTATCAGTTGCCCTGACATAAGGTTGAGGCCAAAGGGAAAACTGGCATCAGAGAACCCCTTTTGATGTTTAACTAACTGTGTGTCATTAGAGAGATTAGTTAGCCTCTCTGAGCCAACTTTTTAAAACATTTCTACACTAGGATAATAAGAGTACCTATTTCCAGGTTGGGAGGGTCAGGAAAAGTAAATCTAAATCATCTGATGCATGACGGATGCTTTGAAAGGGCTAAGCTAAATTATCATTTATCTCACATGCTCAGGCTGGACAGGTCAAATGACTGGAAAAATGACACCTCTGGGTGTCCATAAAAGAAATGTCTCTGTGTTGCTGTGGATTATGAATTAGGTCCCCTTTTGAAATTCCACAAGAGATGCCAGGAAAGATTTCAGGAGTTTTAAATTCAAATAAATTTGTGAAAATGATCACCGCTTGATAAATGCCATTTGCTTCAGAACTTCCTACCACAGCAGATAGAGAGGTATTTAAGGACCTACTTTTAGATGTTGTTGACATCAACATCCGGTCAATGGCTGAAATAAGAACATCTTCAAAATACTTTAGGAAGCATTTGAATGACACGGGTTTCACAGAACATCCAAAGCCTGCTTAGCTCAAATTTCAGGGAGTGCAGGAGAGGAGCTGGGAAGAGGGGGACTCAAAAAGCCCACACCCTGCTGTAAAGGAGTCTCTCTCCATAAAAATGACAGGAGTTTAAACAACAGTTACCTCGAGCATTCACTGGAAGATCACATCAGCAAAATGTAATTTCAGGTGTCTAGCGATCACAAGAGTTTGTAACCAAGGCTGGTGAGATGCTACTTGGCAAATTCATCTCTTGATACACCAAGGTGTGGTTCCCAAACTCTGGGGTTTTATTAACTAGGACACTTCTGATTTCTGCTCGGCCAAGCATCACGTGTTGGTTTTTACCCTCATTCTGGGCTCCTCAAAGGAGAAGGCGGCTGTTCCCTCCAAGACTTGGGTCTGAGTTCCATGTAGGAAGAGGAGCTCAGGGGAGGGAAGAGAAAGGTCAAAAGGCAAAGGGCAAAGGATACAGAGGCACAGAACAAAGCCCTTCCTCCTGGTGAAGAAGCACTCCCTGTGGAACTCTGCCTTCACATCACTGGCCAGAGCTGTATTACATGGCTGTTCCTGGGACCCGAGGGCCAGTAGTCACCTCTGCAACCTCTTCAGTAAAGGCAGGCAAAGGGAAAGTGGACGGTCATGGCTTTGAGTGTATCTGTCAATAGTCTGCCGCGGGGCCGAGGGTTTTCACTGTTTTATTTTACCAACTAAAGACACTAACACAGCACCATCTCCCCTGCTACCTCCATCATTTCATAAAAGAGAGATTTTAACGCTTCAAAAGGAGCAAAGACAATCTCAGAATAATGATCTGTTCTATACCTCGCATCCATTTAGTTAAGTGAGAAATTCTCCACATCGTCCTTGGTTTCTGCATTTCTTCAAAACCCACTCTGGAAACGGTGTGAGGAAGGGCTGCCCTTCTCATCGGCAGGGAGACCCTGTAAGACACGACACCAAGGAGCCTATGGTTTTTGGAGACACAACACAGAAAAATACTTTTTTTTTTTTTTTCCAGATTTGTTCATCCTCATGACCATGGAACAAATCCTAGTGGGATTAAGTCTGGGCACAAACTTTTATGAGCTGTCATAAATGAAGATGTACCATATTGGGCCAAACTAACACATCTGTCTGTTTCTGTTCCAGAGCATGACTAATATTCTATTATTAGAAACCAGGCTGGGACCTGCGGTTCCAGCTTCTGAATGAGAAGGAGGACACAGGAGAAGCCAGGCGTCAGTCATCCAAATGCAAAGGCCTTCATGAAGGGGAGAGCGGTCTGGGCCAAGTCTTGACCGAGTGGACACAGGGAGCCGGTCCTCCCAGGCTGGGGACCCCTGACTCGAGGCATCTGATGCCAACTCAATGACTCCACCACCGCTGGGACCACAACTGGCGATGACAACCACTGCGGGACAGTAGCTCCAAGGGGGTGAGCTGTCATTTCTCTTCTGTGAAGACATAGTTTGACACTTTCCCTCCTTTCCCCAAAGAAGACTGCACCTCTCACAGGAAACCATCCCGTGTAAAGGAGGCAAGCAAATTTCACCTGGAAGAGAAAAAAAAAAACTTTCAATCTTTTGTCAATGGTTTTATAAATTACTTCTCCACTAGATAACTTATAGGTGTTTCAATTATTGGTAGTAACCCTTCAAGCCTGTTTTTCTGCAGGTTTTTCCTCACCCTTGGTTAGGTTCTAAATTGTCTTAGATGTAGGACATAGCTAGCCACGAGTGATTACACGCCAGGAGGACAGCAGTACACATTAGAACAACAACCCCTTAGAACAGAGGTTAGCAGACTTTTTCTGTAAAGGGTCAAAGAGTAAATATTTTAGGCTCAGTGCACCATATGGCCTTAGTAGCAACTACTCAACTCTAACCCTCATAGCAAGAAAAGAGCTGCAGCCAGTACATCAGAGAATAGGTATGGTGCTTGCCAATAAAACTTTATTACAGACACCGAATAAAAACACTAAGTGTGTCTTTATGGCCCTTTATTGTATTTCAAATAATTTTCATGCGTCACAAATTTTACTTTTCTTTCCATTTTTTTCCCAACCATTTAAAAGTTAAAAACTATTTTTTACCTCACGCGCCATACAAAAAGAGGCAGTGGCCCTGCTGTTTGCCCACCCCTGAGTTAGAGAAATAAAACAGATAATGCATTCAGGCGCAAACTGAACAAGAAAAACATGTAAAACCTACATGAGGAAATTAAAAAAATTTTTGAAGTCAGAAAAAGTAAACTTGGGACTTCCTTGGTGGCACAGTGGTCAAGAATCTGCCTGCCAATGCAGGGGACATGGGTTCGAGCCCTGGTCCGGGAAGACCCCACATGTAGCAGAGCAACTAAGCCCACGCGCCACAACTACTGAGCCGGCGCTCTAGAGCCAGTGAGCCACAACCACTGAGCCCGCATGCCACAACTACTAAAGCCCGTGTGCCTAGAGCCTGTGCTCCTCAACTAGAGAAGCCACCGCAATGAGAAGCCCACGCACCGCAATGAAGAGCAGCCCTCACTCGCTGCAACTAGAGAAAGCCCACGTGCGGCAACAAAGACCCAACGCAGCCAAAACTAAAATTAATTAATTAATTAATTAATTAATTAAATTTTTAAAAAGTAAACTTAAACAGAAAGATATCACGTACTTGGTTAGAAAGATTCAACATCATAAAGGTGCCCATTCTTCCACAGTTAATTTTAAATTGTGGACCTTTAAAATGTTTATGATTGATAAACAACAAGGCATCTGATAGCACAGGGAACTATATTTAATATCCTGTGATAAACCAAAATGGAAAAGAATATCAAAAAGAATGTATATATATGTATACCCAAATCACTTTGCTGTATAGCAGAAATTAACACAGCATTGTAAATCAACTATACTTGAATAAATTTTTTAAAAGATGTATTATGATCAAATTAAAGTACCAACAGATGATTTTTCTGGAATCATACAAGCTGATTCTAAAGTTCATATGATATAGCTAAAAATACTGTGTTATATATTGGAAAGTTGGTAAGAGAGTAGATCTTGAATGTTCTTACCACAAAAAAACACATGGTAATGAGGTCTTGGCTAACACTATTGGTTATAATCATTTTGCAATACGTAAATGTATCAAATCAACACGCTGTACCCCTTAAACATACACAAGGTTATACGTTAATGATATCTCAATAAAAGTGGAAAAAAGTTAAGTTCACATGAAAAAACAAACAAGCAAGATTAGGTCTGGAAAACCCAGAAAAAAAAAAAGACCAGTGAGGAGGAACCAGCTGTACTAGAAAGTAAAATACACTACGAACATCAGCATTGAAACCAATGTGGTATCGGCCCACGTACGGACAGAGCAACTGAACAAAGTGAAAGTCCAGAAATACGCCCAAAAGCAGCAGCGTAGCACAGGGAGATCGTCTTGGTGCTTTGCGATGACCTAGAGGGGTGGGATAGGGAGGATGGGAGGGAGGCTCAAGAGGGAGGGGATACGGGGACACGTGTATGCATATGGCTGATTCGCTTTCTTGTGCAACAGAAACTAACACAGTATTGTGAAGTAATTATACTCCAATAAAGATCAAAAAAATTAAAAAAATAAAAATAAAAAATATATATATATTAAAAAAAATACAGAAGTATACCCAAATGCACCCAGGAATTTACGATGTGTTAAAGGTGGCCTATCAAATCATTGTGATAAAGATGAGCTTTTAAATAAATGATGTTGGGCCATAAAGACACACTACACATCAGGATAAACTCCTGATGGACCAAATATTCCATGCGAGAAATGAAACTATGTAACTTTAAACAGGGGAAGCCTTTCTAAAAATAAATTCTAAAAAATTTTAAATCCAGAAAAGATTAAAAGAAAAAACTCAAATTCAGCTACATAAAAATAATGTTTGGCTTATGATTTTTTTCTAAGCAAAAACCATAGGAAAAAGACCAACTTGGGGAAAAAAATGTAACTCATGTCATAGATTAAGGGTTAATTCCCATAATATATAAAGAGCTCCTGGAAATTCTAAAGAGAAAAACCAACAACCCAGTAGGAAAATGGGCAAATGGGTGTGGGAGGGAAATAGCAACAGCCCTTAAACACATGAGAGCCCCACAGGGTTGGTGATGAGGCCATGGGAAGCAGGCACCCGCTCTCACAGCTGGTAAGAGGACGGAATGGCATCACCCTGTGGAGGGCAATTTCTGAGAACTACCCAAATGACCGCAAAGTTACCTTTCGACTCAAGATCCCACTTCTGGGAATCCACCCAACAGACACTGCTGTGCATGAATCAGATGATATATTGGCAAGGTTATGCACGGAGGCACTATCGTAGCAGCGAAGATGGGAAACGAGTGTCTATCGTCCTATGGGATACAGTAGAGAGAATGAGGACGGTCTCTACGTTGGGTGTGGGGTGAGCACCCGGATCTATTAACTGAGAAGAGCAAGGAGCACAACCGTACTTAGCATGATACCTTTGGGAAGGACAGAGACATAAGACTATATATACTCAATTTGCTTGTATTCACGTCAGGAAACACTGAAAGGAAAAGCAAGATATTAATGAAAAATGGTTACCTATAGAGAGTAGGGGGAAAGGGATATGGAGACAAGGGTGGGAGAGAGCTTTATGTCACCTTGACATTTTAGCTATTCAAAAAATCTAATTTAAAAAAGGACTTCCTTCCCTGGTGGCACAGCGGTTGAGAATCTGCCTGCCAATGCAGGGGACACGGGTTCGAGCCCTGAACAGGGAAGATCCCACATGCCGCGGAGCAACTAAGTCCGTGCGCCACAACTACTGAGCCCGTGTGCCACAGCTACTGAAGCCCGCACGCCTAGAGCCCGTGCTCCGCAACAAGAGAAGCCACCGCAATGAGAAGCCTGCGCACCGCAACAAAGAGTAGCCCCCGCTCACCGCAACTAGAAAAAAAGCCTGCGCACGGCAACGAAGACCCAACACAGCCAAAAATAAATAAATAAAATAAATAAATAAATAAGGACTTCACTTGTTCATTTTTTAAAACTTTGAACAATGTCTCAGGCTCCTATGAGTATGTGGGTGGGGGTGAAGAGTGCGGGGGTAGGTGGAGAATGTGATGCATGGTCATAAATACGTCTATTTTCACATATTCAAAACGGAATCTGAGTATCTTCTTTGGTGCACATGGAAAACAATCAAGTCCCATTATTAAGAAGCCAAATCTGGTTATTAATTGGAAGGGCATGAGTATTAGAAAGAACAAAGAATCAGAGAGACCCCTCTGAATTCTCAGAGACAGGCAGTGGCTGCCCTCCAGGGAGCTGAGCCCCTCCACGACCAACACACTGAACACAAAATGTCATTTTTGGTGTGACACTGAACACACCCGATTTAAGATAGAACTACTGCTCCTCCCATCCCCCCACTCCCCATCTTCCTCCCTTGCTTCACCTAGGTCCTTAGAGGTAATCACTGTCTTACATGCATTTCTACTTACCTTGTCTGTCTTCATTAATTGCTGTGTCTCCAGGCGCAGGTTCATAAGTAGCCCCTTAATAAATACGTCTGGATGAACAAAGGAGCAAATCACTGCCTGGATTGACTGATGGCTCTTTCTCAGATGCTGGATTCTAGCATGCTGGTTATATCTTCTCAGAAATCTGGATGCATCTCAATGACGGAGGGCCGGCGGGAGTCGTGGCAGTGGCCACAGTGAGGGCATGTGCAAAGCGGTTGTCCCCCTTCATACTCTTCTCCCTCCAATCGAGTGATGCGCACCACGTGTGGCGAAATTAATCGCCACTGGAAACGTCTTTAAAAGGCTTATGTTGTGATCCCTCATTGAGACCACAAGTTATCATGTCCCCCAACCAAAATATATGTGTGTGTGTGTATGTGTTACCATGTCCTGAAAGTCACAGGAACAGAACAGCAAGGAGTAAATCTTTGGCACTAGAAAAGCAAGTATTCGTTCTTGGGGAAACGACTGAAACTACATATTTTCTTGCCAAGCAACAACCAAGAGTTTTGCAGAGTCTAAGAAAGAAAGAACACCCACAAAGAAGTGAAGCTGTGTTTTGTTTCATTGCAGGACCATCACAAGCCACAGCAGGGCAAACAAACTGCAAAATCTGCCAGGAGACGGTGAGGCTGCTGTGACCCGCGAAAGCTCTGTGCAGGAATACCACTCAGCCTGTCTCGTGCTTCCGTGGGCGGCTTATTTTCTTACTTTACGTAAAGTAGCGATGTATCTTACAATTGAGATGGCTTGAAATATAGTATGTGGTTTGCCTGACAGATAATTCATCCTTCCCTCCACCACTTCCCCAGGGGCAAGGACATCTATTTCACACACAATAATTCTTTAAGGATTCCTTAAAATCCAAAGGCTTGTTTAGTTGTTGTTTTTTTCCGGAGAGGGGGGGTTGGAGGGGCTGATTTTACATGTCCCAGTGTCAAACTGCTCACACCGAGCAAACAATGGCCACAAGTCAAAATATCATGAGGTCCCTTAAAGGAGGCCTGTTGTTAAATAAATTATGGTACATCTACCACTGAAATACTATGCAGCCGTTAAAATGACGGGGGTGGCTTTCCAGGTACTGATGTCAAAGAAGTATCACAAAAATATATAGGGAAGAAAAAAGGCCGAGGGTATCTCAATGTGTGTAATGTACATTCACTATGGAAAAGGAAGTCGGGGGACAGGTAGGGACCACCACAGTGGTTTGCAACGGAATTAGGTTATCTTTGGAAAGATACAATTTCTTTAAAATGCTGTTTTTTTGAACTCATATGCAAGCAGCGCTTACTACATGCCAGACTCTTTTCTAATGGTTAGTCCTCGTAACAGCCCCGTGAGGTTGGGACCTCCTCCTCATCTTACAGTCAGAGGTCACACAGCCAGCAAGTGGCAGAGCTGGGACGGAAACCCAGGGAATCTGCCCCAGGATCTTGACTGTCAGGCACTAAACCCGGCTGGTAAGGGCACCTCCCTTGGGGTTCAGGAGGAGGATAAAACTGAGGGATTTGGAAGGAACACTAGTAGGACAACAACAGTCTGGTATATACCGCTCTGCTCTATTTGAATTGTTGCCAGGTATGCATTGTCTAATTTTTAAAATAAATTTTAAAAAATAGAGGATATACTCAAAATGTCTAGCTGGAAAAACATGGGTGATAAAAAAAAAGATGTGAAGCTAGATTGTGAAGTTCATGGAGTGTGAAACCAAGCGCTTGGGTTTGTGACTGACGAAGCCTTTTGATGTACCTGACCTTGGGCAGGTCTGAGTGTCTCTGAGAACCTTCAGATACCGGAATGGCTTCCTCTCTGCTGCCCTACTAAGTCTACAGGTCTCCTAAGACTAGACAGCACCTAAGCGTAATAGGTAAAAATCATTGGGCTTTGGAGTTCACACAGTCCACTTTCGAAGGGTCCCAGGGCAAGTTGCCTTTCTTTACATCAAGTACCCCGTTTGTAAAATGAGATAATATTAAGCATCTCATAGGGTTGATGGGAAGATTAAATGAGATTATGCATGACACGTGCTAAGGATACATAGAGCATAAAGTCAGTGCTCAGTTGGTGCTTGCCATTATTACCAGGTACTGACCAGGATTGAAACCTCGACTTTGATTCCAGCAAAATTGTTGTATTCCCCAGGGACAAACCCTATCTCCCCCTCCATGACTCTCTTCCTTAAAAGAAATGCCACGTCCTGGATTAGACCTAGCTTTATACCCATAATTACCTTGAATGCTCCCAACAATCCTACCAGGAAGATACAGTTATTTCCCCCACTTTACGAATGAGGAAACTGTAACTTACCCAAGGAACCTCAGGTGGGGACTCTGAAGCTATGACTTAACCCACGCCTCTGTACTCTGCCCATTTATACCGTGCTACCTCCTTGGTTGTCCTGCTCACCTCTCAAGGCCAAACTGAACCCCACCTCATCTGAGACGCCTTCCCAGACTGCCACAACAGCACTAATGTCTGTGCTGTGCAAGTCGCAAGCTGCCTTTTGCTAAAAACTTGCATAGTTACTGTTCTCCAAACATGACTGAATGGACTGAGTTTACTCTTGTAGCCCCCCAAATACACTGCAATTCATACAAGTTGCCACCTAAGAATTTTAGGTTCCCAGATTGAAAGTGGGAGATTATGTGCATTCCTAAATGCATATGTGAATTCTGTTGGTGACAATTAAGCTTAACCTCCCATTCTGTAGCACTGCAAGCAATGGAAAGAAAAACGATCCAAAATGAAGACGGCCAAATACTAACCATGTATTTACCCCTCAAAGTCTCAGCAAACATAGGCACCATTAAAGGCCTTGCAAACCTATTCAACCGCCAAGATTTCTTAAAGCAAAGCATTATTGACCAACTATCAAGTCCCGTTATAGCACATTAAAGCAGGACTTCGCGGGGCTTCCCTGGTGGCGCAGTGGTTGGGAATCCGCCTGCCAATGCAGGGGACACGGGTTCGAGCCCTGGTCCGGGAGGATCCCACATGCCGCGGAGCAGCTAGGCCTGTGTGCCACAACTACTGAGCCTGAGCTCTAGATCCCTCGAGCCACAACTACTGAGCCCGTGTGCCACAACTACTGAGGCCCGCGCACCTAGAGCCTGTGCTCTGCAGCAAGAGAAGCCAAGGTAGTGAGGAGCCCACACACAGCAATGACGAGTGGCCCCCGCTCGCCGCAGCTAGAGAGAGCCCGCGTGCAGCAAGGAAGACCCAACGCAGCCAAAAATAAATAAATAAATAAAGCAGGACTTCGCTAGTTTAATGACACAACTTACCACTTCCAGAAACACCTGTCCCCTATCAGGCAAGGGAGTAGTGTGGTGACTTTCTATAGGTCAGGGGAGCTGGTCACACAGTCACAGAAGTTTGTCATCTGGATGCACATTTTCTGGCGATTCAGTCTATCTGCCCCTGGATTTAGGAACATCCAATGGCGTGTACTGCTCCCAAATCCACAAACTTTGCAACAATGAAAGGCTTCAGGGATGAACTTGGAACCCTTCTAAAGCAGGGAGAAAGTAGTCACAGGAATCAAGTGTTTGTGTAGCCAGTATCCACAAAGCCCATTTAATTTCAACTGTTACCACTTGCCATGCGCATAGGACTAGCTTGCAAGATTATAAAAATCAGTAAACCAGTGGTGTCTTCTGACTAGGACACTGGAAATTACTGGCGTTTTTGTGTATTTGTCATTATTTTTAGTTAAAAAAAAATGCATTGCCTTTGGGAAGAAAAACTCTGAAAGCGTACAAATAAATCCAAAGACCCCAGACTCAACTGCTGAATTTTACACTGGAAAAAAAAAAAAAATCTGTTAAAATACGACAGTAGCGTACTCTTCTTCATTCTAGATGGGCAAGTGGTCAGAGATCATGCTTCTTATTCCTAATCAATAGAAGAATCAGTCTTCGTATCAGTAACCCAAAACTCTATGCTAGCTATAGCATTTAGTAAATAATAAAGTGGGGAGAAGTTAGAGATCAAATATGAGAAGAGAAGCTGAAACTCAATATTTAAATTCAGAAACATGCTGATAATACTCCTATCTTCTGAGTTGAGAGCCACAGATGTCACCATTTACTATCACTTACTGTGCAGTAATACATATGAAGAAATGAGAACCCACAACGGAAAATGGAATCCACCCTCTCCACTGAGGGCAACTCTACACTTTTAACCATGTAGTTGTCTGAAACTGCCATTTCTAAAATGATTCTAATACAAATGGTGTAGATCTGTGCATGACAACTAGTGCCAAATTATGCCAAGAGAAATTTTTACATGGTAAATCTCTATTTTACAGATCCCAGGTACGAGTTGCCCAGCAAAGAACAATCGTCCATTCAACTCAGACGCACCATCTCTGCAGAAACACCCTGTTATCACTTAAGCAACAGACCTGTAATGAAGTCATGCAGCTCCTCTCCCTATGGATCAGGAAATGCTTGTGGATCTTAACCTACCTAAGGTGAGAGAAAAGGGGGCATTGGAGGGAGGGAGTGTGAGCTATTATGGCAAATAAAGTAATTCCACACATAAAGATATTCTTCTAGTTTATATTTTATTGCATTATGAAAATAATACATTTATTTGGCAAAGTAATCTAGGCTCCAAGTTGATGAAATAAAAGAAAATTCTGAAGAAAGTGTACTAATTATTTTTAAAATGTGAAATATTAGATGTATTCTAACCAATACATACTAGCATTCTTGCTAGGCCAATAATCCAATAAACCTAATTATAATAATTCCATATGAAATTACAAGGTGTTTTTGCATTCATCCATTTTATGATTAGCACAAATCTCGAGAGAACTAAGCTTCATCTGATCAAAACCAATGTATTTAAGAAACTCCTGTTCAGAAGACATTGTGAAACACTATCCAAAATTTTTATTTCCTTTGGTTCTACAAATTGCATTTTTGTCCTTACCACAAGTTACATTTCTCATAATCAAACATCGCAGCTTTAGATTCTGCCCCAAGTATCTTTATAAGTAAACTAGTATATTACAATTACATTATTTGAAAAATTGCTGACTTTACAAATGCAAAAATGCATAAGTACATGCCTATCTACACCAGCAAAACAAAACACTCTGAACCTCCATGCTTTAACAGGCCACACCTTCTTACCCAGGGTTTCTGGGATGCCTTTCCAAGCCAGAGGGTTTTATAGCTCTGACAGGCAATTTCATTGCTCCATCCACACTTTTGAAAGGTGTAGTTACAATAAACCCTAAGTGGATTAAATTTATCTGATAATCAAACATTTAAAATATGACATTTTCCACTACTCATTTCTGTTCGCCAACATTTTCAGAACTGAAAAGATACATTTTTAAAAATGTACTGGGATAATGTTTTCACTGTCTCAAAAGGGAAAAGTGCTAAAAGTGTATTCCATGTATATTCTCGCTCTCCTCATCAGCATTTCAAATTCTTTTTACATGTTGGGTTCAGAGTCTAGAGTCTAACAGGTAAACAATCTGCTCAAGGCCAAACAGAAAATAATATTTTAATCACCAAGGTCCTAATTCTTTAGATCTTTTAATATGACTTTGCTGATGTGTGTTAAGAAAATGTGCCTAAAATTAGCCTTCTAAAAATATACATCTGAATCAGTTACTATTAGAACTGACATTTCCATGAAGCAAAGTCTATGTAAGTGCACCTATGCATATACTCGAGGAAATTTACTTCCCAACGGACATCGTATCTCAAACCAGCTGAACAAGGTTTCCCAGTTTAACTACCTAAGTATTCCACCTATCCTAAAGAAAATATTCCATGAGCATTCTACAACTATCTGTATAGACAGCAACAAGTTAGATCTATGATCAACATAAGAATATCTAATAAATATTAAAACTATTAAACTATAGATTAAAATGCAGATCTCTCATAGAGTTGAGTGATGGCATTTTGGTACATTCACCATTATTGTACTTTATTTAATAAAGAAATATATTTGCCCTTGCCAAAATAGCAATTGCAAGTTTACAAATAAAACCACAGACCTCAAAGTCATGATGCTAAATCTTCAACTTATATTTAACAAAAGTAAATCAGTTTAAAAGTGGTCCATGGCACAATTAAAATAAAAAATATCAAAAGGTCACAGGATCTTAAAGAATAGGTTTATTGACAATAATTTCATAAATATTCTAAAGAAAATTTCAAAATTTCTAAACTTAAAATGTTTAAAATCTGCTCTCACTGGCAAAATATCCCTCAAGAAAATAAAGAAGAGGTCACTACAAATGAATGTCACATTTAAAATTTGCTTCATTTTAACATTTCTGCAAAATTTTTTAAAAAAATTTACAATGTGTGATTTTTTTTTCCCCTCTTGGATAACAGTAAGTAAATCAATACTCAGTTTTTATTTCAACTATGAGACATATTCACAAATATATCATCTAGCTGCTGTAAACCTGACAGTCAAGTCAGTCAGTAGTATCATATCCTACAGACATAAACGGAGCCAACTCATTTTGGTATTTTTAGTCATAGCAACTGAAGTAGGCAAAATGCAAAACTTGTGGTTGCCGCCCAAATCACCCCAGAGCATATGATACAGTGTCAGAAAATGTTTGCATCAGTTTTATAAGTTCATCTGTGTACTTCAGGTATCTGAAATTAAAAAAAGGGATTCTTATATATTTTGATAAAAATGTACTCAAATATTTCATAACATTAATATTTATTGCTTTATATGAATACTGTATTGAAAGCCCAAGCATTCAGTTTACACACAGAAATTATACAATTATATACCGCTTCACAAAGGCAGTGAACACATTACATTCTACAAAATCTACTTTACAGAAATTTAAAAATTCTAAATATCAAAAGGTACAGCTGAAGAAACAGGTATAAATTTGGCAGCCAGTAATTTAGACAGGGAAATTGCAGCTTGCATGACTTTAAATTATGTGAATTTGAAAATATTGAGTTTAGAATAACCATTGTGCTTTGTGTTGATCTGAAAAATATAACACTGGCTGTCGAAGAAGCATGTTCAAAAATATTTAATTCACTTCAAAATGTCATACAAATTACGGTGGTTTTTATGTACCCCTAAAGCTTCAGTCATTTAGCTCCGGTACATTACTAAAGTAATATATTAATTCTTCCAGTACAGTGGTGTTTCATACCATTGACATCTGTATACTCTAGAATAATTTAGAAAGAAATGTGTAGTATTCACACTGTTCAGAAAAGCAAGCAAAAGGTAAAGGAACCTGCCTGGTTCTTCTGAGATGGTCTCGTGTCAGCTTTATAAGCATTCATTCTATAAAATAGTAAGCTAATGTTTGAACACAATTTCCAAGATAAAGCACATTTTCTCATAAATAATGAAGTCTTTTTCTCAGGCACCTCAGAAGTATACAAAAGAATTTTAGTTTGAACAGATCTCTTGGAATGTGTTTAACCTGGTATTTCAACAGACTTAAGATTTCCAGGGTTTCACAAGGGCCAGATTTTATTTGAATTACTCAGAAGAGAAAGAAACTGTCTTCTGAAAGAGGTGAACTCAATCATTACCAATAGAAAAAGTATCCACTGTATTCATCTCTTATAGAAAAAGAAAAATATAACATTTCCCCCCTTAGAATAATATATATATATGTATATATGACTTAAAGTTCCATAGTACATAGTCAAACAATAAAATCTGGAAACCAACATGAAACCCTATAATTCACATGTTAAAATGTTGAAACTATGACCAAAATATGAAAACTGCTAGAGCTGTCAGAAAGAGACAAGACAAAAAGCTTTCTTGCATATGTATAAACTAAATGTGATAATCTCCAAAAGTTTTCAAAATTATAATTATCTTCCAGTTTAAAATTTTTAACTCTAAATTAAAAAAAAAAAAAAAATCTATACACAAACCACTGATTTGACCAGACCAAAAAAAGTCAGCGGTAAGCAGGACCCAGAGGAGCTGATATTCACAGTTCTTACATGTACAACTCTTTCAGGATTTATCCCATAAAGTACTTTATTTTACGACCTGCTTCTCTTGTAAAACTAAAGGTCCAACGTTATTACGTAACAGTTTTATACAGTGTAACCCAGAACCGCACGTAAACTACTGCACCTAAATACTTCTCAACAGTCAGTCTTGCTCCATTGGCTCATCTGTGACTTCTGCGGCTTCCATGGATGATTCTGAGAGAACCTCTCCAGTTTTACTGGAATTGGATCCTATTAATTCTTCCGTTTCATGGCAATTGGAACTACTTACAGGGCCTGTATTTTCACTACCTTCAGAATGTAAACCTCTCTCAACTTGAGTCAGATCAGATTCCTCCATTTGATTATTTTCCTCAGAAGTCTCTTCATTCACAGTTAAGGCATCATCAGATTCTTTTTCTTGATTTTTTCTTTCTGGGATCATTTCTCTTGATGTCATAAAAGACTCTAAAAATAAGCAAATGTTGTTGTAGTTAAATTTGATTTTCAAAATACCTCCACAGTTAAGTTTCATGAATTCTGATACTCTACAGTTCAAATCATATCCCTGAAACTCAGCAGCAACTATAGAACGAACACATACAGGTGGGAGAAAAGCCCAACATCAGCATTATAAGGAGTTCCATTATGTTAAATTCTTTCACGCAAAAATGAAGTACAAGAATTTGAGGATCTCCTTACTCCACCCTTTTACAGATGGTCTCTAAATACCTTCTTCTTCCTCTTCATCCTCTTCTTCATCCTCTTCTGTACAGTGCTGCCTGGTACAACTACTTTCTTTGTCTTTATTCTGAGATGAAGATGGAGCTTCTGTTTCTTCTACCATAACTGAAGAAATTTCACTGGAAGATGTTTGACTGGCCATCTCTCTGACGTCACTTTCTTTGTCAAACCTGAGTCTTTTTACCTCATGCCCCTCAGCTTCCACAGTATCTTCATCTGGATGTTTATTTTTTATAGGGCTCACTGAGGAACCTTCTGATTCAGATGTCGAAGAGTCACTGTAAATATTGTTTTAAAGTGTCATTAATAAGACTGTTTCTTCATCATCTACATTCTCATTTTTAAGGTCTAATAATGTTTAACTGTATTTCAGTGTCAAAGTTAAATTATAACATCTGGGCAAAGAAAAACACAAGAGAATAATTTCGAGGACACCTAAACTGTTTAATAAATATTTCCCGCTAGCAACTTGTCAATAAGTTACATGACCTTTCTGTTCAATTCTCCAGTAAGTTAAATGTCCTCCTATAATAAAACTACAAGTCTTCCACAGGGACATACTCTTTTTTTTTTCTTAAATAATTTATTGTGAAATATTTTTAAACTCACAGAAAAAGAACGATCATATCCCCCTAAAGCAGATCCCCTTAATTAGCAACTCACTGCATTTGCTACATCACCCTGTCTCCATCTCTGTTTATTCTTATTGTCATTAGTAATTTTCTGAACCATATGAGAGTAAGCTGTAGATAAGATGCTCATTATTCCTGAGTAAGTCAGAACATAAGACACCTTTCTGCATCATCACCAATTTAAGAAATCAGTTCTGATAAGACCCTTTTGTCCAGGCAGACCAATACTCTTTAATTCCTCTCACTCATTCAGTGTTCCTTCCCTTAATGTGATGTACAAAATTTGAGATGGGATATAAATAAAAAGGTTTCCTTTTATGATCTACAATGAGAAATGATTCACAAAATTTCAAATCATTTATAAATCTTCTCTTTTCAAGTAACTTTCAAAAAGAAGAAAAAAATGTATCATGACCACTTTCGTAACACCCTATTATAAATAAAATCTCCCCAAATTAGCAGTTTAAGTCTTTTCTCTGCCCATCGTCAGCATGTGCTAAGGCTGCAAAAAGCTGCAGCCCCTTTTAACTGCATTAAAACCTTTTCTACCCCTCAAAACAACAGTAAATTGTAAATAATAAATAATGAGGGCTGAAAAACTATCAATAAATGTTAACTCTTTTGGAAAACATGTTTTCTTTTAAATATAAATCACATACAAACCTGTGATTTTTGTCCTCATTTTGCTTTAAGTTTGACTCTTTGCTGTCTGTGCTCTCAGGTAAGCCATTTGTTGTCATGGGGACTGACAAAGAAACCTTTGGTCGATTAAGTGGCCTGGGTGTTCCAGGTCCATTTATATTAGACCTACGGTAAAATAAATGAACATCATTTTCCCATTTTTGTAAAAAGTCATCCCTCCCAAGGTTTGTTTATATGAACATATCACAGAAACATTTTCTTTAATTTTGACTTTCAGAACCATGGGTTACCAAATTAACTAATTCTGTTTGGTATATCCTAACCCGCCATAAAATTCCCAATTCTTAAAAAGTATATTGAATTTCCTACCCAAAATTAAGAAACTGCAACTCTTTGAATAATAAAAATCAATAATCTCACCTTTCAGTGTAACTTGGTGAATTTCCAGGAAACATAACACCATTCATTCGATTTAAACTACTGGAATTGTTCTTCCTACAAGAAAAAAACACTTTTATGGACAGTTTAATTCTTTAATTTTGATGAGAATCACGGGTCTAAAAGATCTTTTGTAAGATCTGTCACAGAACCAAATGAAAGACTTCTAAGAAAAATAACTATGGGATTATCTTAGTATGTTATTTAACAATATACAGGTACATTCTTCAAGAGTTCTAAAACAAATTCACCGTTATTGGTCTATGAAATCAGATATTTTAACCATTAAACCAGTGTTTCTCAACAGGGGGCAACATCTTCCAACAATCCCCCTTCCCTCACTCCGCATCCCCAGGGGACATATAGCAACATCTAAAGAAACATCTTCCAACAATCCCCCTTCCCTCACTCCGCATCCCCAGGGGACATATAGCAACGTCTAAAGAAATTTTTCATGGGAAGTGGTGGACGCTACTGGCATTCAGTGTGAGCCATGGACAATGCTAAATCTCCTGCAATCCCAGGACATCCACCCATAATAAAATACCAGTGGTGCCAAGGAGTGTGCCCTAAACTGCTACCTTAATTTACTATGTAAATCTTAGCAACTGGAAATAATTTTCCATCATGAAGAGCGATGTCATCAAGTAGCTATTACAAACCTAAGAATTATGTCCTAGAAATGACCTGTCTCAGAAGGGATACCAGGGTCCAGACAGTACATAAATCCAACAGTGTTAAGACTGCAGTAAATCATGAATCTCTTTAATACAAATCTTTTCTCACTGGAAAAACATATAGGTAATGTTATTGGTAATACTCTACTTTGAGGACTGGATGGTAGTTTCATAAGCATTTACAAATGTTATCATGCTTAATTACATATAAAATAAATGCAACCTATTTTTAAGACTAATACATTAGAAATGATTTAATAATTAGAATATACTAGAAAAAGAAAAATCTCTATACTTACTCTGAAGAAGGATAAACACAGCTAACAACCATCACATTCTGCAATAACAAAAACTGGTGATTAATATGAGGAGAAGTACCACAAAATAAAGTTTAATTATTTGTTTTTAATTTCTCAAAATCTCCCTGGTATTAAGTTTCCATTTTATTACATTTTTACCAATAAAAGAAATGGCTAAAAATAAAAATCTCTAATCAAGCAATGAAAACTGAAACAATAGCGAAAGACCAAACTCTTAATATCCCACTAAACTATTTGTTTTTTGCCAGCCTCATTTTTTTTTTTTTTTACTCTACTCTAGTTACTTTAGAGCCCTCACATTATGTATTACAGGTAATAGAATAGAACCACGGTCTCTTATTTGAGACAGAATCACACCAAGATATTTAGAGTTTGAAGTATTTAGGCCTACTATAACGAACTTCCTTTTAAAGCAGTACCCAATCAAAAGCTTGATGTAGAGCATGATATACCTCAAGGAAAGAGACTCAAACCTTTTATATAATATAATCTTCCTGGTAACAATAACTTTATTAATAGTCAATATTCATTGAAAGTTTGCTGAGCCAAAGTAAGTGCTTTTACATTTAATCCTCCTCACAGCCTCATTATGATCCACACTATACAGATGAGGAAACTGAGACTTAGGTTATGTACCTGGTCCATGGTCACACAGCTATGATTACTGTGACACTGCCTCGTTATCCAAAGATTGCCCAAGTGGAATTACTGAAAGTCTCTGAACTGAAAGTATGTACTGAAGAACCATCTCAGTTTCCTGCCCTTCAGGAATCTTACTAAATTGAAGGTACAGAAGCTCAACAAAACACATTAATCCAGTGAGGCCCTAAGATCTATTATAACTCACTAGGTAATGATTTTGGATTCCTGCTCCAAGGGTAAAATAAACTGAACTTCAGTTAGAACCTTAAAATAACACTAGACTATGTTTTAGGATCAATCACTAAAACCAATGGTTTTAACAAAACCACTGGTCCACAATCTTGGTTCCCATGGGGCTCCTTCATTCATTTTTCACTCCAGACAAGTCTGTCTTGCTTTTCATTCTCTCAGACTGTTTCCTTTGTCCAGAATGCCCTGCCCCTTTAACATCCCCTCACCCACTAAAAACCTAATGCTTCTCTTATTCTTAAACATGATATATATTCTTCTCAATATCTAACTTAAATGCTGTGTATTAGCGATTTTCCAAGTTGTGCACCTCTGAACTCCAGAACTAAAGAAATGAATTCTGTGGGTAAACACGTTTGCAAAACCCTCTATTATTAAAATATCAATTATAGAACTTCTTGGAGCTATTAATATGTTAAGATACACTAAGAATTTCCACGAGACAATAATAAACTGCTTTTCCCAAGCTTAACTGACCTCAAGCATTCCTCCGCCTCCCTCCTATTAAATCTTTCTCTGAAACTTAGGACATAATTTGGAAAGCAAATTGGGAAAAACTTCAGGTAGGCTGAGAAACCTATTTCAAGAAAAGGTGCCTGAAACAGAGCCTACTCAAAGTTCTTTTCTGAAATCTATTATGCTACAGTTTAATATAATTCCAATAATAAAATATATACCTTTTCTACTCCTCTGAGAAATTTGTCTGTTCCTGTATAGTTTCTCCTTGGATCTGTGAGCAATTCACATAGTCGCTGAATAGTAAAAGGTATACTGCAAAAGAATATAATTTTATAGTTTGAGGTCATTAATTATCAAGAAAATTAGGAACATTATTACTCCTGCTATTTCAAGCTTTATCTAGTCACCCCTGTGTTAGGCTACAAAAGAAAATGCTACAAATGAAGGGATGAGTCACTTAAAAATAGGCAAGGCAATAAGCACACCTGTCCTCTTATTTTAAAAGAAAACAATGTTCCCTCCCTTGCCTTAAAAAGCAATAAAAAAGAACATTCAAAATTAACAGAAAGCTTCAAAACTGAGAAAAAATTTTAACATTCTTAATTCTGACAATTCAATTTTAAGTTTACAAGAGAGGCAACACAAATAATAATCAAGTAAGAGTTTATTTAAATACAGAAACTTTCTCACGTATTCTTTTGCACACAAAGATTTTTTTAGTGTTCAAATAAAACTACAAATGTTTTGTTATCAGACAGAATAAGACAAGTGATTCCAGTGAAGAAGTATTATAAATATAGTTATGCTCCATAATTAAAATTTTATGTACAACCTACGTGTTTCATCAAACTTAAAATACATACAAATACACTCAATATTTTGGTAGGTACCTTATTGTTTACCAAATACTTCAACCACAATCAAATTTTCACTTGATCACAAAAAATACAAAACTGAAACATAAATTGGACCTAAAATCATGTTATAAACAGCAGTGTTTATCTCACACACTATTAGCATTCCTGAGAGTTACAATATGAACAGCAAACATGTGAGCAGAGAGATTGCAAGTGCAGCTAAAAAGTGTAAACGTAAACTTTAGACTTCAGTTATTTGCCACACAAATCTATTTATTCTCCTTATAAAGACAATTACAAAGCCTCAGATTAACAGAGTTATTATTCACAAAGTTATTTCTAAACGTTTACAGGCAGATCGACACAAAATTCTCTCCCCCCCACAAAGTAAGGCCACTAGTGATTAATAATGCAGGACTCAAAAACCCAGTCTCTCTAACTTCAAATCCCATGTTCTCCCTTCCACTACACCGCACATACGTAAAATCGTAAATGTTTATTTTCTAGTTGGACAAACGATGTTTAGTTCTCGTATTCTTAGCACCAACACTATTCTTATGTTCTTTTAAAAATTCAATATACGACCTATGACAAATTTTGAAAAGCTATAAAATAAATATTATTCATATGAAAACAAATATTTTAGTTATGCGACAGACCAAGTATCAATCTTCTCTCAAGTCGTATATCAAAGCCTAAAAGTCAGAAAACTATCATTCTGCCAAAAGATTGAGCACTAAGAGGCGAAACATGTGTCTCATTATCACAAATGTTCAGAAGCAACCAGAAATACAGAACAACTTCTGATATTAATCAAGACTGCTATAGGAAAGTTCTTTGGTTTCTGAGAAAGAGTAATGTTTTTTTCTTCTTAAAATTCATAGTAAAGTACACTGTCAAAACTAATTATCTTTGTTTTTTTCCAAACTGTCTTTTTTCATATTTGACTGAAAGCTTCTTAATGGCAGGATATCTTCACATACAAGATAGTCAATATATAATTTATTTATATACATATATATCTGAAATGCAGTACCATCATGGATTTCAAAATATTACTGGTATACCTGTACCTTAGCCCCTCTTTGAGTTCACTACCTTCCAAATCCTAAACACACACACACTTCCAAATGCTATTCCCTCATTAATGACCTCAGAGTGATACTAAAATTAAAAAGGAGTTTTTACACATTTTTCAAAAATTAGCAAAATAGCACCCAGTGTTAAGAACATTCGAATACTATTTAACCAGCAAATACTTAAACAGACATTGTCTAGTTAGGTCTATTCCTCCAACTAAATTTCTTTCACACACTGATACTAGTACTTTCTCTTAAAATTAACTTTAAAAGATGTGTATCTTCCAACTCCCTGCTTAACAATGTTTTTACACTAAATGTTTTGGCTAATTTTCTCTAGGAAGGTAGGTAAAATGTTAGTCAATTATTAACACTGTATGCGTGGGTGAATATTAATACTGCTTTATGAGGAAAAATGTATTATGTTTGCATAACCATGTCAGCCTATGACAAAATGAGTTTATTCTTAGACACTTTCAGAAGCTTTTAAAGTCATTTTACCAAGTGTCCAATAGATGGCACTAAAATGTTATACAACTCTCCCTCAAGTGAACAGGCTTAAAACACAAACATTACTTGCAAATCAAAGTATCCACTGGAAACAATATTATAATTCTGACAACTGCATTGAAGATCTCTTCATAAAGTTTGTACTTTTTAACCTTTTAAGTAAACATGAGAGCCTACTATGAAGCAGAAATATTCATATTTACTCGATAGCAGACCCGACAGACACGTAATAATTACAATTAAAAACAACCCAATTACAACAAGAAATGCTAATACAATTGTGTATACAGTGCTACGGAGACAGAATAAACTGTATGCCAGGGAATCGAGGATAAATGTGGGAACACTTAATTTAAGGTGGGTCTTTAAAAGGAGGTGTAAGAATAAACCATATAAATCCCAAATGAACGCCTGGTACAACTATATGAAAGTTCTGCTTTCTGTTACTCTTCATTACACATAAGCACACAAGATATTTTATTCTAACTCTGGAGAATATTAACGCGTTACCCAATAAATATCACTAGCTAAATTAAGACACATGCTAAGAAGAAAAAAAAAGCAAAAATGCATGCTGCTAACTCTCAACGAAAAGCATGAACCAGAATCCCGAAAACGGGAGAACGGGGGAGGATGTTCATTAGCAAAGATGCATTGTAATTTAGTAGAAAAGTATTTTGGGTTATTTAAAATAAAATGCAGTCAGTTTACTCTGCAAGATGTCACCAATATATTACCTTATTTACCCACATCATAAGATGAAAACTAAGATTATATAAGGAACTGAAAGAAAAAAACTTTTAAAAAGGATATGACTAGCTTGCATTTTATTAAGCAAACCAAAAAAACCTATGTCTACAATATCTAATAAAACTTAAAAAAAACATTAAGTATTTCAAATTGTATTACTCAGAAATGGTACAGAACGCTATCAACCAGTCCACTTTAATGCACAAATTACATATAAGGCAGTGTGGCTTAAAAAAAAATACTGGCTAGCCCACTGGGACACCTTGCCCGAGTCGAATTTACCTCTTTAAAGCCTTCATGTCCTTTTCTGGAAAAGAGAGATTCTGAAAGTGCACTTCTCGTGTGATTATCATGAGCACTGAATACGACATCATGCATATAAATCACTTAAGGCCTGAAATATTTTAAAGTGTTCAATAAATCTTAGTTCCTATCATCATCCTGATCCCATCTGACCTTTAATGTAGATTGTGAGAAGGCACAAACCCTCCAAAGACCAACTACAGTGAAACAAAGCAAAAAATGTTTTTAAAAATATTCTTTTTAGGACTTCCCTGGTGGCGCAGTGGTTAAGAATCTGCCTGCCAGTGCAGGGGACACGGGTTCAAGCTCTGGTCCGGGAAGATCCCACATGCCGCAGAGCAACTAAGCCCGTGCACCACAACTACTGAGCCCGCACTCTAGAGTCCGCAAGCCACAACTACTGAGCCCTCGCGCCACAACTACTGAAGCCCGCACGCCTAGAGCCCATGCTCTGCAACAAGAGAAGCCACCTCAATGAGAAGCTCACACACCACAACGAAGAGTAGCCCCCGCTCACCACAACTAGAGAAAGCCCGCATGCAGCAACGAAGACCCAATGCAGCCAAAATTAAATAAATAATTTTTTTAAAATTATTTTTCATTCCAAAGAAAGTAACTAACCCTGATGAAATAGGATCACACATTTTACATTGCTTATATACCTGAATTTGACTGCAATCTGTCCCCATCTACTGACTTAAAAAAAAAAAAGACCAAGTCTTGTATATCTAAAACCTATGGGGATTCAAATACCAAGAAAGCTGCTGAACATCAGAGAAAGACATCTAAGCACAAATTAGAAATTTTAAACACTAACACTAAGCCCTAAAGATAGAATTTTCTACCCTGTATTTTAACTTGAGAAAGACTCTAAGTAACTAAAATTTATGTTTTGTTTTTGATTTATCTTCGTC
Source organism: Balaenoptera borealis (assembly GCF_965194805.1). NCBI lineage: Eukaryota > Metazoa > Chordata > Mammalia > Artiodactyla > Balaenopteridae > Balaenoptera > Balaenoptera borealis. The sequence continues at coordinate 21,835,420 of NC_138869.1, forward strand.
TTTTTAAAGGTTTGATCATCAAGATGTGCCAATATTCTGGATATATACCAAGGTATTAAGAAGGCATCCAGAAAAAAAGAAATGCACATTTCATTCAGAGTCTAAGATTTTAAAAATCAGATAACCTATATCTTGCCTTTATGTTATTATATAAGCAACGTTCCTCATAAAAAAAGATAAAGGAGTATAAAACACAGAAGCCATTAAAGTAAAAGGCTAAAGAGATAACCACAAAACCAGACATCCTATTTAAAAACTGCTAAAACAACCAATCACTTTTTTTTAATGCATAAAGATGTGATTTTTACCACATCTTTATTTTCTATTAATGACCACATTTATACTGTGTCTTAGTTAACAGAATTACTCGTTTGACCTGAACTATTTAAGTAGAAATTAACTTATATATCTCTTAGATATCAAAGGTTAAATGGGTTAAGTTTTGTTTACTCTTAAGTCCTACAGAAGTCAGAAATCACCACTGGAATCTTGTGATATTATCTGACCTAAAACAATATGCTCTTTCTGGATCAGGCTTTATTTAACATCTGTATCAATATACACAACATAAATATTCATACGCATATATTTTACAACTCAAATCAAATGTTAGTAATTGAGATTTACTGAAAACAGCACTGTAAAATGGCAAGTATAGAAAATTAAGAAAATGAAGAATTAGCCTCTTACAATAATGGTAAATAACCGTAAACTAGTATCTTTCTATACCATTCCCCATTCCAAAACAAATCTATAGCAATTGTCAACACTTTTAATCAAGTTAACCATCTTCTACAGTGCCTGAATTACTTTACTTGCCTCAAATAAAAATGTTAAGAAAAATTAATTAGGTTTCTGCTATTTCCTCTCTTTTTTTTAATACAGCAGGTTTATTTCCTCTCTTTCAATTATAAAATTTTATTATAGAGAGCATCACATCAAACCCTATTACCACCAGACAAGGCAAGGCAGGAAGGAGAATAAGGAGGGAAGGGTACTAAACAATTCCGATTCTCAACTAGTTATGCTAAGAAAGGGAGTAAAGAAAAAGAAATAAACAAATTTCAGCTAAAGGATTCAATATGCTCAACAAATACTGGCACAAATAACTAATAAAAAATGCAATAACTCTATTTTTCTCAACAGAGGAGCAGAAATTCCAGCAAGCAATAAAATAGGTAAAAGGAGTAAAGGAACAAAGTAACAAAAGGCTGGAACCCATTCCATCCCTGAATAATCTGAGCTAACTGTAAAGCAAACAATACAAAATCAAAAAAGGAGTAAATGTTTTATATCTACAATCCAGATTTTAAAGTATTAAAAACCTTGTATATGAACCTTTAAAAAAAAAAAAGTATGAAGAGGCAAACTCTCAGGTGCAGAAACTTACAAGATATCTACACTTGTGCACACATGCATATAAAACAATCGCGTGAAAGTTTTCAGGACTAAGCAAAATCTAGTTAATTATGTACATTAAAATAACTTTAGAAGACGCACACGTAGAGAATGGACTTGAGGACACGGGGAGGGGGAAGGATAAGCTGGGACGAAGTGAGAGAGTGGCATTGACATATATACACTACCAAATGTAAAAGAGATAGCTAGTGAGAAGCAGCCGCATAGCACAGGGAGATCAGCTCGGTGCTTTCTGACCACCTAGAGGGGTGGGATAGGGAGGGTGGGAGGGAGACGAAAGAGGGAGGAGATATGGGGATATATGTGTATGTATAGCTGATTCACTTTGTTATAAAGCAGAAACTAACGCACCATTGTAAAGCAATTGTACTCCAATAAAGATGTTAAAAAAATTTTTTTAAAATAACTTTAGAGAAGAAATTCTATAGTCAGACTATAATCATGCCAAAAGATATGCCCTGGACGCCTTAGAGATGATGTAACAAAGATTTTTAGGTATCAAGTAGTTGTGCAGTGTGCCTAGAACCCCTCATAAATACACAGCCATGCCGTTTTAGGCAACTACCCACAATAAGTGAAACTTACTGCTTATTTTAGAGAGGGCTTATGTCTAACAGACTGTCAAAGGTGGAGGAAGACTTAAGTAATTAATTTATATTCATTATTGTTCCATTTCAGTAATTAGGATTTAAAATAATCTTTTTAAAACTACTAGGAATGTAAGTTATTCTCTCTACCTCTCGAAATCTCTCTCTGTGTACCATTATAGGAATGAACTACTAGCTACAAGCAATTTCTAAATTATATTCATGGCGTCTAAGACAGGAAGAGGATTTTCATAAATGGCCTCAGTTTGAGTAAGCCTACATATACTCTTGTTCATTATAAACCCACATAGAGGGCATAAAACGGCAACTGTCTTTTAACCGACCATTCATTGAAGTTTCTAATTTCGTTAATTTTTAATTTTTGGTGTTTCTCACCTAAGAAACTGTAACTTCAGTTCTGGAGAGTAGCTATAATCCATCTTCCCCTATAAAATTTTAAAGTTCAAAAGTAATTTTAAAAGGACAAGAAAATATGACTAAAAAAAATTTTTAAAGAACTTTAAGCATTCAACTATGTAATTCTATCTACCCTGCCCCATTAAACAAAATACAGATATAGAAACATGCTTTTATTCCTTTCACTCACTCATTCAACACCTGTTTGTTTGAAAACCTACTATGTTCAGGCATTCACTGTGCTAGGCCTTATATGGAAAAGATAGTCCCCCCTGGTGTCCAGAATCTGACAGTTCAGGAAGTCAAGCAAACAAGTGAATGGACAATTTCCGCTTTAAAGAGGGAATATTTATATACTGACAATACTAATTTTAGAAAACAGATAATCTTTTCATGCCAATATATGTATTTTAAGATATACGCACCATGCGGCACATGGGATCTTAGTTCCCTGACCAGGGATCGAACCTGTGCCCCCTGCAGTGGGAGCATGGAGTCTTAACCACTGGACCGCCAGGGAAGTCCCCATGCCAAAATATTTTGAAGCATTTAACACAGAGCTTTCACTAATTAAAAGCAAAAAACAAAAACAACAAAATGAAGTTACCAATAAGAAAATCACCAAAAGATTTAAAAAAACAAAAAAAACAGATATGAAACCACAATTCATAAAAGAGTCATTAAGGACATGGATGTTCAATTTCACTTGCAATCAGAGAGACACAAATTCACGTACATACCCACAAAAATACTGAAGAGATAAACTATGTGCATTTATATAAATATAGAAGCATAAATGAAAACATTTTGAGGTCAATTTGGCAATATTAATAAAAATTTTAAGTGTGCATACACCATGACCTAGCAACTCCTTTTCTACAAATTAAAAAAAAAGCAACACCATCTACACATATATTCAACATATGACATTCATCAACACAAAAACGTATTTACAAGGAGGCTCACTACAAGCACTACCTGTAACAGCCAAAAAATAAATGCCCATCACCAGTGGGAACAGAGAAAATGAACTATATACATATAATCTGTTCACATAACAGAAAATAATGCTGCCATTTCAAATAAACAGACAAACAGAAGACACAGCTGTAAATGTACTGATATAAAGAAGATTTCAAAGCTCTTCTAAAAGTAAAATACAACTAGCATATAACATGTTCCTATTTTCTTTATATATTCCTAGGACAACTGGGGATCTTTTTAAAACTATGAACATACTTATGTTTTTTATAATTTAAAAGATGATCTATTACAAATAGCAGGAGAGGTATACTGGCAAGGACATACTCTCAAACTAGCTAAAAAAGAACAAAATGCTACTTCTACCCACCACTCTTAGCAAAAATTTTTTTAAAAGCAACAGCTTATCTATGTCTATTCAAACACAAAAGTAAATTTGAAAAATATTACAGACATGTTTTTATGTACCATGTACCAATATATTATGATACAGACAAAAATGGCTGAAATGAAAAATATTAATGTATCACTGATTAACACTTGGACTCTGAACTTCCCTGGTGGTCCAGTGGTTAAGACTCCAGACTTCCACTGCAGGGGGCACAGGTTCAATCCCTAGTCAGGGAAGTTCCACATGCCACATGGTGTGGCCAAAAAGTAAAATTAAAAAAAAAGACTTGGATTCTGCCTGATTAAGAAAAATAATTCGGGGCTTCCTGGTGGCGCAGTGGTTGAGAGTCTGCCTGCCAATGCAGGGGACACGGGTTCGAGCCCTGGTCTGGGAAGATCCCACATGCCGCGGAGCAAATGGGCCCGTGAGCCACAACTACTGAGCCTGCGCATCTGGAGCCTGTGCTCCGCAACAAGAGAGGCCGCGATAGTGAGAGGCCCGCGCACCGCGATGAAAAGTAGCCCCTGCTTGCCGCAACTAGAGAAAGCCCTCGCACAGAAACGAAGACCCAACACAGCCAAAAAGGAAAAAAAAATAAAAAACCAGGTACTTATAAAAAAAAAATTGTTTAAAAAAAATTAAAAAAAAAGAAAAATAATTCGTAAACTGCCTTTCTGAAAAATCAGAGAAAAAAACATAAATTCAAAGTATTTATGGTTCAAAGATGAAAAATATTTTAAAAGTAATTATGTTTATGTATGCTTAGGCATTTAATGACTGTTCAAGTCATTTTCAGAGGTAGGTCGACTACCTATTTAGCAAATTAAAACATTATACAAATATTTAGATTAATTTAATACCTACATATCTGTGTTTCATCCAATTTAATTTGAAAGAATTGAAAATGGTATTACTAAATTCAGAATCACAAGTAGCTTCACACCCACAAAGCAGTGGTATAATTTAACCTGTTTCACCATAACTCGTAATTTTAAATGAGAGCCATAACTTATTGAAGTAAAAGATGAGTTACCATAATGTCTAAGTACTATCTGTCTAACTACCTCTGCACTATTTATAAACATCCCCAAGAAATATTCTTAACCACATTCAATTCAATAGTAAATCTTACGTATGCTTCTAATACATAGCATGTCTTCATCTTGGCATGTGCTTTAAAAAAAAAAAATTAGTATTGATAAGTAAACATATGCATACAGTTAAAATAATTTTCAACAGTACAATAGGGTACACAGTGAAAATAAAGTCTCCCTCCAACCCCAAGCCCCCAAGAGCAGCTCAATGATAAAGCTTTAATTTCTCCCAAAAGAAAAGTATTTTAGGAACATACTTAAAACCAAAGCTTAAGAATTTGATATTTTAAGCCAAACTGTTAAGCAGGAGAACCTAACATGTAATAAAGGGTTAGGTGAATTACACTATCTTGTTGCAAATCCAATGTGATTAAGTAACTGAAGAAAAAAATGAGACCATTTATGCTACCTAAAAATACTCACAAATGAAATGTGATCAAATAAAAACTGCCCCTAAATATGAATTCATGGTTAACATACCCACAATTCATTAAATTAGGTATTGTCACTCCACACTCCAAATTGTTAATGCCAATTTAAATACTGAACAATTCGTGCTTCCCTGGTGGCGCAGTGGCTGAGAATCCACCTGCCAGTGCGGGGGACACGGGTTCGATCCCTGGTCCGGGAGGATCCCGCATGCCGCGGAGCAGCTGAGCCCGTGCGCAACAACTGAGCCTGCGCTCTGGAGCCTGCAAGCCACAGCTGCTGGGCCTGCGTGCCTGGAGCCTGTGCTCCGCGGCGGGAGAGGCCACCACGGTGCGCCCCCCCCACACTCCACGGCAGGCAGGTGGCCCCTGCTCGCTGCAGCTGGATTTGGGGGGGTGCCGCGCACAGCGGCAGGGACCCAACGCAGCCAAAAATAAAAATTAATTAATTAATTAAATACTGAACAATTCAACTTAACAGATACTTCTTCCCTTCAATAAAGGGAACCCTAAAAATATAAAGTCCTGAAAAGAAAGTATTTAAAATAACACAGAGTATGACACACAATTTAAAAGGTCAGCTTCATTTTAGTGGAGAGTAACTTTTCAGTACAATGTTTTACCAAGGGCTAAAAATGGTTACTTACTGGAGGGAAAAGAGGGACTCTAAAAAAATGTTTTAAAATAAAAAGTCACTAAGTAGAATCTTTTCATAAATTGTTACTTTTCATTTTAAAAGAAATGTTACTTATTTGAGTGATAGAAAGGTTCTAGACAAAGTATAAAGATTTATAATATCAGATATAAAACAGAAAGAAAAAATTTTAAAATATTTGATTAATGTTTCCACTGTCATACACATTTAAAGTCTAAATGCCACTGACCCACATAAAGGTGGTTCAAGTTTTTTTTTTTTTTAAAAGCTGTCAATATTTTAAATACTTGTAAGCTGGAAATCAATAACTACTATATAGATCACAAGACATAGAACTTGTTCTAATGGATAATCAGTTATCAAACAACCAGACACATCAAAACTTAGAGAAAAATCTAATGTTCTCCTAAAAATTAAACCTTTAAAGTAGAATTAAATGCATACCCATTAAATCCAGTGACAATTTTCAGTATCCTTTCCTTCATTTCATCAAAGGGAATATATTCGACATTAGGATTGGGAGGACCTCTTGGTTCAGGAGCTGAAGTTCTGAAATCATCCATCACTTTCTCCAGTTTGAAAATAAAATAGCCTTTAAACTGGGACCACTGAATCCTATAAGCAAAAAATTTAAAAAATATATAATACCACGTAGGGTCACAATTCTTGAACAAAAAGCACAAATACAGAATTTACCATGACACTAATGCTGACAAAATTAAGATCTGGAAAAGTAGTCGTGAAAATGTCTTCGTTCAGTAGCCTGCACCACGCCTGATCAATCTGACTCACAAGGTCCAACTTGGTTCCATCCAATTCTCCCAAACTCCTGACCCAAACAAAACCTAAATCAGATTAAAATCTTTAAAATTAACTACTTCTGGCTGAAAGCTTATTGTCTAAGTCCCCCTCTCCACATTTTTAAAACATTATCTTGTTCTGACTCTATCTATCCCTCATAACAAACCTAACCCAGGAGGCGTTACTGTCCCCATTTAAAAGAGGCTATTGGAAATTGGCCCAACCTTACATTTATAATTTTAAGTGGACAAATGAGAATGACTCCATACCCTAAGCTCTTAACATCCAAGGTATAGTGCTTATATAGACTAGTAAATGTTTCTTGTTTTTTATCTCTTAAATAGCAAAATAAACTTCAATTTCTCCTTTTTCTTTTGCTTTTAACTAAAATTTTTAGTATTTTGTCATTTAAAAGGTATATATCATAGGTTCTATCCAAGATGTAGCCTGCAAAGTAAAAAAATACATAATATCCTTGTGTAATTTTCACATCTGTTCATGAACTTTTAATATAGACATCTTTTTACCCCCTCTCCCTCACATTTTACCACTAATATAAGGATATTTTGTGACACCTGCCTAAATAGCCTAAAGTCTAGGAGATGCAAGAGTCAGGAAGGCCAACCATTCCTCCAAACACTATAACCATTACTGGCAGCAGATAGATCTCTTACACAGGAGATGACTTAAGCAAGATAAGACTGCTAGTCTGCAATCACTCTTCCATCCCATCCAGCAACCCTACAAATAAGGCGGCAGTTCTCAAAGTGAGGCCCAAGAGGTCAAAGCTATTTTCATAAGAATAGAGTTGACTTTTTCAATGACAGTAGGTGCAAAAGCAGCAGTGGGTAAAATGGACAACACTTCAGCACAAATCAAGGATGCAGTACCCAACCATACTAGAAGTAGTCGTTACCTTCTTTATCAACAGAGACTCACAGTTTAAAACAAAACAAAAAAACCTGTTTCACTGGAAAGTTTAATAAAACAAATTTACTAACTTAATTAAATCTGAACCTTTGAAAACACACACATCTTTTTAATATCCCGTGTAACAAGATAAGAAGTATACATAAAGGTCATCTGTTGCATAACAAAACATTATGGACATCTCAAGTCACAAAAATTTAAATACTGCTGCCGGTTGAATGAAAGCCATTTTTACTTGAAAGGAATGTCAAACAAATAATGCTTATTCAGACCAAGAAAAATTGCTAGACATTACCTCAAAAATGAACAAGTGAGTCTATCACTTGAAGAAAATCAACTGCAATATTGGTGGCCACTGATAAGATTTCAACTTCAAAATAAAAATGTAAAATCTAGAAAATGTTTGTTCTTCACTGTGAGCTTCAAAGGTTCCCGATACATTCCCAAGACATTTCAAAACCTACCACTGTTGATATAAAAAAGATTGTGACACACCCCCCCCCAAAAGTAGAGGCAACAAGAGAAATAAATTGAGCTGTATCAAAGTCAAAAAGTTGTGTATCAAAGGACACTATCAGCAAAGAGTGAAAAGGCAACCCACAGAATGGGAGCAACTATTTGCAAGTCATCTATCTGATAAGGTTTTAATATCCAGGACATATAAAGAACTCCCACAACTCAACACCAAAAAAACAGACAACTCTATTTTAAAAATGGGCAGGGCTTCCCTGGTGGCACAGTGCTTAAGAATCTGCCTGACAATGGAGAGGACACGGGTTCGAGCCCTGGTCCGGTAAGATCCCACATGCCACGGAGCAACTAAGGCCATGCACCACAACTACTGAGCCCATTTGCCACAACTGACATATCTGCACGCCTAGAGCCCGTGCTGTGCAACAAGAGAAGCCACCGCAATAAGAAGCCCGCACACCTCAATGAAGAGTAGCCCCCACTCACCACAACTAGAGAAAGCCCACGCGCTGCAACGAAGACCCAACGCAGCCAAAAATAAATAAATAAAAATAAATAAATAAAAAATAAGTAAAAATGTGCATGAATAGACATTTCTTCAAAGATATAGGAATGGCCAACAAGCAAATGGAAAGATGCTCAACATTATTTAGGGAAATGAATATCAAAAATCACAGTAAGACAGAACTCCACATCCATCAGATTGATTGTTATCCAAAAAAACAAACAAACCCCACACACAAAAAATAACAACTACTGCCTGGCAAGTATGTAGAGAAACTGAAACCCATGTGCATTGCTTGTGGGAATGTAAAATGGTGGGGTCACTGTGGAAAACAGCATGGCGGTTCCTCAAAAAAAATCAAAGAATTACCATATTATCCAACAATTCCATTTCTAGACACCCAAAAGCGGTGAAAACAGAAACTCAATCACATGAAACTCACTTATACACAATGGTAGAAACTACCCAAGTGTCCCTCAACAGATGAAGAGATAACCAAAATGTGGTATATACAATAGGACATAGCCTTAAAGAAGAAGAAAATTCTGACACATACTAAAACAATGATTAATCTTGAACACATTATGCTAAGTGAGATAAGCCAGACACAAAAGAACAAGTATTTTGATTCTACTTTTAAGAGGTATCCAGAATAGTCAAACTCAAAGAGATAGCAAAAAAGGCATATGCCAGGGTCCTGAAGAAGGGATGGGCGAGATGTTACTGTTTAAAGGGGTACATAATTACAGAAGATCGATAAATGGCCAATAAGCACATGAAAAGATGCTTGACATTATTAGTCATTAAGGAAATGCACATCAAAACCACAAGATACCATTCCACACCCACTAAAGTTGTTATAATAAAAATGACGGACAGTGCTCGCTTCAGCAGCACATATACTAAAACTGGAGCAATACAGAACAGGATTAGCATGGCCCCTGTGCAAGGATGACACGCGAATTCGTGAAGCGTTCCATATTTTTCGTGGATGGAGCTACAGACTGTCATACAGAGTGAAGTAAGTCAGAAAGAGAAAAACAAATATCGTATATTAATGCATATATGTGGAATCTAGAAAAATGGTACAGATGAACCGGTTTGTAAGGCAGAAATAGAGACACAGACGTAGAGAACAAATGTATTGACACCAAGGGGGGGGGGGGGGGCAATTGGGGCAGGGGGGATGAACTGGGAGATTGGGATTGACAAATATACACCAACATGTACAAAAAATAGATAATTAACAAGAACCTGCTGTATTAAAAAATGAAATACAAAAAAAAAACTACAGGCTTCTTTTTTTCTGATTATAAAAGTAATAAAGCTCAATGTAGATATGCCAAGCAAAACAGGAAAAATATAAAATCATTGGCAATCTCACCTCAACATGACCATCATTAATATTATTAATATCCTCCAGAGAGTATTTATGAATTTTCATATGCACTACTTCTTTCATTTTATGTAAATGAAGTTTGAATTATGTACATTTTTCCATTCAACAATGTGTCATTCACATTTCCATTTTCAAAATATACTGACTTTCGTTATTCTAATGGTTCAGTCCACTGAATAGATGCATGACAATCTCTACTGACAGATATATATATATATGTGTGTGGGCGTGTATTTCGTTTATCTTTCACAGTTAATGCACTAAAACCTATATTCTGGTAAACGTTCTTGTGCATACCAATTTATATTACCAATAAAGGTATATGCAAATACTTCTAAAAAAAAATGATGGACAATAAACAAGTGTTGGGGGACTTCCCTGGTGGTGCAGTGGTTAAGAATCCGCCTGCCAATGCAGGGGACACGGGTTCGATCCCTGGTCCGGGAAGATCCCACATGCCGCGGAGCAACTAAGCCCCTGCACCACAACTACTGAGCCTGCACTCTAGAGCACGTGAGCCACAAATACTGAGCCCACGCACTACAACTACCGAAGCCCACGCGCCTAGAGCCCAAGCTCCGCAACAAGCAAAGCCACCGCAGTGAGAAGCCCGCGCACCGCAACGAAGAGTAGCCCCGCTCACCGCAACTGGAGAAAGCCCACGCACAGCAATGAAGACCCAATGCAGCCAAAAATAAGTAAATAAATTAAAAAACAAACAAGTGTTGGGAAGGATGCAGGGCAATCGTTGACGGGAAGTGCAAAATGGTGTTGATGGGAATGCAACCTACACACTGTTGATGGGAAGTGCAAAATGGTGTTGATGGGAATGCAACCTACACATTGTTGACGGGAAGTGCAAAATGGTTTTGATGGGAATGCAACCTACACATTGTTGACGGGAAGTGCAAAATGGTGTTGATGGGAATGCAACCTACACACTGTTGACGGGAAGTGCAAAATGGTGTTGATGGGAATGCAACCTACACACTGTTGACGGGAAGTGCAAAATGGTGTTGATGGGAATGCAACCTATACATTGTTGATGGGAATGCAAAATGGTGTAGCCATTTTGGAAAATAGTTTGGCTTGGCAGTTCCTCAAAAAATTAAAGAGAGTTAATGTGTGACCTGACAACTTACTCTGTTAAATGACTGAATTACATCGTATGTAAATTTTACTACTATTATTTTTAAAATATGGTGAGGGTGATTATCTAAAGCTAACTGCATGACTACATTTTCCCTCCTTTCCCTAATCTTCTTTGGGAAGGGGAATTTGAGATTTAACAAGCAGAGGCAGCATATTATAATCTCTAACATGCCTAATATTAATTTCTGAGTAGTATACAATTGTCAATGGTTACTCAAATTTATCTTTAAATTTCACTAGACTCCCTACAGTCATTTAACTAATACTTAAACACACCAGGGGAGGGTACTGAAATAGGAGTCTTACACTTTTCATTTCTTAAATTAAGAATCTTTCTGTAGTTTTAATAATCAACCACTAAGTCATAACCTGTTTCATTAATTAGAATTTCCATATACACATGGGTTTCTTAACCCACCTTTCCACTAACTGCTTGAGAATCCACCCATGACATCCAAACAACAGCAGCAACACATTAATGGGAATAGGGAGACAAGGAGTGATAGAGACCAGGTAAAGCAAACTATGAGGAGCTTCAAAGACTCTAGGTCACCAATTCTAGGTCAGATGGTAATTAAGTCCCATAAAATGAAATGAATTATGTACAATTTGTATTTTAAGTTCCAAATGTATCAAGCACACTCTAAATCAGATCCAATAGATGCAAGTCAAATTCCTATGCCATATATAATTGAAAAAATGCTTCTATAAAATGTGAAAGATAATGTTTTTGATGTAACACAACTGATAAAAACAAAAGCAGAAAATGCTTCCCTGAAAATTATGTAATGTGAGCACAAAAACAGGCCAAGAGTAAATCAACTAAAAATTTGGCAACAGAAATAATTTTCTTAGGAATGTACTCACAGGACAAGAAACTACAAAACAAAAATAAAACAAACAAAAAAACCCTTATTTTTCACATGAAAATAAAATTATTCTAAACAGATGCTCATGAAACATAAACACGTTTTCAACTTTAGAATCAACTCCTCCACATAAAAATTTCCTCCAAAAGTAAAATACATACTCAGAATTTAAATCTACTTTGCTAAAATTAACTCGAGAATTTACTGAAATTCATTACTCATTAATTTTTTTAAGTAACTTAACCTCCCTTCACTTGCTTTTCTTCTCTTTCCCTTCATGCAGTTTCTCCTCTACGAAGGCAAAACAACTCTCATCACTAATAAATATATCCTCCTTCCAAACACCACACTGACCTTTTTCTTCCACAGGAACTCTCAAGTACTAATAAAACAAACATGTTTCCCTCACAATTCTCAGGTTAAAGGTATTTTTCAGAGACTCAAGAGCCAAAAATCCATCTCTTATTTCCCAGCTAGTTCTAGAACATTTTAGTGACCAGTAGCCACATCTTAACTTGTTGCCCCTTACAGTTCCAAATTCTATTAAGATTACTTCCTATTCAGACTAATTGCTTTCCACACAAAATCTGTGTGGGAAGCTAACAGAAGAGAGCACAGGAGAGCCCTACACTATCTCCAACGGAGAGCAGATACTGTACCACTTGTAAACAAAGGGGAATATGGAAAAAATGAATGAATGAAAACAAAAAGAAAATTAATAGGGCTGATCACTGACACAAGGTGACAGGCTTTGAATCAGGAGACTTAAAAGTGCCAAAGAATTCAGTCGTAACTATCTGACTGGAGCAAACAAAGACAAGTAAATTTAATATGAATACTGAATTACGTGAGTGATAAAGATGGGCAAAAATCAGAACACAACTGCTTACACAAAATCTTGACATTTTTAAGAACTTCCTTTAAATTACAAATCACTAGCTCAGAAAACCTCTACAAGTGGGGTCCCAACCAAGAGAATATTCCTTGCATAATTTCTTTTGCATAATTATACCTTTAAAATATATTATACTTTATCAATTAATTGAGCAAGCATTAAAATGTCAGTGGAACAGAGAGCCCAGAAACAGACCCATACATAAATGGAAACTCAGTATATGGGAAAGGACAGATTTTTCAGCAAATAGTCTGAGAAATGACAGAGCTACTACAAACTTTTACTACAGTTTAAAAATTTAAAAGATGTCTGCTCCCCCCCCCTTTCTGATTATATAAATAGGACAGTCATCAGAAAAAATTACAAAACACAGAAACAATGAAAATTGTCCATAATGTGCCCAGCAGTCATTACTAAAGTACATGTTTAGTGTATTTTTTCACTAATATTTATTTATTTAAATTGGGTATCCTTGATTAATATCCCTTTGTTTCCCTACCATATTCACTGTGGGTATTGTCACGGGACCAGTAGTCTCTGAAAGTAAGATTTTTAATATGTATCACATATGGTAGCACCATTATTTAATAACCACCATTTTTCATACATATATTCAAAAGCCCCTCAGAAATGCTGTACCACTTTATAGTGCCATCAGTATAGAAACACCTATTTCATTCCAGTATTACATGCTTTCAAAACTCTTGTATATTTAATAGTAGAAAAACACTTTAATTTGCCTTTCATTCATTGCAAGTGAAACTGAGTATTTTTACCTATGTTTACTACCCACAAAACATTCCTTTTGGGTCTGAATAGGTCCTTTGCAATCCCTCATCCTGTAGTCCCTCAATTTTGGCACCACTGACACTGTAAGCCTGATAATTCTTTGTCAAAGACGGATGTCCTATGAACTGTAGAATGGTGAGCAGCAATCCTTGATCTCTACCCACTAGAAGTCATTAGCACCCAACCTTCAACTGCCCCCCAAATTCTGACAATAATAAATGTCTATAAATATTGCCAAGTGTTTCCTGGGAGACAAAAAGCATCCCCAGTTAAAAACCACTGCCTACTCCACCCCTTTAAAATTGTCTTTTTCTTACTCTCATGGTATTACAGAAAAAGTAAAATTACTATGTAACCCAAGTATGAACATAACTTTTGCATTCTCATTTTGTACCGACTGCTGCAAAAATAAAAATTGTCTTCATATGAATGTTGAAGTGACACTAAAATATTTATCTAATTGTTCCTATGTTGAAATTATCTTTGAAATGTCATACATTTCTTTGCTCAGAAACTCATATCTGAAGATGGAATGGTACCTGCTCCAAAGCAATAAAATTATGACACAAATTCTGAAGGGAAAGTATTTGGCACTAAAAGTGAAGTTTTCAAATTAAGAGTGCTAAATATCTAATGATAATTATACACAAAAAGGATCCAATCAGATGGAAAAGAAAGCTTCAGCAGGTAATGCTAACGTTCAGGTAATACCTTAGTGCAAACTTGGGTTTCTTCTTTGGCAACTTGTATATTCGTGATAAGGACTCTAACATGTCTAAAGATTCAAGTTGCACTCCTCTACTCACCCATCTCTCTCTACCAATTAAAACAAAAAGTTCAAGAAACAGTGTGTTCTGGTTAGCCTGATTTATGCTTAACTCTTAGCTAAACTTTGACCCTTTTTTGAAAATCTTTCTCAAATTTACTAACAGATCAACATGGATCCTTCCCTTCCACACAGACAGTTGAACCAAACAAGTATGAACCAAAGATAGATCTCCTCTAACAGTATGACTCAGGCTGAACTGAAGACAGCCGATTTAGAATTCAGAAGGTACTAGGTTTTTTTAAATAGCACTAGTTTAATGGCTGCAGTGGATCTACCCTCCTCCCTGCTACTAGAGAGTAACTCTTCTCATCCCATTCACCACTGATGCTATCACTTCTTCCATAATCCATTTGATACTAATGCCAAACTGCCATCAACAGAGATGAGTCCGTTCTTCTACCACATTTGCCAGAGCCTAGGTAGGCCATGGGCCCTTTTTTCATTCTACAAACTCACAATGTAATGTCAGTGTCAACAGCAGTTAGAAAGCCCAGAAACAATGTAGGACATTGATCCTTAACAAAATTAGTTTGAAAAACAAGATACATAAACAATAAACAAATAGAAATAAAACAGCATAAACTATCAGATGCAAAGATTTCAGTGATGGTATAATAGAACAAAGAAAAAGGAGAGATGAAATGTAGGTTTAGAGCCATCAAGAAAAGCCTTCAGGACAAAGTGAGACTTTAAAAGGTGAACCTTAAAAGCATGAGTAGAGTACAGAAAAAGGAAGTGGGAAAGTATAGGACTTAAACATAGAAGTTTAATATGGACAAATGACTTTTTCAAACTCAGCACTACTGACAGTTTAGGCTACAGAGTTCTGTATTGTGGTAGGCTGTCCTGTGCATTGTAGGATGTTCAGCAACATCTGCGACCCCTACACTGTGATGCCAGTAATCCCCACCACAAATGGTGACAATCAAAACTGTCTCTAGACCCTGACAAATGAACCCTGGGGTTGGGGGGAAGGGAGGCTTGCTCCCAGTTGAAAAACACTGCAATACACAATCTCTTTTGTTGAGAATTACACTGGTTCCTGAAAAACAGTAAGGCTGGCAAAATCAGAGGTGCAACACCAAACTCTCAAAAAATTTGAAGAATAAAACAGCACGAATATATATATTTTACGAGACAGAGGAGAAATTCTAAAATGTACATGAGTCATTCAAAAAATACTCATTAGCATTAAAATCTATCTCATGAATCACTTCTAGTCGTACAGGAAAATGCGCTGTGGAGATATGATCTAGAATTTATTTTTCCTCGGGTGTAGTCTTCTGTTGAGAAAGGTGAAGGAAAAAAAACAACAAACAACAGCAAAAAGTCCTTCCACCGGGACCCAGATATCAATTCATGTGGTGCAAAGCAAAGGAAGCTTTAAATACTCAAGTTTTTAAAGGAGGTTGAATGAACATACATAAATGGTTTTATAATTTGTTAATGAAATATAAAATGAGTTAACACAGCAGTGGTGGTAGATTACTGTACACTTTAGTACACAGTGTTTCATCCTGGAGAATCCTTTCAGAGTTTGAAGGTGAAGCTCAAAGTGTCTTTATAGTGTTTGCAATATTGGCTTTTTATAGTGTGGTATGTGTCTATTTTGTGCTATTCCATTTACAATTATTTTTATTAGCGTTTTGAAGTATGACCCAGAGTTATGCTATCTTACAATTACTAATAAAGATATAATTATTTAGAAAGCATTTTTCTCTATCTACATACTCTCAAAACAAAGAAAAAATAATAACCACTAAAAGCATAGTATCTACTGAGAAAACAACTTGTACTCTAATCCAAGAACTGTCTGAACATGTGAAAAACGAACACATCAACACTGAAATGGATAACCCTTCCTGAGACTCTCCATCTACATAAGATGAAACTAAGAAGATTAGCTGGAATTTTTTTTTTCAGAGAAATGTTTTTAAAACAAGTAACTGACTAGCCCAAACCTAACATCATGCTCAGTGGTGAAAAGCTGAAAGCTTTTCCTCTAAGATCAAGAACAAGACAAGAATGTGCACTCTCACCAGTTTTACTCAACATAGTACTGGTAGTCCTAGCCACAGCAATTAGGCAAGAAAAAGAAATAAAAGGCAACCAAGTCCAAAAGGAAGAGTAAAACTATCTCTATTTGCAGGTAACATTATATTATATTATGTATAGAAAACTCCAAAGACACAACCAAAAGACTGTTAACACTAACAAATGAATTCAGTAAAGTTGCAGAATACAAACTCAAGATAGAAAACTCAAGTGTGTTTCTACACACTCATAATTCACTACTGGAAACAGAACTTAAGAAAACTATCCCATTTACAACAGCATCAAAAACAATGATATACTTAGGAATGAATTTAAGCAAGGAGATGAAAGATCAGTACAACACTGAAAATTTTAAGACACTGATGAAGGAAAGTGAAGACACAAACAAATGCAAAGATATTCTATGCTCATGGAATGGAATAATATTGTTAAAATGGCCAAATACTACCTAAAGCAATCTACAGATTCAATGCAATCCCTACCAAAATGCCAATGGCACCTTTCAGAGAAACAGGAAAAAAAAAAATCCTAAATTCTTATGGAACCACAAAAAACTCTGGATAGCCAAAGCAATCTTGAGAAACAAGAATAAAGATGGAGGCCTCACACAATCTGATTTCAACTATATAACAAAGCTACAGTAATCAAAACAGTATGGTAGTGGCATAAAAACAAACAGATCACTGGAACAGAACAGAGGGTCCAGAAATAAACCCATGCATGTATAAATACAGTCAATTAATTTTTGGAAAAGGAGCAAAGACTATACAAGGGGGAAAGGATAGTCTCTTCAATTAGTGGTGCTGGGAAAACTGAATAGCCACATGCAGAAGAATGAAACTGGATCACTATCTTATACCTACACAAAAATCACCTCAAAATGGATTAAAGACTTGATCATAAGACCCAAAACCATAAAACTCTTAAAGATGATTTTTTGGATCTGACTCTAAAAGCAAAGGCAAAAAATGCAAAAATAAAGAAATGGGACCACATCAAACTAAAAAGCTTCTGCACAGTGGAGGAAACCATCAATAAAATTAAAAGACAACCTATGAAATGGCAGAAAATATTTGCAAAGCAGATAGCTGACAGGGTTAATATCCAAGATATACAAGGAATTCATACAACTCAATAGCAAAAAAAAAAAAAAAATAACCTTATTTTTAAATGGGCAGAGAATATGAACAGACATTTCTGCAAACAAGACATTCAAATGGCCAACAGGTACAGGAAAAAGTACTCAGCATCACTAATGCTGAACTGTACACTTTAAAATGACTATATGTCAATTACATCTCAATAAAGCTAGCGGAGAATGATTAAAATGGTAAATTTTATATTATGTATGTTTCACCGCAGTAAAACAGAATATAAATTTAAATAGCCATATTTAAAAGATACTACTTTTCAAACTGAGAGAGCCTCACAAAGGTTGACAAACAGATTAGGGATCAGACATCACAGTAAAACTGCATAATTCTGGAATCAAAAAGAAGATCCTGCAAAACTCCAGAGATACAAAACAGGTCACATACAGGGCTTCAGACTTAACAACAGTGCAGGAAGAAAGCAACAGGAAAATGCCTTTAAAATTCAAAAAAAACTCTTTTCAAC
This sequence comes from Balaenoptera borealis, assembly GCF_965194805.1. Taxonomy (NCBI): domain Eukaryota; kingdom Metazoa; phylum Chordata; class Mammalia; order Artiodactyla; family Balaenopteridae; genus Balaenoptera; species Balaenoptera borealis. The sequence goes on from NC_138869.1 coordinate 21,853,704, forward strand.
CTAGAATTCTGTACCCCAACTATCCATTTAAGTAAATGGGTAGGGAAAAAACAACATTTTCGGACGTTGAAAGTACAAAAAAAGATGTATTTCCTATCATGCTTTCTCTCAGTCCACCAAAACAATGAAGTAAACCAAGAGCGAGCATGTAACATGCTATCAAGGAAACTAAAGACCCAAGACGAGAAAGTGAATTTCAGAATAATGATAAAGGCAGATTCCAAGAGCGGAGGAATAAGGCAGGTCTAAGAGCAACCACTCCAGAATGGAGCAGTTAAGAAGGCGCCACAAGAGATTTTTTAAAAATATAGAATTGGTAGAAGACCTAATATGTCATATTTTGCAATGAGATCTAAACAACTAAAGTTTGGGGTGGAATTAGCCATAAGTATACAGAAAATTAAATGGAAAAAATAGCATTCACTGAGACAATGAATGTAACAAATGCTGAGCTGACCAAATTTTCAATATAATTATACTGAAGACACTGGGCAATGGAAGTGAGAAGTATGTATGTCTGAAGGAGAGCAGATAAAAAAAAATAAATCCTCACTGCAATTATTATGAAATCAATAATTAATTCTAAAAATTTAAAGAAAAAAGTGATTTTCTAAGACTGTAACTTAGAAATAGGCAGATTAACACCCCTTCCCCCAAGAAAACAATGATTTTAAAGTGGTTATCTCTAGGGAATAGGGAAAAAAAGGAAAGCACACAGAAGACTTTTTCTGTTCCCTTTGTTATATTAATAAACTCCCTAAATCCTGTGCATGTAAAACTTCGATGAAAGTAAAAATCACATGGTAAAAAAAAAAAATTAAAAAGCATTGGTGGGGCTTCCCTGGTGGCGCAGTGGTTGAGGGTCTGCCTGCTAATGCGGGGGACGTGGGTTCGAGCCCTGGTCTGGGAGGATCCCGCGTGCCGCGGAGCGGCTAGGCCCGTGAGCCACAACTACTGAGCCTGCGCGTCTGGAGCCTGTGCTCCGCAACAAGAGAGGCCACGATAGTGAGAGGCCCGCGCACCGCGATGAAGAGTTGCCCCCACTTGCCGCAGCTAGAGGGAGCCCTTTCACTGAAACGAAGACCCAACATAGCAATGAATCAATAAACTAAAATCTTAAAAAAAAAAAAAAGGAAAACAAAGAAACAGAACCACATATCCCTTTAGGAGTTGATATAGTGCAGCAATATAACCCAGCTGTTCACATTTAAAAAGCACTGGTGCTAGAGTCTGAAAGCTTGGTTGGGTTCAAATTTTAGTTCAGCCACTTTTTCATTTGTGTGACCTAAGAGAGATAACTCCAGACTCCCTTTCTTTCCCATCTCTAAAATGGAGGTAACAGTATCTACTTCACAGAACTGCTGTGAGGATTACATTAGTGTAAGCAGACTGCTTAGCAAAGTGGCTGACACCTAGTAAGCACTCAGTCAATGGCTGTTTGTCCTCAAGAAACTCAGGATGTGGAGAACATCTGAGTAATATTGTAGAAATATGCAGAGTTTTCCAAACGGCTTTCCAGGTGTAAGAATGGATTGGGACAGTGAGAAAGACCTCTTTTAGGGCGTAAGATGGTTGGGCTTATCTTATATACTCTCACATAACAGATATATAACAAATTGAGGCAATCTCTCCAGCCTAAGAGCACTTCTAGAGCCTCTTTAATTATTCCCTTCTATTAGAGAAAGGAGAAAATTTACCCAATATTCCTTCTTCACCCATTCACAAAATTATTTCCTTTTAAAAAGTAAATGTAATATTTTAGCTAACGTAAGAATTTAGAACAGGAAAAAAAAAACCCTACACATCACCCAGCTTTGTCAAACCTTAGCTAGTCATATTTTTAATAGTTCTGAACTGGAAGATATTTAAATATATTGCACTTACTGCAAAAATTCTTTGACTCTACCAGTACCTCCAATCCATTGATCCTACCACCTTTTTACTGTCCCTCACCACCTTCATTATCAAGATTAAATTATAATTAATCATTAAACATTAGTCATCCCCTTGCATACAGCTGATTCTCTGGCCCCTCTCTGGCTTCACTGTACTCATAAAATCAACTTTACTAGTAGGTTAAAATGCAATCCCCACCAAATCTGTGCCTACACAGCAGCACACATGGGCACAAACACAAAATTAAAGAAAAATGCACCACTATGCTGGGTTGTTTCGAGTACACTACCAGATTAATATTTTATTTCCCTAGTTTATTCACTCCCAGACTCTTCTAGGTAACTACTTCATATCTTCTCTCTCCTCAAACCCCCACTGAGCTCTCCCTCACTCTGTCACACTTAATGACCTTGAATTTCCAGAGTCCCACCACATTTATCCACCTACTAGTAGGCTCATGCACACCCCGAATTCCCACCTGTTATAAACTACCCATGTTCTCATCTACTTACATGCCAGATTCTCCATTTGCACACCTACTCAAGAGCATCACTTGTGTAATTCTCCCCTTTCTTCTATCACATATCAACTTTTTAAATCTCTAATGGATCCTTTCCACTACCTTACAAATACATTTATATTTCTCCCATCTCAAAATTTTGTTCTTCCCTCCACTTACCCTCCTAGTTCCCCCATCATTTATTTGCTCTCCTTTGAAGGAAAACTCCTTGAAATAGTTGTCTCCCTCCCATTATCCCTCAAATCCACTCCAAACAAGCTTTCAGTCCCACCACTAAAATTAATCTGCTCTAATCAAGGTCATCAATTACCTCCATATTGCTGAATCCAACGATTTCTCACACCTCATCTTAACAGCCTATAAAGAGTACTTCACACAGTTGATCCTTTTTCCTTAATTACTTTCTGATACTGTCTTTTAACTTGCTGATCTTTCCTACTCATTGTCCTTTTCTGGTTTCACAAAATGCTCCATGCTGGAGTAATCCAAAGCTCAACCAATCAATTCTCTGTCTACACTTGGTGATACTGTCAAGTCTGGAGGTTTTAAATACTATTTGCCCATGAAATCTCCGGATCTCCACATTCACCCATTCAACCTCCACGTCAAAATAGCATTCAGCATGTCCAACAGTGAACTGCTGGTCTTTCCCACAAATTGCTCCTCCCACATCTCTTCCCATTTCAGGTGTGAAGAAATTCCATCCTTCTAGCTGCTATGGCAAACCGGAGTCATTCCCGACTCCATTTTTTCTCTCACACACCACACCCTATCTTCAGGAAATCCTGCCAGCTGCACCTTCAAAATGTATTAAAAATGTTGACTAATTCTCACCACCTCCTGCTACCACTTAATCCATCTCTTCAAAAACATTATTATCTTCAATAACTACTGCTTCTAGTTTACTTTACCTAAAGTCTATTGTCAGCACAGCCGTTCATACAACTCTCTTAACACTTAAGTCTGACAATGTCACTTTTCAACTCAAAACTCCACAGTGGCTCCTGATTTCACTCAGAGTAAAGTCTAAAAAGTCCTTACCATAGTCCACATTGCCTACATGATTTGACCCCAATCCTCTTTAACCCCTCTGATTTCCTCTCCTTGGTCAGTCTACTCCAGCCACAGTGGCCACCTTTGTTAGTCTGCAAAAAGGTGAGAGACACTCCTTCTTAAGGGCCTTTGCACTGGAAGTCCTCTGCCTGGAATGCTCTTCTACTAAATATATGCATGGCCAACTTCCTGTCTCGCTCAACTGTCACCTCCAAAATGAGGCTTACTCTGACCACCTTATTTAAAAGTACAACTACCTCTCCACCCTTAAACTCTCATTTCCCTTACCATTTTTCTTATTCTTCCATTGCCCTTACAACCTAGTAACATAATACAAAATGTTATTTATTATATTTATCTATCTGCTCACATATTTGTTGACCAGTACATATCACAAGTACCAACAATATGTATGGCAAAAAATAAGTGCTCAATAATTATTTGGTAAACATCCTGAAGCCTACTCTGGAATAATATTCACAACCCACCTACAGTGGAAAAAAAGAAATCAGAAAGAAAAATACCACTTTCCAAGCAGATTTGGGAAGTATTATATGTGCAATTGTTTTAGCAATAGGAGCATAGATTCGTATTTGAACTGCAATGCTTAATAGTAATAGCAGCAAGCACATAACCACTAATGTCAAACACTGTTCTAAGCATTTTGTACTTAATAACTCAATGCTCACAACAACCCACGAGTCAGGTAGTATTATTTCACCCATTTTATTATCAATAAAGCAACTAAGAATAAAGTGGTTAAACAACTTGCCCATGGTTCATAGCAAGTAAGTAGCAGAGCCAAAACTTCAACCCAGGCACTCTGGCTTCAGAATCTATACTCTTAATAAGTCAATACATCTAGTTATAGGAAAAGTATAAGGGAAAAAAAAAAAACCCACAAATATGCATCTCTAAGCTACACCGTAGTGGGAAAAGATTTTAAAAAGTCTACTTGCCTTCAGGGAACTCACAATCTAAACAAAAAATAATAACATAACAAAATACACATAAAATGATAGAAGCAATCATGAAGTACTGTAGCAGACTAAGGCACACCTAACCCAGGGTCAAGGAAAGCTTCCCAGACCCTTAGTATATCTCTTAAAAGATGAGCAAAAAGGAAAAGAAAGGTCTTTGTTCCAAGGAGAGGAAACAATATGGGCACAGGCACTAAGATGAGGGAGCATGATCCACCAGAGAACTGTAAGTAGTTTAGGAGAGCAGAAAAACAAAGGAAGCAAAACTGGGGGACAACAAGTAGAGACATGATCATTTTAAATATCATTACAATGATCTTAAACTTTAATTTGAGCAAGGGGAAAGGTGCATAAGGATTTTAATTATGGGAAGAACATATTTACACTGTAGCACAACCACTGCTAAGAGCATAGATTAGACAGACTTTCTAGAAAGGGAAAGTAAAACTCCAGTTAGGAAACTATTTAGAAAGCCTATACAGAAACTCAGGCAAGATGGGAATGATGGATAGACATTGTCTAAAGAACCATAACCTGATGTGGTCTGTGAATCCTCATGTCCATTCACACTAACACTACCCTATTTCAGGTTCTCATTTCCTCTAGATTAAACTCCTGTAATAGCCTCCTGAGTGACTGCCCTAACTCCCAAGTTTGCCAAGGCAAAGCTCTATCTCTCCCTTGCTCAAAAATCATCAATACCTTGTAAAGTCTTTGTAAATGCAAAATTCTATACAACAGCAAGACACTCTCTGATCTATCACAAATCTACCTTCATAGCCCTGCATCTTTCCTATTTCTCTGTTCACTGTTCCTTCTAGCTGGACTAAGCATGTCTCTTATACCATGAAGCTCTTCCTAATTCTCCTTGCCAGAAATCAACCTCTGACTCTACCGTTCCCAAAGCATTTAATGTGTAACTCCCTTAAAACAACTATTATATTCTGCCCCAGACCATGATCACTAGTTCTATGTCTTTTTTTCCTTACAAGATCAGGTTAGGAATCTTAGGAAGCTAAGAATCATATAACAGAATTTCTCTTTTGGGAGGGAACTGTCTTTGTCATGAAAACACTTTGAAACTAACTTAGCAAAAGCTGCAGCTTTAAATCATAATTAAGCGTTTCAGCAATTCAGAGAGGTCGGTAAGTATACTGAATTTCTCAATAATAGAACAGGGGTTAGTTCCAACTTCATCTAGATCCTTAAAGGTCAAAGACACTTCCTGCTGACATGTAAGTCACAGTTATAACCTCACAACTGTGAGATAAGTTTAATACACTTTACCTGTATGATGAATTGGGGGTACTGTATATGCATATACGCTGGTTACAGCATATACCAATGAACTGGTTCCCCACTTTCCCAGAATAATACAAGGATTGACCTCCAGTAGCCAGCTGCTTCCCTAACCACACCATCTGCTCCCCTTCTAAAAGTGAATTAATCCTGGGGTGGGCCAACTGGATGCTCTCCCCCAGAAATGTGAAATAGGGAGGAACAGGAATTTATTGGAACTAAGTCACCCCTTTGGCAGGAACCTAAAAAACATGTCCAGCAACTTCTACTGCTGATGCCCTGAAGTACCCCATCCTCATCACTGGCTTGGTGATATAGGTCAAACTTTGATTCCAAGTGCTACCTCAATATTCTTCCAATAAATCTTTCTTTCTCTTCTTGTTTTCTTTTGGGCTTACGTGAACCAGAATCAGTTTGCGTTGCTTTCAAGCAAAAAAGTTTTAAATTAATTTGATGCTTTCAAAAAGCTAAAGATTCCTTCAGAATTAAATCTTTAATGTCCTAGCTTTAAGCAGAAATCTGAGCTGTGAAAAAAAGGCTCTTCTGGATTTTCAAATTACAACTTAAAAGTTTATTTCTTATATTGTCTAATTTAAAATGCTGTGATCCTAGTATATTAATTTAAGTCTGAGTGGGCTTTCCCAAATGAGCCATTTGAATATTCAGTCTAGCAGAATACCCACGGTATTCAGAGAACTGGGGTTTTAAATTTCTCCACATGTAACTCCAGAATGTCAAAGATCTGGCATGTCATTATACACACTGAAAATCTCTTTATGACACATCATTTTATGGCTATTTTCTTCTTTATCAGAACTTCAACACTGACTATAGTTTGGTGAATTTTATCTTTTTCCAATATAAATATCCTAGGCCTTCAAAATACATAAATGCTCCTGCATTGGCCCTAAAGCTTGATTTTCCTACATTAGAAATTAGATCTGAATTTATAAATGTATGTATTTATGAATTTGAAAGACTAAAGGTTGCTTTCAGCCAATCATATCTTCAAATTTTTTTTCAATGTGAGCTTTTCGCCTTTTAAAGGTATAAAAAGTGTAATTAATTGCTTAGTCAGTGAAATTACAAATTTAGAAAAATTAAACCACGAATGGTGAAACTTTGTAATAAAAACATTCGAACTGGAAACTAAAAAGCAAAGTTGATCCAATTACATTTGTAAAGGGCTACTGGCATTTCTTTTTCACATATGCCTGAAAAATGTGAATTTAATTCCTCAGAACACAAAGGTTTGCTCAAGTGTGCTTTAGTTTTTTCAGATGACTTTTTTTAAAGCTACTATTAAATTCTCCTTTTTTATTTTACTGAAGCATATAAATATTAAGCGTATTTGGGGGCACAGAAATGGGAGTGATTTTCACTTCTTTTATGAAATACTGCAATGTTCTAATTGTTTTAAATAAGGTACCCTATCCTGATCTTATAATTAAAAAAAAAAACATTTTAAATACTCGGCCACATTTCTCAACACTATGCCTCACACCAATACCAAATTCAGTAATTTTAAAAATTACCACATTTAGAAAACTTCATTCCATTAATGCGATTCTATAATTTGAAGTTTTTGTACAGTTCAACTACAATGTTTCAAAAAGCAAAACCTTCAATCAATCACAAACAAGAATATGATTTTATCCACAAATCCTCATACCAACTTTTAAAGACTACCAACTAAATATAAAAGGAATATACTTTTAAAATGTTTAAAATCTTTTCTTACTTGATACATGCCAACACTTAAATCAATCTACTTACACTGTAAACTCAGAAGCCTTTCTTTTAAAATAATTCTACCAAACTGTCTCTACTACCCATCCAAAACATTTAAATATGTACTTTTCCTAAACCTTCAAAGAGCTAACAACACTGTATTAATCAAATCTAAATCAGGAGCAACTGTAAGACTCTCCATTATTTTAAGAAAACTAGGACACTATTAACGTTTGCAAGACATTCACTTTCAAAGATATTAAAACGTGGAAAAAACACACGCTGATGAGGAATATTTACAAAAAATTAATTTTAAAATGTCTTTCTGGGTAGCAAAGAGATTCTAGGCTTAAACTATTAATTTAATAAAATTTGTAATTATGTCAAAATTTTGAGGTATATCTGGAATTTATATACATAGCAGAAAAAACTCAAAAAGCAACATCTTAAAGCAATTTCAATTTTATTCCCATCGAATCTAACCAAGCTCTACTGCACTTCACACATTATGAAGCTAGTATTACTTGACACTAAAGCTTTCACCTCCCCACCCAAAACTTAAAAATAGAAATGTATATCAAAAATGATAATTATTGATATCAGATTACTCTTAGGCTTATAGCATATGCTGACTTAAGGATCAACTGAAAAAAATTACTCTCTTAAGGAACTACATTTTTAAGTTTCCCCAGTCCTAATTTTAAAGATAAACTTAACATAGTTTATACCGGCAAATACTGATAAAAGCAGTGAGCAAAATATTAAATGAAATATAACACATTTAAAATAATAAACACTATAACGGACTGTGGTTTGTGTGCTCACCAGTGCATCCCAAGGTACCTAGCACAGTACCCAGTACAGAATATATGCTCAATAATCATTTGTTGACATCTCAATAGAGATTTGAAGGAACTTAAGCAAACTTGATACACAGAAATTACACAAAAACTAACTTGAATAGTATATAACAAGGAAACCTCTGCATTCCGAAAATTTCACACCAGCATTTTTTACATAAAATGTCACATAATATGCATTTACTATCACATAGTATGCATTCAATAAATCCCAGCCCCTTTTCCTTCCACTTTCTTTTTAACAGTGTACACCTAAAATGTTTACTTCATAAAACTCAGTTAACATCAAAATTTTTAAGAATACATCTGCATAAAACAATCCATATCTGAATGTAATCAGTAAATATAAAAAGACATACAAATCATTGGCGAACGTTACGGAATGTGTTTGTGTCCACCCAAATTCCTTATGTTGAAGCCCCTAGCCCACAGTGTGATGGTATTTGAGAATAAGGCTTTTGGGAGACAATTAGGTATGAGTGAGGTCCTGAAAGTAACACCCTCCTGATGGGACTACTACTTTTAGTATAAAAAATGGGGGGTGTGGAGGGCAGGCAGGAGAGCAGTCCCCCAGGCCCCACCCCCCTCCATGTGTGGCCACAGCAAGAAGGTGACCTTGGGCAAGCCAGGAAGAGTTCTCACCAGAACCCAACCATGCCAGCACTGTGAGCTCAGACTTCCAGCCTCCATAACTGTAAGAAAATAATTTCTGTTGTTTGAGCCATCCAGTCTACGGTATTTTCTTACAGTAGCCCAAGCTAAGACAGCAAGTCTACTACTTTGAAGGAACAGTGACATATAATACAGAAGCATATAATAATCAAAAAACAAATTATGGCCTCTAAGGGCCTAGCTTGGTAGAAAAAATAATACTTATATTAAAGTACCCATACAGGGACTTCCCTGGTGGCGGAGCGGTTAAGAATCTGCCTGCCAAAGCAGGGGACACGAGTTCAATCCCTGGTCCGGGAAGATCCTACATGCACAGAGCAACTAATCCCGTGCACCACAACTACTGAGCCTGCGCTCTAGAGCTAGCGACCCACAACTATAGAGCCCGCATGCTGCAACTACTGAAGCCCATGTGCCTAGAGCCTGTGCTCCGCAACAAGAGAAGCCACCGCGAGGAGAAGCCCACGCACCGCAACGAAGAGTAGCCCCCACTCGCCGCAACGAGAGAAGGCCCACGCACAGCAACGAAGACCCAACGTGGCCAAAAATAAACAAACAAACAAATAAATAAATTTACTTTAAAAAAAAGAAAAAAAAAGCTGGGCTTCCCTGGTGGCACAGCAGTTGAGAATCTGCCTGCCAGTGCAGGGGACACGGGTTCGAGCCCTGGTCTGGGAAGATCCCACATGCCGCGGAGCAACTGGGCCCGTGAGCCACAATTACTGAGCCTGCGCGTCTGGAGCCTGTGCTCCGCAACAAGAGAGGCCGCGATAGTGAGAGGCCCGTGCACCGCGATGAAGAGTGGCCCCCGCTTGCCACAACTAGAAGAAAGCCCTCGCACAGAAATGAAGACCCAACACAGCCATAAATAAATAAAATAAATTAAAAAAAAAAAAAAAAGACAAGTTGAAGTTATCCCATGAGGAAAAACGTCAGAAGCAACAAACAGAAAGATGCTATTAGAGGGACTTCCCTGGTGGCGCAGTGGTTGGGAGTTCGCCTGCTAATGCAGGGGACACGGGTTCGGGACCTGGTCCGGGAGGATCGCACGTGCCGGGGAGCAGCTGAGCCCTTGCGCCACAAGTACTGAAGCCCGGGAGCCTGGAGCCCCTGCTCCGCAACAGGGACAGGCCACTGCGGTGAGGGGTCTGCGCACCGCAGTGAGGGGTGGCCCCCCGCTCGCCGCAGCTAGAGTGGGCCCGCGCGCAGCAACGAGGACCCAACGCAGCCAAAAATAAATAAATAAATAAATTTTTTTAAAAAACAGATGCTATTAGAATTTAATACTAGCAAAATAGAGCACTGCATACTCAGTGAACTGCAAGTCACTTGGCAAAGTTACATACAGTGGCAAGAGACACATTGGAAAGGTAAAAGAAGCCCAGATCAAAAAACCAGTTTAAAGTATAAAACAGTATTTGCCTAACTAATAGGATAAAAGTATAAGAATGAATGATACAAACTAGTAATGCTATACAAGGGAGAATTCAAAGGAAACAGAGACAATACATCCTAGTTAGAACAGTCCTAGTCTACACCTGGCGTTCTGCCCAGTTTACCATGTGTATCGTATTTAATGAAGTATTATTAATAATTACATTAAAATATGCAGGTTTGGTAGACCTCTCTACTTTGTGCTTCCAATTTCTCTCACCTTGTCAGACTGTGAAATCCATGAGTAATGAAGAAAGTCCTCACTTTAACACACAGTTAAATCTGAAAAATGAGAGAAATCTTTCTCACCTGTTCCAGGCTCAATTTAACCCTTCCCTTTCAAAGACAGTATGCAGGGGGTGGCTATGGCAGCTAACTCCTTTGGAGGTGGGAGAAGTGGTCAACACTGCTGCCACTAATGTCCCATTGGTGTACTGACCAGTTGTGTAGTGGCCTGTGACTTTGTGACATACACACAGCTGCCAAGCTATCAGTCAGCAAAGTTCATGGGTAATTACAGATTAGGTATATGCAGAACAGTTAATTAAGACACAAAGCTAGGGCTTCCCTGGTGGCGCAGTGGTTGGGAGTCCACCTGCCAATGCAGGGGACACGGGTTCGTGTCCCGGTCCGGGAAGATCCCACATGCCGCGGAGCGGCTAGGCCCGTGAGCCACAACTACTGAGCCTGCGCATCTGGAGCCTGAGCTCTGCAATGGGAGAGGCCGCGACAGTGAGAGGCCCGCGCACCACGATGAAGAGTGGCCCCCGCTCTCCGCAACTGGAGAAAGCCCTCGCACAGAAACGAAGACCCAACACAGCCTAAATAAATAAATAAATAAATATATTTAAGACACAAAGCTAGCAATCCACCAATGAAGGGAGAAATTAAAGGTTCTCTCTCTCCCCTACGCATATAAGAATGGTCCAATGAAGCTAGCTAATGGATATATTTGTGCAGTAATAAGAACCATGCATACTGCTCTCTGCTCCCAGATCCTAACAGAGCTCCTAAAACCCTTGAAAATAAAGGCCCTAGGAGAATCTTCTGTTGTAATATTTAGTCACTGGCCCCAGTTCCTGACACAGAGCTACTAAATCCCTTGGAATTTCCTGGGTGATAGAAATGTCTTTTATTCTAATGAGGCAACTCTGACTCTTGGTAGGCTCCTAGATGGCGGCTGGTCACCAGAAAGATGGGAGTCATGATTAGAAGCTTGGAACTTTCAACCCCACTTCTTCCCACTGTCATTCTCTGGAGAGGGCCTAAAAGTGGAATTAATCATCGATCATGCCCACCTGATGAAGCCTCCATAAACATCTATCAACTATGGGGATCAGAGAGGTTCTGCGTGGGTGAGCAAGAATGTATCCACATGCCGGGAGGGTGGTGCACCCAAACTCCACAGGCGTCTGTGCTCAGGACCCTTCTGGACCTCACCCTATGTATCTCTTCATCTGGCTACTCCTTCATAACCTTTAACATCCTGTGTAATATTAGTAAACGAATAATCTAGATAGTAAACTTCCTGAGTTCTGTGAGCCACTCTAGCAAATTAACAGAACCTGAGGAAGGGGTCATAGAAACCTCTAATTTTTAGCCTGCTGGTCAGAAACACAGGTATAACAACCTGGACCTGTGACTGGTGTCTGAAGGGGGTAGGTAGGCGGCAGTATTGTGGGACTAAGCCCTTCACATGTGAGATATGATGCTAACCCCAAGTAGAAAATGGCACTACTGAATTGTCGGAGACTCAGGTGGTATCACAGAATTGCCACATATCTAACGTCAAAAGTGCTGTGAGTATGACCAGCAAGGAGAAAGAGTTCTAGACAATATTTGATTAGATAAAAGGCAAAACATTTGGGACTTTCATCTTAACTGAAAATCAGGGAAGAGAACACTTTAATTAAACTATCAAATCTTCAATAAGTAGTATTTATTTCCCAAAATCAGACTTTTCTAAGTTTGTCAAATAGAATCCTGAAAGGTATCAATAAAACTAGAAGCCTTGGTTAAGGATCTTGATGGTCTTATCATACCCATCACTGTTTTTATTTCACAGGTCACAGAACAAAACTATTAGACACTTTTTAAAGCTTAACGTATGCTTTTTCCTATGAAACAGAAATCCTTCAACCTCAGCACTGAGATTTTGGGTCTGATAACGCTTTGTTGTCGGGTGTTATCCTGTTCAATGTAGCATTCTTGGCTTCACACTATATGCCAGTTGCGTCCCCCACTTGTAACAACCAAAAACGTCTCCAGACATTGTCACCCCTGGTTGAGAACCACTGTTAAGAATTATTGAAACAGAAAGTGAAATAAATATTACAGAATTAAATGCAAATTTGAAGAAAAATCCCACATCTCAAAAATCTCACACATCTTCAATTACTTTTACTTAGACACCATCAGTATTTTACTTACATTTAAATAAAAGTATGTATTTATTCAAAACTAATTTTAAGATAGTAGGAAACAATCTTAAGATACGTCCCTTTTTGGGGGTAGTATTTTCATTTCTTCTGCTTGACTAGGACTTTATGACACTTTTGAGATCTCAGCGTGTTTTCAGTATTCAGCCAACCTAAGGACAGAATGTAGTTTTGTTTTGTTTTGTTTTTCTCTCAAACTAACTGGTTGTTTTGGCCTATTTACAAATAAATAGACCAGGACCACATGTCGGTGGTGGGGGGGGATTTACCAGGACAAAATTTCAAATACAGTCATAAAAATGAAAGACACTGCTCATACTTTGTATTTGAAGTTTCTTTTACTGATAAATATGCCTACCTGTCTTTAGAATGTGAATAAAAACACAGATACATGCCAGAGTCTAGACCATCCTTTTTAAACAACTTGCTGCTTGAGACTGTCTTTTTCTTTTTTTTTTAAGAATGAGAATTTTTTTTAATTTTATTTTTGGCTGCATTGGGTCTTTGTTGCTGTGCGCGGGCTTTCTCTAGTTGCGGCGAGCAGGGGCTACTCTTCGTTGCGGTGCGCGGGCTTCTCACTGTGGTGGCTCCTCTTGTTGCAGAGCACTGGCTCTAGGCGCGCGGGCTCAGTACTTTCGGCTGGCAGGCTTACTTGCTCAGCGGCATGTGGGATCTTCCCGGACCAGGGATCGAACCCATGTTCCCTGCACTGGCAGGTGAATTCTTAACCACTGCACCACCAGCGAAGTCCTTGAGACTGTCTTAAACTCAAATTATTCCTAACACAACAAAAGTATAACTTATTTAGAAGTTAACTTTATCAAGGTACTCTATTATTTTATCAATAAAAATCTAGCAAAAAAAACGGAAGGAACAAATCATAGCTTAATAAATGAGGGAGACAGAAAACTACAGATAGCAATAAACAAATGGAAAGATGCTGGCATAAAATAAAAGAAAGCAAATTAAAATGAGATACCATTTTTCATCTATCAGATTTTCAGACTTAAAAGGCTAATTATGTTCAGTGCTGATACTGGACAGGTAACTTTGATACACTGTTTCTATAGGCATATGTTGAAACAAAAAGATTTCTGAAGGCCAGATAATAATGCACATAAAGTCCAACCCATAAATCCCATTCTTGCATCTGTGCCAACATAATTATGCTCACTTAAGCATTGTTTTAACTGTAAACAATCTTTAAGACCATCAAAGTGAACAGATTAAATGAATTACAATACAGCCAAAATGATGGAATACTATGCAACCCAAAAAAATGATGTGTTCCAATAAGAGATACACAAATTGTAGAAGTATGATATATTTTTAAAAAGAATTAACATATATACACATATACGCATAGAAAAATTCTATTAAGAATATACATGAAACAGGTTAACAACAGTCTAGTTTGATTTTTCTTTTTTCCTGAGAGCACTTTTGTAATAAAAAACTTTTAAAACTAGACAGGCTTATCTAAAGGAGTATTAATTTCCATAATCTTTGTACATGAGTTTTTTCATATTATGGGCACAATAATAATTATTTAATTTATGTGATCCATTAAACTCAAAATGCAGTTATTCTCACCAAACTTCTTGTTAACCAATATGGAGATGTGAATTTTAAAAGCATATATATATTCTCCATATTTAAGATACTTTTAGAAACACTAAAAGTTCTACAAGTATTTATATTTACCACCTGTCCATATACTCACCTAATATCAATATTTTGGAATTTTTTAAAGTGGCCAAATCCTAGCTGTGGCATTCACTTCTGCCATATGCTAGAGCAACTAAGATAGCAAAACCAAATGTCACAGACAATACTTACAAGAAAAGTGGATGACAAGGTAACAAGGTATTATCCTCATGAACCCTCTAATATGAACAGTTAGGACAAGATAGTTATACAGGAGCAAGAGAAAGACAACTTGTCTTACAACAGCTTATTAACAGGAAAACCCAGGGTTCACCAACAGTCTTCACTGGGGAAAAAAGAAAACCAGGCCACATTCTATCTACATTTAAGATTACTCCTTGCAGAAATACTCTTAATGTGCAAAGGCCCTAGAAAAGGCGGACTAGTCTCCACTTAAAGAACCACTGTGAGAAAATAAATACCCACAATCTCAAAAGTTACCCTGGAGTCCTCATGAATAATATCCCTAAAATAAGACCAGAATAAAACTATCTCCAGAAATATTAAATTCACTTTACCACAAACAATTCTGAATAGAAATATTTTGTTGTTAATAAAAAAGCTACCTCACCCGCCTTCCCAGCAGTACACAACAGTGCAAAAATTACAAATACACCTGTAAGACCTCTTACATATCTCAAATTTCAAATCCTTCTATAATATGTAGTTTCTCGTTTCATCACCTGTAAATATTATCACCTATCACCCAACACTGCAAAGGTAAGATTTTGGGGTGACAGAATAACAAATCCAAGATGCACGTATTAAAGAGGCTTACACATTCCACCTATAAAATACATACATCAGTTCATCACCTATATGCTTCATATGTATACTGCAAAATTACAATTACTGAAAGGTTTCAGCATTTAGGGTCACCAGAAAATGATCAAAATCACAAATGTTAGGGTACATCAAGTCACCTACCTTACTGACCCTTTCAATAAATATCCCCTAACATAGTTTTTCTTAAACCACAAACCACCACACCCAACCTCCCCATACTTGCCACAATCCCTCCCCCAGGAAACCACCTGTGGTGTCAGTGCCTAGAAGGTCACATTATACCGTAGCACAAGGAAAGGAGGGGTGGACAGGTATGTGGGATCTGGCTTAGGTAAGCAGCATGAAAGTCTTAGAATTTACAAAAATAACAGCGGTAATAGATTCCTACCAAATGCATAGCTTCAAATTCTAAGTAGTTTTGTAACGATTCTAAGATAGCTACAGTAAACAGGAAAGATGTGAGAAGACAACTGAACAAGTGACAAGTGGTATAAAGTACTGGTTATGGGAGAAGTTGAAGTCAGAATGGCTGAGTTTAAGTCCCAATTCTGTCACTCACCAGCTGCACAATCAAAATTATTTAAGTTCTGCAAGCCTCAGTATCCTTATTTTTAAAAAGGAGACACCTACTTCAAAGAATAGTAGTGAAGATTAAATTAGGGTAGGCATACGAAACATTTGATAGTGTCTGGCACAAAAGAATCGTTCATTAAAAGTTTGACTTTTAGGGGGCTTCCCTGGTGGCGCAGTGGTTGAGAATCTGCCTGCTAATGCAGGGGACACGGGTTCGAGCCCTGGTCTGGGAGGATCCCACATGCCGCGGAGCAACTGGGCCCGTGAGCCACAACTACTGAGCCTGCGCGTCTGGAGCTTGTGCTCCACAACAAGAGAGGCCGCGATAGTGAGAGGCCTGCGTACCACAATGAAGAGTGGCCCCCGCTTGCCACAACTAGAGAAAGCCCTCGCACAGAAACGAAGACCCAACACAGCAAAAATAAATAAATAAATAAAAATATAACCCTTATGTTAAAAAAAAAAAAAAAAAGTTTGCCTTTTAGGAAGAAAAAAAACCCAATAACCCAAAACAGGAGTTCTTATGTGAAAATCCTAGTCCTTTAAAGATTTCTGATTCACCACTTTACAATCAATCAAAGACTCTAACTAGGTAGGAGTACTCACAAGCACCACATACAACAAAAAATAACATTAGGAGAATAAGATTTAAAGAGTCAAAATACTCAAGAGGCTCCACCCCCTGCAGGGAGCCCAGACAAATCACAGGGAGATAGTACAAGTACAGGTACGCACGTCTGAGACAGTCTAAGTCAGACCTGGCTACAGGAAAGAAGGAAACGATAATAGCTGAAGCAAAGTTTTGGCAAGTACAATGAACAGCTAGCTCAGTCACAAGCATAAAGAAGCCTGATGAGATTAGGGAACTCTTGGACCTGAAAACAGATCACTGTTACTCGTCAGTATGTTTTCATTCTTAGGATTTCATTTCAGTAAGCTGCAAAAACTTTTAAGTATCAAAACTGGTATTAAATACATGTTATTTTTACTATGAATTTTTATTTTTTATATCACAGTATATAAACAAGGCATCTAAGATTTGCTGAATGCCTGCTATTTCACAAAAACTCTGCGACCTAAGTGTTGTTATTCATATTTTCAGCTGGGGAACAGAGGAAAAGAGGGCATAGGTGACTAACTTGTTCCATCATGGTCATTCAAATAGGTTACAATGAAACTAGAATTTTAAGGACAGCCTGCTAACCTAGAGTCAAGCAGATTATAAGCAGAGAGACAACAGAGATACCTTGACATACACAGCTCCAAGTGTGTCTTCACTCTACAATAAAGCTATCCCCCTCACCCCACCCCAACAAAGTCAAACTGGTAAGTGGTAACAAAAAAGCCCTACTTGAACTACCACACATATGGCACCTTTTTTAAAAGCAATGGGTCACTATTACTATTATTTTACATTTTTACTAACTGAGACTTAAATTAGCTCTTACACACTATACAGTCAATGGTGTATGTTCTCAATAATATTCAATCTATTTTGGTAGGAATGGAGTTCGGAGGGTGGTTACAAGAAGTGCCAAACCCAGGCAGCCTGATATACGAAAAGGATCACTGTGGGTGAAACCACAGAGAACAAAGATGAGCAACTGAACACATCTGAAGGCCTAGCAAAAATGAAGATCTAAAACACATTTCTCACATTCATCAGGTATTTTAAAGTACAGGGCTTTCACAGGCATATGTATTAAATGAAGTAACAGCCAATGTTCTCCCCTTCAACTGTCTATACTCTGTTTTAGTAAGTGATTTAAGTTTTTTTGCTATTGATACTGATTTAGGTAGACAGACACAAACATACACACACACTCACTCACTCCCCCACCCACTCACCCACCCCTCAATAATAAACTCCCATATCAGAAAGGTAAAAGACCTACAGTCCACAGAACAGAACAGAGGGAAACCACTGTAAATTCTGGACCATAAATTCCTCATCTTCTTACTAATAAGATGTTTTGAAGCCACATGAAGTTGGTGACAGGCTTCCAGTAATAGTCCATAAGCATTATGAACTCCAATTTATTGGCAGGCACAAAGAGATCTCTGGATATAGATAAAAAGGCACACATGTAGGTAACACTAAGACAGACACTCTGGGAACCGCTTTGTGGCTCTCATGAGTTAGTGGTAACACTGACTGGTCTCTCTCATCCAAGTACAGACAAGTGATTCTCAATTTTTTTACTGTCTCCAAAGCACTAACCTATGTAACATACTCCCAAGAGGTAACATCTTCACCATCAGCAGATATTTAACGACAACCACTGTGCCTGTGCCCCACCCTTTACCACTGTTACTGCAATACCACCCCTGGTAACTACTGCCACAACACAGACTCCCACAGGCTTCTGAAATGGAAGGAAACTTGGAAATCATCTTTTATAAGCTCCTCATTGAGTACCTGAGGGAAGTGTGGCCCACAGTAATTTAAGTGACTTACTGGAGACTAAAATAGTAGCTACGGGGAGGAGGGGGTTGTCACTATGCACAAGTCACAGCGTTAAGCACTTATAAAGTATAAACTCAGTGAACCCCCATAACATCCTTTGAGATGGATTTACTTTATTTCCCATATCTTACGATAAGGAAATTAAGGCACAGAGAAGTCGGCCTTGGTGACAGAGTAACTAAGTGGTAGAGCTGGGAATTCAAACCCAGGTCTGTCTTGTGCTCTCGTGACTCTCCAACCAGATTAAGTACCTCAGACTTGTTTCATGAGCCAAATGCACTCTATTTATGCCCAACACACAGACAATTCTAACTTTTACGCTCTCCCAAATTTTAGTATCTATAGCTACATATTTTCATTTATTCAAGTCCTCACAAAAGCTGAGGCAACTACATGGTATAAGCCCCATTTCTGAAGTGAGGAAACAAGCTCACCAATTATTTGTCCTAATTCACACAGCTAATTCTGACAAGCTAATTTCAGAATCAAGCCATGCTCCTTCCCAGAATGACGTTACCACACGCTAACTCTCATGAAATTAGAGGACTAGCCAACTACTAGTAAAAACTGGACTGAACATGGAAAATATGAACTCACCTGCACACCAAAAAGACTGACGATTTGAATTTAATTCCAGTCAGAAAACAGAGTTGACACATCTAGCTTCCAGTGCATCACACAGTAGATTTTGTACAGCATACATGACACATCAGATTTACAGGTTTGATGTGATGAAACAAATGAAAACTACAATTTTCTTCATGTTCCTATCTTAACCACTGCAGTTACTAAAATATTTAGATGCAAAAGGGCAACCATTTAACTAATATCTACTCAAAATCCACTGTGCTTCCTCTGTGTACCACTGTGATAATGATACATGATAGGAATTTAGATGGCACATGGGTAATTCATATTAATATTTTAGTATTTACAGATTTTAAAATGACATAGAAAAATATAACTAATGCAACAAGCCACTGGTTTCAGACCTCCTTATTTCTCACAAGACTAAGAGGAAGAAATTAACATGTTGATTATACTTCTGGGGAGGGGTCAAATGAGGGCTTAATCTCTATCTGTAGTATTCTTCCATCTTAAAAAAATCTGAAGAAAAGTAAACTGACCTCAAAAAGAGCATTAAGTAAATAATTATACAGATACTACAAGGATGTGGCAAAAAATCCCAAAGGCAGTATGTGAAACTGACATTTTAGAAATAATGTTCCAGTGTTCGATACTATGTTAGACAAAACAAAATTCCCTCCCTAAAGAAAGCCACAGAAGGATCTAACAGTCACATGGACTTAAGAAGATTTTATTTATAATAATGCAGATCTCAGTTGTTGATTACTACTACTTTTTAAGTAACTTTTATTTTCTTAGTAGTATTTCAAAATTGCTGAACACAAAAAGAGTTTGAAACTGCAGGGAGAAAAAAAAGTAGACTCAATATAAGCATTATCAACACAATAACAATTACTATTTATTGAGTAAATAAATAATGTTAACACTGTTTATGAAGCAGTGTATTTCCGTGTACTACATACTCATGCTATGAAGTACTATTATTATTCCCTTTTATAGATAAGGAAACTAACTTAACAGGGACTGACTTAAAAAGTTCTCTAAGGGACTTCCCTGGTGGCGCAGTGGTTAAGAGTCCGCCTGCCAATGCAGGGGACACGGGTTCGAGCCCTGGTCCAGGAAGATCCCACATGCCACGGAGCAACTAAGTCCGCGAGCCACAACTACTGAGCCCGCGCGCCGCAACTACTGAAGCCCGCGCGCCTAGAGCCTGTGCTCCGCAACAAGAGAAGCCACTGCAATGAGAAGCCCGCACACCACAACAAAGAGTAGCCCCACTCACCACAACTAGAGAAAGCCTGCATGCAGCAACAAAGACCCAACGCAGCCAAAAATAAATTAAAAGAAAAAAAAAGAAAAAGTTCTCCTAAATAGTGTAATTCTGAGAGGATGGCAGAGGTGCTACAATTTTTCATCTCTCCAAAACCCCTTATATCAAACGTAACTAGACAGCAAACCCAAAACCAATAAGCAAAAACATTTACAACAAAACTCCCTGACAAGGTTATCTCACAAACCCCAAAATGTAAGTTAATGAGGAAATACTTATGGTCACATGACCTGTACCATTATCAGAATCTGTACAAGAGAAAACAGAAGTCGTAGTGAACAGGAAGGGCCTACAAATAGGAGAACCACAAAATAGCCAACAGGTGTTCACAAGAAATCATGGCAGGTCAATGTGAGAACAGTAGCTGAAACTGAGATAGGTTTTGCCCACTCAGAGTAATAAGTGAAGAGAAAGGACGTCCAGTGAGGGCTGAAAGGGACAAAGTCTTGCTTCATGAGCTCTTGAAAGTGACCCACCAGAGCTCCCGTCCAGAGGAGACCCCAAAGACAAGAGAAACAGACAACAGAGATGAAAGAAAGACAAGGTCCAAATAAAAGTATTGATAGAACAGAGCCTAGAAATTTCAGAAAGAACGCTCCATATTCCAACACTTCACAAAAATAATGAGCAAACTCTGTGAAGTTAGGACAGCTACTCTGAACCATGCCTCCTCCTCAAAGTGCAGAAAAACTGTTCTCACATAAAAACGCAAAACAGAAAAGTATCAAGGTCAAATCTAATATGAAATTGTTGTAAGAAAAAAGGAGAATAAGGAGCAAAATAACATCCCTCAAGACGGCAAAGGGAAGCTAGAAAGACTTGCTCAGAAACAGATCAAAACCTTACACTATTTTCAAAATGAGCTAAACACATTGAGAAAAATGATACAAGTCAGAATTAGAGAAACTCAGAAAACGAAGCAATAGAATACAGCAAAGAATCAGAAAAGAAAGAATTACTTCAGGAAATAAAAGACTAAACTAGAAAGCACACAAGAACAAACGATCACAACACACAATGCAGTAAGAATCCTTCAAAAGAGGAAATTTTAAAAAATCAAAATGGAATTAAATTTTAAATTTCACTTTAAAAGACACCATTAAGAGAATAAAAAGACAAGCCACACAGTGGTAGCAAGTATTTGCAAACCACATTAATAAAGAATTTGTATCCACAACATATAAAGAACTCTCAAAACCCAATAACAAATCAAACAACCCCATTTTAACATGGGCAAAAATGTGAAGAATCAATTTACTGAAGGAGATATACAAACAGCAAATAAACACATGAAAAGATGCTCAACATCATTAGTCATGAGGCAAATACAAATTAAAACCACTACACAATAGGCACCTATTAGAATATCTAAAGTGAGAAAGACTGACCATACTAAGTGTTGGAAAGGATGTGGAGAAACCGATCTCAACTCCCATGATACTGGTGGAAAAGCAAATTGACACAATCACTCAAGAAAACAGTTCAGTACTTTCTAAAGTTAAACATACACGTACCATATGATCCAACCATTCCACTCCTGGATGGATTTTTACCCAAGAAAAAAAGAATGCATACAAAGACACATGCACAATGTTCACAGGAGCTTTGTTTAATAAAGAAAAAACTGGGGCTTCCGGGGTGGCACAGTGGTTAAAAATCCACCTGCCAATGCAGGGGACACGGGTTCGAGCCCTGGTCCGGGAAGATCCCACATGCCGCGGAGCAACTAAACCCATGCGCCACAACTACTGAGCCTGCGCTCTAGAGCCCACGAGCCACAACTGCTGAGCCCGTCTGCCACAACTACTGAAGCCCGCACGTCTAGAGCCCGTGCTCTGCAACAAGAGAAGCCACCTCAATGAGAAGCCCGTGCACCGCAAAGAAGAGTAGCCCCCGCTCACCGCAACTAGAGAAAGCCTGTGAGCAGCAATGAAGACCCAATGCAGCCAAAAATAAATAAATAAAATAAATTAAAAAAAAAAAAAAAACTGGAAATAACCCAAATGCCCATCAACCAGTGAGTGAAGCAAGAACTGTAGGATATCCATGTAATGAATACAACTCAGAAATAAAAAGGAATGAATTGTTGATTTCTGAACAACGTGGATCAATCTCAAATTATGTGGAGTAAAAAAAGGCAGACAAAGAATATACTGTATGATTCCATTTATATAAAATTCCAGAACATGCTAACTAATCTACAGTGACAAAAAGCAGATCTTTAGCTGCCTGAGGAGAGGAGAGGAGAGCACACACAGGGAGGGGAGATTACAAAGGGCATGAGGAAACTTCTGCAAGTATTGGATATATTCTCAATCTGGAGTGTGGTGACAGTTTCATGAGGGTAGATGTCAAAATTTACCAAACTATATATTTTCAGTAAACGAAGCTTACTGTTTTCAATAAATGAAGTTTTTTAAAATAAGCATTATTAAGTAAAGCTATTTTCTAAAAACAGAAATGAGGAAAAAAACCCAGGAATTCTTACCTTAAGAAACTCATCCATCCTAAAACATCAAAAAGATCTGAACTGCTATCTTTTAGATTTTCATTCTTGTATTTACAGTCTTAGAAGTTAGACAAAGCTCAGTTTAGCCATAAATGATGACAGAAACTGCAAATTTCAGTATCAAAAGTTAAGGCATGCCCAAGTTGATTTAAAAAAACAAAAAACCAACAAAGGCTAAATAAAGCTAAATGTAAAAACACCAGCTGTTTGAATCATAAATTAAAAAATATTTTCCAAACTCCATAAAGAATCTAACACCACCAATCATTTTAATACAAAATACTCTCAGTAAATGTACAAAGACCTAAAGATTTGGGTGGGGTGGGAGGGGTGGACATGGATGGGACAACTGATGACCTTTTTAAGTCCTCTCTCAGGACAAATAATTGTCCAGAAAAATCAGGTTGAATTTCCCTAGCCACTTACTGATCCAGTCAAACAGGATATTAAAGAGCTTTCTTGTAGAAACTTTCAACTGTTTATACATTTACAGCCAAAGTATTTTACCAAAAAGGGACGGCAGTTTGTACACACCTGGTAAGAGGTGTTAAGTATTTAACTCCAAATAATCTTGTTTATCAAAACTATGAAGTAAAATACTTTTCCTCTTGATACTGTAGAGAGGTATAAGTTTGGACCAACTAGCAATCAGTATAAATACAAATTAGTTATTCTGCATCAATTTTTTTAAATCAAGATGTTCTAAGAGACTATAATTCAGAGGCAAGAGTTACCTTTCTTTCCTGAAGCGTTCCATTTTTTAAAAGCACTAAATAGAAACTTAAGATTGAACACATCACAGTCACATTCCTAAGGTGACTGGTAATTTTAATAAGCACCAAGGAGTTTCAGCTTGTCTGCATGACCATTAAGGAGGGTTGTTGTTTTTTTCCTTTCTAAAATCAGGCCAGTTATTAGAAGGCTACGCTGCAACCATAAGCAAATCTTGTGAGAAATGAACATTTGCTAATAAAGCCAAAGAAAGTATACATCATTTGCTGAAGCTTACACTCTTTTATTAGGCCTCAAAAAGAATTTTAAAACTAGGCATGAAGTAAAGGAGCCAAAAGAAAGCCCACTTTTTAAAACTACCCCCCAAAAAAACCTCTCCCCTTCCTGTTCCCTGCCTCCTACATAAAGACTACAAGGCACCAAATCTGCACTGCTCTCTACAAACAAAGTTAGCCTGAGTGTGAAAACAACTCCTGCCAAACAACTACACACACAACAATGAACTGAAATGTTCCTCTGAAAACAGTGTTAACTTCATATTGTAAGTTTCAGATTCACAGCATTTGGAAACAAGCCTAATAAAATGCTGAGCGTATGTTAACAAGTTAGCTATCCTAGAAAGTTTACAGGACAGTAAAGACTGTAGCATCTGGAATTTGTCAGATAATCATCCTGAGTGCTCAAGAGAATAAATACGTGACACTTCAAGCACCCACATATATAAATATGACAACAAAAGGTTGCAAACAGGACAATATGAGACAATACCACCAATAAAAGAATTTGAAACAGAATCAAAGCCACAAAATTCTGGAAATAAGCCTGTTTGTTATGGCCAAAAAACAGTCATAATGGAACATGCATTCTTCTTTTTCTCTGGCTCTTCTAGACTAACACATTCTAAATGCGCAGAAGCATAAAGAAAATTTTAACAAAGTTTTAAAATTCGTTACTGGCCACATACAAAGTAAATAAAGCATATACACTTAGTAAATACTTTAAATTACTGGAGCTTGTGCAGTTTAGACAGATGGAGTATTCAGTGCTTCTGAAATACACTCCTGTCCCTGTCCTGAGCAATTCTGAAGGAGACACAGATCTATAACAACGATTACATGTTTTCAACTCACATTGTTTCTCCAGTCTTGGCTACATGACAAAGAAACTGATCCAGGACCGGACAAACTTCCTTTTTCCCCCTCTTCTCAAAATCTAGATAAGGGAAGAAAGAAAAGTTATTAGTATTTCTAAAAGTCCACCAACCATTTCCAATGCCTTCTAACAACAAACTTTCCTCCCAGTCCTTCCTCATATTAAGCAGCAATTTAAAAAAATTTTTTTTTAATTTAAAAAAGCCTCTCAACGAAATATCCACCTCTTACTCTCCAATTTCAAACGTCACTCTTCACAGGTAACGAGACCCCTCCTAAAGCGGGCACTCAACTTCGCCACAAACCAGCCCTAACGCAGTGCTTCTCAAAGTGTGGTCCGGGGGGAACACTAGGACCACATTCATCTCAGAGACCGGCTAAAATACAAACCCCAGATCCCGACCCCACAGACTGTTTATTTACGTGAAGTTCATAAATCTGCGTTTTAAGAAAACACCAGCTCCCTCTCGTAGCCGTCCCCCAATGATCCTGGGTATCAAAGCCTAATTCTCAGAACGCTGAAATCAGGCTCTCCTAAGTTTGAGAACCACTGTTCTCAAGCCTGTTGCTTGGAAGGCGAGCAATTCAGAGCCGGGAAGGCGACCACCTGAGAAGGAGGGCGCGTGGAAAGATGACTTCAGAAGCCCCGAAAAAGGCTCCCTGAGACACTTGAAAGTTGCTTTGCCGCCCCCTCTCCTCCCCCCACCCCGAAACCTTTCACTTTTCTTCTCCCCCCCGTGGCCCGGCGTGCGGGGGCCTGATGGAGAACGAAGCCAGCCTGGAAGGGAGCTGCGGGCCCAAGACCCGTGCCCCGGGAGTGGGAGAGGGACCGGGGCCCCCGCGAGAGCTTCCCGGCTCCCCTCCCCCAGCCCAGACGCCGGCGGCCGACACAAAGCCCAGAGCGGGGCGGGAGGGAGCTGCCCACGGGGCTCCCCGCCCCCGGGGAAGCGGGAGGGGGATGGGAGCCGGGGAAGCGCGCCCTCCCCCACCAGCCCGGCCCGACCCCGCGAAACCACTTGCCCCGAAGGGAGATAGGACCGCGGAGGGTGAGGAGGAAGGGAGAGGGGGCAGCTACCCCCACCTTTCAGCGCCTCCTGCAGCCTCTCGACGTCCATGGCTTCCCGGAGTCCCTCGCAGCCTCCGCCTCCTTCCGCGGGTCTCCTGGGGACCGGAAGGCCTCCCCCCACCCCCCCGACGCCCTCCCCCTCCCTCGCACACACTCCGGCACGCAGGCGACCGGGGGGGGCACCGAAGGGAGCCGGGGGAAGCGAGCGAGAGAGCGAGACCGAGAGAGCGAGCACCTCCCCAAGCCGCTACCACCAGCCCTCCAACATGGCGCCCGGCACGTCATCGCGCGCACGCTCCCCGCCGCCGTCCTCGCGCCCGCGGCGTGCCCAGACCCGGAGCCCGAGAGCGCGTGCGCGGCGAGGCGTGTGGCCCCCGGCAGTCCCCCGCAGTTCCCCGCAGACCCGGCAGGGCCGGCCGCCCCGCCTCTCCCCGGGGATGGCCCTAGCTACCTGCGCCGACCTGAAGACGGAGTGGTGTAGGCAGGGGGGTGGGACGCAGACCCCCTGGATGTGAGTCCCTGCCATTTGCTAGCTGTGTGACCTTGAGCAATTTACTGAGCCTCTCTGAGCCTCACTTTCCCCATCTGTACGATGAAAGCACTAGTATGGACCACCCTATAAGGTGGCTGCGAAAATCAAGTGAGAGTGTGTACACTTGGCGGTCAGAGTACGCATTTAAAAAGCACTCAGTATTACTAGTAATCGGAGCAAAAATACCTCCTTGCCTGAATCCAAAGCTCGTCGATGACCCACTCTTGAAGAGAAGCAATGCACACAGCAAAGGGATGAAAAGCTTAGGCAATGGAACCAGCTGGATTTAAAGCCCAACTCAACTATTTACTCCCTGTCTGACGTACTTAAACTCAGGTAGCCTCAGTTACCTCATCCGCAAAATGGGAGTTTGTAAAACAGCCCTGAGACCTGAATGAAATGGCGACGGTGAAGCACTGAGCGCACAGGGTGCCTGGAACTTAAGCACTCAGTTAATGTGGCTGCTGTTTTTATTATTATTATGATTTTGATTACGTTACATAAGCGCCCAGGAAGTTAGAGAGGGCAGAGACCACAGAAGTACTCTCTTGCCCTGACATTTTACAAATGGGATAGATGAGGCACGGAGAGCTAGTCTGGCGAAACAGCAGCAGAATCCAGAACATCTGGCAACTAGCTAGTGTGTGGACATTTTTATTATCCTCTCATGTCTGTGAGCTTTTCAAGAGAAAGATACTGAACTGTTCCACCTTCTCTTCTCAAAGCCTAACACAAATCTATGAAAGGAAGGAAGGGAGAGAGGGAGGAAGGGAGGACAGAAAGCTATTTCTTGACTGGTGTTAGAAGGTGCAAATTTGGACACAGCCATCACAAGTGCTGACCCTCTTAAAAGATAGTGGCTCTGACCCTGAACCTAGGTGGCAGATGTAGGCAAAAGCCCCCCGCTGCAAAAAAATACTTTTCTCGATTTTGCCATCAGAGAACCAGTCCTAATATCTTGAGACCCTTTCACTGTTCTAAGCATCCTGCTCAGTTACAAATAGCCTTGCAGGGGATGTATTAGGGTGGCATCATCACACTGGGCCAACACTTTCAATGCCCTGGATTTAGTTTATTATGGTCCCTTCCAGTCTGAAGGGGCCTATCCTCTACATAGCAAAGCTTAGCCGCCACTCTCTCTGCCACCCGGTACTCTGTTTAAGCAGGTGTCTTCCCGTATGGCCTGTGCAGGACAATACAGTTGTCACTAGCCATGTGTGGGTATTTAAATTTAAATTAATTAAAATTAAATAAAATTTAAAATTCAGTTCCTGAGTTCGTCAATGAAATTCAGTTCCTCAGTCATACTAGCCACATTACATGTGTTCAATAGGCCCATGTGGCTAGTGACTTTTGCACTGAGAGAAGATTCCATGATCGCCAGAAGTTCTTCTGGAACTTTCTGTTAGAGAACGTACCATGCTAATTTCTTCCACCCTGCTCTGTCCCTTTTCATCAGCTGTTCCCCTCACTTGGAGATGCTTCAACTTCCAAAAACTGGATAAGGTCCATGAAAGGAGACAAAGTACACACAGCAGTGACAGCCGAAGGGAATCAGGGAAAGTTTCCCTAGAGGAAGTAGAAGCGTTTAAGCTTGAGAGATGAATTCTGAGAGGAAGGTAGCCAAGTGAAGTGGAGAGGAGATGCTTTCAAAGACAAAAACTCTAGGTGCACGGGCGCTGAAATGAGACAGAAGATCCAGGTAGGTTCACTCTGGCTTAAGCTGAGAGTGCAAGGGCAGAAGAAGCAAGGGATGAGGCTGAAGAAATATTTTCTTTGGTTCATTTCTTCCTTCTTCCTTGGAATGCTTCTCTAGCCGGCATGCTTCCCAATGTCTGCGATTGCTAGAGCCTCCTATTGGTACTAACTCCCTTAGAGCAAAACAGAATAAAATGTGACGTCCAGCCTCCACGAATGACCCTGAAGATCCTAGCCTCCTGGGGTTCATGTCCCAGTGTAGTCTTCTCCCAGGTGAATCAGGGAGAGCGGGTCCGTGTGAACAATAAGCGTGGGGGAAGGGATGGTACTTGACTTCTGAGGCCAGGTCATAAAAGGTGCTGAGGCTTCTGCCCTGGGCGCTTGGATTGCTCTTTCTAGAGGAAGCCAGCTGCCATGTCACAAGAACATCAGAGCAGCCCTGTGGAAACGCCCAAATGGAAAGGATTGATGGCTTTAACGTGGGCCCTCGAGCCCCAGGAAATCCTTCCGATGACTGCAGCCCCAGCTGGCATCTGGATTGCAACCTTATAAGTGATCCCAAGTCAGAACCACCCATCTAAGCTGCACCTCAAGTCCTGATCCACAGAAACTATGAAAGATGACAAATCTTTATAATTGTTCTCAGCTTCTAAATTCTGAGGTCATTTGTTACACAGCACTAGATAAATAATGCATAAAGGAAAATATTAATAGTAACAACTAATATTTATCAAGTATTCTCTATGTGTCTAGCATTCTTCTAAGCACTGTATAAAAGTATTTAATTTAATCCTTGCAAAAATCCTGTAAGTGATACATTTTTTAAAATATTTATTTATTTATTTTTGGCTACATCAGGTCTTCCTTGCTGTGCGCAGGCTTTCTACAGTTGCGGCGAGAGCGGGGGCTGCTCTTCGTTGCGGTGCGCGGGCTTCTCATTGCGGTGGCTTCTCTTGTTGCGGAGCACGGGCTCTAGGTGCGTGGGCTTCAGTAGTTGTGGCACCAGGGCTCGAACCTGTGTCCCCTGCATTGGCAGGCGGATTCTTAACCACTGCGCCACAAGGGAAGTCCCCCTACACGTGATATTATCATCCCCACTTAACATAAGAGAAAACTAAGGTATAAAGAAGTGAACTAACTTGTCCAAGGTCACACAACTACACAGGCAAGGGACTGACCCATGATTCAAAGCCAGACTGGTTTCAGAGGCCCAGACTCTTTCTTGTCCTCAGGAAGTTTGCAAACGACCAGGAGAGATAAGACATAATTATAGACTCTGATGCAAAGTAGAAGGCAAGTATGCAAATCTGGTGGTCAGAGGCCTGCGACATCTCTTTCAGGCAGAGATAGAAGTTTTACTTTTTGGAAGGGCCTCACTTAAACACTGGAAAGGATTTGCACCAAAAGAGAAGAGGCTTCCAGGCAGAGGGAACGGTAATAACCAGGCAAACTGTCCATGAGGGCCTCCTAGGTACCGCAGAGAACGCGTGCGTGGAATCTGTTCCCCCACAGAGTCAGGGTGTAATGGAAGAGATGTCCCTTAAATGCAAACATGCAAGAAGACTGGCCCGTTCCTCTGAGGGTACACAAGAGGGGGAAAGCCTGATGACACAGAGGAGAAGGTAGAAGATAGAGACAGAAGAAGATCGGGAAAGAGAAAACAGCTGGGACTGTGTCAGAAAAAAATGTGCAAGGATCTTCAAATAACCCCAGGGAGAAAGAATGGAGTTGGGCCATGCCTCTGGGATGAGCCTGTGGGGAGGGACAAGAATGGGAGATTGAGGAAAAGTCTAGAAAAATCCACACACCGTCTACAAGGGCTGAAGGGCACAGAACAGGCTGCGTTAAAATACGAATAGAAAGACTTAGGCCTTCCCTGGTGGCGCAGTGGTTACGAATCCGCCTGCCAACGCAGGGGACACGGGTTCGAGCCCTGGTCCAGGAAGATCCCACATGCCGCGGAGCAACTAAGCCCGTGCGCCACAACTACTGAGCCTGCGCTCTAGAGCCCGCGAGCCACAACTACTGAGCCCGCGTGCCACAACTACTGAAGCCCGCGCACCCTAGAGCCCATGCTCCACAATAAGAGAAGCCACCGCAATGAGAAGCCTGCACACCGCAACAAAGAGTAGCCCCCGCTCACCGCAACTAGAGAAAGCCCGCGCGCAGCAACGAAGACCCAACACAGCCAAAAATAAAATAAAATAAAAAATAAAATAAAATAAAATATAATAAAGAAAGGCTTGGAGGCTCTTTGATTCTCAGGGCCTTTTATCCATGCTTTTTAGTCTTTATTTGTATATCGCAACGAGTGGCAGGATGAAGCTGAGGTTGGAAGGTGGACAAATTAGAGTGAATCCAGGTTTCTAAACAAATAAGAGAATAGCTTCACCTATCCTCAAGGTTCACTTTTTTCCAAAGACTTTCAAAAGCTAACTGTTTCTTTATTGGAAATAAGGGCAACAAAGGGTGTGCTCCGAAAGACCCAGGGTTGTTCTCTGTGGTGCCATGACAGTGCGGTGGCCACTGGCAGCCACTCTGGGCTGAGAGCAGCGTTAAGAGAGGAGGCTGGCCGAGAGTAGCAAGCACTGCCTGGGTGGATGCCTGAATGAAGTCTGACTGCAGTAACGGGGGTGCACTTCAAACTGTGTGAACGAAATGGGAATTTACGAGGAGGGAAGGGTACGCCATAGGATCAGGGACTCTCTGTTCTGGAGGCCAGGAGTCTGAGATCAGGATGTAAGGCAGCCCACGTTCCCTCTGGAGGGTCTAGGGAAGAGTCTGTTCTTTACCTCTCCCAGCTCCTGCTGACTGTGGGCGTTCCTTTTTTTTTTTTTTTTTTTTATATTTATTTATTTATTTTTGGCTGTGTTGGGTCTTCGTTTCTGTGCGAGGGCTTTCTCTAGTTGTGGCAAGCGGGGGCCACTCTTCATCGCGGTGCGCGGGCCTCTCACTATCGCGGCCTCTCTTGTTGCGGAGCACAGGCTCCAGACGCGCAGGCTCAGCAGCTGTGGCTCACGGGCCCAGCTCCGCGGCATGTGGGATCTTCCCAGACCAGGGCTCGAACCCGTGTCCCCTGCATTGGCAGGCAGACTCTCAACCACTGCGCCACCAGGGAAGCCCATGTGGGCGTTCCTTGACGTGTAGCTGCATGCATCCCTCCCATCTCTGCCCCTGCGGTCACGTTGCCTCTTCTGTCTGTCACTTCTCCCTTGACCTTACTCTTAAAAGGACACTAGTTCTTGGATTAAGAGCCCATCTGGTTATCCAGGCTGATCTCCTCAGCTCAAGATTCTTAACTTAAATTACATCTACAAACACTCTTTTTCCCAGGAAGATAACAGTCACAGGTTCCAGAGATTAAGATGCAGACAGAATCATTTTGGGGCTACCATTCAGCTCACTATAGTAATTAAACGATTTTTGTGGGAAGGTCCTTTGACACTTTGTAAATATCCCATTTCTCATCAAATTTTCACTCCTGAGTTCTCGCCTCCATTGACGTTTCTTGGCTGAATTAATTATGACTATGATGGTTGCCAAATGGTGGTTTTCTAATTCCATCATTCCTTTTACATTTATTAGTTGGCATCCTACCAAAAGGAAAGTGTCATCTCCTCTCATTTATTCATGTTTTATTTATAATAATTTAGACTCACTGATTCCTATTTTATTCACTGGGTTATGATTCATTGCTATCATTATTTATTTTGATACCTAAATTGTCCTATACTTGGCCAGTGGGACCTTCTTCAAGCTGGCTTCTGCATCCTTTTGACATGTCCCCATCATTCTTGGAGCGCTTCTTTATGGTCGGGTACAAAAAGGTATTCCAGGCTCATCTTGCATCTTCCTTCCCCAGCCCTGGAATTAGCCATTTCTCCAAGAAGTCCCAATTCCTTTTCGTGGAGAATGCGATTTAGAAACCTAGATGAGGCTCCTAGGGTGTTCATGACCATTGGGATGTCATTGCTTCTAGGCCCTCCACATATATATTTATTTCTGTATCTAGCTATATCCATCTATCTATCTATCTGTCTGTCTATCTATCTATAGATAGATAGCTAGTGAAAACTATGAGTTCTCAGCTTCCAATTCCAATCCAACACAGGAGGATTCATTCTAGTTTTCTCCCTTTGCATATACATAACTCTCCAACATTGAACCTGGCTGCCATTCTCCTCAATATATTCTTTTATTCTGTCAATCTCCCTGTTATGCAAGCGACCTATCACCAGTCCCTTTAACAGTTGCCTTTCTCACCTGTCTTGGGCTCTGACACCCTGCACCAGGCTACTTTCCCCACCCCCTTGCAAATTCCTACTTTTCTTGGCCACACTTAACTGGTTTGAGGCTGAATTATTCCAGAAGGAAGGGTAAATATTATTAGTATTTATAATAATAATAATAGTAATTTTAAACTTTTCAAATAACTGATAAATAATGTTTTATAAAGCAATTCAAAGACTACAGGGCAAGCAAACATCCCTTAAGATGTTCTCCCCCAGCCAGTACCCACCACAGCTAGATGGAGCTTTATGAGTTTGTGGTGAATCTTTCCAGATGTTTATTAGGTGTTTACGTGTCTCACCTGTAGTATTACAACAGCCTCCAAATGTTCTCCTGCCTTCTGTCCTTGCCTTCCTACAATTTATTTTCAACACAGCAGCCAGGGTTTTCAATAAGAAGATCCGATCATGGGCCAATCCCTGCAGTCTCCTCATTCCACTCAGAGTAAAAGCCACAGCCCTTGCCCTGGGGCCTCTACGCACAATCTGCCCCTCCCTCCCCCAACCTCTTCCCCGGCCCCCAGCCCTTCTTCAAGCACCCGGGCCTCAGTGACCTCCATGATGTACTTTTAACCTGCGAGTACACTCCCCACTTAGGATGGTGCCCTACCTCTTCCTTCTGCCTGGATCCCTCTTCCCTGGGATATCCACGTGACCCTCTCATCCCCTTGAGTACCACCTTCTCAACGAGGCCTACTCAGGCCACGCTAAGTGCCGTGGCACCCTCCATCTTCCCCTGCACCCCTCAGCCACCTCCTCTCTCCCCAGCCCCCGCTCTATTTCTTTTGCTCCTAGCCCTTCTCATCTCATAACATATTATGTCATTTCCTTTTTAAATTTTGTTTATTGCATGTCTCTGCATCACTAGAACATAAACACCCCGAGGACAGAAAACTCTTTTGTTCCCTGGTTTGTCCCAAGTGTCTTGAAGCTTTATGCAGTGTCTAACACCACAGGGGCTCAATAAATAAATATTTGGTGCATGAACATTTATTGAAGTAGTTCTTCTTGGCTTAAATTTCTCTCAAAAGGTAACGTATTCTTCTGCAGTTTGAGTTTTGGTTTTTCACTTAACAATATGTCTTGGGATCTTTCTGTTTTATTTTAGATATACTAATTAAAATCTTATTTTGCGTAGTACTTTGAAGTATAGATGGAGTATTATTATTCAACCAGTCGTCTATGAATCACACATACAGCTACTCCAGTTTTTCTCTGTTAAAAACCAGGCCTTGCATAATTCAAATCTCGGTGTCCTCCTTTATAAAATAGACAGTATTCACCTCATAAGACTGAGGATTAAAAGAGATCCTGGGGTAGGACTTGGCAAATCTTTTTTTTTTTTTAATTTATTTTTGGCTGCGTTGGGTCTTCATTGCTGCACGCCGGTTTTTCTCTAGTTGCGGCGAGCGGGGGCTACTCTTCCTTGCGGTGCGCGGGCTTCTCATTGCGGTGGCTTCTCTTGTTGTGAAGCATGGGCTGTAGGCACGCGGGCTTCAGTAGTTGTGGCTCGCAGGCTCTAGAGCGCAGCCTCTGTAGTTGTGGTGCACGGGCTTAGCTGCTCCGCGGCATGTGGGATCTTCCCGGATCAGGGCTCGAACCCGTGTCCCCCGCGTTGGCAGGCGGATTCTTCACCACTGCACCACCAGGGAAGCCCAGGACTCGGCAAATCTTTTATTGCATTTTTATGCTGTTATTATTACCTGTGCTGTTGCAGCTACTACTGCAAGCCTCCTCATGACCATTTCTCCAGGATAGTAATTGTTGGAGAAGCACGTTTTTAATCAGCAGTGCCTATGGACTTCCTCAAACAGAGCTGTCACCTTCTGAAAGTATGTCACTGTACACCCACTTGTGGACTCAGTAATTTTGTCAATCTGATGAGTACGAAAAATAATACCTCTGTGTTGTTTTTTGTTTCCAAGATGTAACTGTTAGTTGGAATATTTTTTCCTTTTTTTTTTTTTCTGCCAAGAGTGTAATTTCATCTTTTATTCCATCTCAGTCCCTAAAGACTTTCCAGACAACCCCAAATCACATTGATGGGATCTATCTTCTGGGTTGTCAAAAGCTATGTCACTTCTGCAATGGCTTAATTATATGTGGATTTTGTTAGTGTCACCACCCAAAAGTGTGGAGTAGGAAAGTGGGGAAGGAGTCAGCCTCGATCAGCAAAGTCGCAGACTTAGAACATAAAGCTGAGCCCAGGAAATTCTGAGAGTGTGTAGTTTATGCCAGAAACTGGTCTGTGGAGACTGTGGTGAGCAAGGCACAGTCTCCTGGACCTTACAGTCTAGTGGGACAGAGAAACGTAAAGGAAGTAGACAACTAAGTAAAGGCCCAGGATTTACAGATCGTAGTAAGTTCTAAGAAGGAAATATACAGGATAATATGGTATGAAAGCCATGTGGGGAAGCCACTTCCGGTGGGGTGATCAGGGGAGATCTGTCTGAAAAGGTGATGTTTGGGTTGAGGCTTGAAAATGAGCCATGTGGGGGAAGAGCTGCGGAAATTAAAGATGCAGAGGCTTTCAGACAGCAGGGGGAAAGATGTGTTCAGGGAAACTGGAGGAGGGCTGGAGGATGGTGGGTGAGGGAGAGGAGAGCAAGGATAAGGAAGGCAGAAGCTGGAAACTGTGATTCCTTCTAAGCCATGTTAATGAGTCTGGTTCTCATCTTTAGGGTGATAGAAAGTAGGATGTTTTAAGCAAGGAAATGGCATGCTCCAATGTGTGTTTGTCAAAATCACCATAGTTTCTTGTCTGGTCTTCCTTTCTAGGAGCGCCCAGTGCCTTCTCTTCTTTCAGGGGTTTCCAGTTCCTGTCGTTTCCTCTAGCATCCTAATATCTACAACTGATGACACACCACCTAGACTGTCATTCTCATGGTTTGGAGTGAGTTAGCATTACTCGGGGAGCTTGATAAAAATGGGTATTCTAGGCCCTCACCCCAGAGATCCTGACTTAGCAGGCTGGAGGTAGGAGCCAGAAATCTCCATTTCATCAAATTCCCAGGTCAGTGGTTCTCAAATCAGTCTCCATCAGAACTACCTGGAGGGCTTATGAAAACACAGATTACTGGGCTCCACTTCTAAAGTTTCGGATTCAGTAGGCCTGGGGTGGAGCCCCAGGATCTTTGACTCTTTTTTGTTTGTTTGTTTAATTTTTATTTTTGTCTGCGTTGGGTCTTCGGTGCTGCATGTGGGCTTTCTCTAGCTGCGGCGAGCGCGGGCTACTCTTCATTGCAGTGCGCGGGCTTCTCATTGCGGTGGCTTCTCTTGCTGCGGAGCACGGACTCTAGGCACGCAGGCTTCAGTAGTTGCAGCAGGTGGGCTCAGTAGTTGCAGCATGTGGGCCCTAGAGCGCAGGCTCAGTAGTTGTGGCACGTGGGCTTAGTTGCACCGTAGCATGCAGGATCTTCCTGGACCAGGGATTGAACACATGTCCCCTGCATTGGCAGGCGGATTCTTAACCACTGCGCACCAGGGAAGCCCCCCCAGAATCTTCATTTCTAACAAGTTCCCAAGTAATATTGATGCTACTGGTCCAGGAACCATGTTTTAAGAACCACGGTCCAGGGTGATTCTAATAAAGGTGATCCCTGGGACCACACTTTGAGAAACACAGGCCCAGGGACTAAAGCTAATCTTTCTAGTATTCCATAAGTGTTCTTCCTAATATCTCCCAGCCTATCTCTCTGGCCTCATCTTGGTCCACCCACTCTCTGCCCTAGGCCAACCCCTAGCATTCTTTGCTCTTGGCACAGAAAAGTTCTCATCATTGCTAGAACTTGTCATGACTGTGCACTTGCTGGCCTTTGCACATGCTGTTCCTTCTCCTTGTAATGCCCTTCCCCCAGGCATTCCTTTAAGACCCTGCTCAAATGTTATCCCTTCTGTGTTGAGTGTTCCCCATCTCTCTGCTAGACATTTGTTGCTCCTTTCATTGGATTGCCTGACACTTTGTACATATCTCTAACATAGGAGCATGAAAACTTTTTTGACCAAAACCAGTAGAAAAAATTCATTTTATATTGCAACCCAATAAACATATACTGATATATTACATAAAATTAACATATGATTTTATAAAATAATACTTACCTTAACATGCACTCTGCTATTTTTTTTTTAAAGCTGGCTGTGACTTTCTAAATTGATTGTGGTATGAAACACACAGCTTTGGGGGCTTCCCTGGTGGCACAGTGGTTAAGAATCTGCCTGCCAATGCAGGGGACACGGGTTCAATCCCTGGTCTGGGAAGATCCCACATGTCGCAGAACGACTAAGCCCATGCGCCACAACTACTGAGCCCGCGTGCCTCAACTACTGAAGCCCACGCACCTAGCGCCCGTGCTCCTCAACAAGAGAAGCCACCGCAATGAGAAGCCCGTGCACCGCAAGAAAGAGTAGCCCCCGCTGGACGCAACTAGAGAAAGCCCGCGCGCAGCAATGAAGACCCAACAACACGGCCCAAAATAAATAAATTCATTAATTAAAAAAAAAACACACACACAGCTTTGGCACACTTTTCTCATACTACATTGTAGTTATTTTTGTATTTATCTCCTCAATTAAAGTGTAATCTGAAGGTTAGGGTTGGATCTTATTCATCATGTGTTTCCAAAGCCTACTGGGGCACTTAATAGTCAATAGGTATTTATTGAATGAATGAATGAATAAATAAATGAATACAGGGCCTATTGCTTTTTTTGTTTAATAAATTTATTTATTTATTTATTTATTTATTTTTGGCTGTGTTGGGTCTTCGTTTCTGTGCAAGGGCTTTCTCTCTAGTTGCAGCAAGCAGGGGCCACTCTTCATCATGGTGCACGGGCCTTTCACTGTCGTGGGCCTATTGCTTTTGATTGTCCTTATCCAATATTGATC
The DNA here is from genome assembly GCF_965194805.1 of Balaenoptera borealis. Classification (NCBI taxonomy): domain Eukaryota; kingdom Metazoa; phylum Chordata; class Mammalia; order Artiodactyla; family Balaenopteridae; genus Balaenoptera; species Balaenoptera borealis. Next base: position 21,890,902 of record NC_138869.1, read on the forward strand.
CAAACATTAATATTTAGCTAAATACAAGTCAGTTGGATCAATGGTTGAATCAACTGGATGCCCATAGAGAAATCAATGAAGGTCAACCCTTATCTCTTGCCATACATAAAAATTAATTCAAAATAGATAGTGTATCCTCACATGGCTGAGAGAGAAATAGTGTCTCTCATGTTCCTTCTTATAAGGGCATTAATCTACCCTCATGACCTAGTTACCTCCCAAAGGCCTCACACCCTAATACCATCACATGGGGTTTAGGATTTCAACATATGAATTTGGGGGGGGGGGGACACACACATTGTCTATAACAGTATAAAACCTAAAACTATAAAATTTGTGGTATAAGACACAGGAGAAAAATCTTTGCCACTTGGGACAGGCAATCATTTCTTAAAACACAAAGCATAAAACAAAAAAGAAAAAGTTGAGAAACTGAACTTTACCAACATAAAATCTTTTGCTCTTGGAAAGACAAATTGAGAAAATGAAAAGACATGACACAGGCTCACAAAAAATATTTGCAAATTTGCAACATATATATCAAAGGATTTGTATCCAGAATATGTAAAGACTCCCAAAATTTAAGAATAAGACATGAAAAACCAAATTTTTTAAAAATGGGGGGACTTCCCTGGTGGCACAGTGGTTAAGAATCTGCCTGCCAATGCAGGGGACATGGGTTCGATCCTTGGTCTGGGAAGATCCCACATGTCGCAGAACGACTAAGCCCATGCGCCACAACTACTGAGCCCGCGTGCCTCAACTACTGAAGCCCACGCACCTAGCGCCCGTGCTCCTCAACAAGAGAAGCCACCGCAATGAGAAGCCCGTGCACCGCAAGAAAGAGTAGCCCCCGCTGGACGCAACTAGAGAAAGCCCGCGCGCAGCAATGAAGACCCAACAACACGGCCCAAAATAAATAAATTCATTAATTAAAAAAAAAACACACACACAGCTTTGGCACACTTTTCTCATACTACATTGTAGTTATTTTTGTATTTATCTCCTCAATTAAAGTGTAATCTGAAGGTTAGGGTTGGATCTTATTCATCATGTGTTTCCAAAGCCTACTGGGGCACTTAATAGTCAATAGGTATTTATTGAATGAATGAATGAATAAATAAATGAATACAGGGCCTATTGCTTTTTTTGTTTAATAAATTTATTTATTTATTTATTTATTTATTTTTGGCTGTGTTGGGTCTTCGTTTCTGTGCAAGGGCTTTCTCTCTAGTTGCAGCAAGCGGGGGCCACTCTTCATCATGGTGCACGGGCCTTTCACTGTCGTGGGCCTATTGCTTTTGATTGTCCTTATCCAATATTGATCCAAACATTAATATTTAGCTAAATACAAGTCAGTTGGATCAATGGTTGAATCAACTGGATGCCCATAGAGAAATCAATGAAGGTCAACCCTTATCTCTTGCCATACATAAAAATTAATTCAAAATAGATAGTGTATCCTCACATGGCTGAGAGAGAAATAGTGTCTCTCATGTTCCTTCTTATAAGGGCATTAATCTACCCTCATGACCTAGTTACCTCCCAAAGGCCTCACACCCTAATACCATCACATGGGGTTTAGGATTTCAACATATGAATTTGGGGGGGGGGGGACACACACATTGTCTATAACAGTATAAAACCTAAAACTATAAAATTTGTGGTATAAGACACAGGAGAAAAATCTTTGCCACTTGGGACAGGCAATCATTTCTTAAAACACAAAGCATAAAACAAAAAAGAAAAAGTTGAGAAACTGAACTTTACCAACATAAAATCTTTTGCTCTTGGAAAGACAAATTGAGAAAATGAAAAGACATGACACAGGCTCACAAAAAATATTTGCAACATATATATCAAAGGATTTGTATCCAGAATATGTAAAGACTCCCAAAATTTAAGAATAAGACATGAAAAACCAAATTTTTTAAAAATGGGGGGACTTCCCTGGTGGCACAGTGGTTAAGAATCTGCCTGCCAATGCAGGGGACATGGGTTCGATCCTTGGTCCAGGAAGATCCCACATGCCACAGAGCAACTAAGCCCGTGTGCCACAACTACTGAAGCCCACGTGCCTAGAGCCCGTGCTCCGCAACAAGAGAAGCCACCACAATGAGAAGCCCGCGCACCGCAACAAGGAGTAGCCCCTGCTCGTGGCAACTAGAGAAAGCCCGCGCGCGGCAACAAAGACCCAACGCAGCCATAAACAAATAAATAAATAATACAAATAAAAAATGGGCAAAAGATTTGAACAGACTTTTTACCAGTGAAAACATATCAATGTCAAATAAACACATGAAAGGATGCTAAACATCATTAGTCACTAGGAAATTGCAACTTAAAATCACAATGAGATACCACTTCATACTCACTAGACTGGTGAAAATTTAAAAGATTGTCCACATAATCTTGGCAAGCACGTGGAGAAACAGGAACTGCTAGTGAAAATGTAAGTGGTACAACCAACTTGGAAAAGAGTTTAGCAGTTGCTTGAAAAGTTAAACATACATTTACCATAGAGCTCAGACATTCCAATCCTAGATTTTACCCAACAGAAATGGAAAAATATGTCGAAAGACATGTTCAAGAATGTCCATAACAGCTTTATTTGTAATAGCCAAGAACTGGAGACAAGCAAATCCATCAATAGGAGGATGAAATAAAAAGGAATGAACTATGGATACATGCAACAATATGGATGAATCTCGACGATGCTGAGTGAAAAAAGCCAAGCAAAAAGAGTACATGATGTATGATTCCTTTTATGTAAAATCCTAGAACATGCAAACTCATGTATAGTAACAAGAATTAGATCAACAGTTAGCTGGGAACAGGGGTGGAGGAACGGATGGATTGAAAGGGGTATGAAAAGACTATTAGGGATGATGGAACTATTTGTTATCTTGATTGTGAAGATGGTTTCAAGGGAGCATACATAAGTTACAATCAATCAAGTTGTACCTTTTAAATATAAGTAGTTTATTGCATTTCAATTATACCCTAACAAAGTTGTACAAAAATATTAATGACTAGCTAAACACAAGTCATAAATGCAAAAACAAAACAAAAATCCTAGTCTAAAATACAATGCATTTAAAATGCATAGCTTAAAAAGGAAAATAATGGATAATAGAATTCAAAGCATCTGGGGATCTAAGGTGGGGGAGAGGGAGGAGGATAAGGGAGAAGAAGAATTCTCATAATAAGTAAAATAAGATCATAAGTATTATTGAAATTCGATTACTCATATAAAAAAATTATCAGTTGCAGATGATGGAACACAGATTTCAGTACAGTGGGGCCCAAATCCAAGGAAAGGCTGGTAGAAGAGTGGGGAAGGGAGACAGAGAAGGGAAGGCAGCCAGTAAAGAATATATTATCAAGGAAGTTACTAGTGCGGGCAGTCTGAGCTTGCTCCCAGTGTAGAATTCTGGGATGGAACTCCAGAACAGACAACTAAGAGTTGAGAGGAGAAGGAGCTGGGGTATTTATCCACCAATTCCCGTCAGTCAGTGGTTGAGAGCTACTTCCAGATGTGTTAATTTTCCGACACTTCCAGACTGCCCATAGGCAAGTAGAGCAGGCTGCAGTGGAAAAGGAGAGCCTTCAGGCGGAGAGTCACAGGGGCTGGAAATTAGATTCTAAGCTGGCATGCATGGGAATCACGCGTGTTAAGAAGCTTGCATTTCAACTTGTGATACACCAACTATTTTCCTAATTAGTTCTTGACTTTATCTAAATCTCATCTCAACTGAACACGACCTCTTAATTTTATGTTGACTTTCTCCTGAAGCACCACGCACATGCAAAGAACAGCAGAATATCAGGGGAACCATTATAAATAGCTATCGAGTTTTAAACTTGATTTTTAAAAATATTTATTTATTTATTTATTTATTTATTTATTTTGGCTGCACCGGGTCTTAGTTGCAGCACTCAGGATCTTTGTTGCAGCACGCGGGATCTTTTTAGATGTGGCATGCGGGCGACATGCAGACTTTTTAGCTGCAACATGCGAACTCTTAGTTGAAGCATGCATGTGGGATTTAGTTCCCCGACCAGGTGTAGAACCTGGGCCTCTGCACTGGGGCTGGAGTCTTACCCACTGGACCACCAGGAAAGTCCCCTTGATGTTTTGACCCATGTTGACAATACCATTTTTTGGCTGCACTCAGAGACAATGTATTTTTCCAAAGACGGAATGATTCTATTGAAATGACATGAAAATTTTATGGCTGGAATCCTAGAAGGATGTGTGGTTTTCAGTAAAATATTAATGAAACAAAGCATTGTTAGAGTGACACATTTCCCTTGGCATCGATTAAGCCTATGAATCCAGAGCTATTTCTGGATTTTTCACTTACATGAGCCAATACATTCTCTCTCCCTCTCTCCCTCTATATCAATTTGAGTTGTATTTGCTGTCACTTGCAATTTATAAAGTTTTTAACTAATACAGAAATCGGCACCAGGAGTGGGGTTGTTTCCATGCATCCAAAATCCCACAAACGTCCACAACAGACACATAAAAGAGAGATTACGTGAACACAGAGCACTCAGGTAGAAAGGAACTTAAGCACCGACTGACCCAACCAAGTCATTTTATGGGCAAGTAAATAAATCTCCAAGAAATTAAATAAATCAATACACTTTTAGTTAATGATAGTTTACAGAATGGATTATTATAACCCAGCACCCTGAACACTTGTAGGAGAAGTAGTTTTTGGAAACAACACTCAAAATAAGTATAGTGTGTTACGAAGCTTCTCTGATAGGAACTGGTCCCAGTTCATGGTGCGGCAGTATCACTTTACTTCTTTTCAGTAAATATTTTTGGAGCACCAGAAATGTATTAGCCACTGAGTTAGGTGACGCACATAGAGCAGGGAAAAGAACAGCAAGGACTGTACCCTCAAAGAACTTTGTACCTAGTGGGAAAGGCCGTCAATTAACTCAGAGTTTCACGCAAATAAGTATTGTTCCTGTGATAATACATACCACAAAGAAAAAGTCCAGGATTATATGAGGGAATATAAGAGGCAGAACTGCCTTTATGTAGGGGATCCAAGGAGCCTTCCACAAGGAAAGGATATTTAAATCGATACCTGAAGGATAGTAGAATTTTGCCAGGTGAATTTCTAGGGTAAATGATTCCAAGCATGTGCAAAGCCCCCTGATGGGAAAGAGCTCCGCTTCCTAAAGGAACAGAAAAACAAACTAGCATAAGTGAACATTAGGGGAGTGAGGAAGAAGAACTCAAATGAAGCCAGGGAGATCGGTAGGAGGTAGATACACAGGGACTTTCTGAGAACTCTGGACGCTATCCTAGGAGCAAAGGGGAAACACTGAGGAGCTTTACACAGGGTGGGGATGGGTTAGGGTTTGGAGGGGACCAGACTGAATGCAGAGAAATAAGAAAGGCATTAGAACAACAATCCAGGTCAGAGAGAAGAGGAATCCAGGGAGTAATGGTTTGAGTGGACACAACAGTGAAGATAGAGGAATTTCTGACTGACTTGGTGAATATTCTGGAGGTAGAAGCAATACAGGTTTTTTTGTTTGTTTTGGTACTCGTTTGAGTTGTTCGTGCTGTCACTTGCAATCTGAAGAGATGTACAGAAATCGGTATCAGGCGTGGGGTGCGTCAATGGGGATGTGATGATTTAGTGATGAGGGTGATGTGAAATTTGACAGAGGGCGAAACAAGTAATGAGCAGGCTTCTAGGATAAGGCAGGGGGTGGGTTGGTGACACTGACTGACTTAGGGAACCAGGAAGGAGGAGAAGAAGGGGGAACCTTATGAGATCATGATCAAGGACAGGAGGGCTACTTGTAAGCTATGAAGAGCTAAAGGGCATGATAGGAATCAAACAGAAACAGGATAGCTTTGGGAATCGTGAAACTACTGAAGCCAGAGAGTTTCAAACTTTTCCACGTACGTTCCTCTAAAAAGACAAGGAAGGCAGAACTTCAGCATGTGGACCCTCTGGTAAGAAAACATCTGACCCCACGGCAGACTAATAAATAAAAATGCCATTTTTTCAATATGATACTTTTTAAGAAATCCATCAGCCATTTATTTACTGGAGGTAAGGGGGCCACAAACAAGGAATTTTTAGAATCTTGGAATTTCATGTTTTTGTGTTTATTGCTCACAACAATCTATGAGGAATCCTTGTCCTGTTCTAGTAAGTGGGAAGTCTGAAGCACAAAGATGGTCAAAACGGTTGCCTAGGTCACATGCAGGCAGAAAATGGTGGAACTAGGATTTAAAGTCAATGTTGTCTAAATATAGTACCTGACTCTCATATCTCACATAATAATTTGATGTGGGTTCCCAGTTATTCCAGAAAACCATATCCAAATACCTTAGCATTTTAAAAAGTTTTAAAATATGAGGAGGAAACTCAGATGAACAGAATACCTTGTGCTGATTTTTAAGAGTCTAGGGATTGGGGGATAAAACCCTTTATGTAGACTCAAAACCCTTGGTATGTTATTTTTGATTATGTTAGTAGCTAACAAGTCAGGTTCAATTTTGCTAAATAAAATATAAGAACGCAAGAACTAATTTCACATTTTCCAAATTTTCTTCATTGTATCTCAAACACCAGACACCTTTAAAACCAAATAACATAACTTATAGTGTGGTATTTTATAAACAAAGAAGATTTTTAATGATTTTTTAAAATAGGCTAAACTACTTGCTAAACCAAATATCTCTTTAATAGCTGGAAGGACTTAAATATTACTATTTAACATTATAAAATCTTAAACTTGAAATCTTACAAAAGAAAAGTAACACACTTCCAAAATAACACCAAAAGACAAGACTTTTTTAAAAGCTTTTAATTAAAAAAAAGTAAAACAGGAGATGGCATTTAAAAAGACAAGATAGTAATTAAATCATAATACTTATGTTCCTTTTAATTTGCTGTCATAATTCCTTTTCTTTGGAGTGTTCTTTCATATGCTCATTTCGTCCCAAAGAAAAATCACTAAAAAATAAGTTTTCCAACATAAAAAATGCATTCAGGTTCTCCTTGGGAGCTATAAACAATTGGTGCACTTTTCAGTGACAACACAAACATGTAAAACTGATGAAGCAGAAATTGCACCTGATTCTTACATGTTCATGCATATGGTGATACAAACAAAGTGCTTTATCTTGAAGACTCAAGAGAATATTTCCAGTTTTGACCTGTGAAAATTTCTCTGTTTGCCAGAGAAATCTCATCAGCTTTTTAAATGCCAGCACGGCAATTGTGAAATGATTTCACCTAAGGTGTCACCATCTATGATTCTTCAATTCACAGAGCACAATAGATGCTGGGTCTTTCTTTAAAAAGCACGTGAGGGGTGTGTGTGTGTGTGTGTGTGTGTGTCTGTACGTATTGTGTAAATTTTTTTTTAATTTTTGGAAAATTCTCATCATAAAGATTTGATTTTAGGATTAGAAGTTAGTTCTGCCTGCACAGGCATCCCCAAGTGCTCTGGCTCTGCTACTAATGCCAAGCATCTTGGTACCACTGAGAAGCTAACATCAAAACCAGGAAGGGAAAGGAAAGAATGGAAAAGAGGAAGATGAAAAAGTAGAAGAGAAACAAGGACATAAAAAAGCTTGCTTACCGTACTGATAAACGGGGATATAATGATTTGTACTCTCATGGCATTCAACATATTTCTGAATTCAACATATTTCTGAATTCAGTCATGAAATCATATTCATTTTGGTTTATCCAACACATGCGATTTATCTGTTTTGTATAAGTATCAGGCAATATTTATACATAACCCTAAATCTGTGTGTATGTTGTGGCATCTTCAGGGTAGGTTGGAGTGATTATTCCATTATTGGATCACTATTTTGTGACTGTGAATAAGGTTTTATACAGTTTGCTTGTTTTATAAACACCATAACTGCAATGAAATAAATATTCACAAACTTCTACAAGTCCGTATAAATATCCATTTCAATAATAAATTCAGTAGAAGTCACAACAATTTGCAGTGGAAACACTGAATATGGAATACACATTTCAAATAAATAGTTAAGCTTGGAGCAATATACCCTAAATGCTAAATTGTCTTGGAAGTTGAAAGAAAACTTAGATTTTCTAGCCAGTTAATTTTTCAAATACTGGAATTTCTGATGTAAGTCACAATTTCAGAGATTTATACTGGGAAAAGAAAAACTCAGCAAGAAAAATATGGTCAGCATTTCTAGTGACCCTGCTATTGAAAGTTCCAATATCCATGCACACAAAAATACTACACTTTGCTATTAGAAAGTGTTCTTTCATTCTCCAATGGAACTCTGTAGTCATGCCTTAAACAGAATTTTAAAGGAAACAAGGAGAGGACAGGAGAAGATAGAAGGACAGAAGAGACCCAGTCTCATGGTCGTCCCACAGATTCTATGTGCCACAGGGGGCAATGTAACCTTTGGCAAACTTCAGACCACAGACGGCATGTTTCAGGAGTCCACTGAATTAAAATTGTGGTTATCATATTTCAAAGGTGCTAATGTAGTAGTTTTCTGGAAATTATCAAAGGCAGAGAAAACACTGCCTCATGGCAACATCCTAACTATAAAAAATAATTAGCACTTTTTGGCATGGGGATTAGAAGATCAGAGTTTTTCTAAATTCTCCACCGAACTCACCTAACATTTCAGGATACAGCAAAGGAAATCCCAGGGAGAAAACCACACCAAATTCTAAGGTTTCACAGTCTCATAATGCATCATTCTAGAATGTTCTAGAGTTCTATCATTGCCCTTCGCTGGAAATCCTATTGTGCATCTTCAGACTAGAACGCACAATTGAGAGTTGTGGGTAAGCCTGACTCTCATAAAAGAAAAGGAATTGCTGTATGCCAAGTCTTTACAAGCAGATTTTTTGTGGGACTTGCCAAAAGAGGAAAGGAACTTCTTTAGGTCTGTGAGCCACCAGCAAATCTGAGTGACATCTGTGAGGTTTGCTGGCTGTGCTGAACAAGTAGAAAGAAAACTGTAATGGAAGTCAGGGGATCATCTTCACATCCTGGCTCTTTCACCAAAATCCTTTTTGTGGGATACAGAATGCATTTTCCCCGTCCAAAGCACAATCTCGAAATTCCCCCCACATGCTTTAGAAATCAAATAATGAATGATGTCACTTTCAGTGGTAAAATGAGGAAACATAAAATACAACAGCAAAGATAAGAGTTTTACACCATAATGGTAATTTCCCTTAACAAAAATAACAAACCACAGGTCACCCAACTTATCAAAAGGAAAGTACAGGTTATTACTCAACCATTTTAGATTTAAATTTGTTACTACCATAATGGTGCTGCATACTAATATTGATTGATACCTATATATTCTTTGGTAGTGCTGAGACTTTCATATATTTTTTCAGGGTAAGACTTTTTCTGCTGTTATAGAACCTATGCTATCCTACTGGATTCCAATATATCGGATACCATATTTGCATTACCAAAACAAAAATTTTCATTTTATACTTTCAGATCACTGTCTATATATGATGAAAAATATTTAATATTTTTGTTTTCAAAAATTTCTCTGTGAAACGGGATGTATCTTATACACATCTGTGTGTCTTAACAGAACAGTAATTATATGGAATATATTTGTTTCTTTGTATTACAATTTCCTTATTTGCCCAGTGGAGATGATACAGGCCCCTACTAAGTTCACTAAGTTGTTGCAAACATCAAGGAGATCATTTATGCACACATTTTTTGAGATAAATGAAGCATTATGCAAAATGCCCTTATGCTAATAGCAGCTACAGGAGCAACTAGGGATTAACTTTGATTCCTTTGGGGAAAGAATACCAAACATCCTCTACTGTAGCTAGGTGATAAGACACACTTTGGCTAGAGAAGAAAAAAAAAATTTGAGAGACCTTTCTAAGGCTGGTGGGAAGATGAATTTTCTTGCCAGTGGAATCCACTGAACAATTTATTTGTACACATTACATTCCAAGTCGGCCTTTAATTTCCACCTATTGCCCAAGAGTTTAAAGAGACAAGGCCACACCTACTAAAGTCAGAGATAAAATGCTTTTGTCTCTGGGTCAGCACAAAATCACATCTCTGCTAAACAGACCACTTAGGTTTAACACAATTACTGAATTTCCTTTCAGAAGATGTGGCTGCATAGACATGTCTTATGATTTGGAAAAATCTGAACAATTTTTCTTAAAAAACACCCCCAGATATGCTTCATCCTTTATCACTGCCCAATTAGCTAAAATCCGAATGCTTCTCCCCGATGTATTTTTTTGAAGTAGAAAAGGATAGCTGTATTGCTTTGCCAGGCAAAGGGGGATAGAGCAGGCTCCTGCCTTGAAAAACTATGTGTCCCCACCCCAGAGGATTTGATGAGGGGTTTTATAACAATGGTGAGGCGGGACATCTGACAAGATTAGGGTGTGAGCAGGGCTTGTGCTCCCTTAATCTCGTCTCACGTGGTCGGTGCCCTAATCTTGATCTCTGTCCCAGATGTATTTTAAATAAAGCGTTGTAGGCATCATCATTTTGTCTAAATTTTTAGTCTCCTACATAAAAATCTCAGCATAGGGTCCCACTTTCACTTAGACTACCTGTTTTAGATACATGTTTATACGATGGAAAAGACAAAGGCAAGTAAAAAAAAGGCTAGAAGGGACTACACTAAAATAAAAATCTTTTTCCCTGGTTGATAGGATTATGGCTAATCTCATCTTGATTTTGGTCCAATGATCTATATATTCTCTATAAGTTTTAAAAATTTGTTTTACAACAAGCATGTATTTCTTTTATAACAAAGGGTGGGGCTAACCCATTGCATAGAAAGAGTCTCAAGAAAAGTGGATAAAATGTGCCACATCAGATGCCACTGACATTGTCTCAGACACTTGGGAATCAGAAGGCTCACAAGAGTTCCTTTTCACAGCTAGCTCAACCTACTTCAACAATGTTAAGTGAGCAACAATATCATTTTTTTAAAAAAACAGAGAGATAAATAGCACTTTAGAAAAAAATTAAAGCATATTTCCATGCAGGGGCAACTGATTTAGCAACATTTAACAAGTCTTTTTAAACTCAGTTGTCATAGAGCACCATGAAATATTCACATAAAAGAGATGCAGGCAGCTTGAAGATGAGTATTTCCTCGTTCATGAGATGCCTAATTGACTTGCGACAATAGGAAATACTCAGCGCCTCTGGTTCGGGCCAACATGGATGATGACATGTTTCTCATAAGCCCTTTTCATGGTTTTCTCAATTTGCTTCAGAAAAACTTGTGGGATTCGTCCACATAAAGTGTGCACAGTCTCCAAAAACTTCAGCTGAAGAGGGTAATACATGGATTGAAAGAGATTGTCTTGAAAGGGAAACTGAAAGATGAGTTAAAAAAAAAAAAAAGAAAAGAAAAGTGTATTTTAGTTACTGAAATGCCATTTAAAACGCAAATAACTTACTGAGAAATGACACAGGGAATTACTGTAAGCATGCAGGCACAGCTTGGTACGTTTTTAGATACAGAGGAAGGGACCGCCGAGGACCGAGGTTCAAATCCTGATTCAAGGTTCAAATCCTGATTCAGTCCTGTGCAACCTCAGGCAATCACTTACCCTTTTGGGGCCTGTTTCTTTACTTCTTAAAAAAAAAAAAAAAAAAAAGATAATTTATTTGGGTTCTAAAAGCTCTTAAAATCTAAGAGTGAAGTATATTTCCCAGGACAGGATATTCTATAGCATGCTGTTGCCGAGTAGAAGCAAGACTCAAGTATAAACAACAAGGTCCTACTGTATAGCACAGGGAACTATGTTCAATATCCTGTGACAAACCCCATAATGGAAAAGAAGATGAAAAAGAATACATATATGTATAACTGAGTTACTTTGCTGTACAGAAGAAATTAACACAACATTGTAAATCAACTATACTTCAATAAAATTTTTTAAAAAGATTCAAGTAGATACTTGAAATCTACTAAAATAAAACACTGAATTGTTCATATATCTTGCCTTTGTAGCAATCTTAATGAAGGAACTATGGTAATCTCATGAAGTTCAGAGTTTAACAACAACTAGTGAAATGTATCATCAGTGAACTTTATTTTAGTAATTCAGGTACCAAATATTGGTTGTTGGTTTTTTCCCACTTAATATTGGACTTTAAAAAGAAATTATCTTGTTTTCCTATGGAATGTGTCTGTATTTCCCAAAATAAGTCTTTCAGACCACCTAATTATGAGCATGAGTCCAAGTTTTATTACAATCTTGTCGAAAGGGAAAAGGCCTCTAGTAGGTCAAGTCAAAGATTCATTGTTGGCAAGGACATTCTAAACAAAAAGACTAGAGAAAAAAACAGAAGGGAAATAAGAATGATGAAAAGTCAGATACTATTGCCTGACAGCAGAGTGGGTGGGTGTCTCGTTTCCTAGAACAAGTCTTAATCCCTTAAAGTTCATCAGAAATATTGCTTAAGCATGTTTATCAGAAACGTGAATTTCTTCCCAGAAGGAGATTACACATTATGTAATGCAAAAAAAGCGTTCTGTCCGAGACCATGTTTGGAACACTTTTTCCTTCACAGCACAATTTAGACCATTGATAAACTCCTTTTCATCACTGTATCCCCAGTGACAGGAACCGAATAGGTCAAAACCGTGGAGCCCTCCTTGATTCCTCTCTTTCCCCTACATCCTTCACCTGGTGCAACAGCCAAGTACCGTAAACTCTACCTCTACAGCACATCCCGAGTCCGGCCTCTCATCTTCCCGACACCACACAAGTGCACGCCAGCACCATCTCTCACCTGGAAGGCTGCAGTAAGTCTCACAGATAGCCTTTTTGTTTTCACTCTTGCAACCCCTGCACCAAGTTACCATGGAGGTATTTTTAAAGCATAAATCAGAGCACATCGTTTTCCTGCAGGGGCTTCCCGCTGCAATTAGAGTAAGATTCCAACCCCTCTCCTGTCCCCAAAGGTTCAATGTGACCTGGAACTCTCCCTGCTCATCTCCTCCTCTCTTCCCTTTTCTGTTCATTCTGGTTACTGTGGCCTCTTCCCTGTCGGTGGGCACACAAACTTACTCCCGACTCAGGGACTTTTCCCAGGTTATTTCTTCTACTTGGCAGGATCTCTCCCCAGATTGTCCCAGGGATCAAGGCTCAGGCTGGCAGAAGCCTCCCTGAGGACCCAAGCTCGTGAACCTTCCTCTCCATCCTGGATGCCCATCACCCTGCTCTGGTCACCTTTCAACCTTCCACTATCAGATAAGAGTTTTATTGATTTCTTGGTTTATGTGAGTACTGTCTGGCTCCTCACCCAGAATATACGCTTCATGAGGAGCGGGCTTTGTCAGTCTTGTTGACTTCTGAGTTCCCAGAACCTAGAATTGTTCCCGCATAAAATAGGCTCTTCAGAGATGATTGTTGAAAGAATTACTGGCAGAATGTCTGCCTCGTATATAATTTTCCTTGGGTCATGATGGGGGGAGATCACACTTACCCTTCACACAAACATACACACAGGGTTAGGGTATGTGAGTATGTGTGTTTGTGTGTGTGTGTGAGAGGGAGAGAGAGAGAGAGAAGGGGAGGGAAGAGAAGGAAGAGGGAGGGACAGGAGGAATATTTTCAGAGAGAGATAAAGGAAGAAAGAGACATACAGTGAAAGAGAGAGAGAGGAAAAATATTTATAGAGGGGAAGAGAGAGAGCAAGTGAGAAAATGTGGACAAGATAAGAAAAGAGTGTGAAACTTCTAATTATTGAGAACAACTCTATGTCGGGTGCTGTACTAAAAGTGTAAAAACAATCATTTTGCTGAATTCTCACAACACATTTTATGAGGTAGATAATATTATTATCCCCATTTCACAGATGAGGAAACTGAGGCTCAGTAAGTCAAGAGCACAGAGTTAATGACTAATCACCAGAAAGTGACAAAATTGGGACCTGAACCCAGGTCTGTCGAAGCCCAAAGCCAAGCCCTGACCCCACTGCACTGGGGTGCACAGTGGCGAGTGGAGAAATAGGTCTTTTATGATGAAGTCTGTCTATATTTACTCGAGTTTCAGGATGGGGTTAGTGATTGTCCTGATTGAAATGCATGAACGAAAACTGTCTTTTTAGTCCCGACTGAGGAAAATCAGTGAGTGTATTATGCAGGATCATTTATGAAACAGTTATTTGGCCCTCTTTCTGATCCACCCAGAAAACAAACAAGACCAATTGTAATTCTAGAACCGCAGTTGCTCAATCCCAGGCCAGATTACAGAACAACCTGGGGCATGGCTCTGATGTCCATGTCTGCTGCATTCTTATTTAACTTCCGTTTGTACTCCTGAATGGGTTTGCGCCTGGAGTCAGTGTTTGAATATCTAAATGTGATATCACTAAGTACAGAACAACTTTTCTGTGTAATTAAATCACCTGGCTTTTGAGAAACAACAGCAGGAATCCCAGGAGAAGAAAGAGGTGTTAGTTTATTGGCACATGAAATTCTTTCCCTCCACAGAAGACAATTCTGGGGATTCCAGAATTGGAATTCTCTGGGATTCTCCTTAGCAAAATGTGTACTTTCACACGTGCAAAAACGCATTACTATGTTGCAGGATTCACCCTCGCCTCACTCCTGCCAAATCCTTTTCATGAATCATGAAGGTTCCCAGATCCCCAAGGAAAAAACCCTCTAATAAAATCTACATGCCTTCTGTCAGGGGTTGGCAAATTTTTTCTGTAAAGGGCTAGATAGTAAGTATTTCAGACTCTGTGGGCCGTACAGTGTGTCACAGCTACTCATCTCTGCCTTTGTGGCATACCAGTGGCCACAGACAATACGTAACATGAACAGTTGTTGCTGTGTCCTGATAAGACTATATGAACAGAGAAATCTGAATTTCATAAAACTTTCCTGTGTTACGAAATATTCTTCTGTTCATTTTTTCCCCAACTATTTAAGAAACCATTCTTACCCCACACGGCTTACAAAAACAGGCCAGATTCGGCCCAATATTTGGCCCAAGTTGGCCGACCCCTACACTCTATGTTTCGGAATGAAAGTTTCAAAAGGGAAATCTCTGAAAGCAGCTGTTGCTGGTTCTGCCCCAGCAACTTCAAGGGGAAAGGCAATGTGGAAAGCAGTGTTTCCCAAAGTGAGGGATGCAGGTACCAGCAGGCAGCACTTGAGGTGTTATTAGGTGGTGAACCACAAAGCAAGGTCCTTTCGACCTTCCCAGTTACTGCAAGGAGACAGCTCACATAGGTCTTTAACTGCTCCTGCTAACCAACCTCCTCAAGGGAGTAAGAGGGGGCCTCAGCTCCAGGCCAGAATAGTTGGTGTGATCTTCACACTCAGCCAGAGGCAATTACAAGGCTGTCTGGCAGGTCTCAGGGGGGGAAAGCTGCCCTCCCAGACTTGGTGCATGGCAGCGAGCTGCAGTTTTCTTTGTGTGTATAAGCCACCCTGGCTTATACGCACGTCTGCATCCCTGCCCCAAGCACCTCCATGTGGAGGCCTCCTTTGGGAGGTGTGTGTGGGGGGGTACCTTTCTCCTCCTCCCCTCTTCCTTCCCTCTCCTCTTCCCCAAGGTTCATGGGTCCGTAAAGATGCAAAAGCCTTTTATTCAGGAGATATTCCTGCCTCCGTGCTGCAGCCACTTGACCCTCAGCCAGCATCCTTTGGTGTATAAAAATGGACCACCGAGAGCCGGTGCCTCTTCTTGCCTCTTGCTTGCACTGTGGCAGTCCATAAACAAAGACTTGATTGTCACTTTGGTTTGGCTCCTGGTCCTAACTCAGGAGTCCCCAGCTCCTGGTCCTTGAACTGGTACCGGTCTGCGGCCTGTTAGGAGCCGGGCCGCACAGCAGGAGGTGAGCGGCGGGCGAGCGAGCGAAGCTTCATCCACTGCTCCCCATCGCTGGCATTACCGCCTGAACCATCCCCCACGCCCTCCCACCCTCCCACCCCATCCGTGGAAAAATCGTCTTCCTTGTAACGCGTCCCTGGTGCCAAAAAGGTTGGGGACCGCTGTCCTAAATGACCACCTCGACACCTGCTTGTTCAATAGGGTGGAGTTGGCAATCAGGCAACACACTTAGCTTGAGCTGAATAATATTTTATTTTTATTGTATTACCTATATCCTAACCTCTGACCCTTTATTACGGCACATGGCACAGAGTTTCTCTCTTTTTTTTTTTTTTTTTTTTGCTTACTGTTCTCTTTTTTTTGGGGGGGAGGATTTTTTTTTTTTATTCAAACAGAAAGTCACAAAAATTATAATCATCCTCATCAGTTCACTCAGTCCCATGTAATTAATTTTTTTTTCATCTTGATCTTTTGTTAGCACTTTTATGAATTCATCAGTTTTCCATTAGAGTTCTGAAAATGCTTATTCATTCAGTTCAGCAGTATAGTCAGTTACCAAGGGTTTCCCTTTCTGATAGGACACTTCCTCCTTCAGCGAATTTATTTCAGAGAAAAAAAAATGAGTGACTTTCTTGGAAATATTAAGTCAAGAGTGGACAAAGTATAGTATCAGGTGGCAAGTGGATGGAGTGACATAGCGTGAGTGAGGTTGGGGAAAAGTGGTTAGAATTCAATGCTTCTGGGAATTATTTGGCCTTCAAAGGGACGGGTGACCAAAGCGCCTGCACTGCTTCATGCTGATAAGTACATGTCTGCTGAATGGGGGGTGAGAACACACTTACATCTCGGATTGCTTCATAGAGCGCTTTGAAAGTTGGCTGCTTCTCGTCATGGTAGACGCCTCGGTTCCCATGCAGGACAGACACGCCTTCCCGCTCGGCCGCTCTGCAATTGCTTCCGTACATGCAGTGATCAGGACGGTAGTTCCACTGGCAGGGGAACACGTACAGACACTCTGGTGGTGACAAGAGAAAGATATGTGTGTACAATCAGTGTCAGCGATGAAACCGTTTCCATAGACTGCACACCACACAGGATTTCAAAGTGCGTGACTGTGATTGTGACTTGTAGCTCAGATTTTACCACGTTTGTCGATATTCTGAGATCAGGAATTGAAGGAGCACGCATTAGTGATGTTGGAGGTTTTACCCCAAAGAGGGGGGCAATATAGCATCTTAGACAAGAAGGCAAATAAGGGCAGCAGACAGCCTGTATCAGAATCCCAACTCTGTCACTCAAAAACAGTGCAACCTGGGTCCAGTGACTTAACCGTCCCATGGTTCAATTTCCTCATCTGCAAGATGGATGTAACAGGATTGCCCTGTTATTTTGATGATTCAATTTTTAAAAAGCTCATGTAAAATGCACAGCAGAGTGACAAGCACACGGCGGTGGTCCATAGCATTAGCAGTTACAATCAACTCTTTGAAAAGGTTTTGTGAAATGGACCAACTTGAAAAATTAGAGCCAAGATTGAAGAAAAGGGGCTTCCCTGGTGGCGCAGTGGTTAAGAATCTGCCTGCCAATGCAGGGGGCACAGGTTCGAGCCCTGGTCCAGGAAGATCCCACATGCCCTGGAGCAACTAAGCCCGTGTGCCACAACTACTGAAGCCTGCGTGCCACAACTACTGATGCCCACGCGCCTAGAGCCCGTGCTCTGTGACAACAGAAGCCACTGCAATGAGAAGCCCGTGCACCGCCATGAAGAGTAGCCCCCGCTCGCCGTAACTTAAGAAAGCCCGTGTGCAGCAAAGAAGATCCAACGCAGCCAAAAATAAATAAATAGATAAATAAATACATAAATAAATTTATTTTAAAAAAAAAGATTGAAGCAAAGGTTCTTCTTCAGATTAAAAAGCAACCAACCAACAGAAACAAAGTGAAGGAAAAAACAACAAACAAAATACTACAATAGGAAAACAACAACAACAACAAAAAGCAACACAAAAAGAAGTCCCCCTGTCAAGGTGACTATGTACACTGTGGGTGAGCATGTGCACACGTGTCCTTGTGCGTGTTTGCATCTCTAAGCCAGTGGTTCTTAGCCAGGGGTGATGCTACCCTGCAGTCCCCCGGGACCACCTGGCGGTGTTTGGAGGGAGACATTGGTCGTCACACATGACGAGGCTGTTACTGGCATCTAGTGGGTAGAGGCCAGGGATGCTGTAAATATCCTCAGTGAACAGCAAGCCCCACCACTGTAGTAGTGCCAAGGTCGAGAAACTCTGCTCTAATCCTGATGGACTCAGTAAATTTCCTCTTGGTGACTAGGGATTATAAAATCAGCAATAAGCTCATAACCCCTGAGCTTCCCAGCTCCTCCTTCCTGGTGCCTTTAAGGCCCGGGGCTAGAGGAGGATGGATCAAAGTTCTCTGCAAACGTGTGCCACTGGCCATGAGAAAGGCCCCGTGTGACAGCACAGAAGGCTTAGAGGAAATCAACTACCAGTGTCAGAAGAGCATCATAAAGATGTGCTTGTTGGTTGGGTTGATGGCATTCCCTTCTCATGGAAAGGACCCCTGCTTAGAGGTTATTTACAGAAACTTTCGAGATGGAAAGCAAAGAATGAAGACATCATCGGGCATCCCCTCTGGCAGACAGTGTGTAATATTTCTACCACTCAGAAATTACATGCCACTGGGGAATTCCCCGGCAGTCCAGGGGTTAGGACTTGGAGCTTTCACTGCCGAGGGCGCAGGTTCAATCCCTGGTCGTGGAACTAAGATCCCGCAAGCCGCGTGGCGCGGCCAAAAAAACAAAACAAAACATAAAACTCACAGACTGCTGTGACATCCACGCACCCTCTAATTCCTAACTGTTCACAACACACTATGAGATTTTCCTTTTCTTGGGAGAACTCCATTCCACCAGGATGTTTCCCTTACTTGCATTCACCTCCACGCTTGCGCATACACAATCCACAGCTGGGAGAGACCGGTGCTCATCATGAAGTTACACTATCAAGGTCTGAATCCCAACTCCTCTATTAGTTGTGTGACTTTTCTGCATTTCAGTGCAGAGGGTGGATGTGAGGACAGTGGGAGTGAAAATATCTAAACATGCTTTTGTGCTTCTGAACTGTGACCTGACCCCAGCCCAATAGCTGCCTTTTTTTAATCCAATGAGTCACTTCACTCCTTTCTGATACCTGCCCGGCCATTTGGATTTGCAGTCCCTGCTTAAGCACCTGCCAGTATTCTCTGCTGACTGAACTGCCCTAGACACTACCTCTGTTTTTGTAAACGCACGGATTGATGGAATCAACAAATATTTATCAAATGCCTGCTATGTGTACAGGTCCTGCCTTCATGGAGTTTAAGATTGGTGATGAAGGTTTTTTCCTCTTCCTAAGTAGTTTAAGGACTCCACTACAAAAAGAAAACTTTTCCTCTCTTTGCAGCCTCCTTAGAGGACCGAGCCCAATGAGGGCATCACTCAAAGGCAAAACACAAAGACACAGAGTCTAAACAATATGTTACTAAATAACTGATGGATCACTGAAGAAATCAAATAGGAAATAAAAAAATACCGGAGACAAATAACAATGAAAACATGACAATCCAAAACCTATGGGATGCAGCAAAAGCAGTTCTAAGAGGGAAGTTTACAACAATACAACCCCATCTCAAGAAACAAGAAACATCTCAAATAAACAACCTAGGGCTTCCCTGGTGGTGCAGTGGTTGAGAATCTGCCTGCCAATGCAGGGGACACGGGTTCGAGCCCTGGTCTGGGAAGATCCCACATGCCGCGGAGCAACTAGGCCCGTGAGCCACAACTACTGAGCCTGTGCATCTGGAGCCTGTGCTCCGCAACAAGAGAGGCCGCGATAGTGAGAGGCCCACGCACCGTGATGAAGAGTGGCCCCTGCTTGCCACAACTAGAGAAAGCCCTTGCACAGAAACGAAGACCCAACACAGCCAAAAATAAATAATAAATTAAAAATAAATAAATAAATAAATAAACAACCTAACCTTACACCTAAAGCAATTAGAGAAAGAAGAACAAAAAACCCCAAAGTTAGCAGAAGGAAAGAAATCATAAAGATCAGATCAGAAATAAATGAAAAAGAAATGAAGGAAACGATAGCAAAGATCAGTAAAACTAAAAGCTGGTCCTTTGAGAAGATAAACAAAACATAAACCATTAGCCAGACTCATCAAGAAAAAAAGGGAGAAGACTCAAATCAATAAAATTGGAAATGAAAAAGGAGAAGTTACAGTGGACACCACAGAAATACAAAGGATCATAAAAGACTACTACAAGCAACTATATACCAATTAATGGACAAATTCTTCGAAAGGACAAATTCTTCCAAGACTGAACCAGGAAGAAATAGAAACTATGAACAGACCAACCACAAGTACTGAAATCGAAACTGTGATTAAAAAATCTTCCAACAAACGAAAGTCCAGGACCAGATGGCTTCATAGGCGAATTCTGTCAAACATTTAGTGAAGAGTTAACACCTACTTTACTGAAATTCTTCCGAAAGCCTTTGTAATAAGACAGGTAGGTTCAAAGTTGGCTCCCACCACCTCCTAGTTCTAAAAACTTGGGTGAGTTGCTGAAACCCTTGGCCTCAGTTTAGAAGCACTAAAGAGAAGTTAAATGATGCAGATTTGAATCCCAGTTCTACCATGTGTTAGCCATGACCTAACAGCAGAGTGGCTAAGGAGCAAGCTTTAGAATCAAGCTGTTGGGTTTCAGTACAGAACTCTGCCATTAGTTGCATGAACTCAAGCAAATTACATGATTTTTCTGGGCCTCAGTTTCATTATCTGTAAAAGGGGGAAGAATTGTAAATATCACTTGTAGGATTTGGGGAAGTACTAAATGAGTTCATATCTAGAAGTACTTGGAACAGTGCTTGCTGCACATAGAAGGTACACCCCGTAAATGTAAGCTGTAATCATTACTATTATCATTGCTATTGCCATAACAAGAACTATTGCATTAGGCTACTAGAAGGATAAAACAAGATAACTTAAATGGAATGAGCCTGGCATCCTTCCGGACACATAGCACATTGGTGGTAAATGTTTTACAGCAATTGCCTCTAGACATGCAGGTGGCCAGACTTTCTTAACCTTTTATGAGTCACAGATCTCTCTGAGAATCTAATGAAAGCTTTAAACTCTGTCTTTGGAAAAATATATGAAGAATATCTGCTTACAAATTTAGGGGTTTGTAGATTTCCTGAAGATAAGCTAGGAACCACAGCTACTGAATATCACACGTGAAATTCGGTCCCAGACAGAATTCAATTCACGTGTTTACCTTCCCTTCAGAATTTTCCAGAGGAAGAAATGCGAAGTACCGTGAGAATAGAATTGAAACAAGTATTTGTTCACTGCAATGCAAGGCATTGGTGTCACTGGGTGATAAGGCACTGCCCCTGCCCTTGGAGAATTTATACTCTTCTAAGGGAGATAGTACAGAAATGAACATTTTTTTATTAGAGTTTATAGAAAGGAAGGCATTTTTGGTAAAGCTTTACTTAAACTTAGACTTATATAGTAAGGATAAGATTCTGACAGTTAGAAATAGAAGCCTGGAAGAGCATTTGAGGAGGAGAAAATGGCCTGATCATGGCGAAGAGTTTGGAAATCAGAGTGTGTTTTAGAAAAGATAAAGCATTTAATTTTGGGGGGGCAAACTCGATTTCTTCAAAGAGGTAAGATAATGGTAGGAAAGTTGTTATATAAATAGACTGCTTTGCCCTAAAATACTCAAGAAATATAAATCTATATTACGTTGCAAATAATCAACTTTGATTCTAGCAGGTGAGGCAAAAAATTTTTTTTTTCCTTTGGAAAGAGAGGAGGTAGCTCAAAAAGTCAGAGGGAAAGCTGAATTGGGGCAGGAAGTGGGGTGGCTCCTGGGATCTGGTGTGGGGACTAATTACTGTCAGCTTCTCGGCATTGCTGCCAGGATGAGCCAGCCTTGCCTACTTTCTGCTCTTGGATTCCCAGACTCAGGTTCCCAGGAGATGGTCTGACTGGTTAAGTGCGAGTCAGGGGCGGGCGGGGCTCTAAGACTGCATGCAATGGGGGAAGAGTAATTCCCCTGAGAAAACTGCGTGCTGTTACTAAAAGAAAGGGCAATCAAGAGTGCACAGGTGGACATTTAGATGAACCTATTTGCAGGGCAGGAATAGAGCCGCAGGCGTAGAGAACGGACGTGTGGACACAGAGGGGAAGGGTAGGGTGGGATGAAGTGGGAGATTAGGTCTGACATAAATACACTACCATGTGTAAAATAGATAGCTAGTGGGAACCTGCTGTATACATATAGCTGATTCACTTCATTGTACAGCAGAAACTAACACGACATTGTAAAGCAATTATACTCCAATAAAAAGAAAAAAGAGTGCATAGGTGAAAATAACAGATGTGCCTTTTCATTCACAGATACATTTGGTGTGGGTTACATTGCGAAATCTCCTTCTCCATGGGGTGAAGGAGGAGGAGAGGGGCTACACCAGCACCCTGGGCTGGGCTGAAGATGGAAAACCTCTGTAGAGCAGCTGATGAACACGTAGTGTGGATTAATGATGGTTATTTGGCACACGATGAATAACTATACTGAAACGAATCTAGTTTAAGCAAGATTATCATGGCTGTCAAAATCTAATGTTTAAAAATGACAGCACGGTGAAATGTGCAGGTTATTTTTTTCTGCTGCTGAGGAAATAATACAGCGAATGGTTTTTAAATTCCAAATCCCCAAAGCCTCAAAACACTGCAATTTATTAAAAAAATTTTTTTCAAGCCAATCTCTCTTCAAACCCTGGGTCTTTGCTATTTTTCCTCTCCATTTTACGTAGATAAAGCAGCTCATGAATTGATTATTTATGAGTCTGAAATCCCTTAGTGATCCTTTTCCGGAGTCTATGTTTATTTCCAGAGCCTCCTAACTACTTGCAAAGTACTGTGTGAATTGATTGTTCCTTACATTTCTGATCATTTCCTACTCTTGGGGTCTCTAAGATTATGGAATAGTTTATGTCTGATCATTTTAACTTCCTGGTGGAATAGGCTTGCTACTTACTTAACTACACTATATCAACAGAACGGAGGCTGTTTGCACGACTCATAGCGTTTTGTTTGTTCTGCTTTGTTTTTTAACGTCTCATTCTGGAACTGAGCTTTCCCAGTCTCCTCTTCTTCCTTCTTCCAGAATGTACCTTGTTCCAGAAAAGGGCAATTCATTCCTCCAAGAAGATGTCTCTGATCACACAATTTAAAGATGGAACCCTTGACAGTTCCATCAGCCTTGACAGTGGCTCTCTCAACCCCTTATTTGTTTCCTTCATAGCACTGATCACAATTTGTGATTTTGAATGACTCATTGTTACTCTTTGGAAGTTGACCTCTCCCAATACAAGGTAGGTTTTGTAAAAGTAGAGACTCTGTCTCCTCTGTATGCCACCATATCCCCACTGCCTAGCCCTGTGGCTGGCACCTAGTAGGTAGGTGCTCACTGAATGAACAGGAGAATCAAAGCATAGACGTTCCTCTACCCTCTCTACCTTTCCCCTTTCTCTGCTTTCTCCCTCTCCTTTCTCTCCCCAACATCCCTTCCTCTCACTTTCCTGGCTGCGCTCTTTCTCTTCCATTTCCTTCCTTCTTCCATTCCAGTCTCTTAATCCCATTCCTCCAACCAGCCAACACCTCTGAAGATCAACTCCAGTTAAGGCATTAACCCTCACACTGGAATCACTCAATGAAGACAAAGTAGACGTAACCCCTTCTCACAAGGACCCTACGATCTTCATTCTTGAGCTTCGTATCAGAGCTCATGAACTTCTCAGACTCCCAAAACAATGATCTGTTTCCAGTTTTCCAGGACAGTCCTAAAACCAAATAATTGGACCTGTCCACCCCAAAACACATTCACAACTACCAGCTGCTGGAAGCTTTTGGTGAGGTGAGTATATAGTGTGGTTGCACACCCAGGCAGGATGAGAACAAGGCCTGGCAGGGCCTCTGAAGAGGCCTGTTCCATGTGACTGTGTGTCCTGCTCTCTGCGGCCCCAGCAAACCCTCCCGACTCCCTAGTATCACGTTCAACTCATGGACGATCTATGTACATTCCATGTGCGTTTCAGCTCTTCTCTCTCTTCGTGGACGGAGCCCTAGTGCTTCTCCTCTGGCTGGATGCCCTGCCTTGTCATCTATACTCGGCTGGTTTCATTTCTTCCCCTGGCCACCCCCACTTTTCTAGAAATTGCTTTGAAAGAAGGGACAGACCTCGGTGGTCATGTTTGAGAGAGGAAAATGCCACGTGATCTTGCTATTCTGGCCCCTGAGGACCAGATCAAGGGTGGTCTCCCCATCAAAAGAGAACCGGTTCATAGCTGGGCTGGGAATCAGTTAATAGGCTGGGACAGGCCAACCCTCCGTCCCCCCTCTCTCTCTTACCTTCAAGAATCCGAATTAAGAAACCTAGTCAACCCATCATCATTGGCATGGGCTTGTAAGGTTGTGTTGACTTGGGGTTGGGCCATGTACATGCAGACATTATTGCTGGACAGACGGAATGGAATCAGATGGGCATGGAGAGAAGCAACACAACAGACACCATGAGGACTCTGAGGGATGAAGAAATGAGCTTTGATCCTGAGCAGCTGCCCAGAGATGGTTCTCATGAGGCCTGGCATGATCTGACCCATGTGTTCATGGGACTGGCACCTGGACCTTTACTTAGCTGGTCTGAGTTAAGTTTTATTCCCTGCAACCTAAGCGCATGAATCCAAGCATATCTTTCTACATAGCCTTCTCTTTTAGCCCTTGTCAAATCTACCCTTTCTACGGAAGTCTGCTCTTGACTCAAATTCACCTGTAAATATGTGAGTTCAGTCTTTCACCCCTTGAAGAAGCTGCCGTGGCTCACCTGCCAGGAAATGTCCCGTGGGATGAGCTACCTGCATGTCCCCCATGGGCTTCAGCTGTCTTCTTGTGAGTCAGTCTAGTACCCAGCAGAGCAATTACACATCCACAGGCATTTACTATCTAATTATAGAAAGAGTTTTAAAACATTTTTAAGCTAATGGCTTTTAAACACATTTTAAAAGCGATGGGATTGGCTACGAGAGGCTATAATAATAAAAACATTCTAGATATGGGCTTGGGTTTTGTGTGTATTGCTTCACCAATGGCAACCCAAAGAATCATAACAATAAGCATGTTTATCTCCTGAGTCATGGCCAATTTTCTCTCTCTCCTTTCCAGGGATAAAGGTGACACACTTTTTTTTTTTTTCAAATATAGTTAGTTCTGGTTTATAGAAAATGCTCTCAATCAATATAAACAAAGAAAAACCTTTCAATGTGATGGATATCACTGGATTTCAGGTCAAAGAGCTCATGTTTGATAAAGTACCTGGATAAAGTATGAAAGATCAAAGGCAGGCCATACAAAGAACAATCAAGGAATTACCTAATACTCACTGACCTAAAGTTAGGAAACTCGGTTATTTACTTGCTACTGCTCAGACTCAAGATTTGGAACAACTTCATAATTATTTTATAATATCCTTGTACTCAGTGGACCTAAGATGGGCAGTGTGACGCCATTAAACTCAGCTGGTTTTCAGCCCTAATTAAAGACAAGGGGCTCGCATCTAATGGCAGAGCTGCTTGCGACCGTCTTTGAGTGTTATTTACTCACTGATCACGTCCTCAAATAATCTGCAACAGGCTAAGAGGATTTCTAGGGAGGCAACTATGCGAATGTTTTGAATTCCTCAGTTTGGGAATATGGACAGATAGGCTTATGGAAGAGAGTTTAAGCCACACAACACAGAGGAAAAAATGCAATATTTAAAGGGCAGAAATAATGCGGGAGAGAGAGACACATTTGGGGATACCTGCCCAGCTCTCTAGAATTCCCCCTTCTCTGGGACCTTCCCCTCACCCCCAAAGACACGGGGCCACAGTTGGAGTGGCCTGGGTTTGTGCCCCTGCTCTGGCACTCATTAGCTATACCACAAATTATTTAACTCTCTTTCCCTTGGTACCTTTGTCTATAAAATGGGGATTCTATTCTCAGGGTTGTTGTGAGGATTAAATAAGAAAATGCTTAGAACAGCACCTGACACTCAGAAAATAATCCATGTCAGCCATGATTCCTTAGCTCCATGCTCCTGGCCTAGGGGACCCACACTGCCAACATCTGATTTCTCCCCCAGGAATTTGGAACTGGGATGAAGTTAGTCTTTCCATGTGGCTGGACGTGGAGCATGAAACCTTGGTACTTTGCTTTGAGCACAGAATGAGAACCTTCAAAGAGAGGAATACACAGTCTCACCAGGAGAAGCAAAGTCCAACCTGGGTTCTTCATCCTTTTCCCTCTCCTGCTTTAGGTCCTGGGCCCAGCCTGCTGGCCTTTCTGCCCTAGGTTTCTACAGGACACCAGTTTGCTTATTAAAAAAAAGTATCCTTTGTGCTTAGACTAGCTCCAGGGACCTTTTATTTGTAGCCAAGAGTCCTACTCAGTATAACTACACCTAGAAAAAAAGATGAAATCCGCTTTAGAAGAAAAAGGAGGGGCAGACTTTCAAATCCCCATTGATCCCTGTTGCTATCAAAGTGAAATGGATTAAAACATGCCACAAACGAACAGCCAACACATCCCCTTCATCAAATGAATTAGTATTGGGACTCTTTGCCAGAAATGCACCCCGTTCCATAACAACCTGCTTTCTTTCTTTTCCAGGATTTGCTCCTTTTTGATCCAAGGGCGTGTGAGATTAGGTTTTATTTCAGAATTTTGTTAAAAAACAAAAAAAAAGGTACATACACAGAAGTCTTTATAAACAGGAGTCTCTAGTTCAGGATTTTTAAAGACACAGGAGAGGCCTGAGGAGGTTGGGGTGAAGAGTGCTTTTTTCCCTAGAGATCTTTCTCAAAGAGAAAACATGGTTTTGGTTTTAATACCATTAAATAAGGTTGTAGCAAAGATGAAAGAAAAGAAGGAAAATTTTTAGCTTTAGGTGTCAATACAAAAACACAGACCAGAAATATACATCTCCTTTCCTTCCCCAACTACCCAAACACTGACTTAACAATATAAGAAGAATTTCTTTAGCCCTAGGTGAAAAGAAAGAGGGATGTGGGAATCCAAGTCCTTCTTCTAGACCCTTTTAACCCTGAACAAGTCACTTTATTGTAAGGATCCCAAGAATCAATTCCCTTCAATCTAGCAATTGTTCAGGCTATGGCGGGCCTCATGCCTAGATTATAATGTTTTCATTTAGTCCTGTGCCGCCCATTGATTTTGCCTGTACTTCTTGGAAGAATGGCGCGGCAAAACCTAAAAGATATTCTTGAAAAACGGAGCCCAGTGTCGGGGGTTTCAACATTTGGCCTTTTGTGTCAGCAGCGAGAGGACCGCCCGCGTGAGACCCTGGGGAGGGGGTGGGGTGGGCGATGAAAAGGCACCCTTTGCAGGGGACACAGGCACAATTCAGGCTTCGCCAATGCAGCCCAGGCTGGAATGTGCTCTGTGGGGCGAGGTGGGCGGACTCCTCCAAGAACTGCATTCTTGAAAGAGAACCTACCTGGGTTGAAATAAAAAATAATATTTAATAAGTCCTGGTCTCCCCACGTGATGGCATTCTTGTACTTCTGGTACAGAGGGTACAGCATGTCCTCCCAAGCCAAGCCTGTTGGAATCATGCTGTTCTGGAAAAGAGAAAACCATCAGAGCGGCTAAGGCACGGCAAATACATCTCATCCACTGAGAATCAATGTACAGGGACAGGTTCTCCCCTTCACCGCCCCGCTCCCCAGAATGAAAATGAAATCAGCAGAGGAGGGGACCTGTTGGCCTCAAGGCATAGGACAAAGCAGAACTAGGGCTAGCGATTACAGGTGTACACATGGATGGTAGATGGACCAGAAACTGGCAGTTGGGCCTATGGCTTCTGCTCAGAAAATCATGCCCCATGTGGCGGAGGGATAAATCAGGAGCTTGGGATGAACATACACACACTAGTGTATATAGGATAGATAACCAACAAGGACCTACTGTAGAGCATAGGGAACTCTACTCAATATTCTGTAATGGCCTATATGGGTAAAGAATCTGAAAAAGAGTGGATATACATATTCACTTTGCTGTACACCTGAAACTAACACAACATTGTAAATCAGCTACACTCCAATAAAATTTTTTTTAATTATTTACTTTTAAGACAAAAGCAACATATTCAGACTAAATATTCAAACAGCACACAAAGAAGTAAAAAGTAAAAATATTTTTCCTCCTGCCTCCTGCAATTCCCATTCCCACTTTCCCTAGATGTATCCACAATTAATGACCAGTCTCTTAGATACTCTTCTGGAAGTTTCTCAGGCATAAAAGGGATCACCTCTATGGCATCATGCTCTGTTGCATTTAATTTTTTCACTTAATATTTTTTAGAGCTCTTATCTCACTTATAGATTTGATCTAATTCTTTTTAATAGGAGGATAATTTCTTTGACTTGTTCTCTACTGATGTTCACTTAGGTTCTTCCAGTTTTTTGCTAGGATAAAAGACAAGGCCATGAACAGCCTTGTACGTTTATCTCTGTACATTTACATAAATATATCCCTAGGGTAACTCCAAAAAGTTTTCCAGGGTTTTTGAAGCCTGGGATACACAGAGCGTTTAAACATGCAATTCAGAAATGCAACATAATATTCCCCAATAGTAACTCTGCTGAACAGTTTAAATTCCATTATCATCTGGAATTTTCCTAAGCCAACAAATATTCCATAACTCTCCAAATACTCTTCTCTTCCCTGGCTTCTTCCATTCTCACCTGCAAGCCAGCTACTTCTAAAATCAATACACTGACACTCCTGGAATGTCACTGTTGAGGAGACAAAATCCCAATGTTTAAACAAGGAAATATAACATACTTCCTTACCTTGAACTGGGCACTTCTTATCCGAGTTAAGTTCATCAGCATGACTCCTGAGTTAACTCCCGCGGAGCCATAGAAAGGGTGCCGAGCAAAGCGGCTGTACCAGCCGATCTTGGGGATTTCATGCTCGGGGGCCATGGCCGCAAGCTGTGTGGAATTAAATTGCCTCAGAAGCTTCCAGATGTCATCAACAGGTCTCAGAAAGAGAACATCGGTGTCTACGTAGAGGAGGGAGTCCACATCTTTTAAAATCACCTTTGTGTGTATTGGGTGAGGAGGGAGAAAACAAGAAACAAAGGAAGTGGCCTGATAAGTCAACGCTGCCAATGATTTTGTTGATTAATGTTAATTCTAGAAAGGGTCTCACTCTTAGCTTCCATTCCTCCCTTCTCCTTGGACTTCAGGGATAAGGGTCAGTCAAAGGGTAGAGACTCAAAGGAAGATCCATCTTGATTCAGACTGGTCCAATTCCAGGACCCTGGACTATATTTGGTAAGGGTTGAAGGTCACAAGGAATGAAAACATTAGCAAATGACTGTGGCTTTCTTCTCCTCCATCCTCCAATAAGGCCATCTGTCTTTCTCGGTTTTTTCTTGGAAAAGCTAGGGCCAGCATTAGACTACTTGAAGTGGACAATCCGTAGATTAGCTCATGCCAGGCTTTAGGGTAAATACTCTGTCTCTGGATCCATTTCTTTTAGTGTTGATGGATATGGCTCTGCATCTTTTTGAAACAGTATTTTCAGCTAAGATTTAGACTTGGAAATAGGCAAAACAAGTCACTGGCCAGCTTTGTCTGCAAGGATTGGCAAACGTTTTTCTCTAAAGGGCCAGAGAGTAAATATTTTAGGCTCTGTTGCAGCTACTTAACTGCTGTTAGCATAAAAGCAGCCATGGACAATATATAAACAAATGAGCATGGGTGGTTCCAATAAAACTATTTAGAGACAATAAAACTGGAATTTCATTTAATCTTCAGATGTCACAAAGCCTCCTTCTTTTGATTTTTTTCAACCATCTGAAATGTAAAAGCCACTCTTGACTCAAAGGCTGTGGTTTGTCAACCTCTGTTGTAGATCATTCAAGCCAGCCACCTTAAGTAAATAAGTTTTGCTATGCTAAATGCTTAGTTTACCAGAATTTTGCCCTGGGGTTTGAGACTTTAAAGTCATAGTGAGTAATAGAGTTATTTGCCTTGTTTTGCCATTGTTCCCCCAATTTAGAGGTAGCTGAACCAAAGAAGAATCGTCATCCTAAAACCACAACAACACTTGTTATGGACTGAATGTGTCTTTACAAAATGCATATGTTGAAGCCCTAACTCCCCAATGTGAGGGTATTTGGAGATGGGGTCTTTGGGAAGTAATTAGGGTTAGATGAGGTCCTGAGGGTGGAACCCTCAAGATGGGATTCATGTCCTCATTAAAAGAGACACCAGACAGCTTGCTCTCATTCTCTCTCTGTCTCTCTCTCTGTCTCTCTCTCTCTGTCTCTCTGCCACATTAGAACATAGTGAGAAGGCAGCAGTCTGCATGCCAGGGAGAGTGTCCTCACCAGAACCCAACCATGTCAGCACCCTAATCTCAGACTTCTAGCCTCCAGAACTATAAGAAAATAAATTTCTGTGGTTTAAGCCATCCAGTTACGGTATTTTGTTATGGCAAGTTAAGACACCACTCCATTGAGATCCTAATATTTAAAACTGATGAACATGGGCACTGTATGATACAGGCATCATGGGGATTTCAGTCTTGAATAATTTCAAAACTTACATGATTAACTGCAGGATTTATCTTTCCTTCCTCATCTACTAGAGGAATAGAATTTACAAATCAATAAAATGAAATAAAAAAAATAATGATCATCTACCATATCATAAAAGAAGACATCCGTCTTAACAGTTTAAAGATCCTAATTCCAGAATTAGGATGAATGCTTTAAAATGAACACACAAACTTAAACAAACATCTACCACACTACACTTATTTTTTCTTATTTAACCATGGACAGGTAAAAACTTTGCCACAGATTGGCACCAGTCTGCTGAGTTGTTTTCTTTTTAAATCACAACTCCAGAGCACTGTGGAAGAAGGGCAAACTCTCTACAAAAGTAATAGTAAATTATACAATCATGATGCAAGTTACTTATCACATGTAAATACAATTTTGATGTTTTGCATGCTCAAGACCATCCAAAGAACTCAACATCCTGCCAATCCTATTTTACTGGGAAGAAAAACTAATGCACAGAAAAGTGTTCTGCCCAAGTTAACGTGTCAAATAATGCTAACAGTCGCTGGATTTGGGGCTAATAAAGTTGCAACACGGTAAAGTCACTTTCTAGAATGTGTTTAAGGAAATGAGAGACTGCACAGTGTTTCACTAAAAAGCTAATTTAGAATTACAGAATCAGAGGACGAGAAAGCTATTTCAACCCATGTGAAAGAGAACAGATTTCTCTTTATGGCTGATTATCTAATAAGGCCTAAATAAAACTGTATTAATATTAATGTTTTAATCAATTAAGGGTTATGCAGACATCTAGTCCCTAAATTCAAGCTCACTGACGATTAATTTTTTTCTCGGTCTTAAATCAATACTATTGTTAAAGTTATCATCACTTTCTTCAATAAAATAAAAGTGTTACCATCTTTCATCAAAACAAAAAAGAAAGCAAGAAGAGTTGAAAAAAGGTCTGGAAAAGGAAAACTAAAAAACCCTTCAGGATGGAGGCATTCCATCATGAAATAATAAGCAAGATAAATATATTGATTATACAGTATAGAAGCTGGTTAAAAATAAAGCAGGGAGAGGGGCGGGGGTCCCAGGTAGGAAGGGGCTTGCAACTTTAATTAGGGACGTTGGGAAGGACTCACTGAGAAGAAAGAGGGCAAGTACAAATAGCGGAGGCTGGACCACTCTTAGAACAGCAGGGAGCCAGGGCGGCTGGACCACAGTGGGCAACAAGGAGCCAGGGATGAGGATGGAGCAGAGTGGGAGCCGGTCACTTCACTTAGTTAGGGCTTTGTTTGCCTTTGAAAGAACCTGTTCTTTCACTGTCAGTGAGATGGAAGCCATTGAAGGGCTTTTACCAGAGGAGTGGCATGGTCTGACTTGGAGTAAGGATCACTTTGGATGCTACACGGAGAAAAGACAATTGGGGCACACACGGGAAGCAGGGAGACCAGTTAGGATGCTATTTTAATAATTCAAGTGAGATGCGATGGCGGCTTGGCTCAGGTGGTAACAACCCAGGGAGTGAGAAGTGGTTGAATCCATAACACAGTTTGAAATGGAGCCAACAGGATTTCCGCAACAGATTGGATGTGGAATGTGAGAGTAAGAGAAAAGTCAAGGGCAACTCCATGGATTTTAACCTGAGCAACAGGTATGATGGAATCGCCTTTAACTGAGATTGCACCTGATGTGTGTCAGTCCCGAGTTACCTGCCTGGCCCTGGCACATAGGTACTGGAGTTGGCAGATGCTAAAGCCTCGCTCCCTCCCTCTTCCTCTGCATCTGCCCTTCCTGAAATATAAAGAAGATTGTAGTGGTCCTAGGAAGGGATGCATTGATGGCAGATTTCTGGGGTGATGGTCGTTTGTCTAGTTCTCGACCACAGTAGTGGTTATACAGGTGTGAGTGTGCTAAACTAAGCATACAGCGTTTTGGGGGGCTCTTTTTGGTAGGTAGATCATATTTCAAAACTGACACACAAAAGTAGCCCTAATGGTATATCTCAGAGACGGAATAGATGATAGTCCTTAGGAATCCTGAGTCTGGCATTCCTGAGTTCAAATCCTGGCATCATGTGCCCTGTGACTCTGGACAAGTTCCTCAGTTCCCCGTGCATAAAGAGTGGAAAGCAAGACCTCCACCACGGCCCCTGTCTTTGGGTTGTCACTAACATCCAGTGAAATAAAACACACACAGGGAACTCGGTACAGTGGCTGGTACGTAGTAAGTACTCAATAAATAGCGGTGTTGCTACTATAAGAAGTCTCCGTGTTTTTTCTTTTAAAACTCACGTGTAATTAGTTACCATTCACATCAATGCTCGCAGCACTTCAAAGCATGTGTCGACCACAAAGTGTCTTTTATATAAACAAAGTCAAGCTGAGAAAAGTTGAAGTTTTCGAACATTTCTAATATCGTGATCCACATATTACCTCGACTGAAAACAAGAACACCAGGTCTTTTTACTCTTTACCTGAAAAAATAAAAGACCAGGAGAAAAACTCCACTCTTCCTATAACATTGCGTCTCTGGAGGCTAATTCTGCAGCAATTATTGGTGGTATTAATTTGAAGAGGATCATTGTGGCCACTTTATAATGGGCAGAGGAATATTTACCGAAAGGATATAAAATTAGCCATTCTAATTCCCTTATGGCAATTAGCACTAGAAATGAGCCCCCTGTTTTCTTAGAGAAGGGCGAATAGAGGACAGACAACAGCTATTTGTATATAATGCTGCTGTGGCTCCGCTCACCACCCCAACCTGGGCAGCTGCCTCTGGCCACGGGCAACAAGATGATCAGGGGCCACTGGCTCTCCTTCAAGTTCATTTTGCTGCAACCTTGTTCTGACTTCAACAGTACAACTTTGTGGTTGAAAGTTCGGGGTTTGAAATCTAACCATCTGTGTTTGGATTCTGTTTCCACTACAAACTGTGGTCTTGGGCAAGCTGCTTTAAGCCTTCTAAGCCTTAGTTTCCTCATCTTTCTTTTGGCCGTGCTGGGCGGCATGCAGGATCTTAGTTCCCCGCAGGGATCGAACCCGTGCCACCTGCAGTGGAAGCATGGAGTCTTTAACCACTGGACCGCCAGGGAACTCCCTGTTTCCTCATCTTGTAGATGGGATTGGTCACTCACTTCAGAGTGCTGCCGGGATGATTAAATTAGATGATGCATGTGAAGCCCCTGACATACACACAGTAAGGACTCAATAAATGCTATGTGACATTCTTATGGGCTCACTCTCAGGAGGGCTAGCTCTTTGGTTCATAGCCCAGTAACTGGCTGCAGTAGTGGTGGTAGTAAAAGAATGAGGCCTGTGCTCTGTTCTCAAAGCGCTTTGGTGGGGGAGACAGATAAGAGGCAAAGCAAAATAAGATGTGGCTAACGGTAGGAGTAGCACAGAAGCACTTGGCAGGGCTGCTAAACCATTCTGGAGTGAAAAAAGGACAGAAGTGACAACTAAGCTGAGAGATAGGCAAGTGAAGAGCAGGGCAAAGAGTACTGAAGATAAATAGAACAGCATGTGCAAAGGCCCAGAGGCCAGGAGAGAGCAACACACCAGGGAGGATGGCCAATTGGTTGGTGGGGCTGGAGCTTACAGTGGGAGAGCCAGGAGCCAGGGGTGGGGAGAGATTAGGCTGGCCAAGTGGGCAGGGGCCCGATAGCAGGAGCTATGCTGACAAATTTGGACGTGATCCTAAGAGCCATGGGGAGATGTGAAATGACATGAACCAGAAACCTTGAGGTCTGATGTTTCCTCTCCTATCCCCATTGCCCACATCCAATCCTCAGCAAGTCCCATATGCTCTTCCTCCAAAATACATCTGTATCTGCCCATTCCTCTCCCTTTCCACTGCCTTACCCTGAGTTCAAGGCACCATTGCAGCTCCCCTAGAATTCTGGAAGGGTCCATTCACGGGCCTCCCTGTGCACACACTTTCCCCTTCAATCTATTCCTCACAGAGCGGCCAGAGGGATTTTTAATCTCCAGTGTCATTTCTTCTTTGACCCATGGGTTATTTACAAGGGTGGCTGTTTAATTTCCAAATATTTGGGATTTTCCAGATATCTTTTTATTATTCATTTCTAATCTAATTTCCTTGTAGTCAGGGAGCACACTCTGCATGATTTCAATCCTCTCAAGTTCACTGAGACTTGTTTTATGGCCCACATATGGTCTATCTTGGCGAATGTTGAATGTTTATTATTCTGCAGTTGTTGGGTGGAGCATTCTGTAAATTCTGTAGCTGCCAATTAGGTCAGTTGGTTGATAGTGTTGTCAAGGATTTCTAGGTGCTAACTGATTTTCTGTTTGCTTATTATAACCACAGGAGCTCTATGGAGTTTTATCTTCAGACACAAAGAAAGAGGGGAGAAATATGAAGTTACTGCAAATTCATTTACATCAACAGATATGATTTGGGAGAGTTCCCTGGTGGCCTAGTTTTTAGGATTCCGGGCTTTCACTGCCATGGCCTGGGTTCAATCCCTGGTTGGGGAACTGAGATCCCACAAGCCACATGGCACAGCCAAAAACAAACAAACAAACAAACAAAAAACAGATATGACTTGGGAGCCATCATTTATTTTCACACTAACAGACAATTATCAAAAGAGGAGTGTTGAAGTCTCTCACTCTGATTGTGGATTTGTCTATTTCTCTATTTCTCTAAGCATGGTTTTGCTTTGTAGATTTGGAAGCTCTGTTGTTAGGTGCATACTCATTTAGGGTAGATACACCTTCCTGATGGACTGAGCCTTATCGTTATGAAAGATCCAGAGGGCTTTTTAAAAAAACTTACATTAGAGGATGCCACTTTCATCTTTAAACCCCTTCAAGACTTTTCACTCTGCTTTCATTACACGTGAACCATGGTCCCTAAAACGCTCTGCAGGATGGACACACTCTGTCTCTACAGGGGACCGAGTTCCTATCAGTGGTGATCTTTCACCTCCTAGCACAACTTTCCATTATGGCTCAGTTACTGTCAAAGTCAACAGAGGGTGAGGAGGAAAATGGACTTAATAGGAAGTTAACGAGCTCCTACTTCTCTTCCTGCCTACAGCCAGGGTTTCCTCTGTCGGAGATGCTCTTAAGTCTTTCTTTAGGTAGAAACTAACACATAAGTCCCCCCCCCCTTTCAGAAAGAAAACATAAAGTAGAAACTATCTCATTTAACAAGGGAATCATCTTTTGGAATGTTCTTTCTCACTTCATTCCCGAAATTCAATGCACCCAAAGTGAAGAAGATAATGTGCTCAAATTTGCTGAAAAACAGTATCAATTATGAAATACATGTGCAGCCCTGATGCTTTATTCAGTTTCATTGTTTGTGAGTTCTCATTTTAGATAATTGCCTAAAGTATCAAAACTATGATTAGGGTGAAAATTAATGATGTCCCCAAATTGTATCTGTTGATGTAAATCAATTAGCAGTAACTTCACATTTCTCCCCCTTTCCTTGGGTCCGGAGATTAAGCTCTAGGGAGCTCCTGTGATTTAGGATCAGCATCTTCCCCGGCCTGTGAGTGAAGTGCTACCAACAGCTTCCCGGATGTGAGGCAGAGCTTTCCACTTACCATTCTTGAATGCCCAGCTCTAACTCTTGCTGTAGATCTGAGCTCAGGTGTGACCTCCTCAGAAAGGCTTACCCTAGAGCCTCCTTCCTCTCTCCCTCCAGGCTCCCCATCACACCACTCTACGTACCTCTGTCCGCAACCAATGGCCTTTTGTTAAATTATTTTCTCGTCTGTTGCTTGCCTCCTCCAATTAGAATAGAAGTTCCGAGAGGACAGGGACCTTCTGGGTCTAGTTAACTCCTAAAAGTTTATGTGCCTAAGGCAATGCCTAGTAGCTATGTTAGGCATCCAATAAATATTTACACAAAGTAAGGAATTCAACTGCTGAACTGTCTCAGAAACATTGTAACTTTAAATATGTTTCAAGGCCGATTGCAGAGGAAAGGACAGGCCCTGAGAGATAAGAAGGTCTGTGAATAGTTGAAGAATAGAAGACCAAAGTTCCTGAAGAGAAAACCAACATAACCCCTACCATGCTGAATATCATTCTTTTGCTGGTGTGGTCCAGGGCGTCACCCTACAGGCCTCTGTTGATGGTACAGCTAAGTCACTTTGTATGTATATCATCCCATTTCCTTACCTCTCTAGCATTTTTAAAAGACCCTAAAAACTAAAGGAATGGAAAGGGAGCTGGAGGAGGCAAAGGACAGAACAAAAGCAAAGACAAAAACGCCATTTAGATTCAAGTAGGACTGAATTCCAGAGGAGGGGATCTTTGTTAAATGATGTTAGTGATAATTAGGAGAAGGAAAAAATATTCGAAGAGGATTAAAGCAGGAAGTGGAAACAGAGAGGAGGAAAGGACAAGTTTCAAGAGGAAGTAAAAAAGAAACACGTCTTTTTTTGTTTGTTTTCTTACCAAGGGGGAAACATCTCCTACATTTATGAAAAATAGAGACTTGAATATAACTAAAATAGCAACAATTCATTTGTACAATCTGAAAGCCACAGTCTCCATATACACTAAGTCAGATCATGACTAAAGAAACGAAGGTCTCCATGGAAAGGCACAAGAAATGCAGCCACCGTTTCAGTCTGGGAAGATGAAGAAGTTCTGGAGATGGATGGTGGTAGTGGTTTGCCCAACAATGTACTGAATGCCACTGACCTGTACACTTAAAAATGATTAATTAAAACATTTTATGTTATGCATATCTTACCACAATAAAAATGGGAAAAAACGAAATACAGACACCACTATTACATTTTTTCAATTCAAACAATGTACTCAATGGTGTTTACTCACCTATTTCTACCTTTGTGAATTTTTATTTCCCTCAACAAAATGTATTCTAGGAGTTATTCTAAGATGATCTTTAATTTCCACAATTCTATCAGGTTCCTGTTCTTTATTTTTTCTTCTTTTCCTGTTTTGAAGAGTAATTCGTTCCTAGAGCACACACCTCTCCAGGTGAGATGTCCTTCAAAGCTGACTGAGAGCCCACCTTTGCCAATGAAGGAGCCTGGGCAACGTCCCCTGCCACCTGCCTCCTTCTCTCTCTAACAGAGAACTTTCCCCTAAGGGGCTAGATTCCCAGGAAAATGTTTGGGGTCCCCTGCCCCTTCTCGTTCTACAGAAAGATAAATTGAATGGGACAGAATTTCTCAAGCTACTTGGACTTTCTCCTCTTGGACCAAAATTCCCAAGTCTCCAAATCAAAATCAGAACAAAAAGGAAATTCTACGTTTCAATACATATTTGCAATTTCATCAAAATAAATTCCCTTTTCCTCTACCATCATGTCACATTCCTTTTCAAAAAACGCACACTGGACCTATCTTGAAGCTATTACAGAGAAAATAATTACTGAGGAAAGGGAGAAAGTCAGGTAATGACAGACGTGTCCACTGATGGCTGGGTAACCTCTCAGAGATCCTCTAGTAAACAGAGTGGAAATCTGAGAGACGCAAAAACCATGGTAATTTAATCCTCATTTCATCCTCACGACAATCTAATGAGGTAGTACTATTATGACCCCCATTTTATAGATGAGGAAACTGAGACAGAGAGAGGTTAAGTTCCTTTCCCAAGGTCACACAGCTATAGAAAATATTCAATCAGCAGATATTTTTGTCAATAAAGTAACTTACAAACATAAAGGAATAATAATCCCTCTGTTTTTTTTAGCACGTGTTATGTGCTAAGCATCATTCCAGCCATCTCCTATACATAGTACGTTGTTTCCAGGGCCTCAACAACCCTGCCAGGGTGGTATTATTAATCTCATACAATAGATGAGCTTAAATAACTTACCTAAGGTTAGCACTAGTAAATGGCAGCACCTGGATGAAACCAGGACTCTCTGACACCAAAGCTCACACTCCTTGTATTCTACCATGTTGTTTTTCATCCACCACAAAGCAGTAATTGTACTTGTTCACAACTGGAAAGATGGATGTGACTAGTGCTAGAGCAATTGTTCTTAAACCTCAGTGTACATGAGATTCATTTAAGAAGCTGGTTTGAAATGCAGATTTCTAGGCCCTACCTCCAGATTCTGAATTATTAGGTCTGACCTGGACCCCTAGAATGTGCCTGTATGTATGTATGTGTGTGTTTTTTCAATTTTTTATTTTGAGATCATTTCAGACTTATGGAAGAGTTGCAAAAAGTCCAGAGAGCTCCCATGTACTCTTCACCGAGCTTCTCCTGTGTTAATATCTCATATAACCGCCCAACATTTGTTAAGACTAAGAAATTAACCTTGGTACAACTCTATTAACCACAGAATTACTCTGATTTTACCAGTTTTTCCACTAATGTCTTCTTTCTGTTCCAAAATCCAATTGGTATCTCACAGTGCCTTGAGCTGTTAGGAGTACTTACTCTTCTCCAGTCTGTGACAGTTCTTCAGTCTTTCCTTGTCTATTCACGAGCTTGACAGCTTTGAAGAATACTGGTCAGCTATTTTGTACAAAGTCTCTCAATTTGGGAGTTTTCTCAAGATTAGACTGAGCTAATGCACTGTCAGGAAAAATACTACAGAGGTGAAGTGTCCTTTCTCTGTGCGTGCCCGTCTCTGGGTGTACATGATGCTGATATATCAATAAGTTACTGGTGACGTGACCCTTGATCCCTTGGTTGAGGTTCTGTCTATCAGTATTCTTCACAGTAAACTTGCTATTTCTCCTTGGTAATTACTAAATATTGTAAAGGAGACACTTTGAAACCATGAAAATATCCTGTTTCTGGTTAAACTTACACCCCCTAATTTTAGTATTCACTGGCAGATCTTACCTGCAGTAATTAGTACTGTAGTATTCTGATGGTGATTTTCTATTTCCCTCATTTCTTTCTACATGTATTAATTGAATTCTTCTGTAAGAAAGAGTTGTCATTTCTCCCCATCTATTTATTTGTTCAGTTATTTATTTATATTAGTATGGACTTATGAAAATTATTTTATTTGGGGGTTAAAATTTGATACATATTTTTAAACAAATAATTATTTATTTTGTTGCTCAAGCTGTTTCAACTTTGGTCATTTGGAGCTCTTTCAGATTGGCTCCTGTGCGCTTTCAATATGCAAGCCCTTCCTTTTTTTCCACATCCTTACTTTCTAGCACCACAAGACACTCCAGGCTCATCTTGCACTTTCCCTGCCCTCTGTTCTAGAATCAACAAGTTCTACAAGGAGCCCTGGTTCCTTTTATTGGAGGATGGAATTTAGAAACCAAGATTTGGGTGCAAGGTGTGCTCATTGCTACTGGGGTGTCACTGCTTCTAGCCTCTCTTAGTGGATCTCTAGGAAGTACTTGTATGTATACTACCCAAGGTATACATACATATCTCTATCTATCTAGTTAACTACCTATCTATCTATTAAAAAGAACATGAATTCACATTGATACCTGATCTCACGAGCCTGTATGTGCCTTTGAAAAATAATTTGTTAAAGAAACAGAAAATTTTGAGCTTAGATTATCAGGGTATTGGGCTGAGTTTTGAATTATTGGGCATGATTTTAATAACTGAGGCTGGAGGTGGAAGAGTGGAGAGGCGTGGTCCCCAAGCAACAGTATGGAGGGCGTTAATCTACACAGCATCTCGGAAAGACAATGGCAGAGCAGCCTGGCTGGAATGGGAATTCATGATTTGGAATAATGCTGAAAAGTTAATAGGTGCACTCGGTCGGAATGCAAAAGGCCCTGAACACCAGGCTGAGGGGGTGCGACTTGATCCTACAGGGACTCTGGGAAGGCTCTGGGCTGAGAATCCACATGAGAATATCATTCAGAAACCAAAAATCCAGGAGTGACATGCACGAGGGAAGGGACACAGAAGGCAGGGATACAAATAAATAGATCAGTACCATCATCATTTTCTCTATTATCATTGCCACATTTACTGTTTGTATTAATGTAAACATACACAGAACCAGCACACCTGGTCAGAAAGAGGCCAGCACCTTCTGTAATTCTCTGTAATTCTGGCATGCCTGTATGTATTTGCAAATGTGAACAAAAAGTTTCTATACATTACAAAAAGCTTTGATGCTCTTTTTTTTTTTCTGACTGGTTTGCCATTTAAAAAAATTGTCTAAATTATACAATATACAAATTCATGCTTGTGTGTTATAAAAGTATGGACAATTTAGCAATCCACAGAATAAGAAATTCAAATTTTTCTTTTTCTGCCTATCCCCGCCACACCATCACTCCATGCCCCTGCAACCCTCTCTCCTCTTTTTCCCATTAACTAACCATAATGGTTCAGTGAATATCACCCCAGACAGTTTCTACACATTTATCTATATATGTGACCTTTGCAAGGCCAGGAATTCAGACCTCAACTCAACTGTTACCTCCTCAGAGAGCCCCACTCCCCATCACTCT
The DNA here is from genome assembly GCF_965194805.1 of Balaenoptera borealis. Lineage (NCBI taxonomy): Eukaryota > Metazoa > Chordata > Mammalia > Artiodactyla > Balaenopteridae > Balaenoptera > Balaenoptera borealis. The sequence continues at coordinate 21,931,910 of NC_138869.1, forward strand.
CTAAACACTTTAATTTTTCCCCATTATTCTTATTACTACCTGAAATGAACTTTAATTGTTTTTGTCATTCTTCCCTGACTAGGATGTAAGCTCCATGAAAGCAGGAAATCTGGATAACTTGTTCTCAGCCATATTTCTAGGGCCAGTCACATAGTTGGGGCTGAATAAGTATTACTGAATGAATGTTTGTGTATATGAATGTTTGTGTGTATACATACACACACGTAAATGCACATACTTTTGGATTTTTTAAAATTGAGGTACAGTTGATTTACAATGTTGTGTTTTATTGGTGTACAGCACAGTGATTCAAATATACACATATATATTCTTTTTCATATTCTTTTCCATTATAGTTTATTACAAAATATTGAATATAGTTTCCTGTGCTATATATAGTAGGATGTTGCTGTTTACCTATTTTACATATAGTAGTGTGTATCCGCTAATCCCAAACTCCTAATTTATCCCTCCCCACCCTTTTCTCCTTTGGTAACCGTAAGTTTGTTTTCTATGTCTGTGAGTCTGTCTCTGTTTTGTAAATAAGTTCATCTGTATCATTTTTTAGATTCCACATATAAGTGCTATCATATATTTGTCTTTCCCTGACTTACTTCATTTAGTATGATAATCTCTAGGTCTATCCATGTTGCTGTAAATGGCATTATTTCATTCTTTTATTATTAGATTCCACATATAAGTGCTATCATATATTTGTCTTTCTCTGACTTACTTCATTTAGTATGATAATCTCTAGGTCTATCCATGTTGCTGTAAATGGCATTATTTCATTCTTTTATTATGACTGAGTAATATTCCATTGTATATATGTACCACATTTTCTTTATCCATTCATCTGGCAATGGACACTGAGGTTGCTTCCACGTCTTGGCTATTGTAAATAGTGCTGCTATGAACACTGGGGTGCATGTATCTTTTTTTTTTTTTAAATGATAGTTTTGTTTGTTTGTTTGTTTTTTAAATTTATTTATTTAGTTATTTATTTTTGGCTGCGTTGGGTCTTCGTTTCTGTGCGAGGGCTTTCTCTAGTTGCGGCGAGCGGGGGCCACTCTTCATCGCGGTGCGCGGGCCTCTCACTGTCGCGGCCTCTCTTGTTGCGGAGGACAAGCTCCAGACGCGTAGGTTCAGTAGTTGTGGCTCACGGGCCCAGTTGCTCGGCGGCACGTGGGATCTTCCCAGACCAGGGCTCAAACCCGTGTCCCCTGCACTGGCAGGCAGATTCTCAACCACTGCGCCACCAGGGAAGCCCCCGCATGTATCTTTTTGAATTAGAGTTTTCTCCAGATATATGCCCAGAACTGGGATTCCTGGATCATATGGTAACTCTATTTTTAGTTTTTAAGGAACCTCCATACTGTTTTCCATAGTGGCTGCACCAATTTATGTTCCCCCCAACACATACTTTTGGATTTTTAAAAATACCAATGGATTCACTCTATGCATACTTTCTGATTTTCTACTTTGAGATATTTCCCTTTTGGTTTGGATGTGCAGAGAACAAAGAACTTTCTGTTTGATTCTATATATTCTCAAACATCCTTTATAATGTTAAAATAGTTTAAGGCAGGGGAGAGAGTTATGAACACTTGAAATGTATCATTCCCATATAGTGTTTTCTTCCCTGTTCCATTGGGAACTTGTACAGAAAAAATATCCACTCTTGATTAAATAGTGACTCACCACTTAAACTGTTTTGAGATTTTTAAGGGTCACTAAATTGCTGGCTTAAAATGCAGTGGCCCAGGAGAAAAATTACATCAATTTTTATTTTTGCTTCTATTGTGCCCTCTTGTGGAATGACATATAACTCACATACTCATTTTTGTGAAGTTTTAACAAAGAGCAGATTGTACCCATGTCCTGGCTACTACATTCAGACATGTTCCCATCAACGAAGTAGACTCTTCTGATCAGTTTAATCTCTGATCTCCATGCAAACAAGATTCAGATTGCGTCTGAGTTGGGCAAATCAATGATGGCTTTGTTCAGGATGCTTCTCCTAAAAGTCTGGCTCATCAAGCTTGTGTTTGGTCTTTGATTTCATCATCTCAGCTGTTGGGTCAGCTGTTACAACTGCAAGCAGGACATTTTCCATAGGCCTTGCGTTACTAAAGGTGTCTGGTTTCTCTGGCATGCTCTGAGATAATGGCTCTCTCAGATCTTCCATCTGCTTCCATCCCTTTGGCTTGCTTCCTCCTCTTATCAGGTGTTGCAATCCCAGCCAGCAAGTACACAGTATCTTCTCTTGCAGGCTATAGACATCCTGTTAGCCCTGGCAACTGTCATTTAAAGCAGAGACCAGTTTCTTAGTCAGATGATGCCTTCCCAGAGAATGTGCTCTCTGCTAGGGAGTTGCTGGAAACAGGATCATTGGGTCACAAGGAACTGTAGCTCTTCCCTCGAATTGGACTGGTTTTCAACGAATGTTTTCATTTTCCCTATATTTGAGAATCAAATCCAACTAACGTGTACTGAATATATACTGGGTTCAATCTAGCAAGTTATAAGTGTTAAATATTCATATCCTCTCTATGACCCTTTGATGAACTTGGTAAAGCCCTTATTGTAAGTCCATTCATTCATGCATCCGATCGTCCATCCTCCCTCCCTCTTTCCCTCCCTCCCTCCCGTCCTTCCCTCCTTCCTTTCCTTCCTTCCTTCTCGTCCAAACATCCCAATAGTTTTACTGAGTGCCTTCTGCTAATATGTGCAGGGCACTACTCTACTTGTTGGAGACCAAAGACCTTTCCCATGATAGGGCTTACATGCTAGTGAGAGAAACCCAAAAATAAAACGAATAAGTAAAGTAGGTAGTATTCTAACTTTAACGATAGCAGCATAGAGGAAAAAATAAAGTGAGGGAGGGGAACAATTTTAAGTACAATAGCTTGACTGAACAAGTGAGTCTGAACAAAGACATGTGTACTATTTTTATACCCATTTAACAGATAAGGATGGAAGATTCCAGGGAATCTTCCAAAGGAGGTATTTTGGAACATTTGGGGAATCTTTTCTACAAATACAGGAGAAAATTCTGGCATCTAGAAACTACAGGAAGCAGGGCAGAATGACTATACTATGGGAGAAACTTGGGCTCCAATCCAGGCTCTAAGATTTACTCCAGGAAAATGATTTAACTTCCCTCAACTTCAGTTTCCTTGTTAGAAAAAAATGGTACCAATTAGTACATTCTTCAAAAAGTGAAGAGTTGATGAAATCATGAACCTGAGGATCCCAGCATGTACTAGTGTGACAGTCACTGCCTGGTCACTGCCCACCAACCATTCAGATCTCTCCTTTCAGTGGTAAGTCCTGAAGACCTGACTTAAAGCCTCATTTCTCGCACTGCTTTCAACTGCACCCCACAGTAAGAAATGCATTTATATCATGATACTAGGAGTACGTGCACACATAAATATATAAAATGGAAACATTTTCAAAAATATATTTGTCCTTACTATAGTGACGCATGTCCCTTATTCGATACTACTTTAGTTATTTAATTTTTTAAAGAGCTGACCATTAGCCACTAAACTGATGTCAAGAGTTACCAGTGAGTAATTTTCTAGTATTTGAGAAACACAGGGGTCGAACTGTTAACAAAGGCTTGGTAAATAATTTAACATAGATAGACAGACAAACAGACATATGAACAAATACATAAAAAATGTCCTCAACATCTCCCACCACATTTCCCTCTCTCACTGAAAACAACCAATTCCAATTCTTTAAACGGATTCTTTGGGTATGTACCTCCACACCTCTAAATAACACGCTAAAAGAAAAACAATTCTCTGAACTCACAACTTCTGGCACCAAATGTGTGGGGCTTTTCCCCACATCAACCAATTCGCCAACACTCCAGACACCAACTGGGTGTCCTACAATTCAATTATGACACTGACTATGTAGGGTGAGGTCCAGAAGGGTCCTGAGCCCAGGAGCTTCTGTCTCCATAAAGTTTGCACCACCCTCCCAGCACATGGTTGTGTTCACCCATCCAAAATCTCTCTGGATCTCATCATTTACAGATTTTTATGGAGGCTTCATCACGTAGGCATGATCAATTATTAACTCAATCTCCAATCTCCCTCTCCCCTCCTAGAGGATGGGGAGTAGGGCTGAAAGTTCCAATCATGGCTTGGTCTTTCTAGTGACCGGCCCTCATCCAGAAGCCCACCAAGAGTCACCTCATTAGAAAAAAAAGAAATGCCTATTAACCAGGAAATCCCAAGGGACTTAGAAGCTCTATGTAAGATGCCTCTATCACACCCATTATTCAAGAAATTACAAGTGTTTTAGGAACTCTGTGTCAGGAACCGGGACCAGAGACCAAATATATATTTCTCATTCTGTCACATATGCCTCATCTACTGACTTCTTACCCTGGAAGAGAATTTAGCTGCAGTACTCGGGATCTTCGCTGCGGCATGCGGGCTTCTTAGTTGTGGCATGCATGCAGGATCTAGTTCCCTGACTAGGGATCGAACCCGGGCGTCCTGCACTGGGAGCGTGGCATCTTACCCACTGGACCACCAGGGAAGTCCCGAAATTTTCTTGAATTAGTTTCACTGTTGATTTCCTATCCTTTGTGTTCTATGTTCTCTTTCCAGGGCTCCTGTTCTTTAGATGTTTGATCTATCCTCTAATTTTCTAAACATTGTATTGCTATCCTCCATATCATTGGTTTTTATTGTTTTTTAATTCTACTTTCTGAATAAAAACCTTTTCTCCCAATTCTTCTATTGATTTGTTCATTTCTACTACCACAGTTTGAATTTATGAGGTTTTTAAAATCCTCTAAATGTTTCATTTTTTAAATAGAATCCTATGCTTCTTTATGTAATACCTTCTTTTATTTCTCTGAAAATACTGATAATTTTTTTAGAAGTTTTATTCATCCTACATAGATGATCTTCTCTATGTTGATGTTTTTCTCTTTATTTGTCTTGACCTCTGTCTTTCCTAGTAGAGGGTTTCTCCAAATATCTAGTGATTTCTGGATTTCCATTAAGATTTAAGAGCAGTTTGGAAGTATGTGGAGGGAACTTGTCAGCTGTATGCTTCAGTGTAGGAAGCTCTGGCTGGGCCACCTTAGTGGGGAAACTCCTGATGTCAGTGTCCTTAAATCCCCAAACATATTTCTTCCAAATCCCTGTTTGGAAGACATAATTTTCCTTGCAAGGTTCTGAGAGCTATATGGGAGGAAAGGTCTGTGGTCTCAGCATTCATATTTAAGTTTTAAATTGAACCTCATGTTTCAACATGACGCCCACCACTGTGCCTGGATTCCTATAGTCCAGAAATAATCTATTTTATCTTCTCTAGAAACGGAACCTCCAATCTTTTGCCCAGGGAAAGAGAGAGGCAGAATCCCAGTTACATGATATAAAATTGGCAATCTGGGGGTCTAAGTGTTCCTCAAAGAATCTTGCAATGAAACCACTGATTTTAGGAATATTTTCACTGCCAATTCCAGCTGGTGCCACCAGTTCTCTGGCCTTTTGGGATTGTGTCATGTTAGTCATTTGCTCCTGGGCTTTCTCCATTACTGGTTAATGATACAGATGTCTCAAGCGGACTAAGTTGGTTACCACCAACTTAGTGGTAAAATCTATTTCAAGCTTTAATTGCCTCCTCTTCTGTACTTTTTATCCTAGAATAGAAGGTTTATGCTACTTATAAAGTAAATTATCCATTTTAGTATAGTTTTGGGAAAGAATGAATATAAATCAAATGTTTTTTGTTTTTTTTTTTAAAGAATTGTGTTGCATTCTTTTTTTAAAAAATTTATTTATTTATTTATTTATTTTTGGCTGTGTTGGGTCTTCGTTTCTGTGCAAGGGCTTTCTCTAGTTGGGGCAAGCAGAGGCCACTCTTCATCACGGTGCGCGGGCCTCTCACTATCGCGGCCTCTCTCGTTGCGGAGCACAGGCTCCAGACGCGCAGGCTCAGTAGTTGTGGCTCACGGGCCTAGTTTTTCCGCGGCATGTGGGATCTTCCCAGACCAGGGCTCGAACCCGTGTTCCCTGCATCGGCAGGCGGATTCTCAACCACTGCGCCACCAGGGAAGCCCCTCATTGTAGTTTTGATTTGCATTTCTCTAATGATTAGTGATGTTGAGCATCCTTTCATGTGTTTGTTGGCAATCTGTATATCTTCTTTGGAGAAATGTCCACTTAGGTCTTCTGCCCATTTTTGGATTGGGTTGTTTGTTTGTTTTGATATTGGGCTGCATGAGCTGCTTGTAAAGTTTGGAGATTAATCCTTTGTCAGTTGCTTCATTTGAAAATATTTTCTCCCATTCTGAGGGTTGTCTTTTCATCTCGTTTATGGTTTCCTTTGCTGTGCAAAAGCTTTTAAGTTTCATTAGGTCCCATTTGTTTATTTCTGTTTTTATTTCCATTTCTCTAGGAGGTGGGTCAAAAAGGATCTTGCTGTGATTTATGTCATAGAGCGTTCTATGTTTTCCTCTAAGAGTTTTATAGTGTCTGGTCTTACATTTAGGTCTTTAATCCATTTTGAGTTTATTTTTGTGTATGGTGTTAGGGAGTGTTCTAATTTCATTCTTTTACATGTAGCTGTCCAGTTTTCCCAGCACTACTTATTGAAGAGGCTGTCTTTTCTCCATTGTTAATCTACTTTCTACCTCTATAAATAGATTTGCCTATTTAAGAGATTTCATATAAATAAGATCATAGAATATGTGTTCTTTTTTGAATGGCTCCTTTCACTTTGCATAATGTTTTCAAAGCACACCCAATGTTGTAGCTTGTATCAGTACTTCATTCCTATTTATAGCAAAATATTACTCCATTGTATGAATATACTACATTTTATTCATCCAGTCAACAGTTGATGGATGTCTGGGTTGCTTCCATCTTTTGGCTTTTATGAATCATGTTGCTATGAATATTTGTGTACATGTGTTTTCATTTCTCTCCATTATCTAGGAGTAGAGTTGCTGGGTCATATGGTAACTCTATGTTTAGTCTTTTGGGGAAGTGGCAGACTGTTTTCCAAAGTGACCACACCATTTTACATTCCTACCAGTAGTGCATGAGGGTTCCAATTTTTCCACATCCTTGCCAACACTTATTACTATGTCTTTTTGTTTAAAGCCATCCTAGTAGTGTGAAGTGGCATCTCAATGTGTGTGTGTTTTTAAATTAATTAACATTTATTTATTTATTTTTGGCTGCGTTGGGTCTTCGTTGCTGCGCACGGGTTTTCTCTAGTTGCAGCGAATGGGGCTACTCTTTGTTGCGGTGCACGGGCTTCTCATTGTGGTGGCTTCTCTTGTTGCAGAGCACGGGTTCTAGGCATGTGGGCTTCAGTAGTTGTGGCACGTGGGCTCAGTAGTTTTGGCTCATGGGCTCTACAGAGCAGGCTCAGTAGCTGTGGCTCACGGGCTTAGTTGCTCCGCGGCACGTGGAATCTTCCCAGACCAGGGCTTGACCCCGTGTCCCCTGCCTTGGCAGGCGGACTCTCAACCACTGTGCCACCAGGGAAGCCCCTCAATGTGGCTTTGATTGCATTTCCCTGATGACTAATGATATTGAGCTTCTTTTCACATGTGTATTGCCCATTTTTGAACCTTCTCTGGAGACCTGTCTATTCAGATCCTTTGCCCATTTTTAGTTGGGTCATTTGTCTTTGATTACTGAGTTGTAAGAGTTTTGTATATTCTAGAGAAAAGTACTTTATCAGATATATGATATGCGAATATTTTCTCCTATTCTGTAGATATCTTTTTGCTTTCTTGATGGTGCTCTCTGAAGCACAAAAGTTTTCAATTTTGATGTAGTCCAAGTTATCTAGTTTTTCTTTTGTTGCTTGTGCTTTTGGTATCACATCTAAGAAACCACTGTCTAATCTAAGGTCTTGAAGATTTACTCCTATATTTTCTTCTAGACTTCTTCATTTTCAGCTCTTATATTAGGTCTTTGATCCATTTGAATTAAATTTTACATATAGTTTAAGGTACAGAATATAACTTCATTCTTTTGCATGTGGATATCCGGTTCTTCCAATACCATCTGTTGAAAAGATTACTCTTTCCCCAACTGAATTGCCTGGGAACCTTCATCTAAAATAAATGGACTGTGAATATGAGGGTTTATTTCCGGACTCTCAAATCTCTTCCACTGATCTATACTTCTGCCTTTATGCCAGTACTACACTGGGATAGTTACAGTACTTCTGTTGTAAATTTTGAAATCAGGAAGTGAGAGTCTTCCAAGTTTGTTCTTCTTTTTCAAGATTGTTTTGGATATTTTGGGTGTCTTGAATTTTTAAAAAAACTTTATATATATATATTTAGCAGTTTTAGGTTCACAACAAAATTGAGAGGAAGGTACAGAGATTTCCCATACACGCCCTGCCTCCACACAAGCATAGACTCCCCTACTATCAACGTCACTCACCAGAGTGGTATATTTGTTACTAGGGATGAACCTATAGTGACTCATCATAATCACCCAAAGTCCATAGTTTACATTAGGGTTCACTCTTGGTGTTATACATTTTATGGGTTTGGACAAATGTATAATGACATATATTCATCATTATAATATCATACAGCGTATTATCACTGCCTTAAAAATCCTCTGAGCACCACATATTCATCCATTCCCCCTCTCCAAACCCCAGGCAAACACTTTTTACTGTCTCCATAGGTTTGCCTTTTCCAGAATGTCATATAGTTGGAATCATATAGTATTTGGCCTTTTCAAATTGGCTTCTTTCCCTTAGTAACATGCATTTAAGGTTCCTCCATGCCTTTTTATGGTTTGATAGCTCATTTCATTTTAGCACTGAATAATATTCCACTGTCTACATGCACCACAGTTTATTTATCCATTTACCTCATGAGGGATATCTTGGTTGCTTCCAAGTTTTTACAATTATAAATAAAGCTGCTATAAAGATCCAAGTGCAGGTAGACATAAGTTTTCAGCTCCTTTGGGTAAATACCAATGAGCACTACTGCTGGGTCATATGGTAAGCACAGATTTAGTTTTGTAAGAAACTGCCAAACTGTCTTCCAAAGAGGCTGTACCATTTTGCATTCCCACCAGCAATGTATCACAGTGCTTGTTGGTCCACATCCCTGAGAGCATTTGATGTTGTCAGTATTCCAGATTTGGGTCATTCTGATAAGTATGCAGTGGTACCTCACTGTTGTTTTAATTTGTATTTCTCTGATGACATATGATGCGGAGCACATTTTCATACGCTTAATTTGCCACCTGTATATCTTCTTTGATGAGGCGTCTGTTAAGGTCTTTCGCCCATTTTAAAATCAGGTTATTTATTCTCTTGTTGTTGAGTTTTAAGACTTCTTTGCATATTTTAGGTAACAGTCTTTTATCAGGTGTGTCTTTTGCAAATATTCTGACCCAGTCTGTAGCTTGTCTTCTCATTCTCTTGATATTGTCTTTCACAGAGCAGAAGTTTTTAATTATAATGAAGTCTAGCTTATCAATTATTTCCTTCATGGATTGTGTCCTTACTGTTGTATCCAAAAGGACATCACCATACCCAAGGTCATTTAGGTTTTCTCCTATGCTATCTTGTCAGAGTTTTATAGTTTTGCATTTTACATGATCCATTTTGAGTTAATTTTTGTAAAGTGTGTAAGGTGTGTGTCTATATTCATTATTTTGTATGTGGTCATCCAGTTGTTCCAGCACCATTTGTTGAAGAGACTATCTTTGCTCCATTGTATTGCCTCTGTGCCTTTGTCAAAGATCAATTGACTATATTTATGGGGTTCTATTTCTGGACTCTCTATCCTGTTCCATTGATCTATTTAAGGTTTTATTTCTATGAACTGGTATAACATCTTTCTTAAATGTTTGGTAGAATTCACCAGCAAACCCATTTGGGCATGGTGCTTTCTATTTGGAAGGTTATTAATTATTGATTCAATTTCTTTAATAGATATAGGCCTATTAAGAACATCTGTTTCCCCTTGGGTGCGTTTTGACAGATTGCATCTTTCAAGGAATTGGTCCATTTCATTTAGGTTATTAAATTTGTGGTCATAAGAGTTGTTCATAGTATTTTTTTAATTGTACTTTTAATGTCCATTAGAAAGAATCTGTAGTAATGCCCCTTTTTCATTTCTGATATTAGTAATTTGTGTCATTTCTTTTATTTATAACTTGGCTAGAGGCTTATTGACTTTATAGATCCTTGAATTTCCATATAAATTTTAGGATTAGCTTGTCAATTTCTGCAAGTTTACTGAGGCTTTTATATGGCCTAACATATGGTCTATCCTGGAGAATGCTCCATATGCACTCAGATGGATGTGTGTTCTGCTGGTATTGGGTGGACTGTTCTACAGGGGTCTGTTGGTCCAGCTGGTTTATAATGTTGTTCAAGTCTTCTATTCCCTTGTCGATGTTCTGCCTACTGCTTAATCCATTACTGAATGTGAGGCATTGAAATCTCCTACTCTTATTGGTGGATTACTTATTTCTCCCTCTAATTCTGTCAGCTTTTGCTTCAAGTATTTTGGGGGCTCTGTTGTTAGGTGCATGAATGTTTACAACTGTTATATTTTCTTTGTGGACTAACACATTTATCATTATAAAATGTTTCTGTTTTTCTCTAATAATGTTGCTTTTTATATTCTATTTTATCTGATACTAGTATAGCCACTACTGCTTTCTTGTGGTTGCTGTTTGATTGACATATCTTTTTCCATCCTTTTGCTTCCAACCTATTTGTATTTTGAATCTAAGGTGTGTCTCCTGTAAACGGCACACAGGATTGTATTCTTTATCATCTATCTCTGGCAATTTCTTTCTTTTGATTGGATTTTTACCCATTCTTATTTAATGTTATTATAGATAATAGTTGAGTTTATGTCTGCTATTTTACTTTTTGTTTTCAATATCGCATGTCTTTTTTATTCCTGTAGTCTTCTTTTAACTGCTTTCTTCTGCACTGAGTATTTGCTAACGTAGCATTTTAATACATTTTTCACCATATTTTTTGAGATATTTCCTTGGCGGTTGCCCTAAAGATTAACATATATGTATCTTATCAGAATACACTTCAGATTTATACTAACTTCATTCCAGTGAGATATACAAATGTTAGTCATATATAATTCTATTCCCTCTTCTCCATTTTATGACATTGTTGTACATATTGCATCTATACTGTTACAAACCCAACAGTATAATTGCTACTTCTTACAATTTTATGTGTTTAAAGAAGCTGAGAGAGGAAGAAGAGCAAGTATATATTTATGGAGATGTTATATTAACTTTTTCATATGCCATTTTTAATTTTCTTTATTTGTTCCTGTGGATTCAAGTTACTATCTGGTGTCATTTTCCTGTTCCATACAATTTTTCTCCATTCCAACCTCCTTTGTGCATATATATATATATATTTATATATTTATATATTTTTATATTTATATTTATATTACATTTCTATGGTACAGGCTCAACACATGATTATTATATACATAATGTTTTATACAATTGTTTTTAAAATCAATCCAGAGAATAAAGGGTAAAAAATACTCACTTATATTGTCTTTTGCATTAATGCCTTTATTGGTGCTTTTTTTTTTTTCTTTAATGTGTTTTTGAATCACTGCCTGGAGTCCTTGCTTTCAGCCTGAAGAACTTCCTTTATTCTTGTGGTTCTGCTGTAAATGAATTATCTCAGATTTTGTTTATCTGGGAGCGACTTTATTTCACCTTCATTTTAAAAATTATTTTGCTGGATATAAGATTTTTGGTTGACAGTTCCCCCTACTTTTTGGCACTTCAAATAATGTTATCTCATGGCCTTATGGCATCCACAGTTTCTAATGAGAAGTCAGCAAATTATCTCATTGGAGTTTCCTTACATGTGACAAGTTATTTTTCTCTTGCTGCTTATAAGATGTTGTCTTTGTCTTTCAGGACTTTTACTATGATTTATCTGTGTGTGGATCTCTTTGAGTTTATCTTACTTGGAGTTAATTGATTTCTGATGTGTAGATTGTTTTTCATCAAACTTGCAAGTTTTCAACCATTATTTCTTCAAAAAAATTTTTTTTTATATTCCTTTCTCTCTCTCCTCTCCTTCTGGTGCTCTCATCATACATGTCCTGGTGGATCTGATGGTGTTTCACATCTCTGAGTCTCTGTTCAATTTTATGTGTTATTTTTCTCTGTTCTTCAGATTGTATACTCTTTATTGATTATCTTCAAGTTTACTGATTCTTTCTACTTTAAGTTCAAATCAATAGTGAGACCCTCTAATGATTTTTTTCACTTCAGTTATTTTACCTTTCAACTCCACAACTTTCGTGTGGCTCTTTTTATAAAAAATAATTTAAATTTCTTTATTGATAGTCTCAATTTTATGAAACATTGCCATCACATCTTACTTTACTTCTTTAAGCACAGTTTCCTTTTGTTGCTTGAATATATTTATAATGGTTGTTTTGAAGTCTTTTTCTACTAAATCTGCAGCTGGGTCCTCTCACCAGGCAGTTTCTGCTGCCTGCATTTTTCCCTGTGAATGAATCACACTTTCCTGTTTATTTGCCTGCCTCATATTTTTTTGTTGAAAAAAATTTAGATAATATTTTTAGCATGTTAATATATTTTAGCATGATAATACATTTTAGGATGTTTTAGCAACTCTGGATAACTCTCCCCTGCCCACCTCACGCCCCAACTCAACGTACAGGGCTTGTTGATGTTGTTTGCTTGTTTATTTGTTTAGTATCTTGACTGGACTATTTCAGTGAAGTCCACTTTATCCACTGTGTGAAACCTACGATGTTTTTCCTCAGTGGGTGCAGCCTTGTGCATGACCACAGTCACCCAGGATGACAGTGGTTTTATCAGGGCTCTCTCTGATTGACTCTTCTTTTAATCATCCTCTTAGGCTGTGCATCTCTGTTGGTATTACACCCAGCTATTAGCCTTCACTAATTGCCAGCTGATTGCTCTACTGTTTTTGACAACGGCCTGAGCTCAAGTTGATCCTGCAGTATGATCCATTAAATTTTGGCCCATTTGCAAGGATAGTTTTTGAGGTTGGTCTTTGAACTTTGTTCTGACACCAAGAGGGCACTTTTTATTTGTCTCTTTCCTTGGTTGTCCCTTGTAAACTAACTAGCCTATCGTTTAGCCTGTTGCTCTCATGAAGTTTTCTCTTAATGAACAGAGCCTCTGAACCCTTGGACATACTTACCTGAAATTTAAGCTCTGTAAGACATAGCTAGTAGAGATGAGAAATGCTGATGACCTGCCCCTCCCAAGGAAATACCATATCCCTCAACTGGGAGCTGGGAGGATCCCTGTGTTCTTGACTGAATTGTCTAGAGTTGGGTTTCCACCATGCAGAGCTAGAAGGGGAGAGGGAGGGAGTGGGTCATGATTCAAGTGTCACAGACTCTTGCTCTTTCTTATTAAGTTTTAGTAGATTTTCTTGAGTAAGAAATCTGGTTCTTAATGTGCTTAGGCCCTTAGGACAATTTCCAAAGACTCTAGATAGTTGTTTTAAAAATAATGTTCACAGTTATGCTTGTTTCACTGGGGAACAATTTCCAGAGATCTCATGCCACCATTTCAGATGTCATCACCCTGCCAGGCTCTTTTTCTGCTGCAGTAGCTAAGCTTTTAGAATTTGTCTCTCAGGCTGCTTCAAGCAATCATCATTCTCACAGAGTGAGCCCTGCAGGGGACGGGGAGAGAGACAGACAGAGCCCTGGTAACATTATAGGAGCCTTGGGATCTAGCTGTGCTTGAGATTAGCCCTCTGATCTGGACTCCACAGTCAGATAAGTGAATAAATTGCCTTCTTTGCTTAGCTTGTTGAAATTGAGTTCCTCTCACATGTAACCAAGAGTTGTAACTAATACCCTGAATGTCAAACTTTTAATAATGTGTGAGTAAATGATAAGTACTGTGGAAAGCTTGTTCAACAAAATTAGTATCTAGGGTCATTTTCATGTGATATTTAGGTAGTTAATCTCATCCTGATAATTTATGGCCTCTGAGTGCTTGATGAAATATATAGACATCACTTATGGTGATTCTAATTGATGTTCCTCTTAATAAGGATTTTTAATACATTCCTATTCACCTGTCAGTATTTGTTGCTATCCAAAGGGTTGTTTCCAAGGAAGTCTCAATGTTAATTGCTAATTCTGAGGTATAATATTAATAATAATACAGAAGCCTAACCTTAATCATAAAAAGTTCTAATAAGTCAGGTAAACCTCTCTTTTCCATCGGTCTATGGCAAACTTATTAGAACATTTCTGGTAAGCATACAGTTTTCCAAATATTTGAACCAGATGAAGACCTCTTTAACAAATTAGAAGTAGAAAGAGGGAAGACTTATGTTGTTGCCCTTGATGTGATATAGAAAATCTAGGTAATTAAGATTTTTGCTTATTTGGCATGCTACTACTTTGATATATTAAAGAATGGGACAAGTTTGTTGGAAACATAAGAGTTAGAAATTCTCAGGATGTATTTATAGTTCAAGACTGTGAGCAATTTTATCCAGTCTCTCTTGATAATATTCTTCCCTAACTCCTTCCTTGAATGTGGATACTTATGACAAGTTTTATGAGCAAGACATCAGACATTATTATAATCCTGGAACTTACAAAACTTGGTTAAAAGAGTCTTTCTCTGGATGAGGACTGGAAAGCGCCTTAACCTACCTCATATTACCATGTTTGGTGCCACTTGCCAATAAAGTCTCTGTAGATTCTGTAATCCAGTGATCTCTTGTCATATTTTAAATACCTCTAGGATCTCCAGAGGAGCACATTATTGAGAAGACAGGTCTTTATAATCAAACAGGCACAGTGTGTAACAAAATGTAGAGATCCATTATGCAATCTCACTAATTCCTATTAAATGAGGAAAAGGTGATGTGAATTCACAAAACTCAATTATTCTTATAGAATAAAGCCTTTTGGCCTTCACTAAGGAAAAAGGGAAAAGTCCTCCAAGGTCAATTTTAATTGACAGATTTGATTTATTTGTGATTGGCATATTGTTTTAAATACTTTGAGCTTCTGAATTACCTGAAAGCAGAATGCAGTCTAGGGAGCTTAATCAAATCATCTGCTGTTTACTTTGCACTAATAATGGTCCTTAGATCCACCATTCACAGAAATAGAAAAGTAAGCATCCACTGATTTAGGACTTCATAAATCTTGAATTGGTGGGATCTGAATTCCACTAATTGTACTTGAGAATCTAACAGTCTTGAGTTGCAAAGACTCATGCTCTGATTAGTAAAATCTTACCTGAGAAAGGGTTTCATCTACAGGTTTGTGGTAGATGACACTCCCTCAGAAAAGAGGTAAGGGCTTCCCAGGTGGCACAGTGGTTAAGAATCCACCTGCCAATGCAGGGGACACGGTTTCGAGCCCTAGTCCGAGAAGATCCCATATGCCGCGGAGCAACTAAGCCCATGCACCACAACTACTGAGCCTGCGCTCTAGAGCCCACGAGCCACAACTACTGAAGCCCGCACACCTAGAGCCCATGCTCCGCAGCAAGAAAAGCCACCACAATGAGAAGCCTGCACACCGCAATGAAGAGTAGCCCCAACTCCCCGCAACTAGAGAAAGCCCGTGCAGCAGCAAAGACCCAACGCAGCCAAAAATAAAAATAAAATATAAAAAAAATTTAAAAATTTTAAAAAAGAAAGAAAAGAGGTAAGACTGTGATTCTCAGTCAACTGACTGACCAGGGCTAGAATGTTTGCATTTTATTTTATTTTATTTATTTGGTTGCACTGGGTCTTAGTTGCAGCTCGTGGGCTCCTTAGTTGTGGCATGCGAACTCTTAGTTGTGGCATGCATGTGGGATCTAGTTCCCTGACCAGGGATTGAATCTGGGCCCCCTGCATTGGGAGCGCGAAGTCTTAACCACTGTGCCCCCAGGGAAGTCCCTGCATTTTAGAATCTCCATCTCCTCTGCAGTGCCTCAGCAGCACACTAATCTGGTTTTATAGAGACGAATTTCAAGGAAAACATCACCTAGACTTTATTTCAAATTACCCTGAGGGTCAATATATCTCACTGATGTCCAGAAACTCCATGTTTATAATCTGCTGTTATGATATACAACTCAGGGAAGGTAAATGTCCTGTCAACCGCAATCTCTCTTTATTATTTTTAAGGAGGGCTAATTTCCATTATCAAAAGCAGATAAGGAATGCCAGCACTCATTTGTCATTCAAAATGGAATAGACTTGTTTATCTGGGGATGAATGAAAACCATCATGTGGTGGGTTTGTTTTTTTAGTAGTGGCAATAAAGTCACAATTCAAGGTCAGGGAAAATTCAAATGTGTTCTACTGGGTTGCTACTATTTTTTTGCATAGGTTGGGAAGACAATTTTCCAAAAATAACTTGGGATTTCTAATATTTTTTCCCCTAAAACAGAGATAAGAAGCAGAAGCCTGAGATTTTCTCTCGTCTTCTCAAACAGTAGTTAGTTTTCATTTCACCAATCTGGAGATTTTGGTTCTGATTTGGGGTAGTCTTTTCTTACTCCCATTTTTATGCAATGACTCCCATCTCACAATCTGTATAAAAGGCTGTGGCATGTGAAAAAAAGGTCAGTTAGTAGTGAGTGGGCTTGTGCAGCAAATCAGCACCAAGAGTACAGCCAGGCCTTGTTTTTTTCACAGGTTCTGTACAGGAAATGCTAAAACTGCCATTTGCCATTTGGGATTTCAGACCAACAGATGGTAAGACCTCCCTGTGTGGGTGTTTCCCAGGCACCTCGAAATCAAAATATGACCCAAATTAAACTCATCTTCTCCCTTACAAATAATGGTCTTTCTTTAGCCTTTTCCATCTCTAAATAGCACTGCCATCCATTTTGTAGGCTGAACTATAAGAAACTGCCTTTTTTGTAGGTCATAAATAGCTGAATACTGGCAATTTCAAACAGATCAACCTCCATAGTTGTTCAGGTCAGAAACCTGGGTGAAATCTTTATCACCTCTTCTCCCCTTCAACTCCCACAGCCAGCCAGTCACGGGGACTGGTAATTCTATTTCTCAGGCAAGGTCTGCATCCATCTCTAAGGCAACCGCCATAGCCGAAGTCAGTATTAATTGGCCTCAGCAATTCCACTGTCCACACTTCAATGAACCGGTGAGTCCTCTGTATTACCCAAGTCAGATCATCTCACTTTCGTGCTAAGAATTGTTCAATGGCGTCTCACTGCCCTTAACGCAAAGACCAGACACTCCAACATGGTTTATAGAGCCTGCAAGCTCCAGCCCCTGCCGACCTCTTCTATCCTATCGCGCTCTATTTTCTGGTTACTGGGACCTTCTATCTTCTCAAACATGTTCCTGTCCACTTTTGCAGTAGGGCCCCTTTGTACCTATTATTCCATTTGCCTGGAACCCTTTTCTCTCATTACCCACCCCAGGCCCTAGTCTCTCAGTAACCCCCTACTACTCCTTCTTTCATGTCTCAGCATAAAAACCATTCCTCAAGAGAACCTTCTAGACATCCCCCAGGCCAGAGTGGAACCCCATGTTACATACATCCATGAGACTCTGTTCTCCACCTCAGCATGGATCACATTCCTAATTACCTGTTCAATGCCTTGCTAGACTCAAACTCCAAGGAGGCAAGACCAATAGATAACTAATAAGGACCTACTGTATAGCACAGGGAACTCTACTCAATATTCTGTAATGACCTACATGGGAATAGAAACTAAAAAAAAAGTGGATACATGTATATGTATAACTGACTCACTTTGCTGTACAGCGGAAAGTAACACAACATTGTAAATCAACTATATTCCAATTAAAAAAAAAAAAAGACCAGAACTGTCTTGCTCACCACCATATCGCCATCACTAAGCCAGGGCTTCGCACCTAATGGGCGCTCAATAAATGTTTACTGAAGGCATGACCTTCACAAATGTCAAGGTTGCAATTCACAGTTCAAAGCTGCCATCTTTGTTCACTGATATTCTCAGTTTTGGAATATCTTCGGTGATTTTTCTATTTAGAATTTTAAAGAAGGAAACAAAAACATTCAATGTGAAAATTCAAAATGAAAACGGTAAACCAGAACTCTGGACCTTCTGTGAATTATGCCCTAGCATGGCTACATCTAGAAATAGTTATTATTATAAGAGAAATAATAATAATCTAAAATAACATTTATTGAGCACCAACTATGTGCCAAGCTTATGGAGGAAAGTGAGGCTTAGAGAAGTTAAGAGATTTAGTGAGGTCCACACAGTTAGAAAATGGTGCATCCATAGTCACAAAGACCCATAATCCAAGACATGCTTTGGATGCTCTCAGTCCCTCAATCTTTGGGAAAGACAATTTCTCAACTACAGGGACCCTCTCCCTACACCCTGAAGACTAAGAGCATCAACTACAGAATCCAAGAGGAACATACTTTCCACTGTAATTAAAACGTCTCTAAACACACCCTAGTTAAATCCATGATGTTTCCAAGAGCAATTCTCTCCCAAGCAGCATCTTATTAAAAGCAGGTGTTCCTACCGGAAGAAAGAGTCTCTGGGCAGCACACGGTTTGAATAATTTCTTCCATTCCTGAGGGTTTCCAACCGAAAATGTGATGGGGTAGATTCTGTACTCAAACTTCTTTGTATATGAGTCTGGCCACTGTCGTAGCTGAAAAACATGGAAGGTCAGGGGAGGGTGATTAGAGCCCAGAAATATGAAAAACACCGAAAGCTTCTGCATTGCCAGGTGGAAATTATTCAGGTAGCATACAAAGAAAATCTAACTTTATCGCCACAATTTATGCTCACTGAATAAAAAGACCATTGCTAAGATTTTAAAAAATAACATCCAGAGTTGGCAAGGATGATGGGAAACTGGCACCTAAACTGCAAGGGTAAATTTAAACAAACTTCCAAGATGGCAATTTAGAGACTAGTAACAACAAATCCCAAGACAAAGGCACAAGGACTTTCACCGAAACATAGTTTGTAATAAAAACAAACAAACAAACAAAAAAACCTTGCTCAATACTCAATGCTCAACGATAAGGAATTGGGAAAATGCATTATGATTTAACTACAGTTAAAATAAAGTAGATCTATGTGTGCTGTCATGAGAAAATGGTTACGATATATAGTTAGGTTTTAGTAAAAGCAAAGTACAATACGAAATTTATAATATGGTTCTATCTTACAGGGAAAAATATATGCATACACTAACACGTAGAGAAAAATCTGAATAGATATGCGCCTAATTGTTAAACGTGGGTACCTGTGGTGGAGGTGGTGGTGGTTTCATTTTCTAAGTTTATATTTCTGTGTTCTTTAAGACTTTTATGGACAATGTATATTACTTTGTCTGCATAAATTAATTTTATAATAAAATTATTTTAATTTATAGACTTTATTTTTCAGAGCAGTTTTATGGTTACAGAATTAAGCAGGAAGTACAGAGACAGTTCCCATATACCCTCTCTCCTTCCCCTCCCACCCCCCAGTTTCCCCATCATTGACATCTTGCATTAATGTGGTACGTTTGTTACAACCGATGAACCAATATCAATACATTGTTAAGAAAAGCTCATAGTTTACATTAGGGTTCATTCTTTGTGTTGTGTAATTCTACGGGTTTTGACAAACGCATGATGTTCTGTGTCTACCACTATAGTATCATACAGCATAGTTCCACCGCCCTAAAAATCCCCTCTGTTCCATCTATTCATCCCTCCTCTCTCCCTCCTTTTCATCTCTGAACTACTTGCAACCACTGATCTTTTTACTGTCTCTCAGTTTTGCATTTTCCAGAATGTGATATAGTTGGAATCACACAGCATACAGTCTTTTCAGATTGGCTTTTCTCCTTGGCAATATGCATTTAAAGTTCCTCCATGTCTTTCTGTAGCTTCATAGCTTATTTTTTTTTTTTATCACTGACCAATATTCCATTGTATAAACATATCACAGTTTGCTTACCTATTTATCTATTGAAGGACATCTTGGTTGCTTCTGGTTTGGGGTGACTATGAATAAAGCTGCTCTAAACACTCATGTGCAGGTTTCTGTGTAGATAATTTATCAATTCATTTGGGTAAATACCAAGGAGTGCGATTACCAGATTGTATGGTCAGCCTACATTTAACTTTCTAAGAAACTGTCAAACCATCTTCCAAAGTGGCTGTACCATTTTGCATTCCCACCAGCAATGAGTGAGAGTTCCTGTTGCTCCATATCCCCTTCAGCATTTGGTGTTATCAGTGTTATGGATTTTAGCAATTCTAATGGTATGTAGCTGTATCTCATCATTTTAATTTGCAATTCCTTAATGACATGTGATCTTAAGCATCCTTTCATATGCTTATTTGCATATGTATCTGTGTATCTTCTTAATTCTTTTTAGTTAATGCCTTCCCAGTGCCACAGTAACTCCATTTCTAAGAACTTATCCTAAGGAAAATTCCAAAAGTACATACACACTTATTACAAGGTTGTTTACTGTAGCATTGTTTGTAACAGTGAAAAATAGGAAACAAGGTAAATAAGAAATTGGTGAAATAAGCTCTGGGATAGGCTTACACAACAGAATGCTATGCAGCTACTAGTGACAATGTTGCAGAAAAAGGTCAGCAAAACATGGTAGTGGAAGAGCCAAACCCAGCCTGCTACAAATAGCACACAAGCCAAGAATGGGTTAAACATTTTAAAATAGTTGAAAAAAATAAAAACAAGAATAACATTTTGTGACAAGTGAAAATCACATGAAATTTGAATTTCACTGTCCATAAATACAAATTTTATTGGAACATAGCCACACCCATTTCTTTAGGTATATCTATGGCTGCTTTTATAAGAAGGAATACAGGTGAGTAGCTGTGAGACCAGACAGCTTGCAAAGCCTAAAATACTTACTATCTGGTCTTTCACAGAAAAAGTTGGTCAACCCCTATTTTAGAAGAAATTCAGTAATATAAGTAACAGTGATAGAAAAGAAAATATAGAATATAATCCCATTTCTGACGTTGATATGACAAGAAAAGAAACGTAAATAAATACACCAAAATTGTTCTCCTCAGCATTAATATGATGGTTGATTTTTTTCATTTCTGATTTTATAACTTTTTTTGATAGTTTACATTTTTACTCTCTGTCCACTAATATAACTTTTTTTTTACAGTGTACATATATTGCTTATATAGTCGCATAAAATTTTTTGAAAAACCACACCATTGGGAACACTTTAAATTTGCAATTTTGAGATGGATATTTGGGAGAGAAATCTTCAGGCATAAATACCCAATACAAGTGCACGAATACATCAGAACTGACACTGGGCATGAACATTCAGTGCAACAGTACCAACCAATCAGAACAGACACTGGGCACAAATACCCAGGACAACTGTGCCACTGCACAACAGCCCAAAATCATCCCTGGAAGGAGGACGGGAAGGTCCCATAGTCCACTGATTCCCTTGACTCTTTGATCTGTAGCATCCTATCTTCTAGAAGGGTTTATCTACCTTTGCCAATCCATGTCTTTTAAGTGGAATATCCAGTCCATTTATATTTGTTCCTATGTCTATATTTGAATAGTATACTGACTACAGCCACTAGAAATTCCTGTTGACACCTCTTCCTATGTCAGAGCTACACTCACACACAAACACGATGTCAATGCCCCACGGGGCCCCACCTATCACCAGAACGGATTGGTGGCCATCCCCGCTTCTGTGTCGCACTATTTCCTGATTCTGAGTCTGGGGCAGGAGCACAGATTAACCAAACTTAAATCATATATTTGATCCTGAACTTCCTGGAGAGGCTAAGAAATCAACCAGCTGGCCTTTTCAGCTTTTATACTGGGAGATGACAAAAATAAATGAAACTTTCAAATATTAAATA
This sequence comes from Balaenoptera borealis, assembly GCF_965194805.1. Classification (NCBI taxonomy): domain Eukaryota; kingdom Metazoa; phylum Chordata; class Mammalia; order Artiodactyla; family Balaenopteridae; genus Balaenoptera; species Balaenoptera borealis. The sequence continues at coordinate 21,953,841 of NC_138869.1, forward strand.
CCAACAATGGAGACAGTAAATACCACCAGACAGTGTACTTAAGCAGCTTTAAAAAAATTTCTACTTAAATGTAACAGAACTTGTCCGCAATGCCAGTTTCCAGAGGGATAATGATGGCAATTAGCATTTTGTTTTGTTTTGTTTTGACCCTGAGGTATGTGGCCCTGAGCATCTCCGGAAGTTATCACAAGACACTCTGGATATTCCCACAATGCTTCAGTGTTGAAACTGACAGCCTTCAGAAGGATGGTATAACCTGCCCCTCCACACCAGCATCTCATGTGGCTGAGCGGAAACCAACTGCTGCTGATCTATAGCTTCAGGGCTAACACAGTGCCCAACCCAGGGAGATGTTCCAAGGAATCTTTGTGGAATGAGAGAATAAATAGGTTATCTGATTCAGCCTCACAATTACACTCTGCAATAAGCAGAGCAAGCATCGTTTGTCCCTTTTGTATATCTATTATAGATTTCTGCTTGATACAGATGAAGAAATTGAGACTGAGAAAAGTTCTGTGACTTATGGAAGAGCCAATATTTAACATCTAAACTTGCACCATAATCCCAGCATGGAAAAGAAAGGGGTGACTCCATATGCCCTGCCGTGATGTGAACACCCTATTATAACCTCCTTTGCCAATGAAGCTTCACTGGTCTAACAAAGAACTGAGGAAATAAGCCATCAGAGGGACAAAGTCAGCAGGGCAACGTAAAACGTGGCTCAACTTCACAAGTATCTGCAATATTTCCCCATACTTTAGCTCCTAATTTATAATGTCCCAGGTACTATGGCTCATAACAAATTACCCCAAAACTTAGCAGAATAAAACAACCATTTATTATGCTCAGAGATTCCAAGGATCAGGAATTCAGACAAGGCACAGAAGGCACGGCTTGACTCTGCCTCCCCAATGTCTGGGGCCTCAGCTAGAAGGCTTGGAGGCTGGGGGCTTGAATCATCTGAAGGCTCGTTCTCACGTGTCTGGTGGTGGAGGTCAGTTACCGACTGGGGACCTCAGCTCCTCTCTGTGTGGGCGAGTTTGGACTTCCTCACTGCATGGTGGCCAGGTTCCAGGGCCAGGCATCCCAAGAGAGAGCCAGGCACAAGCTGTATCCTTTCAGTGATCTAGCTTCAGGACATTTGGCATACTCTATTTTATATACACATACATATTATGTATGTAGACGTATTAGCCCTTGCCTTATAACAAATTACTCCAAAAGCTAGTAGCTTAAAACCACAAACATTCATTAACTCACATCATTTTTTAGGGTCAGGAATCTGTGAGTTGGGTTGTTCCAGCTCAGGACCTCTCATGAGGGTGAGTCATGTGAAGGCTGGATGGGGCTAGAGGTCCTGTCTCCAAGCCCAAGCACACGAGTGTCGGCAAGAGGCCTTCATTCCTTAACACATGGGCCTCTGCAAGGGCTGCTCTGACATAAAAGCTGACCTCCAAGAGAGAAAGAGTGCAACCAAGATGGAAGGTGCAGTGCCTTATTAAACCTAATCTTAAAAGTGACATAGCATCACTTCTTCCCTATGCTACTGGTCACACAGGCCAGGCCTGGGACAGCGCAGGAGGGAAATATACAAAGGTGTGAATAACAGGAGGCGGGACCACTGGAGGCCCTTTGGAAAACACAATCTGTTACACATCTATAGTTACACATACACATCTTCCTTCTCTTGTCTTTTTTAAGTCCAAGCCTGTATTGTGTTCTGTTCTATCCTCATGCCCCAACTTCTAGCATGCAGTAGGTACTCAATAAATACCTGTCCAATGGATATTGTACATGACCTGACTAGTGGTGACCCATAGCCACTTCTCCTCCATTCCTTCATGTAGGATACCTCTCAGCCCCCTTGGAGTTGGGTGGGCCTTGTGACCAACTGCTTCTGGACAGTTAAATAGGAGCAGAAATGTCACCGTCAAGTTGAGGGAGTGAAAAGCACAGTGGGGATCCGATAGTCCCAATCTTTCCTTTAGTGGCATCTCAAGAACTGCAGAGGCCAAATGTTCTAGCAGGTGCAGCTACGTGCATGAATGGTCTCTGTCAACTGTGGTCCCAGGCTGAGGGGGCCGTGCGGACAGGCACCCTGCTGGGCCTGCAGGAGACATGCAGCAGGCGTGTGGGAAGTCTCTGAGCTTTCTGGAAGCTGTCACTGCAGCCTGAGCTAGCCTATCAAGATTACAGATAAGCATCTCTTGTATCACTTCTGCTGCTCCCAAGCTACAGAGGGGGAAACCGAAGCCCAAAAAGCCCACAAGACTTGCCCGAGATCACACAGCAAGAGTGGAGCTAAATTTTGAATTCAAGACTTCCGTCTACTAGTTTGGGAGGTAGTATGGTATAGTGGTTAAGTTCGTGGAGATCTGAGTCAGTAACCTTGAACTGACACCTGATGAGCTAATCACTAAGACTCTCTGAGCCTCAATGATCTCAGTTAGTAAAATAGGGACATGGTTATTACCATCTTCAAAGGATTCTTGTGAGGATTAAGTAAGAGTAAATCGTAAGTCATAAGCCCTTGATAAAGGCTATTTTATTTTTAAAATTATTATTACTACTATTATTGTTATTATTATTAACTATAATTCCCCTTATACCACAGCTTCAGAGAAGCTACCTATGTGTGTTTCAATGTTTTTCTTTGCCCCTTTCACGGACTCAGACCTTTCTCAAGCCATTTTCCAATCAATTTCAAAGCCCCAAGACTGTTCTTCTCTTGGTGAGGATGTAGAGGTGATTTTTTTTCTTCATTTTTTTTTTTTCTTTTTTTTCTTTTTTTCTTTCTAATAAGCTTTCTGTTATTAGTCTTTCTCTGCCCAACATGCTGCTTTGGCCTTTCTCATCAGCATGGCTACCCCAGCGGCAGGATGTAGCCTGGTGACACAAGTCGGTAGATACAAAAGAGCTTCTCTCTCTGCCAGCGCACAAGAACTCACCGCAAGAGAAGCCTCTCCAGGAAAACAAAGCTCGGTCTGCAGTCACACACGTACCAAGCCTAGGGAGAAGAGGCATTTCCAAAGCTCTCCTGCACTGGGAGGAAACTGTTACTTATTCCTCAGTACAGGAAGAGTCAAATAAATGATGACCCAGCCACATGATAAAAGACTGTGTAGTCAGCAAAAAGGGATGAGGTGAGAATCTAGGAGTCCTCACCTGGAACGATGTTGATGTATGGCTTTAAGTGAGGAAAAGCAAGTTCCAGAATAATACATAGAGAGTAATCTGGATTTTGTAAAAGAAATATGTTTTGATAAATAAATATAATAAATAAGTATATTATATATTTATATATACAATAAAAGAATACATGCATGTGCATGTGTTATACATGTATGTGTCTATACTTATACAAATATACATGTATACACACAAACATACACAATCACACAGATATGTAAACACACACACACCTGCATATGAAAAAAAATATGGGAGAATCACTCAAAAGTGTTTGACTCTGACAGTTTCTTGTGTGGGAAAGAACAGTAGCAAGGACTTCTACCTTTTTAATTTATAACATCTATACTGTTGGAATTTATTTTGATGAGCGTATATTATTTGTCATTCAAAAAACATGCATACATAGATAAAAAATAGCTATGTGACTCCCACTAAGAACAATGTCAATAACACCAGGAGGGATGGAGCCCTAGGTCAAGTGCTTTAAGTGCATCATCTCATTTAATCCTCACCATGTCTCTCTAAGGGGGGGTGCAATTATCCCTATGTAATAGATGAGAACAGTAAGGCTCGGAGTCAAGGGTTCATGGCGCACAGCTGAGTATGCAGCAAAACAATTAGGAAACAGGATAGGCATTTCCCGCAATGCAGTCTGTCTGCACTCAGTAAACACCGTGCCACAGTTTCTGCACATTCACCTGTTTGTCAAACTCGGGCTTCAGAGAGTCTTCGGTGAAGATGTGAAATTTCATCTTCCTGTGGCTGAAGAGCACGGCCGATTTGAGCATGACCAGTGTCTCCTCCAGCCGATTGCCACAGGCCACCACGGCCAGGTGGATCCAGAGCTCGGGGGGCAGCACAGCTTGGAAACTCCTGAGTTCTCCAGGCCTCCTAGAAAGAAGAAAAACAGGTGAAAGCTGTTATTAAACTCTTAAAAGAAAAAAAAAACAGCTAGTGAAGGGTTGGAACATTTCAAAACATGAACAGGCACAATCTGTTATATTTTATAAAATGATAAGCATTTTGACAATTCTTCCTGCTTAGAGAAAAATACCGTTTATTCCCATATTTATCCTGGCAATAGCAGGATGAGTCACTGTTTGGACTGCTATAGGTGTCTGAGGCTTTTTCCGCCAGCATTCAGCTGTCTAGTGCCTGCTGGCTGCCTACTGGCCCATGTTTGGAAATGGTATTGCTAAACTCTGACAGCTGACAACAGGGCTGTGGAGCTCCCACTCACATGGGCCATGGAAATTAGATTTGAACGCAACTTGAACAAGAGGAAGGTGGGCGGTGGCTTTCCCATGTGAAACGAGCAACATGATACTCCCATGATCTGGATGGTTTCAGCTTGCCGTGGAATGCATGACCACCGGACCAAAGGAAAATCATGCACACCCGGGAAGTGAGCAAAGAAAACAACGCGTGGGCCTCCATTCCATCTTGGGAGAGTCTTAAAGAAACAGGTGTTAATCCTAACTGTCTCGCTCAAGACTGCGGAGCTGGTAGGTATGAAATTCAGCTTCCAGTGTGAAATGCATATTAACGAGAAGAAGGGAGGAGAGGGGGCAGGTTAAGCTGAAAATTACCAAGGTATCAAATATCCAGTCAACAGCTGAGAGGGGAATAGGGTCCAAGAAGTCCAGAATCATCATCCAGCTATTTCCTCGTAATAAAAGATTTGTTCCAGACAAGGAGACACAGCCAAGCCTCAGACACACCACTGAGAAACATTTGCAGGCAAGCTGGAAGAAGTTGGCCTGGAAAAGGTGCCCTGAGACAAATGAAACTAATTTACTTGCACAAAAGATCTGGAGACCAGGGGAACTTGGACGTGGAATGCTACCTTCCTTCCAAAAACTTTGAGTTCAATCAGCGTGCTGCTGCATTATTCACTGCTCGGTCGAATAAAGGCAGCCTTGCTCCAGATTTCTTTCACCAAGAGGAAAGCTGAAGATGTGGGTGGAGCACTTTCGATAGCTTTCCAGTTTGATTACTTAAGAGCACGCTGAATAGAAGCACAGCCTCCTGGCTTAGTTAAGCCCAGATTCGGGGAGTTACTGAGATTCCAGTTATTTTGGGGATCGGAGGAAAAGACAAGTAGAGATGTCCTACGTATCTCCGGAAATTGTCCACGTCTCTTCATGCCCCTGCTGCTACCTGATGAGATCACCATCTTCCCTCACCTGATCGCTGTGACAGCCCCCTAGATGGTCCACCTGTCTCCAATCTGATCCTTAACCCCCATCCTATGATTTCTTCTTGTGGGTGCCAGAGTGACGTTCTTCTAAAAATGCACATAGGATCGTGTTATTCCCTTGATAAAAATCATGTAAAGCTCCTGACTGCCTTCAAGGTCAAGTCCAAACTGCTGACTGTGGCTCCTACTTGTATCTCTTGTAACTGCCTCTAGCAACCCCCGCCTGCATGGGCAGCCATTCATAATCACAGTCACACTTACATTGCAACTCTCCAGCTCACTCCTAGTCATGAGACCATGCTGGGTTGCCTTCGGGCCTTGGCACATACACTGTCTCTCAGAAATGCTCTTCTCTGCTCTCTTTGCCTTGCTAACTGCAGCCCATTTATTAGTCCACAAATCTATACTGAGTGCCTACTACGTGCCAGACACCGTTCTTGGTGCCAGGAAGACAGTAGTGAACAAACCAGACCAAGATGCCTGCCCTTGCATAAGTTACATTCTACAGGTGGTAGGCAAAAGACAAAGAAAGAATAATGGTCATAGCAAACAATAACTAAGTAACTTATATAGAAAGCTATCCAGTGGTATAAGTGCTAGGAGGAAATAGATAATGGAGCCAGGAGGGATACAGGAGTGGCTGATGGGCTGGAATACATTATATAGTGCAAAGTTAGGGAAGTCCTCACTGAGAAAGTGAGATCCGATGACAACCTGACGGTGGGGAGGGCAGGAGGGAGTCACGTGCTTTTCTGGGTGAGGAGGATTCCAGGCAGAGGGGACAGTCAGAGCAAAGACACTAAATCAGGAGCATGCCTGGTGAATTCAAGGACCCTTGCCTTCAGGACTCAGATGTCTTCTCTCCCTCAGCTTCATGGATGGGTTTTCATACCTGCTATTAAAGCCAACTCCCAACTAATTTATGTAAAGGGATGGGAAGGATGTGTCACAGATAATGCTAAAATCACAGTCAATTAAAAAAAAAAGACAGTCAAAATACCAGCCAAAATATGCTACAAAAGAGATTTAATGCAAACTCCCTTGCTTAAAATTATGTTCAATATCTAAAAACACAGGTATCCAAAGGTACTAAAATAATAAATACAATAGCTTAGATATCTTAAATACGAACCATTACCCCACCCCCAAATAGAACAACTCCGCCTTGTTTAGCTTTACACCTTGAGCGTCTACATAAATTAAAAGTTTTAACCTCAGTAATCAGGGAAATACTAATTCAAACAATAAAGAGATTCCACGTTATTTTCGCACTGGCAAAACATAAAAAATAAAAGTTGGACCATACACATCTCAGAGTGGATATGGAGGTGGGGGACAGCTCAGATGCCGCTAGCGGCAGTGTAAGTTGACCCAAACACTTTGGAAAGCCTTTTGGCAACATCTATCAGGAGTGAAGATATATATATATATGCCCTCACTCTTCTGGTTCTACCCCTACATATGTGACCTGAAGAAACTCTTGCACGTTTGCACAGGACCCACACAAGAACGCTCACAGCAGCCCTGTGTATAATAGTGAAAAGCTGGAAAAAACTTTTCTGTTTACACACAGGAGAATCATGAATATATTTGACAAGTTTAAGTGGACTACTACACAGCAGTGAAAATGAACAACTCAGAAAGTCACTTGTCAACATAAGGATAAAGAGAAAAAAGAGCAATTTGTAGCAGGATACTGAGAATGAGACCATTTCGATGAAGCTTGAAAACCAGCAAAATAGCACTGCATGTTGTTCACAGACATATGGAGTAAAAGTCATCATGCATGAGGATGAGAAACATCAAAGGCAAGGCAGTGGTTATTTCCAGGGACTTAAGTTTTTATTTCTTAAGATGAGTGCAGGGTTCACAGAAATTCATGATGTAATTGTCTGTTTTATTCATACGCCCAAACTATTTGACATATACTTTTTTTTTCTTTTTGATTAAAAAAAGCTTGCACCTCCCTGCAGCACAGCAGGCCACTTCTTTTCTTTGCAGGCTTCAGTGATATGGGACTGCAAGGTACACAGAGCAGGGGGCTGGGGCCTGCAATCTTTTTTGGTGTCTGGTGACAAGTACTAAAAAAGACAAATAAAAGCCTCTCCTGGTGGCAGTTCAAGTATCAGCGGCTGGGGTTTAACGAGACCTTTGCTGCCCCTACTGTGTTACCTCTCACGTTACATTAAAAATCCTGGGCTTCAGGTAATAAGTGTCTGTGCTGTGTGGTCACACGGAATAATCAAGTTTAAGGGTGCTGAAACGGTGTGCCTTTCACCAGATCTTACCAACAGCACACTGAGCCCCTCTCAAATGTCACCTGAAGGCTCTGCAAAGATCAAGGGAAGTCCAGTCTATGAACCTAGGACTTCTTAACCCCTTGAGTCACCAGGTGTTGGTGGCAAATGGGAGATGGGGAACTGCACTTCCCCTGCTCTGACTGGTGGTTAATTATGTTCATATTTACACTTTATAAAAGAAGACTGGAGTGGACGTTTGCTGTCCAGGATTTTTAAAGACCTGTTGCTGAGGCTGGAGCTGATGGCAGGCACCTTGGCCACCACACTAGTGGAGCCTGGAAGGCAGTGAGCGGAGTAGAAAGCAGAGCTATAAGATGGTGGGTGAGATCTCAGGTGGCATTACTGGAGCACCTGAATCCAGGTGCACTGACCCTAACCCTGGAAGTTCATTGATCAAGCCCATAAATTCTCCTCTACTTAAGTCAGTTTGAAACAAACTTACAACTTAGCAATCAAAAGTGTCTTAACGTAGGTCTTAAAAATAGGTTTCCAATCACCTTGGACTCACTCCGCCTCTCGCATCTTCTCACCAGAGTCATCCTTGAAATGCTCCATGAATCCACGCCCTCTCCGCAGCTCACTGCTAGGACCTTGATCAAATCTCCATCACTCTACCAGTTTCATAGGTGGAGGAGACACCAGATACCATCTCGCACAGCGGATTCCCGACCTGGCTGCATATCATCATCACGGGAGGTGCTTGTTAGTATTGAAACCCCAGCTCACAGAGATTCCGATTCCGTGGGTCTGGGGTGAGGCCCCAGAGTTTGCATATTCACACACTTGGACCACAACCACCTGCAGTTCATCTCCAGCCAGGAACTCATCGTCTGAGCTGACCTCTCACCTCTCCTCTGTCTCCCGAACTCTTCCCCGAGCCCTCAGGAATGCCCATTCTATCCTCTGCCTTTTCTCACGGTCTCCTCTTCACCTCTTGCCTTAATGAAAACATGCTGCCTTGTGAGGACGCCCCCTCCCCAGCAGACCCCTCGAGTGGCAGCTGTTCTTCCTGCCCTGTCCTAGGAGCCTCAGGGCAGTAGGCGGGGCTGGTTTTCTCCTTGCTCCTCACTGCGGCGCCCAGACACGGACCACGTCTCCATGGCGAAGTCCGTGGATGCAACTATTCCACCCTCCTCGTTGCTGTCATCTCTCAGCTGCTGGTTTACTCCTCGTCATTCACTGAGGAGTTGAGCTTCTTGCCCACACTGTTTCTCCTCACCCCAGTTCCTCAACATCCTTCGGGACTTCATCTGCTCTTTAGAAGATGGTTCCCGATCCTTCAGTTTTGTGAGCTGAACACCCTGCCCCTTTTCCCTCTCACTTCCTGAAGCACCTAGTGCTGGGCTCACATCCTCGACCTTCACACAAACTGTTCCACCTGGAATGTTCTTCCATAGCTCTTTGCGAAGCCGCCTCCTTCTCTTTTGGACAGTAGAATGGCCTCCCCTCACACCTCATTGAAGGAGCACCGTCCCTTTTATTTTCTATCACGGTCTTTGTTTATTTCATTCCAAAAATGAACCTCAGCTGGTGATTATATATTCTTTCATTGTAATTTATAGCAAGTACACAATATTATTTACAGTCAATATAAGGCAGTGTATCAATAAATAAAAAATATCTTTAGAAAAAAGACTGGAATAAAACACACAATGCACATTTTCAATTTAAAAAATGTAAAACATGTGGTGAAATAGTAAAGTTGGTACATGAAAAAACTTCTTGCCCCATAAAAAATGGGTTTTTTTGCATGTTACGTTCTGGTCTTTATTCCATTGAATACATATTTTTACAGCTGCAGTAATGCTGTACATATAATTTTATATCCTACTTTTTTCATCTGATTCTTTTATTTTTCTTGTTACTTTTTAAGTCTTCATGACCATCATTTTATTCCATCCAGCTAAAACACCATGGCTTATCATCATTTCCTTTGTGTTGTTGTTTCCAATTGTTCTCAGTTATATATATTAAAAAATCTTCCACTAAGCATGGGTGGGCCAATAGATTTTTTTCTTTCTTTGCATTATTTCCTTACACTACATTCCCTGGAATGGATTTACTGCGTTAATAGCTATTATCCTAGCAAGAATGTAGTAATTTTGACAGTTTCTCAGATTTACCCAAGAGTTCTTGGAAAACACCAGACCATGAGAAGGAAAACAAAGAAACGTAACAAACATTAGCCCAGCCACCTCTGAGCTCCTTGTATGAGGTAACCGTGTAGCTGACTGCTGAAACAAGATGAAACACACTTGCCTATGGCATCAGTGCCTCCAAATTCCTTGTGTTCTGAAGGGGTGATGCTTAGGTTGCAGTTATCATTTAGACACTGCATCAAATAACACTGAGTCTCACAGTGAGAAGTTACTCCATTTTCAGTTCTTTTTCAACAAGGGCAATAAGAAAGTCTCAGTTGGTGCTAATATGTCTTGAACACCTTTCTTTTTCTCAATATTTATTTATTTTTGGCTGTGCTGGCTCTTAGTTGCAGCACGCGGGATCTTTAGTTGTGGTGTGCAGACTCTTAGCTGCGGCATGTGGACTTCTTAGTTGTAGCATGCAGACTTCCTAGTTGCAGCATTCATGCGGTATCTAGTTCCCCGACCAGGGATCAAACCCAGGCCCCCTGCATTGGGAGCACGGAGTCTTAACCACTGGACCACCAGGGAAGTCCCCTGAACACCTTTCAAATGTTGCCTAATCCTCCCTTTCAACTGAAAAGACAGCAGACTTTAGATACAGAAACTTCAGCAGGAGTATCAAGTTAGAAATGAACAACATTGTTTGGTTTTCTTAGTGTTTGATTTGACAATTACCTTCTGTTTATGTTTTTGCTGACAATTCATGGTGATGTTATAAAATTTCCTTTAAAAACAAATATACTTAGGATGTGGAGAAATTAGCACCCTCAAACATTGCTGGTGGGATTGCAAAATGGTGCAGCCACTTCAGAAAGCAGTTCTACAGTTCCTCAAAATTTTAAATATAGAATTACCATATGACCCAGCAATCCTATTTCTCGGTATCTACCCAAGAGAAATGATAGCATTATGTTCTCACAAAAACGTGTACATTTATAAATGTTCATAGAAGCATTACTCACAATAGCCAAAAAGTCCAACCCAAATGTCCATCAACTGATGAATGGATAAACAAAATGTGGTATATCCATACAATGGAATATTATTTGGCAATAAAAAGGAATGAAGTACTGATGCATGTGACAACATGTATGAACCTTTAAAACCGTGAACTGTGAACCTCGTGAAAATATAAAAGACCGCATGTTTTGTGACTCCATATGTATGAAAAGTCCAGGATAGAAAAATCCATAGAGACATAAGGCAGGTTAGTGGTTACCAGGGACTCACAGAAGGGACAAATGGGGAGTGACTGGTTTTATGGGTATAGGGTTTCTTTTTTGGGTGATGAGACTGTTCTGAAATCGGATAGCAGGGGTGGTTGCACAACTCTGTGAGTAAACTAAAAACCTCTGCAGTGTACACCTTTTAAGGGTATTTGAATTATATTGCAATAAAGCTGTTTATTAAATACATAAAGGCACACATTTATAACAAGGATAGATTTAAACTTTTTCCTTTTAAAGTTAGCATATGGTAGTGTAGTCATGTTAAAAGAATCATGATACTGGGCTTCCCTGGTGGCGCAGTGGTTGAGAATCTGCCTGCCAATGCAGCGGACACGGGTTCGAGCCCTGGTCTGGGAAGATCCCACATGCCGTGGAGCAACTGGGCCTGTGAGCCACAATTACTGAGCCTGTGCGTCTGGAGCCTGTGCTCCGCAACAAGAGAGGCCGCGACAGTGAGAGGCCCGCACACTGCGATGAAGAGTGGCCCCCACTTGCAGCAACTAGAGAAAGCCCTCGCACAGAAACGAAGACCCAACACAGCCAAAAATAAATAAATAAATAAATTTATTAAAAAAAAAAAAAATCATGATACTGACGTGGGAACAACTGAGGCTTGGCAAACGCCGCCCCCGTTGTCCTGGCTTAAGCCAGCCCTGTGATCCAATGAGAAATGATGCTCATAATGACACAGAAGGCTTACAGCAGAAGCAGCCTCACCACCTCCGCGCTGCCCGAGAGGAAGCGTCTCCTTAATTGCTTAAAAAGTCTCAAGCGTGTGACTTAATTAAACTTCAATTTCTGGAGTGTATAAATAATGAAATACGGCATTTGTGTGTATGCTATTTACTTTGGAGCCTATTACTGCAAAACACACTGAATTATTAAAGCGAGTAATTGCTTCTACTCAGACCCTCTTTTCTGCCGTCTGCTGCTACCTCTGTTTCCAGGGCTTCTCCTTCACTGACAGGCTAAGTTAACTCAGGTCAACCTGATGCTATGATACGGGCCGGCAGTGTGAGCTGGATGGAAAAGAATCACAGTTCTTTCAAACACAGCCTGAAACAGTTGGTGACTAGTTTTAACAGGGAAGGAAACACAGAAATATGAGGGTGGGGAGGGAAGCAGACAAATTTTAAGAGGTTGAATATGCTCACCCTAGGAGAAGACTTGACTAGCAGAATGCCACTCCCCTCTCCCCTAGTGGAATCTCTTACAAGACGAAGCCATGGCTATCTGAATGTGGAAGTTTGCAAATGAGGTCAGAGTGGCAGCTGAAGACGTGGAAATACCTTGACTCAGCCCCTAGCAGGAGCGTCTGGTGATGGGTGGTTATATCTGCCTTAAGTGTTGGCAGCCAGAGGCACTAGTGAAGCTCCTCACAAACCACAGGTCTGGGAACACGGGAGACCCTTGACAAAAAATGTCCGCACTGAAGCTGTAAGTAGAGCCTTCACTTAGCAACCCAGACGTGACGCTCAGGACTGTGCTAACAGTTAAATCACTTTTAACGACCCATGGTTTGGAGTTAAATCAACTATCTTTAATCTTCCAAGACAGACAGAAAAGCCTGAAGTCCCAGCATTACATGAACAGTGTTGACACAGTGCCAAAAATATCTGCCATGAGGGGGGAGGCTTGATAAAATCATTTGATAAGTGCATCCAATTACTAATAGTTTGTATTTAGTTTGGATCATGATATTTGAAACATGGCTGTGTTCCTAAACAAAGTCTAGGTCTAATGCACAGGAGGTGTTCAATGTCCAAAGTTGGTGACTTTGTGCGTCTCTAGGTGTATGTGTCTGCTTTTAGCCATCATTGTACACATACACATGCTTTATGATTAGGAAGTAGCAGAGCAAGGATTCAAACTCAGGGAGCTGGACTTAAGAAGCCCTGCTTTTAGTTATGACTCTGTATTTGGGGTCACACACAAGCGAGTCAGAAAAGGAGCCCCTCCAGGCAGATGAAGCCTTTATCTCTACTCAGAGCTCCTGACTCAGTGATCCGAAGGTGGGCTGGATTTCAGTCCTCACCCACAGCCCCGCCAGGTGTGACTCGCACGGCACACCTGCACCATCTCTACCTCCATAATCCATCCTCTCGCCCTTAGCTGAGGTCATGCACAATTGGGTTTATAATTCTTCTCCTTCCAAAACTCTAGGATGCTGCCTGGACTGATTCTCATTTCATTCTTATCACCCCCCCCCCCCCCACCGTGATCGTTCCTGACACACGGGGGATTCTATTTCTCCATCTCCCTCTTCTTTTCAAATTAAGACGTTATTGAGATTTTAAAAATATGAACCAGCAGCGCTGGTTTGAAATAAATTTCTGGTGACATACGAGGGAGAAGAATGAGGATAACATATTCTGCGAATGGGTACCTCTATCTCATTTCCTGAAAAAGAGCATAAGGGACTTACCAATTTAAACGAAGGAAAAGTGGTCTCCCCAGCTAATTTCCATCCTCTTATGGCTCAGGCCAATAGGGATTTTAAATTTTTATGATAATTAATATACTTTAAATTGTTTTATAAATATATAAGTAATGCATATATTTATCACAGAAAAAGTGTAAAATACAGACAAGCAAAGGCGGGCGAGGGGTAACCAAACCAACTTCATAACCTCTGTTAACGTTTTGGTATACTATCTCCCAGAGTTATAACCACTATATGTGGGTGTGAGTATATAAATATGTAAATATATAAAAACCTTTAAAGAATGGGATTTTTATAATCTGTTTTTTTCCCCTTACAAATACGAACAATTTTCAAATTTAAAAAAAGAAAAGAGATTTTATCAAAGGGATCTTCTTCAAAGGGATTCTGGAAAGCCATCAAATATTTCAAATTTCAAGATTTGTTCCCAAGTACAGTATGGTCGTAAGCAATATGGATCTAGATGCACACAGACCTAGCTTCAAATTCTAGGTCTGCCACTTGGCTGTCCCATCTTGGGCAAACACTTTACTTCTCACCCTCAGTTTCCCCATCTGTAAAAAGGGCTTGTTGATTCTAATGGCTCTTTGCTTTTGGTTTTGGTGTTTCTTACTAGCGTCCATTTCCAGGTGTTTCTGGTAAGAGCACCTCAGTTTTCTTCGGGGGAAACCACGGTTCTCAGTTCATGAGGTTTGGAGGGACTGAAGCATCCTCCCCCAGGTGCGGCCATCGGGGCTGGTGTGCATGTGATCCAAGCCAGGGCGGTTAGAGGCAGCCCTGGGACTCTTGCTGGATGGAGTCTTTCCCTTCAAGGTTACTAAAGGAGGAGGACTGAAGCCCAGACCCGTTGGAACTATCACATGGAAAAATCTGATCTGAGAGTGTGGCCCACACAGAAGGAAGCAGAGTTAAAAGATGGAGGCAAGATGGTCACACATCCTGGACACACCCATGACTGAAGCTTTATCTCCTTTGCACATCACAGTTTTATGAGCTAGTAAATCCCCTTTTATGATTAAGTGATATCAGCAGATGAGCTGGGATTCCATCACTCCAAATGAAAACGAATTTGACCTATCCAGTAATAGTACCCACCCCTTAGGCTGTTACGAAGATTAAATGAAATAATGTGGTGAAGTGCTTCATACGGTACCTGACATGTTTTAAGTCATTATTAAATATTAGTTGTTATCATCATTATTATTAAATATTAACTTAGATGCATCAGAAGCCTTCATTTTTCTCCAAATATTTTATGTCCATGCCCAAAATGGGCGAGGCAGAGCAGCAAAGAGTTTATTTTAAGTGTCAATACTCTAAATTATTGCAAACGAGATTTGAAGTGTTTGTACATTTTTAAAAGTTCTCAGACATTAACACCGACGTCCATTAACCCATTCCTCCTGAGGGATGAAATTTGATACTTGAACACTAAGGCTTGTTACTTTGGAACCAGTGGTCAGACAACCCGGCTCCTTTTAATTCCCACAAAACTGGGATGAGGAAAAAGCAGAGCAAGGGTTCAAGCCCAAGCAGAGACACAGGCCCCTGAAGAGCAGTGTCTGTGAACAAAATTCTGCATTTTGGTGCCTGAAGACACCTCCTAATTCCCGAAAACCCTTCACTTACCCTCTGCTTTTCTAAGCTCGGAAACAGTAGTTCTCTGCCCTTGAGTAGAAATCAAAGTTACAGACAGCCTGACTTGTCTCCAGAATAATCGCCCAACTCAACCAGAGGCAGCGAAAAGGGTCCTGTCCCATCTATTCCCCGAGCTTTTACTAAGGACCAGGACACTGGGGTTAGGGTAGCATTCATTATATGCGGAAGCTGTCTTCATTTCCTCAAGACACAACCCAGGGAAAAGCCTGCCTAAATCCACATCTTAGCTCTGGCTAACATTTGCTGAGACCTTCTCGTGTTGCAGGTACTGTGCCAGCTTTTGACTCACATCATTTCACTTCCCCGTTGAACTTAGGAGAAAGCCTAGATTGGCTGAGGAGCACTGACTCATTCAAAGCCACACAGCCAGTCAGCTGGATCTAGTTAGGATTCAGTTGCTAAATAATAAAGCAACCACGGACACTAACAGGGCTCAGAACAGCACGTCACTTGCTGAGTGACCACCACGAGCTAGCCCTGTGCTTGCTGCTTTATGTGCGTTATTACAATTTTAGCTCTTTGGACCTCAGTTTCCTCTTGTGTAAAAGGAAATCACGCTTCAGATTATGTGTTCTCTATTGCCTCCTATTTATGGAAAGCTTGGACTCTAAATTGTACCATGATGAATTTTCACCAGAAGATGACAGTCTTCCATGTTGCTAAAAGAGGCCGGGGGGAGGAGCATCCAAACATCACCCTCAAATACACCACAGTCGCTCTTGACTGCCAGAAAAAATCACGGACTCCCAATAAAGGCATCAAGTCAAGAAACTCCTCTTTCCAGGGGGCAGTTTTCGAAATTTCATCGTATGAGATAAATCAAGCGCTGGGGAAGATTTGGAGGGGAACATAAAATGAATTCCGTCTTCAGCTGAAGCCTCTTATTTTCTTTTTCTTTTTTTAATATTTTAAATGGTGGCAAGATAGATATAACATAAAACTTTACCTCTTATTTTGCTACAGTAAATTATAACATGAAGAGAAGTATTTCCAAAGAAAACAAATCTGTTCTCAAATTTTCTTCCAAGGACTCTCACCTATGGAGTTTCTAGGGAGACGTGTCAATATGGCCACTATTTACGGAATTTTCTAAAGGTGCTAAAAGCAGGTGCTACATATCCACATCAGTCAGGACGTTATGGTGGTGAGTGACAGAAACTCAATTCATGGAAGCTAGGACAGGGACGGGACAGTGGCAAAGGGCAGAAGCTGGCCTTGGGAACAACGTCAGAACCCACCCCCACCCCTGTTGCTGGATGTTGCTTCTCACCCCTCCAGGTCATCTTGGGTCCATGAACTCTCCATGCAGACCAGCTTCCTCCACCTGGCAGAGACACAGCTGCCGATTCCTGAGTTTCCTATCATACAGCTGCAGCCACTAGAAACAGTCTTCCCTTATGCTGTCTCTGACCCCAATTTTTAAAATCCCTAAAAAAAGGCTCTAATTTGGCTTAGGAACCTATCCCAGAATCACCTGCCGCCTGGGACAAGGTCAGGTGCACAGAATGGCCACTCCAGGGTGTGATGAACCTTCATTTCCTGTGTGCCCCCTACAGCCATTCCCGTCTCTCTCCATCAACAGCACTGAGGTTATGATTTTTTTTTTTTTTTCTGAGGTTATGATTTAAAGAACCATCTGGTTCTGTTAAGAGGATTCTGGATTCAAATAACAGAAACCTCAACTCCAGCGTGAAACAGAAGGGCCCTAGATAGGGCAGGCCTCTGGATCTGTGGCTCCCAGGACTCAGTACTGTCCTCAAGGACCCATAGTCTCCTTCTTTCTCTACTCTACTGCCCAGAGTGATGACTTCAGCCAAAGCTGGTTTTCTAAGGATCGCGGTGACAACTGGGACTATTTATTTCCTTGTTCATATCTAGAAGATAAAGTCTTTTGTCCAATAATGTAAAATAAGTCCTTCCCTTCTTATTCCGTTCCCTTCTTAATCAGGAGCTGATTGGGCCAGCTTGGGTCATGTAACACCTGTAGACCAGTAACTATTGCCAGAGAAATGAAAGTATGTCTTAGCCCTGGATATATAAAGTTTACACTACGACAGGGATGGGACTGTCATGGCAGGCTTAGACCATTGCCTGGAGGTACAGTTCACTGTCAAATTGGGGGTGGGGTGGGAGAATGGAGGTCAGGAGCCAAAGACAAGTCTATTACATCACCCTCCCCCCAGTGGTTTAGGTGGTCTTGGCTTCATCCCTAACTCAAGGGGTGGCCCTTGCTTGGTTTACTTCAATTAGCTAATCCCATCCCACCCCTCCTTCCCATTTCCTCATCCACACTGTAGGCATTTAAACCAACCAAAGCCAATGAGATGGGAGAAAACTTTTGCTGGCGCTTCTAGGGAATAAAAACACTCCCTCATCCAGAGAAGCAAGATGAGCCTGGAGCATCTTGTAGCGCCAGAGAGTAAGAAAGTGCTCAGAAAGGCAAAACTGAAAACAAAAAGCCGAAACACAGTGATGGGGGTCTACCAAAGGAGCAGAGCAGCCAACTGAAAGAGCTACTAATCACCCAGACTGAAACAATTTCAGCAACAAAATAAAGTCATACTGGATTGTAACTCAAAGTACAAAATCAATATCTACGAGTCCATCCTGATTTATGACTGAATAATAAAGGGGGGAGAAGAAACACAACATCCCCCACACAAAAGAATTTCAAATTATTTATATAGAGATACTCCACCCTCAAGGAGGGGGAACAAAACTCCACACTCCTTAGGTGGGAGCTGTGCACAGTGACTTCTTTCTAAAGAGTAGAGTGGAGTGAGGGGGAAAGAGTAAGTCTAGAGTGGAGAAAGCTGACAAACACTAGCTCAGCCAGTGACCAAGGTCAACGTTAAATCATGTCGATAGTATATGCACTTGATAGGACGTGATGAAAATGGCACTTTACCGCTACGGTTTTCCTCCAGATAACCCATAACCCCGGTTATCACCATGAGTAAAACATCAGACACATTCCAACAGCGGAGCACCTTATAAAATATCTGACCAGTGCTCTTCAAAACTCACAAGGTCATCAAAAACAAGGGAAGTGGGGCTTCCCTGGTGGCGCAGTGGTTGAGAATCTGCCTGCCAATGCAGGGGACACGGGTTCGAGCCCTGGTCTGGGAGGATCCCACGTGCCGCGGAGCAACTAGGCCCGTGAGCCACAACTACTGAGCCTGCGCGTCTGGAGCTTGTGCTCCGCTACAAGAGAGGCCGCAATAGTGAGAGGCCTGCGCACCGTGATGAAGAGTGGCCCCCGCACGACGCAAGTAGAAAAAGCCCTCGCACGGAAACGAAGACCCAATGCAGCCAAAAGTAAAATAATTAATTAATTAATTAAAAGAAAAAAAAATTTAAAAAAAAAAAACAAGGGAAGTCTGAGAAACTATCACAGCCAAGAGGAGCTTAAAGAGACATGACAACTAAATGTACTGTGGTGTCATGGATAGAATCCTGGAACAGAAAAAGAGCACTAAGTAAAAACTAAGGCAATCTTGGGGCTTCCCTGGTGGCGCAGTGGTTGAGAATCTGCCTGCTAATGCAGGGGACACGGGTTCAAGCCCTGGTCTGGGAAGATCCCACATGCCGCGGAGCAACTAGGCCCGTGAGCCACAGTTGCTGAGCCTGCGCGTCTGGAGCCTGTGCTCCGCAACAAGAGAGGCCGCGACAGTGAGAGGCCCGCGCACCGCGATGAAGAGTGGCCCCCGCTTGCCGCAACTAGAGAAAGCCCTCGCACAGAAACGAAGACCCAACACAGCCCAAAAAATAAATAAATAAATAAATAATAATTAAAGGTGCTAATAATTAAAAAAAAAAACTAAGGAAATCTAAATACATTAAACATTAGTAATAATGTATCACTATTACTTGATAAATGGTAACAAATGTATTATACCAGTGTAAGATTTTGCTCAGAGAGGAAACTGGGTACAGGGTATATGGAAACTCTCTGTACTACATACTCCCCAACTTTTCCACAAATTTGTTCTAAAAAATAAAACCTCTTAAAAAGAAAAACATTCCCTCTCTTGGAAGGATGTTACTATTACAGATCCTTATATTTTCCTAAAGGGTGTAAGATTGTTTTGAATATTATTAGATAACATGTAACTTAATAATATAAGTAAAGTCTTAGTATCAATATAGTGCTGGCACAAGGGGGGGGGGGTTGCTGCATTTACTCATTCAGTAGTTCATTTGACAAATATTTATTGAGTACCTACTGTGAAATCATCTCTGTTCTAGGTGCCAGTGGTACATTGATTAATAAGACATGAAGTGTGCATGAAGGGGGGAGGAGCAAACAAAGTAGGATTTTCATACAACGATGAGTGCTATTTAAAAGAAATACGAAATAAGAGTAAGGAGGTAGAAGATGATGGGCAGGGTCCTCTTTCCTAGGGCAGCTGGGAAGATCCCGCTGAGGACAGAATCTGAAAGCAGACCTGAAAGAAATGAGGGAGCTAGCCACACAAGGTGTGAGCAAAGAACATTCCACCACAGGAAAAAGTAAACAGTGCTGAGGTAGGAATGAGTGCATTTGAAGGCCAGTGTGGCTGAAGCAGAGTGAGTGAAGTGGGGAAGGGTAGGAGATGAGGTCAGAGAGCTAAATGGGCTGAAATCAAACAAGGGTTCAAAGGCCACACTAAGAAATTGAATTTTACTCTGTATGGTGGAAAGTTAGGCCCTGGAACCAGCAAAGTGACCCGGTTACATATTTAAGATTATTCCAGCAGCTGTATGGACAATGGACTGTAGAGGGCGCTAGAGTGGAAACCCCAAGCCAGAGAGAAGCTACTGTAGTCGTCCATGTGTCAAACTATGGTGTTTAGCTCAGTGGTAGCATGGAAGTGGTAGATATAGTGGGATTGGGGTTATATTTGGGGATAAAACCAAGAGGGCTTACTAACTGAATACACGGAGAGGGTGAAAGAGGGGTCTCACGGACCAATCAACAAAAATGAATTTGACAAGAATCAGGACTCACAGTGACAAAATATCATAGATGGTCCCCAAGATCTAGAGATCTGTAATGTGTTCTGGGGCGACCAGCTAATTACAGGATGGCCACAGACTTGGCATTTTGCTGTATAACATCATCCCTCTTTAGTGAGACATTTATTCAGGCTTGAACCCTCTGAGAAGACCTGTCTCAGAGACCAAAGAGAACTGCAGGAAGTGCTGTCTCTTGATGAGCAAATACGCACGCTTCCTCTCGGGGCAGCTCCAGAGGCTGCCAAGTGTGTAATGTGTTTCTGTATTGTCTCCCCTCCCCCCTCCCCCAAATTCTGGGAGGGAAGCAACTCCATTCACCATTGCACACTGAGTACCTGCCCCAGGATACATGTGCAATAAACGTTTGCTGAATGACTGTGGAATAAAATGACAGAGGTAGGCTAAGTCTCCCTTAGAAGCCATATTTTAAGAGAAAACAGCAATAGCCAGGCTAACACAGAGACAAAGAATAAAGTTCAGGAGGGGGTTGAGGCTGACTAATCACTTGGAGCTCTAGGCTACAGCCAGTAAATGAGAAACAGTGATTTTGCAAGAGATGGCACAAAGGGCTAAGCAACAGTCATTGTTGGGATTTTGCAGCTGAACTTGTTGATCTCATCACAGGACCATCAAATGTCAGAGCTGGAAGAGATCTTAGAAAACTTGTAGATCGACCCACTCGTTTACAGATAAGCAAATTAGGGTGAAATGGCTCAGGACTAGCACCCAATCCTCCGGACTCCAGATGCCAAATTCTTTTTCCTATCACACAGATGGGCAGTTATACTGAACTTCCTCTTCCGTACGTAGGCTCGAAGAGTTTTCAGAAGCAAGCTGGAGAGACAGTCTTCTGAAATCCGAAGTCTATACTAACGTAAAATTCTCATTTTAGAATTCAGTTCCATGAAAAATAAATGACCCCTCTTGATAAACTTTTCCCCTTATCATTCAAAGAAAATAAGGTAGCCCATCACGGTTCCCTTTTTGACATGGCTGCCAGGAAGATTAGAGCTAAATTGAACACTTAATCCTCATAACAACAGCGGCCTCAGTGGTTAAGAATCTGCCTGCCAACGCAGGGGACATGGGTTCGAGCCCTGGGCCGGGAAGATCCCACATGCCACAGAGCAACTAAGCCTGTGCGCCACAACTACTGAGCCCGCGTGCCACAACTACTGAAGCCCACCCGCCTAGAGCCCATGCTCCGCAACAAGAGAAGCCACCGCAATAAGCCCGCACACCTCAAAAAAGAGCAGCCCCTGCTCGCCGCAAATAGAGAAAGCCCGCGTGCAGCAACGAAGACCCAACGCAGCAAAAATAAAAAATAAATAGAATTCAGAATTGGAAAAATTAGTAATTAAAAACAAAACAAAACAAAACAAAACACAGTGGCCTTAGTTTTTGACAAAAAGTACTTCTTTCCCACTCCTCTTTATGACTTTTCATGTTTCATAAGTATTTCAATGGCCTTATTGTATATGTCTCTGTTACTGTTAGTCGTCTCAAATTTGTTTTGGAAGTCAGCCAGGTCTAAATCACGAAAAAAAAACAAAATAGAAGGAAGATTTCATTTCTCTTGCGCACTGGAACGGCTACTTATAGTGTGGTGTACGTTTTCAGATCCCACCCTTGACCTAAAACTCAGACCTTACCTCCCGGCTTTATATTTATAGAAAGGAGAGCCCACCACAGGACAGACTGCATACAAATGACTAGTTATAAAATTGTAGGTCTGCCTGCTAACTAGGCAAGTCCCTGGAAACTTCTCCGAAATGAAAACAAGATGTGGAAGGAGAGTGCCATGCTTGCTGTGCTGACGTGGCAGGATTTCACTTACACCAGGACCCTGGGGGGGAGCAGTGCAGCCTGGCCTGAGGATGGTCAGCAGGCGGTGGACTGCGTCCCACCTAACTCCACGCGTTCTGCCGACTACTCCCCAGGCTCGAGGTACGAGATCACGTACGTAGCCTTCGTCTCTTCTGGATTCTAGCCACGTAAAGAGATTAAAGCACTCATTTTCTGAAAACATGAGACTTTCTTTTCCCTCCCTAAAATGAAATTCCTCCTAAACCACAAAAATTTAACCCAGGCAGGATTAGGAAAGCAACAAAGGCGTCCATGCAGAGATCTTTCCTCTTGCTCCCTTACTGCTCTGTCGCTATTTCTGTCCAGGTAGCAAAAGAAACATTAATAAGTCCCTGAAAATGTCAACTTCGCCAGAGGACGCTAGACTTTCATGTTTATGCATTCGAGCCTGAGACTTCCTGTGGCTTTTTTGTTTTTTCCTCTTTCCTGAGTTTGAAAATTTTGTTCTTTATTCTTATGGTGTTTCCCATGATTTCCATGATAATCTAAGAGATAACGTTTAGAAGAAAAATGGCTTCAGGAGGTACTGTTGCTCATGGAAATAGTCCTTCCCGAAAACAACCATTTGGATTCTGCTCATGATCTCTTCCGAGTCAGAGCCAATTTGTTCAGACAGAGACAAGAAGATGCTGCCCCAATGTTCCCAACACCTTGAAGGATGAAGACAGTTCCAAAAATCTACGATGTTTCTTCAGAAAAATTTCAGGAAAATTATGAATGCAGGCAAGCCTAGTGTATGACATCTGCATTAGTACGAAAGGGCTCAACCTGTACCAAGACTGCTGGGATCTGTATCCTCATCATGGAACCTTGGACAAACTGCTAAACCTTGTGTAATATTTTCCTCATTTGTAAAATGGAGATAATATTAGTGCTTAATTGGTGCTTACTTCACAGAGCAGGGTCTCAAAGTTTGGTGTGCATCAGAAACAAGGGGAGGGCTTGTTAAAACACATACTACTGAACTCAACCTCTTGATTTTTGATTTCGTGGGCCTGGGTGGAGGAGGGGAGGGGTGAGACTCAGCATTTCCAACAAAGCCCCAGGTAACTCTGGTGCTGCTGGTTCATAGAGAACTCCAAGAGAACCACTATCATAGGGTTATGGTGCAGATGGCGTAGTTAATGAACATAACCTAAGTGTTAATAATGACTATTTTAATGTACTGTGGTTAACACTATGCCTCGTAAAAAGTTAGCTGTGATAAATGGTGTCCATTCTAATTATCTTCCAAGTTGTCCCATCAACTTACAAATCATAGCAACTTTGCAGTTAAACCGTAATAGAATCCATTACAAGAAACCTCAGTACATAGGAGGGAAAACCCTATTAACTTCCTAACAGAAATATCCTTATTTTAAAGAGTGAATACATTCATAAGAGATTGTAAATGGTTCTAAATAGACTTAAAAGCAATTCTATACATCACTGGGGTTTTTTCCCCTAAAACTTGTCCATACCCATCTGTACATCTCTTACCAGGCAGAAGAGAAACAAAAGCTGACACAGCTACTTACTGAGGTTTCCTGACTTTTCTCTCACTTACAGTAAAAACGCCAAACCAAATTTAGTCATTACGGTGAAAAAGAAGTCTTCCACTCGTTTCGAGTAATTAAGGAGCCCAGCAAATGTGGACGTTGCAACTGGCAGTTAGAAACATCAACAGTCTCCAAAGGGTAGAGGAAACAGAGGGCTACAAGACAAGGGGATTGTTAAAAAGCTCTCCACAACAAAGGAAATGAACGCAAATCCCTAACCTGCGGGCTTTCCAGCAACCCTAAGGCCAAAGATGAAAAGCTGTGGCGGGTTAAGCTCTGTGCAGATAAAGAGGATATCAGACAGAATGTCGAAGGCTAAGATGTTTTCCTTGCAGGGCTCTGACCACACATGAGTCTGAAAAAGAAGGAGGAACAGGGAAAGCCCCACGCTTCCAAGGAGAACACTTCTTAGTACACTCAGGTCGAGCGCCTCTTCTAAGCACAGGCGGAGATTCGCGGTTCAATGAGAGGCAGCCAGTACTTAGTAAACATCTAACTTTTCCAACTCAATCAGATCTAAGTTTTTGGTAGAAATTCTCCAGTGAAACATGAGAGTTAGATAAAGCATTCTTGCATCGTGATGGCTTTTGAGAAATTCGACAAAGGGCGCATGTTTGCAAGAATGCAAAAAAAAAAAAAACCCTTTGCCCTGACAGTTAAAAATGTACCATGCAGACCACTTTCCCTGACACTTCTCTTTCCAAAAGGTACGTGATGACCAGCACTGCGCTGTTACCAGGACTCCACGAAGACGGTTTTTCATTTCTAGCGGGGAAAGAAAGAAAAGTGGGCAGCCCGTGGGTGAACTTGGAGTTTGTCCCTCCAGCCCACAGCCTCCCTTGGACGGGACACGGGTGGAAGGAGGGAGACACGGGTCCGCGGATGGGATTCTGGGGCTGCCACGACTCACCTCGCCAACTTCTTCAGGCTCGCGGCGCCCCGACGGCTGCCTCGGGGGCGCGGACGCGGAGGCCGGCGCCGGCGAGCGCTCTGGCCGGCCCCCGGGAGGGCACCCGGGCCCGGAAGGCGCGCGGGGGCCGGCGCGGGGCGGCGCGGCGGGGCGGACACGGGGCGAGCGAGCGGCGCAGGGGCTGCGGCGCGGCGGGCGCGCAGGGACAGCCCCGCGAGCAGGAGCGCGGCCAGCGCGAGCAGGAGCAGCGCCGCCGCCTTGTTGCGGAGCTTCATGGTGTGGCACGGCGGCGGCGGCGGCGGCGGCGGCGGCCCCTGGGCAGCGCGGCCCCTCTGCGCATCGCGGCGCGCCGGGCGGCGGCGGCGGCGGCGGGGCGAGGGCAGCGGCGCGCGACGGCCGCCTCCTCAGCCAGCCCGCCGGGGACTGGAGTCCGGGCGGCTGACGGGCGAGCGGGCGCGCGACGGAGGAAGAAGGGGAGGGAGGGGGAGGCGTGAGCCGGCCCGAGGAGGGGCAGCCCGCGCCTACCGTACTGTGTGGAGTAGCCGCCCGTCCGTCCGCGCACCCGCCAGCCGCCAGGCGCTCTGTCTTCAGGTAGGGCAGCCTAAAAACCTCTCACCTCCTCATTCAACCATTCATTCACTCATTCATTGATTCGTTCATTCATTCATTGTCTCCCACTCCGTTCCATTCCCTCGTTTACTTCCTCAATTCCGTCACTCATTCACTTACTCTCCCATTCCATCTTCTCTTCATCGGATTCTCTCATTATTCCATGCCTTTGCCCCATCATTTATTTTTACCCATCTATCCACGCACTCGTGCACCTATCCATACATCCAATCAGGCAGGAACATCTCTGTCCCGTTTTCCCAATGCAGGGCCTGGCACTTGGTGGGTACCTGTAGGATAACCACTACAGATCCACGTTGTCTAAACAAGTTACAGAGTGAATTCTAGAGTCTGGGTTTGAAATCTGACTCTGCCGCTCATCATCTAGGCTAGGTGATCATGAGCAAGTGGCACAACTTTCTTGAGCCTTAATTTCCTTACGTGCAAACTGGGATTGTATTGCTGCCCTCCGCAGAGCCGTTGTGTGGACATTACATTAAACAAAGCATTCGAAGAAACTTGCACAGTGCCTGGCTCACAATTGGTGCCCAATACAAGCTCTGTGATAATTAGTACAATAAAACAGAGCTTGTCATATATACATAAATGCACATTTTTTCTTTCTGACATAGATTTGATATAGAGTAATATTCACAACCCAGTGTAGAAATGAATTCTTCTGAGACTTTAACAGCCCCAATCACCAGATCAAGTTTCCAGAGTTTCCCAACTCTTCTTCCAGGGCATCGCCAATCATAAATGGGAAGCATGAGGGCACCTCCTCTTATTATTCACCATGAACTGACAGCCAGCATTCTATTAACTCTCTTTTCTGCTTGGCCACAAGACAAGGAACAGCAGTTATGACAATGTCTCTGAGATTCTACAGGATTCCATGTTGCCTTATAAATCGTCTAAAATTCAGGTATATTCCGAATGGTTCTCATATTAGCAATACATTTTAATTCTTTGAGATCCCATTGTATTTAAAGTTGTAGGAATGAGAATATTTAAACACCTGGAACCTCTGGCCAAGTAGGCACCTAAGAAATGGCAGGATGCAGGCTCAAGGTGTGCACAGCAGATGTTGCAGGTGAACGAGCACAAAAAAATCCATCGATTTCCACTGAGGGTGAGGTATCGTCCCGCTAGGATGCATTTGGAATTGTGGGAAGGATGTTTTGGGTTGTCACAATAACTGGCAAGTTCTACTGGCACATACTAGACCTCCCACAATGCTCAGGACACTCCAGCAGCACAAAGAATTGTCCTGGGCCAACTGCCAACAAGGGGGCACTGTGGAGAAACACTGGGCTAGGCTAAAGCCTGGTGTTCAGGCCTTCCAAGTTTAGAAATGGCCACTATTATGTTAGTATGTGGCCCAGTGAAGCAAGAATTCCCAAACTCTGTCTTGCCACTTCCTCTGTTCCTCAAGGAGACACGTGCAATAAGAATAAAATAAGGCAAAGTAACACTTGGCTAACAGCTAAGGTTTTGGCCTCAAACACCAAAGTAGAACTTGGAACAACTAGGTTTGACCAAACAGAGGGTTCTGTTTTCTTTAACTTTGCTGAAACAAAGGAAAGGCCTGATTTATCTCCTTCCCCTGAGTCCAAATTCATGTTTTGGTTACCATTCTGATATCTAACATCATGGAAAAAAGATTCCAGATACCATATCTATGAGTCATCCCATTTGTCACTTGGATGTCAAATATACCAAATGCTTGTGTATTTGTCCCCCTACCCCAGAAATCTGTTTCTCCCCTTGTCTAGATACTCAGTTGCTCAAGCCAGAAATTAGGTGGGAACCATCCTTGGTTTCTCTGTTTCCTCTCACCTCCTGTATTAGTTATCTGTTGTTGCATAACAAACTACCCCAAGTGTGGTGGCTTAAGATAATACACATACAACCTCATGCTTTCTGTGGGTCAAGAATCCAGCACAGTTTATCTGGGTCCTGTGCTTCACAGGCTCTCAAAAGGCTGTAATCAAAGTGTTGGCCCGGGGGTGGTGGTCTCATCTGAAGGCTCAACTGGGGAAGGATCTGCTCCCAAGCTCACTCACATGGTTGTCAGAAGGGTTTCAGGTCATTGGACTGAGGGTTTCTGGTCCTTGCTGGCTCTTGGTCAGAGGCTGCCCTCAGTGCCTTGCCAGGTGGCTCTCTCTATCAGAGTAAGTACATCAGAAGAGCCAGAGAGAGAATGCCATCAAGACAGAGGTAACAGTTTTTTATTATCTATTTTTGGAAGTGACATCCCATCACTATGCCATCTTCTCCTTGTTGGAAGCAAGGCATTAAATTCATTCTGCACTCAGGTGGAGAGGATTACACAAGGACCTGAATACCAGGATTACTGGGAGCTGTTTTAGAAGCCTGCTTCCCTCACCTCCCATATCCAAAGAGTCAGCAAGTTCTGTTGACTCTGCCTCCAAGACATAATCGGCATCTCTCCACTTCTCTCCTGAATTGTCAATAGTGTTTGCTTGACAAGATCAAACCTTGCCCAATTCCTAATGGCCTTGTTCCCATAGTATTTCACATAAGTTATTCCCACTCCATCCCCCATGACTCTGAATTATATAAGTGGCTCTTCTATGGCCTAGAAACTTTCTAATTGATCTCCTTGCTTTTTCCCATGGCTTCTTCCAATCCTTAAACCAGAATAATCTTTTAAAAACATAAACTGAATCCTATTTCTCCTTTGCTTACAACTCTTCAGGGATGGCAACAAATTTTTAGATATAATACCCAGGGCACAATCCATGAAAGAAATGATTGATAAGCTGAATTTTATTATAATTAAAAACTTCTGTTCTGTGAAAGACAAAAGTCAAGAGATTCGGAAGACAAGCTACAGACTGGAAGAAAATATTGGCAAAAGACACATCTGACAAAAGACTGTTCTCCAAAACATGCAAAGAACTCTTAAAACTTAACAATAAGAAAACAAACAACCTGATTTAAAAATGGGCCAAAGACCTTAATAGATGCTTCACCACAGGTGATATACAGATGGCCAGTAAGCGAATGAAAAGATGCTCCACGTTCTTTCACCAGGGTGGTTCAGTGACTAACGCTCCGCGCTCCCAATGCAGGGGGCCCGGGTTTGATTCCTGGTCAGGGAACTAGATCCCATATCCCGCAACTAAGAGTTTGCATGCTGCAACTAGAAAAAGATCTTGCATGCCTCAGCTAAAGACCCTGCATGCCACAGTGAAGATCCCATGTGGCACAACTAAGACCTGGCACAGCCAAATAAATAAATAAATATTAAAAAACAAAAACAAAAAACAAACAGTGAGATACCACTACACACCTGTCAGAATGGCCAAAATCTGGTACCCTGACACCACCAAATGCTGACGAGGATGGGGACCAACAGGGACTCTCATGCATTGCTGGTGGGAATGCAAAATGGTACAGACAGTTTGGCGGTTTCTTACACAATGAAACACACCCTTAACCATACAACCAGCAGTCACACTCCTTGGTATTTATTCAAAGTAGCTGAAAACATATCTATACAATAGCCTGCACTTCATTGCAGGTTATTACTAATTAGTTATTAGTAATTTGTAATAGCAGCTTTAATAGTAATTGTGAAAACTTGGAGGCAACCAAGGTGTCCCTCAGCAGGTGATGGATCAATAAACTATAGTGCGTCCACACAGCTGGATGTGGACTTTGGGTGATAATGATGTGTCAATTCATATTCTTCAACTGAATGAATGTACCCCTCTGGTGCTGAGGTGTTGATGGTGGAGGAGGCTGTGTATGAGAGGAGACAGTACGTGTATTGGAATTCTCTGTAGTTTCCCTTCAATTTTGCAGTGAACCTAAAAAATTGCTCTTAAAAAAATCTATTCTTTTTAAAAGCAGGTATGGGATTTTTCACTCAAGTACTCTGACTCTACTGTCTGTGTTGTTAACCATGCCCCGCAGAGTATAATGTATATATGTTGCTTGAGCAAAGAGAAGGCTGTGAAATGACCTCTAGAAGACGGTAGCCAATAAATACCTCAGTGGGCAGGACAGGAGGTTTGGGGTTATGTCTGTATCAGTTAGAAGGAACGGAAGAGAATATCTGACTAACTGTGGCTTAATCTATGGCTTTTCCAACTTTAATGGGTGGACAAATTATCTGGAGGTCTTGTTAAAATGTAGATATCAAGGTAGTGTGTCTGAGCCATGGCCTGAGAGTCTGCATTTCTAATAAGCTGTTAAACATTGCTTCTGCTGCTAGTGGTGATCCAACATTTTAAGTAGCAAGGACGTGAATAATAAAGACATCTTTACCTTACATAGTAAGAAATCCAGAACAGATGGAGGACAGGGGTGGAAGGAAATGTTTCCACTGGATACCTACTGTGAACATTTTTGTATTTGTCTTTTGGTGAGCATATGAATGCATGTGTGTCGGATATATACTAGGATGGAAATTGCTGTGCTACAAAGTACGCATAAGCTTACCTTTAGTGGATGCTACCCAACAGTTTTCCCACGTGATTTTATCAACCTACCCACCTACCAGTAATGCATGAGAGTCATGGTTGCTAAACATCTTTGCCAACATTTTGTTTGTTTGTTTTGTTTCATTTTAACCACTCTGGTGGGTGTGTAGTGGTATTGTGGTTTTAATTTGTATTTCCCTGAGGACTAATGAAGTTAAGCATCTTTTCATGTATGTATTGGCCAATTAGACTCTTAGTTTATGTCTTTTATGAAATATCTGCTCCAGTTTTTTGCTCATTTTTCTGTTGAGTTGCCTTTGATTGATTTGTAGGATTCTCCAGAATCTGCATAAAGAACCCTTATCAATAAACATAGTTTCATTTTTAAACCTAAATCTTTGATTAACTTGGCATTTATCCTGGGTGAGTATGGGCCCAACTTTTTTTTTTTTTTCAGATGGTTTTCTCAACAGCAGTACTGCACAGTCCATCTTTCCCCCATCAATTTGAGATGTCGCCTTGGTCATGTGCTGCATTCCTAGGTGTATTTTGAGATATTTCTGGGTTTTCTATTCCATTCTGCTTGTCTGTCTCCCGTGTGAGAGTGCAATTTTACATACTTAGCATTAAAACATGCTTATATATCAATCAGGATGAGTCCTATTGTTTTAGAGCTTCCCAGGCTATTTTTATTTGTTTTTCCATATGAACTCAGAACTAGTTTGTCTCATTCTAAAATTAAAAGAACAACTTTATTGGCATTAAGACAAATTTTTAAATTAACTTACAACAAATTAACATCTGCACAATCTTGTTTTTCCAATCGAGAGTGATTAAATGTCCCTTATTGGTTCAAATCTTATTTGGTATCCTTCAAAGATGCATAAACTTTTGATAAGCATAACTGAGCGGGTGGGAAAATGAGGAAAATCTCTGAGGCCAAGAAACTACAAGAAAGTAAGAAACCTGAGAGATTATTCAGCACTGTAGTCAAATTTTTCTTTGGACAGGAAATAAAACCTAGAGCCCAACCAAGCAAGGCATGAGGTTGGAGTGGGAACACTTGAATAAACTGGGGCCCCCAAAGAGTGACACTCTGACTATAACAGTCACAGACTATATAAAGCATCACTCAGCTGAGCAATACCATCTTACCAGGCCCATCCCTAGAATTCTCAGGGTCTGGGGCAAGAGTAAAAATGGAGACCCACCATTATAGCACAGGGAACTCTGCTCAATATTCTGTAATAACCTAAATGGGAAAAGAATTTGAAAAAGAATAGTTACATGTATATGTATAACTGAATCACTTTGCTGTACACCTGAAACTAACACAACATTGTTAATTGACTATACTCCAATATAAAATAAAAATTAAAAAAAAATGGAGACCCACCTACCATACGCTTAACTATTTACAAGTTATAAGTCAAACTAACCACTGTCAAATGACATATGTTCTATGCTCCTGCATGGCAAATATGTTTTGATAACAACCTTGAAGTCCAGGAGGAGCTTTAAGATTTCTACATGTATGCCCGGGGGTGATAGAGAGCAAGTACTCAGCCCCAGCCTTGAGCTCCTCCCCTCCTCCCTCCACCCTGGCCCATGCATGGGCACCCCTGTCCATATGTCTAAGCTTTGTCCACGCCCCTGCAAACAGCTGCCCTTTGGCCACGCTCAGATCCAAGTGCGTGTACACTAGGGGCCTTTCACCCTCAGAAGGACCACTAAGGAAGGAGGCCTGCACCGACCCTGGAGATGGGCTCAGGAGCATTTAGATAAGGAATCACAGAGTCTTGGCTATCCAGAGTGTGTTCTAGAAGGAGGAGGGCCCAGGGCTCTGGATGGGCACTGCCTGGCAAGGGCCACAGTGGGTCTCAATAAAACATGGGGCCCAGCAGGAGCCACTCTACCTGTGGTTTGAGGACAATAAACGTCCTTGCGCTGATGAGGGGATTTCTCAGCGGAAACTGGAACGGACTGTACCGCTATGACATAGGACTTTGGATGTCTCCGTAGATGGTAGTATGGAGAGATGACCATGACTGAGGATCACACAGGACTGGGCATTCCTGCACGTGTCTGTGTAACAGAAATGACTCCAAGCATCAGATGCCCTCTCAGACCCACCCCACTCTACTCAGTTCCATGATGTTTGAAAAACTTCCTAGAAATAAAATGACACCCTGGGGTGAATTAGGGAGGCAGAGAAAAACCTTAACCCCTTGAGTTTACCCCGAAGAGATTAAAGAAAAGCTCTGAAGTGACTGAGTTTACCATAAATTGACAGGCACACTGCTGCTAGAGAGAGAAATTAAATTCAGATATGGAAAAATCAAAGTTACATTTTTTGGTACCTGAGTTGAAAGTTCATACCTAACACGGATTGTATTGGTGCTTTGTAGGTACACTAGGGTTTTAAGACACATCTACTTTTTTTTTTTTAAGTAATTTATTTATTTATTTTTGGCTGTGTTGAGTCTTTGTTTCTGTGCGAGGGCTTTCTCTAGTTGTGGCAAGCAGGGGCCACTCTTCATCGCGGTGCGCGGGCCTCTTCACTATCGCGGCCTCTCTTGTTGCGGAGCACAGGCTCCAGACGCGCAGGCTCAGTAGTCGTGGCTCACAGGCCTAGTAGCTCCGCGGCATGTGGGATCTTCCCGGACCAGGGCTTGAACCTGTGTCCCCTGCAATGGCAGGCGGATTCTCAACCACTGCGCCACCAGGGAAGCCCAGATCCATCTACTTTTGAGAACAGCCTGACTCACAGTTCATGACCATCTCATCACAGGGACAGGAGAAAGAGTGCAGAACTCCCATCTGAATAGAACGTGGTGGTCATGTGGGGGGAGTAGAAGATGATAGACAAAGAGGGACAAGAGGGGGCTATTGATACATGGATTCCTAATAAGTAACCCCAAGGTCTCTTCAACCAGGAGTTCTCTTGGTGAACTCAGAAAACAATTTTGCTATTAAAATGTGTGAATTTTATCTAAATTTCCAGGATACACATATTAACTAAAATTAGACTTCTGAGGATTTTTTGTTGGGGAACTGCACAAAAAGAAACAAGATAACATTGAAGGAAGACTAATGCAGCTATGTATTATCATGCTCTAGTCAGCTCTGATTACAGCAGGATGTTATTGGCACTTAAGTCACTTGATGAAATAGAGTAGAAACCTAAGAAATGATTCTGGATAATATCCATCTGTGCTGTGAATTAAAGAATGCTTTTTAAGTCAGTGTGGAAGGATGACTTTGGGGTAAACAAATGCCAAAATACCATCAGGAAGAAATAAAAAGTTGAATATAAACAATAAACCATAAAAGAGCTGAAAGAACACAGAAGTAAATAGTTTTATGAATTTAGTTTGGAGACAGCTTTTGTGAGCATAGCCAAAGTCATTGTTGTTTATAACGGCCAGCAAATTGGATGTAACTGAATTAGCTAATCATTGAGATCAGATAAATTGTGGTACCTCAATTCAATACAATGTAATTCACATAGAAAGGTTATTCATGACAACATTAATTTAAAAATAAGCTATCAAGGGACTTCCCTGGCTGTCCAGTGGTTAGGACTTCACCTTCTAATGCAGGGGGTACAGGTTCGATCCCTGGTTGGGGAGCTAAGATCCCACATGCCTTGAGACCAACAAACCAAAACATAAAGCAATATTGTAACAAATTCAATAAAAGACTTTAAAAATGGTCCACATCAAAAAAAAATCTTAAAAAATATAAGCTATCAAAAAAGTAAGTACAGTTTAATCTTACTATAAGAAAAATCTATGTATTTAGCAAAAGAGTGTAGAACATTAATAGTCTGGTTAATGGTGAATTTATATTCTTCTTTATGTTTTTCTGTATTTTTTAATTTAAATAAACAATCTCCACAAAACTCCCAAAACTTCTGTGAGACTTCTCTATACTAAGCAATCCTTACTACTTTTAAAAATTAGTGGAAGCAGCTTTATTCACGATAGCCAAAAAGTGGAACCAAGCCAAATGTCCACTAACTGGTTAATGGATAAACAAATATGGCATATCCATACAATGGAATACTATTCAGCAACAAAAGGAAATTAACTACTGATTCACATTACAGCGTGGATGAACCTCAAAAACATTATGCTATGTGAAGGAAGCCAGACACAAAGGACCACTTATTGTATGGTCCAATTTACCTGAAATGTCCAGAAAGGCAAATCTATAGAGAAAAAATGTAAATTATTTGTGACCTGCAACTCAAAGCAGGAAGAAAGATTAATTGTAAATGCAGAGAGATTTTGTTGGGAGGGATGGGAATATTCTGGAACTAGATTAAAGTGATGATTGCACAACTCAGTAGAAACAATTGCTGACCAGTACACTTGAAACAGAGTGAATTTTATTAAATGTAATTTATGCCTCAATAAAGTTTTTTTAAAAACTTAATGGAGAATTTGGTGAAAATTCAGAGCCTAAAAGGTTTAGAGGTTTTGTTTTGGTTTGGTTTTAACATGGAAGGAGAGGATGAGGAAAGAATGATTAGAGACTTTACAACTACAAAGGAAAGAATCTGGCATTAAATACTACAGGATCTGTCCAGATATTTACCAGATATTAAGGATGGATATACCATGGTGTTTGGTTTTTTAAAAAATTAATTAATTAATTTGTTTGTTTGTTTGTTTATTTATGTCTGCGTTGGGTCTTCCGTTGCTGCATGCGGGCTTTCTCTAGTTGCGGTGAGCGGGGGCTACTCTTTGTTGTGGAGCAGGGGCTCTAGGCGCACGGGCTTCAGTAGTTGTGACATGTGAGCTCCATAGTTGTGGCGCACGGGCTCTAGAGCGCAGGCTCAGAAGTTGTGGCGCACAGGCTTAGTTGCTCCGCGGCATGTGGGATCTTCCCAGACCAGGGCTCGAAGCCATATCCCCTGCACTGGCAGGTGGATTCTTAACCACTGCACCACCATGGAAATCCACCGTGGTATTTTTGATGCCAGGAGAGAAAGCTTATCTAGAGTTAGGCACAGAATCATGATTCTATTTCCTTAGCCAACTGTGGGCTCCTGGAGAAAAGAAACTAAGTCTTAGCCTTATTAACTTTTGCTACCAACTTGCTATGTGATCTTCCCCCAATCACTTCATTTCTCTGAGTTTCAATTTCTTTATCTTAAAAAAAAAAAAGTGGATTGTACTAGATGGTTTTTATAGTCCTGTTCAGCTGCAAAATTACCTTCCTTGGCGTTCACCACCCTTATCAATTTGCCCCAACCTGTTTTCCAATCCTAATGCTTGTTGCTTCAGTTTTTGTATCCTCCACATCAGATAAGGTGACCTGGTTCCACCCCATTTATCTGTAATTTTTCTCCCGGGAGCCTTTGCTCAGGCCCCAGACTTATCAGAAATGAGAGTTTTCTAATTGTTCCAACCCCCATGCATTTCTCTATTTCTGGATCTCTCTGACTGAATTTCTACACTGTATTGTCTTTCATTGCTATTCCATTTATACATTGCTGCATTGCAAACCTCCCCCAGACCTACCAATGTGAAACAACAATCATTTTCTTAGGCTGACAATTTTGCGAGTTAGAAAGTAGGGCAAGCACAGCGGGGATGGCTTGTCTCTCTTCTGATGTAACTGGGGCCTCAGCTGGGGTGGCTCAGATCCTAGAGGTGGGTGGGATGGAGCCATAAGCCTAGAGCTGTGTTTCTGGCTGACAGTGAGATTCCTCTGTTCTTCTTCATGTGACATCTGCTGAGGCTTGAAAGTCCAAGGTGACTTCTTCACTCTTGGGAATGGTGCCTGGGCTGGGATGGTGGAGGCAGCTAGGGCCGGCCACACAACCTCTCCATGTGGCAGTTTGGGCTTCCCCACAGCCTGGTGGTCTCAGGAGTAGTTGGATTTCTTGCACTGTGGCTGGCTTCCTTCAGAGCATGCATTTCAATAGTGCAGTTGGAAGTGGCAAGGTTTTTTTATGACCTGGCTCTCAGAAGTCATGCAGGGTCACCTCTGCTGCATTCTGTTGGCTCCACAGGGCCAACCCAGATTCACTGTGCAAAGGGACCACACAAGGGTGTGATTACCGGGAGTAGTGGCTCATTGTGGGAAGACACAGCTTTGGAAATTGGCTACCACAACTGCTAATCCTTCTGTGTTTTATTTTCATAGCTAAAGTCTAAATTATTTGAAGTTAGAGATCATTTCTTTCATCTTGTATTATCTCCTCTCTCTCCTCTTCCCAGATCATCAAGAACAGAAACATGTGTTTTATAGATGTTGGACTAGAGGCGGGATAAGCTCAGGGGTCCCAATCCTGGCTGTGCTACTTATAAGCCATGAGACCCGGGCAGTCATTCAACCTCTTTAAGTCCAAGTTTCCTCATCTATAAAATGAGGGTGCTGGTGATATAACGGCTGTTTCCTCCTAGAGCTGGAATAATGACATTGTTTGCAAATCACTTGGAAAAATGGCTCCTATGTAATAAGTGACCAATAAATATCAGCAGCTATTATTGTTGATTAAATTTATACCATAAATTTATGATAACTTGGGGACAGTATTGCCCAGAGGAAAAGGAAAGAACCCAAGCACTATTTTCCAGGGTGAAAAAAAATTCCATAAACTATGATAATGAAGGCAGCAGGCTCTGTCCAATTGGCTGGAGACGTCTGATGCCGTGAAGACGTAAGTTTAAATTTTCTTATTTCTTCATGTCTCATATAAAGAAAGAAGACATCTAATTGGCTACAAATTATGACTTAAAAAATCACAATAAAAAGGTTGTCAAATACTGAGATGACCAAGAAAAGCAAGTGTAAATAAACAAAACCCATAAGGAAAAAATATTGATTTGAAACGAAGAAAATGTCAAGGTAGGAGAAAAAGTGTAAATAAATTGAGGGATGAATGAACACTTAGAAACTATGCAAAAACCAGAGTGCAGAATGGAGCAAAGCCAAGGGAGAAGATTAGGAGAGGATTCAAGGCTAGGTCTTCATTATGTACCATTGACAATGACATAATTACTACCTACATTTCAAATACTATGGCCTCTAGTTGAAAGGATTTATTCTTATTTAGGAAAAAAGTGACTAATGTGAACTATTCTGGGAAAATAACGTAAAATAATCCAGTTATGCTATTTCAGTTTTACAGAGAAGTACTTACAATGAGTTTACAATACACCTAACCAGCAGAAATTGTTTCAAATTGCACAGGGACCTATTTTTCTCCTCCTTAGAGCTCATAGTTTTGCTTAGTATTTTCTCCAAAAGGCTGGTTTTCTTCTGCGTGGCTGCAATAATCAAAAGGCATTCAGGAAGAAAGAGAGTCTTGGCAACAGTTTTTTTTAAACATAGGAAAAATCATGGCTTCAAAACCCCTTGGTGAAGAAATGCCAGGAAATGACACTGCAGAAAAATCAAGAAGTAGGCTGTTGAGTTAATTTTAGGAATTTCGATATTGAAAGCAAGGTGGGCATTCCACTCTATTTGGAAGAGTGGACCTGTAGCACAGACGGCATCTTAGACTGGGGCTCCTGGAAACAGAGTCTAAGGAGGACCATTGAGTGAAGGTGGTTTTAGGAGGGATGCCTTGGGAGATACACCTGTAAAGAGAAAGTGACACTGGACAGAGGCCCACAGTGCCATTGCAACCAAGGCCTCTGCCAATCCTGCAGGGAGCTTTGGAGCCGGGATGGCTTTCAGAGTTGTCCCATCTGAGGCAGCGAGCCGGACCTTTGTATCCTGCATTAGCCTTTTGGAGGTGGGTAACTTTGGACAAGGCAGTTTTCTGCGGTCAAGGGCAATGCCCTGTGAGGGACACGGCTGTGAGCCATCAGCAGCCTATACTCCCAGCATCCAGGGGTGAGTCAGCTCTTCTTATTGTTTTCTAGTCATGCACAGAATTTCTTTTATTATATATTGATTAATTACATACAGTAAGGTGCCCAATCTTAAATATGTGTGTGGCTCTATGAATATTATGTAGTATATATCCACATAACTCCCACCCAAATCAAGATATAGAGTAAATATTTCTCACCCAGCAGGCTTCCTCATGCCTCTTCCCAGTCAATAACCATCCCCACGAAAGTAATCATTATTCTCACATCTATAACCATAGATTGTTTTGCCTGTTTCTGAACTTCATGTAAATGGAAATGTCTAGTATGAACTCTTTTGAATCTGGTCTTTTTTTTCCTGACATATAAATGTTCTTTAATAACTCTCTTATCTGAGCGATTTTATTACTTAGAAAGGCAGAGGGTATCTGTTTCTTGGATTTAAAATTTTTTTTTCACTATTTTTAAAAAATTGAAGTATTGTTGATTTACAATGTTGTGTTAGTTTCAGGTGTATAGCAAAGTGATTCAAATATATACATATATTTGAACATATAGATATATTTATATATACGCTTTTTTCAGATTCTTTTCTATTATAGGTTATTGCAAGATATTGAATATAGTTCCCTGTGCTATACAGTAGGTCCTTGTTTTTTATCTGTTTTATACATAATAGTGTGTATCTGTTAATTCCAAACTCCTAATTTATCCCCCCCAACTTTCCTCTTTGTTAACCCTAAGTTTGTTTTCTATGTGAGTCTATTTCTGTTTTGTCAATAAGTTCATTTGTATCAGTTTTTTAGATTCCACGTATAAGTGATGTCGTGTATGTGTCTTTGTCTGACTTGCTTCACTTAGTATGATAATCTCTAGGTCCATTCATGTTGCTGCAAATGGCATTATTTCATTCTTTTTTATGGCTCAGTCATATTCCATTGTATATATACCACATCATCTTTTGGATCTGGTCTTTTTGACTTAACTTGCCTATGCAATTCATGCATGTTGTGTATAGCTTTAGTCCATTCTTTCTTACTTCCGTTTAGCAATATTGAGTGAATATACCACAATTTGTCTATTCTACTCTTGATGGGCATTTGAATTGTATCCAGTTTGGGCTGTTATGAATAATGCATCTATGAGCATTCCTGTACATGTCTCTTAATGGACGATTACCACTCATTTCTGTTATGTATCAAAGAGAGGAATTGTAGGGTGCTAGGGCATACATATGTTTAGCTTTAGTAGATATTGCCAAATAATTTTTTAAGGTGGTTGTACCAATTTACAATCCCACCACAATCTTTGATGTCAAAAGAGCTGGGTAGAAATTATTTGTGCGTGATGGACTAAAAACGTGTTCACTATGA
Organism: Balaenoptera borealis; assembly: GCF_965194805.1. Classification (NCBI taxonomy): domain Eukaryota; kingdom Metazoa; phylum Chordata; class Mammalia; order Artiodactyla; family Balaenopteridae; genus Balaenoptera; species Balaenoptera borealis. The sequence goes on from NC_138869.1 coordinate 21,992,591, forward strand.
ATTAAGGAAAAGATTAGTTATGTTAAGGATAACAGGATTATAAGAGCTTTTAAAAAAGTAACATAAAAACTTGTGTCATGTATTCTCCATAGATATTGTAGATACGTTTCTCCAGTAGTTTTGAGGGACTGTAAGGAGTGTTAAGGGGTTCCTCAAGATGTGCACATAGGTCAGGTACCTTCAACCTATTCCCTAGAAGCGGAACCTGAGACAAAGATTCGGATGCATGGGATTTATTGTGGGGTGTTATCAGGGGAAACCTGTAAGGGAGGAAGTGAAGGACAGGGAAAGGGGAAGCGCTGAGCAAAGATGTGGGCAGGGAAAATCTACCCTTGGCCCTATCCCTTAAGGAACTCTGGAGCATAAGCCACACCGGAGTCATCTGCCCTTTAAGGCAGTCTTCTGTACCCCATACCGGTCCTCACGGTTGTGGTGGTAATTACTTCCAGGAGCCTCCCATCAATCTAGGGCAGTCATTCTCAACTGTGGACAATTTTGTCTCCTAAGAGACGTTTGGCAAAGTCTGGAGGTATTTGTGGTTCTCACCATAGCAGGGCTGGTGTTGGCATTGAGAAGTAAGAGGCCAGGGATGCTGCTAAACATCTCACAATGCACAGGTGGGTCCCCCACGGCAAAGAATTATCTGGCTCCAGATACCTGAGGTGGAGAAACCCTGGACTAGAGAAAGTCTTTGGAGAAGAGGTCATCCCCAGTGTTTGCAGCCAGTGACAGATGGGCTCCCCGGTTCCATAAAGAACATCTGGGCAGGGCATCAAAACGGTACCTTCTGTAGATGTCTTTTCGATATACAACATTAAACAATGAAGGAAGTTCATGGGACTTCCCGGGAGGTCCAGTGGTTGGGACTCCAGGCTCTCACTTCAGAGGGTGCGGGTTCGATCCCTGGTGGGGGAACAAAGATCCCACAATGCTGCACAGGGCGGCCAAAAAAAAAAAAAAAAAAAACAATGAAGGAAGTTCAAAATGCAGTTTGGTTAGCATTCCCCTGTGATCTGCATTTCATCTAATGAGATGGGACTAGCATCTTGAAATATATGTTGCTAAGCCCTTAGCTACACACTGCACAAAAATGTCCGAAACAAAACAAAACAAAAATACCCTGGGATCAGCTGTAACTGTTTTAGATTTTCTTCAGAACTTTACTGAGCTTGTATACAATTGGAATCAGGCTAAATCCTACCAGAAATACCCATGACTGTGCTATATTATTGCTAACACTGTGCCCTTTTAACAACTGTAATTTGAATGGGCTGACGGATTGGTGCAAGGATCAAAAGTAGTTGTGCTTAACTATAAAGGGGTTTAAGAAACTTCGGAGACATCACCAGTGTTAGATTTATGGTCTGCTCTGTCTGTATCCTGTTGGGACCATCCCTTAATCCTCTTTTACAATCCAGTATTTATCTGTAAGTTATCCATGAATTCATCCAAGCCCTCTTAGAGTTAGTTTATAACTCAGAATTGCAAAACTTAGGATATCTAGTCCCATTGTATATAAAAGGATAGTTGTTTTTCAAACTTCAAAATGTGCTATCTAGTTTGTATTCCAACTTTTGTATTTTTATTCTAGTTTTGTGATCTGTGCTTATGATTTTACTGTTGGTTTCATTTTTTTCCTCTCTCAAAATGAATCATCACCTTGTTCACTTCTTAAGAATTAACACTACTAACAGTGATAAATAAGAAGGGTATAATTATGCTATAATATTCTTGACAAAAAAGTAGTCAAATTGAAATATTATAATGCTAAGTTAGGTGGAAAAAGTGAAAAGAAGAGTATGATACCATTTTTGTTTAAAATCGTTCTGTACTTTTTATGAATAGAAAGATACTTTTTATGAATTTTATGAATAGACTGAGTCTGAAAAGATGTATTGTAAAAAAATAACAGTGGTTAAGGTGTAGTTTGCAGGTTCTATGTAAGATCCCACCATCTCCCCAAAATGGCTCAGAGAATGAACTAGAGTTATAAACAGCTTATTCAGGAAGCTATTTCCAACATAGGTTAAAAGTACTTTCTTTAAGATAACACTGTCTTACTTGCCTAAATGCCTGCCACCTTCTGGAAGCTAGGAGCACTTCATTAAAAAACTCCTAATAGTAGCACTTTGTAATAGGGTTGAAACTGGAATTGTTTATGGAAAAAAATTTTTTAAATTTGACATTTAATCTTGAGCCTTGTGAATCACAATCAAGTTTGTTAGACCAGAAGAGGGGCTAATTTAATATAATTGGAGATGGCAGGTTATATGCTTGTCCTCAATAAATTGGCCACAGAAAAAACTATTTTTAAAGTAGTGAAAGGCCATCCAAAAGTAAGCCTTAAGAAAATGGAAAAACAAACAAAAATAAATAAATACAGCAACTTCAAATGCTCAAAAATGATGAAAATTTTCATTCTTGTTTGTTTTCCCTCTAAAGCAGAGTTAAAATGAAACGTTGAAATGATTTGTTTATTTTCAAGCAATGTCTATATCTAGAAACAGGAACTCAACTGGATCTTTGAATCGATATTGCTATGCCTAAAAAAGTACCCAAGAAAAATAATAAAATAATGTTGCAGATTTACATTTATAGTGTGATAATGTACCCATGCACTTACAGATATAAAGTAACAGGGTACCTAGAAATATGTACATAGAAATATAAAAAGCTCTGCAAGAGTGGCTAGAGGGATTACTCTTGGGGAAGCAGAAGAAAAGACCGAAGTTGGACAGCAGTCAAGGGAACTTTATCTGTGGTATTCTGTTTTTTAAAAAAGAGAATGAGTTTCTAACTTGTGTAATTTACCACTAATTAGAAATCCAAGTAAACAAATCCCTGTTATATATATATCAGTATTTTATGATATAGCAAATGCAATATATATTTCATATAAATAAATAAATAACAGCAGCAATGTACCATATAGTCTTTCTGTGTTGCAATCTTGTGTGTGTGTGTGTGTGTTGCCAAACAAAGTATAAAACATCCAGGAAATGCATAACTCTACTTTGTAAAGTGCTTTCAAACAGACTTTCCTCATGCATAGCTTTTAATAATTTAAAAATATTAATGCTTGTGACCTCCAGGAATGAGGTCCCATGGTAAATGTAAAGATTCTTTTTAGAGAAGCTAATTTGGAATGATCCAGCCAAAGGTCTATCTCAAGGGACCTTTTGAGAGCTTTGCTATTTCCAAGTTTGTATCAATTCATTTTCATTATTGAGTGCCTATTATTTATAAGGCCCAATATGTTCTAGAGCAGCGAGAGTTGTGCTTCCAATGGGAAAAAAGTTGGGTATGTGGTAATATTAAAGGGAGGCAGCTCTATAGTATTTTAGAGCTTGGGCTCAGTAATCAGACTCACTTGGGTTTCAATTTCCATGGCACCACTCACTAGCTGTGTAATCCTGTGCAAACCGTGGGGATATATAAAGCCTAGTTCATGGAGCTGTCAGAATGGGGAAATGAGATCATTATAAAGGATACGGTGCAGTGCTGGCACACAGTGAGTATTCAGTCAATTCAGTTAATTCCTCTGCCACCCAAGGAATGGATAAATGTGTAAAGAGTGGTCTTTAAACTGTTTTACACGTAACCTCTTTGTCTTTATCAAAACTCCTAGATTTAAGCTGAATGATTTTTATTTTGAATTTTTTATTTTATTTACTCCTGTTAATATGCTTTAATGAGTCTTAATTAATTTTCAAGACTCATAAAAAATTGGAGGTTGAAAAGCCTTTTGAGGTTATCTGGTCCACGGTTCCCAGAGATGACTGTCACCCATCTTCCACTGATATTTAAACCCAGGAAATAAAAACATTTCCTGGACTACTCTAGTTACTGGTGGAATAACAGGAAATAAAATGAGAGGGAAGGAAGGCCAAGGGAATATGCATGGGAGGAGGGAGACTAGTGAGAGAGGCATTGGGAGAGTATGACCAGCATAGAGTAAAGAGGGGAAATACAAGGAAGAGAAGGAAAAAAGACAGAAAAGAGGACCTCGATTAAGTGTAAGGAGAAAAGTGAGAAAATGAAAGAGGGGAAAGTACAGAGGCATTGCAATTCGTCAATTACAGGCACTAACAGTGTTTAAGAGTCAGACGTTCTGGGTTTTGGTAACTGTAAAATGCATGATTATAAGACATATTGCTTAATCTCTGTGAGTCGTGTTCTTCGGAGTTCGTGGTGTAGATTAAACGAGCTAAGTGGGATGGGCGCTCTCTAAACGAGAAAATTCTGTTTAAATAGGAACTAGGAAGAGGAGAGAAAGTGGCAGAAAAAGATACAGGGAGAGGGACGTGTAGGGGGAGAAGGAGGAGATAGAAATCGGTAGAGAAAGACGGAGAGGGAGAGGGAGAGGGAGAAAGGGGAATTGTTGACAAAGCAGGTGAGAACTAAGGAAAACCACAGTAACGATGCTTCTGTGGCTACTGCGGTGACGGCTCCAACACACCGAACACTGACAGCTTGCCAGGTATGTTGTTAGAGCTTTACATGCATAATTTCATGCTGTACTCACATCATCTCTACGAGTCTATGTTCTAGCCTCATTTTATAGAAGAGCTATCTGAAGTACAGAGAGGTTTTGTAACTTTCCCAAGGTCTTACAGCTGCGAATTGGAGAGAAGGGATTCAAACGCGGGTCTCTCTGCCTGCAAAGCCAATGTTCAAATCATCTCTAAGAACCTCCAAAGAGGCTTGGTGGGTCTAAGGCGGACTCTAGCCCAGGTTCTTCCAAGTTATGCCCTGGGTTCAATTTCTGCGCCCAAAGGCTCATTCACTGTGTTCTTTCTCCACCTCCCCACTAACAGCGTCCCGTCTCCACGGAGATCGCCGTGGGGCGGGACTTCCTTTCTCACGCACGAGCATTTCCGCCTCGAGCCGGAAGCGCCGTGCCTAACAGAAGGGGTACCGGAGCGTGGGGACTTCTTAGAGAGTTTGAGTGGCAGGACTGCGACTGCCGCGAGGGTGACCGACTTGGGCACCAGAGTCCGGCGTGGTGATGCTGACCCCGGCGTTCGACCTTAGCCAGGACCCCGACTTCCTGACTGTCGCCATCCGCGTGCCCTACGCCCGGGTCTCCGAGTTCGACGTCTACTTCGAGGGGGTCGACTTCAAGTTCTACGCCAAGCCGTACTTTCTCAGGCGAGTTCCGGGTGCCTGGCTGCGGGAAAAGGGTGTTTTGGGGATTCATTTATACATTTATTCACTCATTAAGTAACTGCTTATCGAGGGAGGATGAAAGAACAAGAGAGCGCTTCTCAGCATCACGACTACGTTTTCCCGAGATCCCTGCAGCACGTGCTGAGGAAGCGAACTCTTCCAGGCGTGCGCTCTGGATGCTGCAGAAGCTCATCCTTTCTTAAACCTCACATCCCCGCCTGGAAGAGATTCCGGAGCCACTGTAAAACGTGGAGTTTGGGACCATATCGCCTTTCCATTTTCTGTCCTGTTGCCCTAGTTCTTGTCCCCTTTTCTGTTTTCTTTTCGCTCTGCGTTAGTCGTCCTTGCCCTGGGACGGCGCGCGCTGACTTCCCAGCTGACCCGTCCATTTGACTTTTCTCAGTCCACGTTCTGTTCCCCGACCTCTTGGCTGACCGCTCCCTATTCCCTGAAATTTCCGCCTTCTTTGGCCCCGCCGACGCCAAAGTCGTCTCGTTCTCCTACCTCCTCGTTGTCTGCTTCTCTGTTTGGTTTTGCCCCTTCGTTGTGATTGTCGTCCCCCAAGCCTCAGGGAGGGACCTTCAGCACTTGTCTGTTTGCATTTTTCTCCTTGAAGAACCGTAGCAGCAGTGGTAACAGCTAACCCCTTCTCCTCCCCTTTCGTGTGACGGGCAAGCAGTGCGTGTAAGTGGCGGGTTGAGTACTTGTGTGCATTGTCTCATTTTACCTGGACAGCGATCCATGGAGATAGGCATTATTATTAGCCCCATTTTAGAGAGAACACAGCCAGATTATTCTTACTTAACATTGTCAATACCTTGTTCTCTCCTTTCCGCCGAGGGAAAATCCATTCTCCTCATCTTTCTCATTCCAGCCTACCTTTCCTGCCCAACTAAATACTTTACCAGCACAGACATTGCTCTTGAGTCGAGCTGGTTCCTTCACTGGGCCTGAACCAGTTTTGCTCAGGTATCTATTAGGCCTTAACTTAATCCACCTATTTGAATATATTGCATTTCCCTACTTCTTCACTCTTTCGTTCTTTCGCTTGATTTATCGAGCTCATAGTATATTCCAGACTCTGTTTTTGGTATTGGAGATGTGGTGGTGTCTTACGTAGTTTTCATTCTTGTGGGGAGAGAAAAACAATAAACAAGTAAACATATAACTACAAATTGTGGTAATTTCTCTGAAGGAAAATAAAGTGCACTGATAGAGAATAAAAAGGAGCCTGGGTTTATACAAAGTGGCCAGGGAAAGCCTTTCTGAAGAGGTGACATTTAAGCCAGAACATGAAGAATGGGTAGAAGATGATGATGGTGTTAGCAAACATTTATTGACTTTTTACTTCAGGTTAGTGCTTTATGTAAATTATCTCACTTGATTTTAGGACAGTCCTACAAAGTAGGTTCTGTTATTTAGCCATGTTAGAGATGAGAGCGCAGAGGCTCAGAGAAAAGATTAAATGAGATAGGATTGTAAAATAAATACAATACAATAAAAATTTCAAAATAAAAGCCACTTGCTTAAGTTTGGGAGTTTTGATGAAGACAAAGTAAGAGGACATGTGTGAAGCAATTTAAAGAGTAGTTTTAATACAAATTCATCCATTCCTCGGGTAACAGAGGCTCGGGAGTTGTGGGTCTGAGCACACTTAAAGTTCTGTGACTTTTGGCAAGTTATTTAGTCTCAGTTTCCTAATCTGTAAAATGGGACTAATATTGGTGATCTTACAGAGTTGATGTGAGGATTGAGATAATACATGCATGATCCTTATTACTGTGCCTGGTAATTATGTGTTCAATAAATGGTAGGTATTATTATTTATTAAGAGCATCTTACTGTTGCAGTTATCTGCTGCCAAATAATCAGTCAAACCTAATGGTGTAAAACAACAATCATTTAACTCCCTCTCCTGGTTTTTGTGCCTTAGGAATTTGGTAAGGGCTTGGCTGAGCTGTTCTGGCTTGAGGTCTTTAATTTAGTTGTAATCACTTGGTGGCTAGACCTGGGACAGGAAGGGCTGAAGCAACTGGGGACTGATAGGGTGGGTGGAGGAGGGAATCTCTTCTCGTGTGGTCTCAGGACCTCCCTGTGTGGTCTGTTTTCATGGTCTAGTTTGTGATTCCTTCAGGGAGTTGCACCACTTCCATGATACCTGAAGGTTTTAAGAGCAAATACTCCAGGGAGCAAGGCAGAATCCATGTCATCTTTTATAACCTAACCTCAGAAATCACAGTGTCACTTCTGCTATATTATATTGGTTAAAACAGTTCCAGAAGCCCACTCACTTTTAAGGGGAGGGGACATAGATGGCACTGTTGGGAGGAGTGATGTGAGATGGGCCATCTTTGGAAATACAGTTTGCTACAGTATATCAGAGATGGATAAAACCTCACCTCTCTCCTTGAGGAATTGAGAGTCTAGCGGGGAAGGCAGATCTGTGAGCAAATATGATTTCACCGTCATGCGTTACGAATTTAACTCTATAGTTACAAAGAGTTTAGGAAAAGGGAGATGATAATAATAGTTTACATTTTCTGAATGCTTGCCTACTGTACTAGCCACTAAGCTTTTTGCATTATCCTTTCTTCCTCACAGTAACCCTAGGATATATTCTGTTATTTTCCCCTTTTTATAAATGACGAATATGAGCCTTGAAGTTAATGAACTTGTACTAAGAAAGTTACAGAGCTAGTAAATGGCGCAACTTGGACTTAAGTCCACAAATGGACTTAATTCAGATTCTGAGAGTAAAGTTAGTGTTTGTATCCATGATAACAAACTAATGTATTCGTAACTGAATCTTTAGGCTGAGTTTAGAAGAGATTTTTGTTTGGAAAATGTGTTGTAGCTTCAGAAAACATTGGGATCAAAGGTAGGTAGGTTGGAAAGCCCCGGACCTTTTGGGGTCTGCCAAGTTTGATGATGATGGTGATGGTGATGATGTTAGAATAGGTAGCATGGAGGAGGGGAGTGTGGGAGGAAAGGAGGTTCATATTTTAAGTTTGGAGTGGAATGGAGCTGGCCTCATATGTAGTACTGGTGAGTTTAAATTATCTAGTCAGTATCAAGGCAGCCATAGAAGCTTTTTTAATAGAAAAGTGACAATCAAATTTCTGTTTTAGAAGAATTCTTTTGGGGCCTCAGTGGAAGACTGACTGACCCAGGGTGAAACTGCAAACAGGGAAATCAGTTCATGTCCTTTAGTAGGAAAGAGGGGGAAATCCCCATATAGAATTAATGAGATATGAGAAAAACACTTTTGCTTTCTGCCTTTTTTTTTTTACTACTTAAAAGTAGTAATTTGCCCAGTATAAACAGTTGGTTTTGTTGGTTCTTTATTCTTTCTCATTTCTTGATTCTTTTTTTTTTTTTTGGAAGCTAATTAGTATATTAGTTTTATTGAACCCATGCTGTATCAGGCACCAGATATATAAATAACTCTCACTCAGAAGGGAAAAAACTATAACAGTAATGATAGCTAATATTTGTTGTGGCTTTTCTTTTTAAGTGTTTTATCAGTGACGAGCGCCTATTCAAACAGAAAGATGAGTCATCTCAGATTTCTTTCTTCTTAGCTAGAGAAGAAATATAAGTTATTTAGTTTGTAAAATTTAAATGCTAGGATTATCCTTTTAAAATTGTTGCTTTCGGTGGTTGATGTTTACTGTCACAGATGGTCTCTTATGATGCTTTGTAACTTAAGGACTTCATGAGACCTTTTATTAAATCTGCAGATTAACCCTTCCTGGAAGAATTGTAGAAAATGGAAGCGAGCAGGGATCCTATGCTGCAGATAAAGGTATTGCCTTTGGAACTTTTGTTAGTTTTTTTTCTTTGGATTCTTCCTGTCGGAGTAGTTAAATAATAATCTCATGTACTATGCAGACCTTTAGGTGTATGGCAAGTGCAATCTGCCCCTGTCACTTTTTATTGTTTCTTAATGTCCAATGCCTGTTATTCATGGATTTTTTTAAAAAATTAATTTATTTTTATGGCTGTGTTGGGTCTTCGTTTCTGCGCGAGGACTTTTGCTAGTTGCGGTGAGCGGGGGCCACTCCTCATCGCGGTGCGCAGGCCTCTCACTGTCGCGGCCTCTCCTGTTGCGGAGCACAAGCTCCAGACGCGCAGGCTCAGTAATTGTGGCTCACGGGCCCAGTTGCTCTGCGGCACGCGGGATCCTCCCAGACCAGGGCTCGAACCCGTGTCCCCCGCATTGGCAGACAGACTCCCAACCACTGCGCCACCAGGGAAGCCCTATTCATGGATTTTTAACAGTTACAATTTCCTCAGTCCTTTAAAGTACTTCACAATATTCTTTAAAGTAAAGTTTAATTAGTTATATACTCTGGCTTTGCTTTCTAGAGGTTTTATTTCCTACTTCTCCCTCCATTTAGTAAGTGTTTAAAAGTTAAAGTTAGATTGTGGGAGGTGACCAATTAGAAAAGATGTGGATGATTTTTGTAAGTTGTGAGTCGAATGTTTCTTGTACAGTTTTCTTTTTTTTTTAAAAAAATTTAAAAAATTTATTTTTTATTGAAGTGTAATTGATTTACAATATTGTGTTAGTTTCAGGTGTACAGCAAAGTGATTCAGTATATATATATATATTCATATTTATATATATATATGTATTCATATATATATTCTTTTTTCTTGTGCAATTTTCAATCTTAAAATTTAATTACATGTAGGTGAGAGAGAAACTGTCCATAGGGGGCATTTAAGGGCTGATTGAATTTTCTACTCCTAATTGATGAGCCCTTCATTTCAACTCGTCTTGAAACCATTTATTTTCCTTCTGTAGAAACCACTGGATTTTCCTTTGTCACTGGATCTGGAGTAAGAATAAACTTGTGTACTGTTGTGTGATTTATTCAGTGACTATTTATTGACCTCAGTGAACTAGGGTAAGGGAGGAAAGATGGGATGAAAGAGTTAAATGACAAAGTTCTAACCCATAGCACAATATAACTAATGTGGTAATAAAGTATAATGAAACTGCCTTTCTAGGTAGTAAATCTGCTTTTAATTGCAGTAAGTTGCATACGGAAGCAAAGTTATTAAATCTTGAAAGTACATGGGGGTTTAAGAAGGTTGTATATGTGGAAATATTTGGGTTTAGTTGTAGCTTATACATTAGAATATGGGTTAAGTGCACTGAAAGAGGTAAACTGTTTTAAAATGTAAGAGTAGTGAATAATGTAATCCATTCATAGGCAAGCCTAGATGAAGCTGATAAACCCAGTCAAGGAAAGAAAAGGAGTACACAGATGGAATTTGGGTCTGCGTTAGACAGACTTTAGGGATATATCTCTTGAGATATCAAGGACTTTATCCAGCCGTCATTGCCTTATTTAAGATTTCGTGTATATTTGAAACTGCTGCTATTCTTCATTGGATTAAATATCCTGATTTCCCCCCCCAGTCCAGAAATAAATCTTATGAGTAGCTACGGCTAACCCTAAGCTATTGCCTTCTCAGGCCATTGTGTTTTTGACTTGAACCTTTAATATTATAAATAGGTGAAGGTGATATTGGGTAGGATTTAAGCATTCTGTGGCTTTAACAGATTAATTTCTCATAGAGGTGACAGCTGAATCAGTGGTTCTGAAAAATCTTGTTTGAGCCTTTTTCACTAACTATATAATAAGGGCGTAATTTTGGAACTCTATGTAATAGAATTACAGTTTACCAAGATACCTGTTTCTTAACTGTATTTGTGAAGTCTTTGAATTTTTAAATCTAGCTAAGCATAAAACAAATTTATCTTTAAGGAATTTTTACCATTCGATTGCCCAAAGAAACTCCTGGCCAGCATTTTGAAGGGCTGAACATGTTAACTGCTCTACTGGCACCAAGAAAATCCAGGACTGCAAAACCACTTGTGGAAGAAATAGGTATGTTTATTGCCTTTGGGAGGAAATACAGGTAAACGAATATTTGGAATGCTGTGTGTTTCTAGGGGAAAAGGTATATTAGCAAACAGGAAATTGGAGAAAATACTTCAGGTGACAAGATAAGGAGGTCATGTGACACCATGTGAAAATAGTTCATTTGCTGACACATAATTTAAAGACATAAACAACTCTTTTGAACCTGTAGGTCAGTCATGTTTTGGGACGAATTGAAATAGCATCTCTGTGTTTGGCAAAATATTGGCCTCTTGAGCTAAAATCAGAAGCTTACAATTCAGTGTAGTAAATATAAAGTGAACACTGCCTAGGTCAAGAAATGGAACATTTCCCACATCCTGGAATCCTACCCTGGTTATTTCACCCTCCTTACTCTCCAAGGTAACCACTACCCTCAGTGTTGCCTGCTTTTGAATTGCATATGTAATTCATACAGTAGGCGTTGTTTGCTGTCTGGCTTCTTTCACATAACATTTTTGTGAGATTTATCCACATATGGCTGAGATCTGTTTTACTTTCATTGCATTTATTATTTATGCATCCTACTACTGATGGAACTTTGGGTTGGCTCCATTTTTTTTTTTTTTTTCGCTAATAAGAATAGTGAGACTAGGAGTGGGCGAAACAGGTAAAGGGGATTAAGACGTACAAACCTCCAGTGACATAATAAGCAAGCCACGGTGATGTAATATACAGTGTAAGGAATATGGTCAATAGTGGTGTAATAACTTTGTAAGGAGACAGATGGTGATCATTTTGTAATGTTTGCCAGTGTCAAATCATTATGTAGTACACCTGAAATGAACCTAGTATGGTACATTAACTGTATTTCAATTAAAGAAAAAAAAAGAATAGCGGGGCTATTCATATCCTTATACATGTCTTTTGGGGTACATGGGCAGGCATTTTTTTCCTATACTTTTTCTTCCCCAAGTTGTACCTAGGAAATCCAATGCTTTAACAAATTAGTATTTCACACATTTAGGTGCTTCTGAGGTTTCTGAGGAAGGAGTAGAAGATGACGATGAAGAGTTTGATTGGGAAGTTGAACAGTCCCCCTATGAAGAGGTACCAGAAAGTACTTTGAATCCGGAGTGCCGCTATGGGTTTGGAAACTTACGCTCAGGAGTGTTTCAGCGGTTACAGGTATGTTTTTTCTGAAAGACTTCGGTATATACCAAGGGTTTTACCATTTGTGTATTTTAATTTCAGTTCTGCTCATACCTGGAGGTTTTTTATGAAGATTGTAGGAGGTGACGTATTTAGAGCACAAACCACAGCTCCTTGTACGTAGTCGTTAGACGGACGTTCACTCCCTTCCGTTGCACTGGCTGTGCTGTCCAGTCTCACTTTGCTTACACATGGAAGGCGTCCTGGTCTCTGTTTTTTTCCCCTTCATTTGTTACTGTAGACAGGAAGTTTCCAAAATACAGAGCAGAACCCCTCTCTCATCATACTTCCTGAAAAGCTTTATGTTTTATACCTCTAAAAAATGAAAATCGTATACTTGTGGCTTGATGTCTCTTCTGTTTTATATGTAAATGAGACAGAATATTCCTGGTGAGAATGGGTTTGTGGCTTTTGATGAAATTGTTTAGTTCTTGATATACAGTAGGCACTTTTGTTTATTTACTCTTGATGGGGGTTGAATGTAATCTCTTGTTAAAATCTGATCATTTGTCAGTTAGACTAAAAGGGAATGACATTACTCTTTCTGTTCCTCAAACAATGTAGTAAATTCTACTTCATGAATGAAATGGAGAGTCTGGATTATTTTCTATTTATGTTGTATTATAGAAAACAACATAATGGGGTCTTAATTTTTTTTAAATGAAAGGAATGGTGGTGAACAGTTTTTTATTTTAACTTCACCCCTGTCTGGGTAGAGGATGTTAAACCTGCTTAGCATGTGGTTTATGATAGTAAGACATATTTGAGTCTGCTAAGGAAAGTTAAAGGACCTATGTTTTAGTCCCACTTGTACCTCTGTTTAGATTTCGGATGCAGGCCAGTTATTTGACCACAAATAAGTTTCGTCTCCTCTTTGTAAAATAGGGATAAATTTGCTCACCTACTTTATAAGGCCATTTAGAAAATTTAAGGAGATGCTGCATTGTGAAAACTCTTTGACAAAAAGAATAGGATGCTAGAAAGACCTCTGCCCTTGAGAAATGTAAAATGCTCTCAAGACTCCTTAAAGGGAACAAAACTGGGAGTTACTTAAGAGCAAATATTGCTGATGAGATACTTCGTTCAGAACCTTATGTTTTTCTGCTGAGTTACGGTTTCTCTGTATTCTCTCTCCCTAATCACATTCCCCCGTCATCTCTGAGGTAGTAAGAGTAGAGTCAGTTTTTTCTACAGCAGAAACTACAGCAAATGGATCTTAATTGTTTGGCCGAGAGTAGTTTGTTGTCAGTCTATTTTGGGATTACCCGTCTAAAGCTATAAAGGAATGAGAGAGAGAAAAAAAAAAAAATGTATATATATATATTCTTTTTCAGATTCTTTTCCCTTATAGGTTATTACAAAATGTTGAGTATAGTTCCCTGTGCTATACAGTAGGTCCTTGTTGGTTATCTATTATATATAGTAGTGTGTATATGTTAATCCCAAACTCCTAGTTTATTCCCCCACCCAAGACCTTTTTCTGCTAGTAAACCAGGCAGAGGAAACTGAGACCATTATTGCATAAATAAGAGCTTTGAGAACATCTATTTTAAAATGATGTGTTTAAGAAACCACTGTTTTCTCAAATAGTGAGAAAATGTTTTCTCACAAGTTTATAGTTTCTGTGGTGCTGCCTTTGGATGAGAAAATATCCATAAAGTTTTGCTGACTACTCATATTTTACTAGTATTTTTAGTCTCTTTCCATCACCACCCCTTTAAATGAAATATAGCTTCATTTTTCTCTGATGATAAAAGTGATATGTATTCATTATGAAAGTACAATATAACAAAGAAAGTAAAACATCATCCATAATTCCAATACCCAGGTATCTTCTCTGAATTGAATAATTTAACCCTTTATTGGGGGAGAGGGTATAGTCCTTCATATTTTTTTTCCCACCAGCCATTTACACAGGGTTGGCTTGTGAGTGTCTGTATTTTATACTGATACTGAGACAGAAATAAAAATATGTGTGCTGAAACAAATTCTCTGTCACCCCCTTCCCCATACAGACACGTGTGCGTGTGTGCTCTCTCTGTCTCTTTCTCTTTCTCTCTCTCTCTCTTTCTCTCTCTCTCTCTTTCTCTCTCTCTCTCTCTCTTTCTCTCTCTCTCTCTCTCTCTCTCTCTCTGTCTCTTTTCTGAAGTTGCTGCCAGCCACAGGGCGCCTTTGGAAAGCTGCCCTGGCCACTCCAAGTCAGGGCTTCACAGCAGGCTCCTGGTGACAGTGGCTGCCAGCAGCAACAATCCTAGAGTCTCCGGTCTTTAAATAGCTCTCCTAGCAGTGACCTTAGCAATCCTTTCAAAACAGAAAGAGAATCACTTTCACCCTGCTGTAGTGTGTCATTTCTCATCCTCTTTTCTTCCTTCCCTTTGGTTGACTGATTTCACTACCCCAAGCTAGCTTCACTTTTTAGTTTGTTCCAGTTTCTCTTGAGGGTCCAGTGGGCACAGGGCCGCTGCGGATGATCGTGCGAAGGACAGGCCTGGGCGGGGCTTGCACTGCTGTGGACGTTCATGTTCTGCGGGGCACGAACGAGCTGCACAGCCGTGTGGACGCCCTGAGTCTGGAGGTTGGGGGGGGAGGGGGAGAATTCTCTTCTGGCTGTTGAATTCTCACTCCCACGGGAGCAGGGGCCTTGTCTGTATGTTTATTTCCAGGTCTCCAGCACCCAGAGCAGCATCTAGCCCAGAGCAGACCCTCACACGCTGTTTGCTGAATGAGCAATTTGAAACTGAACACCAGGCACAGTGCTGGGGGTACAGTAAGCAAGAAGATAGACCAGATCTCTGCCCTCATGGAAGATTCTAGTGGAGAGACAGATAGTAATTGTATAAAGTGCAAATCAACAAGATAATTTCAGATACAAGTGAAGGAGAAGGGGGTGATGTGAGAGCCGGGGCGGGGTGGTACTGTTTTGGCCAGGAGGCCCCGAGAAGGCCTCTTGGAGGAGGTGACATTTGCACTGAGTCCTGAATGACGAGAAGGGTGCTGTAAACGCAGAGACTCAGTGTTCCAGAAATGGCAAGAAGTCTGGTGTGTGGCTCCTGTGTATTTGAGCCGGAGGGGGAAGGTAGGAGATGAGGTTGAAGTACAAGACAGCAGCTAGATTCTGCGGAGCTTTGAGCCATGGTAAGAGTCTGGGTTTATTCTTGGTGCAGTTAGGGTTCTGAAATGCCTGGGGTTACTTCGGTCCAGTTATCCTCTGAAATGTGAGCTTGAAAGATTATACCCCGTTGTTGACCTTGTATCTGGTCCAGGTGAAATAATGAAGCAGGACATTATAATCCTCCCGGGCTCCCTGATTTTTTTTTTTTTTTTTCTTACTACTTGCAAGTGAGGAAGCTGAAGAGGAGGGAGGGTATGTGCTCTCAATAGGAAGTCAGCCCCTGAGCCACCGGGAAGAGCAGTGGAGCAGGGAGTCAGAGAAAAAGAAACTGACATTCTTGAATGATCACACCCCCTACTTACACCTTGCTCATATTACTTCATTTAACCCTTCTAACAGCCTATGGGAGACAGAATGCTGTCCCCCACCCCCACCCCTGATGTCCACGTACTGACCCCCACGTACTAATTACATGGCGAAAGGGACTGCACACGCGCGATGAGGCTGAGGATCTTGCGATGGGACGGTTATCCTGGATTATCCAGGTGGGCCCTAACTAAGCACAGCGTCTTTACAAGAGGGAGGCAAGAGAGTCAAAGTGAAAACAGAGAAGCAAGCGCATGATGACGGAAGCCGAGGGAGAAGGAGCCTTGTGATGAGGGGCTCCCAGGCCAGGAGTGAGGACAGCCGGCCTCTAAGGTGGAAAGGGCAGAAAAACACACGGTCCCGCGGAACGTCCGAAAAGGCACCAGCCCTGCCTTCGCCTTCGTTTTAGCCCAGTGAGACTGACCTTGGACTTGTGACCTCTAGACCTGTACGTTTGTGTTGTGTTAAGCCACATTTCTGGCAGTTTGTTACGGCAGCAGGAGGAAAGTAGTCCCAGCCTTGTGACGGAGGCGTGTGTAGTTTGTTCACAGGATGCTGAGGCTCAGAGAGGCTGCACAATTAGACTGGACCTGGCTTTTAGATTCAGTTTGTCTAACTCCAGAGTCACAGTTCTTCTGCCTCATCAGGCTGTGTTCAGACATGTGTGTGTTTTCGTGGTGGGCAGGAGGCAGGGAGCTCCTTGGGGCTCGAAGGAGGAAACAAATCCGGGAACTGGAGGCTGCTGGGGAGAGGGACTTGGGGTCCCCCGGGCAGGAAGCGGCTCCGAGTGCTCATCCAGCGGAGGGGGTCCTGCGGACGCAGCAGCGCCCTCGGCTCCCGCGAGGCCCGCATCACCCCCCTCCTGGCTCTGTGGCTGAGGGGCCGATGCCGGGCAGGTGAGGAGGCAGAGAAGCGAGGAAGCGTCCAGGTGGTCCTGCTCAGGGGAGAGATGCTTCTGATGGGTGACACCAGAGCTCTGAGAGCGTCTTCCCATGGAAGCCTTGCTGCACGCTTGTACACTTTGTGTTGTGAGTGCTCTATTTACAGTTTATTTTGCATTGAATAAACTTGCGGGCTGCCCCGAGAATCTCTGTTATTTATCATAGTATGTCTATAGGAAAATACATTCTGAGTCTTCCAAAAGTAAATTGTAAAAGCACTTTTGGAATGCAAACTTTTCTAAGTTTGGGGACAGCCAGTGATCTGATTTTTACCCAGAATGTTTGTACTTAAAAAGTATTAAGATGTTCTGGATGTGACTTCCAAAAAGTTCCCTGGGCCCCTTCGTTGTACTAGAATGTGCTTATATTAAATGTTGTTGATGTTACTTGAGCTCAGTGGATTGTGATAGGGGTGAGAGATTTTTTTTTTAAGTGCAGAAATTACGATTGTGTGCGGAGTTCTGTATCCTAGTCTCCCTGGCCGATTCTGTGTAGCTGGTTTCATTGTAGTGACTTTGCTGTGCTGTAGCTGTCGACTTTAAGCCTGGGTATTAGGCACTAACCTACCATTCAATTTACAAGTCTGTTCTAATGGTTTGCGTTCACAACTGTCTACCAAGTTATTTCCCTTGACTTCTTTTCAGCTAATAGTCTTCAAGCTGCTTCCGGTTTGCCTGCTTATCCCTTGCGGTCAGTAGTAGGAATGGGCAGACTGAAGAAAGAAAAGAAGAGAGAGCTTTAGGAGTATTTTGCATTGTACAAAGTTTCTTTCCTTCATAATTCTGATCAAAAGAAAAAAGACCATGTGGTATTGTAGGTGGTTTTACTAATACACCTGTTTTCTGTAGGGTTGGGCTTAGGAAACAAGCCATATAGCAGTATGTATTCATCCAGGTGAAGATGATTACAGTAAGGTTGAATATTACTTGGGATTGGATTTGTAAATTTTCAAATGGAAAGTCATATCTATCAAAATTGCCCTTAACAGTTCTCGTTAGGGGTGAGAAGGGACAAGGAAATAAGGACAGAGCCCAGAGTTGGCTTGGTCTTGGGGGGCTCGACTGGATAGCCTGCATTTCTGTTCAAGGCGAGTATTTACAGGGACACGGAAGTTAGCAAGTTTTGGTTTGCTGACGTGGCACCCCTGGCAGCAGGAGCTCTGTCTTAGGTCTAGAAATTTATTTCAACTTGCCTTTCATAACTTTCAAATCTCTGGGAGTAAATGGGGGAATGAATGCAGAATTAAATGTTCCTGTTTGCTTGCAGAGGATTATTCTCTTTTTCATGTTAAACTTTTATAGCCTTAATCTGTGTTAACCAATTTGTTTGTTTTAAGGATTAAATGAAATAATTGATGTGAAAGCTTCTAACAGGGCCTGGCAAGTAGTAGGTGTCTAACAAACATTTGCTGGATTCGAATCTCAATGTCACAGGTGGTATCACGGCTTACCGATCAATTAGATTCTTCCTGTGATTGGGCATTTTGTCCAAAATGAGATTTTTCACGGCTAAAATAGGAGATAGCAATTATTCTTTCTTTTCTGGGTGTTCTTAGGATGAAATGAGTGATGTTATCGATCTTAAGGATCCAGATTTCACCCCTGCAACCGAACGAAGGCAGAAGCGCCTGGCTGCTGAGCTGGCCAAGTTTGATCCAGATCATTACCTGTGAGTATTGAGGGTTTTTTGTTTCTTTTTTTTGAGGATTGAATAATTTACTTGACGTTGAGTATTTAAAAATTTTTTGAGTATCTTTTTAACTGTTAGGTATGTGATTTTTTGGACTCTAGAATTTAGTGATGGCTCACAACCTTAGTTGACATTTGAATTAACCTACAACTGTTATACCTCTGTGATCTTTGTAAGATACTGTTTTTCATTACCTCATTCCAGCACCAGAGAAGTCTTTTGATGTACTTTGAGTTTTTTCCTCACCAAACTTAAAAATAGAACATTGCATTCATGAGAATATGTACCATTCTTTTCAGAAGACTCTTTGTTGTGATTAATGGTATATATAATTGAAAACATGTTTCAATTTCTTTTTAAGAATTTGAATCTACATGTTCCACGTTTCTTGGCTGATACAGGGTTTTCCCAACACTTTCATCCACTGGCACCTGTAATCGAGGATCTGTTTCAAATTAACAAATAACTGTTCATTAGGGTAGGATATAAATAAAATCTATTTTTAAGTTTTGCTGTATTTCCCACCTGCATTAATTGTGTCTTGAGCCATCATGTGTCTCTATCAGGCTTATATTTGTCTAAGGAACGAATCTAATTAATGGGTAGGTAAATAATCACTTGCCTCGGAAAGATTGTGATGTCTCTCATTGGCCACGATAGCAGCACTTCTTTCAAGGAAGTGGTTGTCCCCGGGCCTCTGTGGGTCCTCGGTGGCTTTCCTAGGATGTGAGTCGTGTTTTGATGTAGACCTCAATTATTATTCTTCCCAAGCTCTGGGCCCACGATTTTTGAACTGTTATATATGCAGCTATCATCATCGTATTCCCTTATACTTGTATAGTGCTCTCAGCTTGTCAAGTGCTCTCATGTGATTATTTAATTCAGTTTTCACAACAGCTGAGGAAAGGAGGTTAAGGGACTCATCCAAGGTCACACCACTACTAAGTGGCTCGGCCAGAACTTGAAGAGCCTTTCCCTTTGTCATTTTGTATTTCCTTTTCATGTACACTATTTCAGTTTAACTGCTGCTGCTCTTGTGATTAACATTCTGTCTCCTGTGACACAGTGGGAGACTAATTGGAATGGCAGAAATATATCCTGTGATGTGCACATGGGCTGAGTGATGTGTAGTGATGAATGGGGGAACTCTTCGACGTCCTGAGGGAAGCTCAGTAAGAGCAGGGTGGGTTATATTTTGGAGGACATCTGGGAGATTCAACTCCATTTACATTGCCATTTCTAATTACCTTTATCTCTCCAATTGTGATTTTAAAGGTCCACTGAAGAATAATTTGAAGAAACGCATTTAAAATCATGCTGAATATTTAAAGCAGAAAAATTTCATTGTCAGCAAATTTCCCGGGCAAGCATGAAAACAGATTGAGCTTTACAAGACAGAAATTTCGAGTGGGAGGGAGCTTAATTAGCAGAACTGCCTATCTCTTCTCTTCTAAAACTCGAAGTATAGCGATATGGCCTGAGAGAATTAAGAAATTGGAATTTATACTTAGCAGTGGGATATTAGAAGCAGCCCTTATTTTTCTCCATCTTCTGGTTCTTTATCCAGAAAACCACATTTTCTTTAATAGTATGCATGAAATGTTCTTCGCATTTCTCCAGGAAGAGTTTTTTTTACACGAGTGGCTTAAATTTAGTCACGGGCAAGTTGGAGAGTGGGTGTCAGGAGGTAAAGGTTCTTTGTGACTTTTCTGGTAGGAATAAGACTTTGGCTAATTGTCACTTTTGCGTTACTCATTATTTATATTAGCTGACTGACCACCCAAATGTATTATATTAAATGAAGTGCAAGCAAAATTCTTTTAAATTTTCAATTAAATTTTTTTAGCTCTGTGCTTTTTTTGTTGTTCTTAATGGTTAGTACAGTGGAAGAAAAAGTTTATTTTAAATTCTTATCTACCATGCAGACAATACATTGCATGTATTGTATTAAACATTTATATCAATATACGTAAATGGGTAATACATAATATATATGCCTGTGTAATACATAATGTATAATATATTACATTAGCATAATATATGACATTTTCAAGTTGTTTGACTTGTCCTCACAAGTCATGATGTCTCTTCATGTTGTCGGATTTTTTAGGAGCTTAAGGAAAACTAATTTTAATTTCATCCTAAAGCAGAAAGATAAATTGACTATATACAAAAATGTACACATCTCAAAGGCATATATAAGTGACTTCAGATTATTATTGTTTTTAAAATCCTCTGTTGTAAAGTCTGGGTACCAGTGTGTGATTTTTTTTGCCCCCTATGTTTTGCAGCCCAGCAGAATGCTGGGCATATAGATGATCCATAAACAATTATTATTATTATTATTTTTTTCACACACACACACACTGTATTTTATTTTTACAAGAGATAAATAGACTGACACCAAGCATTGTACATGGATGACCACAACAAAAGCAACAATGATTGCAATTACCAAACATGAAACACACTCATACTATGTCATAATATTGACATTCAGTCCAGTAATCCTCCACTGTAACAGCTCCTTTACTTTGCAGTGAAAATTGATTTGTATATTCTTTGCCTCTGAGTCCTTGTGGGATTTTTTTTTTTTTTTTAAATTCAGACAGAAAGTCACAAAAATTATACTCATCCTCATCAGTTCACTCAGTCCCATGTAATTAATTTTTTTTTTCATCTTGATCTTTTGTTAGCACTTTTATGAGTTCATCAGTTTTTCATTAGAGTTCTGAAAATGCTTATTCATTCAGTTCAGCAGTACAGTCAGTTACCAGAAACCTGTACTTGTCAGAGTCTTTTCCATGAATTTCTTGAAGATGAAACCCTTTTATAGGAACATATTTGCAAAAGCATCAGAGTACACCCAGAACTGTCTGTAAATGACAAAAGACTTAAAAATGACCACGGTTAAAGATTTGATGAAAGTTCATAATAATGCAGTTGACAAGAAAATTAGTTATTTCTGAGATATACATTTTAAAGTAATAACTAGGATTATTACTTATAACATTATACCAGAACATATAACATTTTTAGAAATTTCATGTAATGTCTGAAACATTTATATTAACATATTTCCATACATATTTCCATACAAATACAAATATAAGATTTTTAGAAATTTCATGTAATGTCTGAAACATTTATATTAACATATTTCCATACATATTTCCATACAAATACAAATATAAGATTTTTAGAAATTTCATGTAATGTCTGAAACATTTATATTAACATATTTCCATACATATTTCCATACAAATACAAATATAAGATTTTTAGAAATTTCATGTAATGTCTGAAACATTTATATTAACATATTTCCATACAAATAACCCAATGAAAGTTAAGTATTAGTTGTTTTGTTTGTTTTTTTTAACAATTATTTTTTTTACTATCCATTTCTTACCATTTATGATTCCTTTTGCGTATTATTTTTACAGTAAAATATGTTGAAGGCATCTTGAAACATTCCTTCATAGTCCTTTCCCTTTTGCTTATTATAGCTAAGTTTTCATATTTCTCTTGCTGAGAGTGGTGTTTTTTTTTTCCTTCCCAGGCAAAGTGTTTTTTAATTGTTGGCATATTTTTTACTTCAACCAGTTCATAAAATCTCATTTATTTCCTTCTTTGGGAGAAAGTAAAAGAATTTAGTCAACATTCAAAATATCTATGAGATAAGAAAAGGGACAAAAATGATCGTATAGCATTTGGGGTGCCTTTTCTTTGGAACAAGAGAAGGCCTTCTTTATTTATTTGTCTGTTTATTTTTTATTGAGGTATAGTTGATTTACAATATTATATTTGTTTCAGGTGTACAACGTAGTGATTCAAAATTGTTATAGATTATACTCCATTTGAAGTTATTAAAAATATCGGTTATATTCCCTGTGCTGTACAGTATATCTTTGTAGCCTGTTTATTTCATACATAGTAGTTTGTACCTCCTAATCCGGGGTGTTAAGTAAAATTGTAATGTACAGTGCTGTACATTTGTTAAAGAAGATGATAGACTGATCAGGGTTCTGGATTTACTGAGGAAATCTCAAAATGACAGGTAGTAATTGGAAGGCTGAGAAGAGGATCATCTGCTTCCAAGGTGGCTCTTTATTCAAAACAGTAACCTTAGGAAAAAGCCCTGGGATAAACATGTCACTTATTCATCCCTTCACGTATGTACTTTTTTGTTCAACAAATATTTGTTTGAATGACTTCCGTGCCAGGCAGTGTTGCGGACAGCAAGGAGAGTGTGGTGAATACAAGGTAGCTGCCCTCATGCGGCTTACACTCTAGTGGGGAAGTGGATAGTATTTGGACTGTGATAAGTGCTATGAAGAAAAGCCAGGTTAAGGGTTTAGAGAGCGACTGGGCATCTCACTGACTCCTTTGTTTCAACATATTCAAAAATTGAACTCATCATGTTACCTGTAAAGTCTTCCTGAATTTTCTGCTTGGTGGAATGCCCTTTTTTTCATCCCAGTCACCCAGGTTAGATACCTGGGGTTCATCTTTGACTTCATTCTTATCCCACCCTTTCAATCAGTCCTGAAATTGTACCGTTTATCTCCTTGCTCTGTCCTTCACTCCATCTCTTCCTGGCCCTCGTCTGTGTCTGGCTTGTTGCCGCTGTCCCCTAACGCCCAGCTGGCATCTCTCATTCCAGCCTGCACTTCTGCAGATCCATCAACCATAAGACTACCAGCATGATGTCTTAGGTACTGAGAGTGAAAATCTGCTTAAACCCTTACTGGGTTCTCCTTTGCCTACAGCATAAGCTCCTAACTCCTTAGCATGTATAGAAAGTTCTCTGTGATCTGGACGCCACCTGCCTCTGTAGCATCTCTTTTGCCACCCCCTGCCCACGTTTCATACTATGGCGGTGACGGATGTTTGCATCTCCCCACCTGTACTACACCGCTTCTCACACACTTTTTACTCCTGGTTTCCCTTTGCTGGCTATTTCCCCACCCCATCCCACTTTCCCTGAAAAACTTTGACTTACCCTTTAAGGCTGGGCTCAGTTGTCACCCCCGGCACCCTTCCTTCCAAGTTGGCATAGGAGCTGCTCGTGTGTTATAGCTCATCTTGTTTTTACTGCATGGTTTTGTAACATTCTGGGTTTGTGTCTGTGGTTCCCGTTAAATTGTGATGCCCTGAAGGGCAGGGGGTGAGTCTTACTGATCTTCGTCTGCCCGACCCCGCATATAGAGGGCCCTCAGTGAATGCTCATTGAATTAATGGCATTTAAAAAGTTGAAAATAATTTATTTGGGAAAGTAGAACATCAGTTGACTTCAGATCTTGGGCATCATAAAGAATAAACCATCCCAATTTAGATGAGGGACTGTATTAGTGAGATTTTACTCAAAACACTTTGAAATTTTTTTGTGGGGCAGGGCATGAAGGTGGCAGAGATACTGTTCTACAGAAGCAATTTTGCCCATTATTTTTCTCCTGGGGAGAAAACAGCGTCTTTTCAGATGGGCTCTTCTTCTTCTACCCTTGACTTAAATGTCCTTGGTACTCCAGCTTTCGACACCCTTTCCTCTCACTGTGCCACTTCTTTCTCCCTGGGCGTTCTGTCCTCTTCTTTGGCCTCAGTAACTGTCTGAATGCTCAGGACTCCTAGGTGTCTCTCTTGAGCGTCAGATTTGCATGTCTGACCGCCTGTTGGACAGGTCTCTGTTTGTATGTCCTGCAAGGACACCTCAAACAGCCCATCCCAAAGCAGAAGCCATTCCCTGTCCAGTCGTGTCTGCTAACATCCCATGTTAGCAGAGGGCACTGCGGTCCACCGAATTGTCGAGGCCAGAGTCCTGGGCAGCAGCCTGATCCTGACAGGAAGTGATATTGAGAATTACTATTTCAAGATAATTGCTGCTCAGTTTTGTCCAATATGTGCCTTATGTCCTCAGTCATAAAAATGGAATGTTTGTATTGGTTAATAGCTTGGGTTTCAGACTGAGACTTCAGTGGATCCAAATTGTGGCCACACTTCTTACTGGTTCTTTGACCTTAACCATGATATACAATTTTTCCGACCCTCAGTTTCCACTCATTTAAAAGGGGAGTATTAATAGCACCCCTTGCCTATGGGGGTCGTGTGAGGATTCCAGGAAATAATTGATGAAGAGCCCTTAGTGCAGTGCTTGGCACATCCAAAGAACTCAGTAAGTTATCTGTGATCTTTCTAATTTTAAAAATATTTCAGGGACTTCCCTGGTGGCACAGTGGTTAAGAATCCGCCTGCCAATGCAGGGGACACAGGTTTGAGCCCTGGTCCAGGAAAATCCCACATGCCGCGGAGCAGCTAAGCCCGTGCGCCACAACTGCTGAGCCTGCGCTCTAGAGCCCGCGAGCCACAACTACTGAAGCCCGCGTGCCTAGAGCCCGTGCTCCACAACAAGAGAAGCCACTGCAGTGAGAAGCCCACGCACCGCAACAGAGTAGGCCCTGCTCGCCACAACTAGAGAAAGCCTGTGCGCAGCAACGAAGACCCAACGCAGCCAAAAATAAATAAAATAAATAAATTAAAAAAAAATTTCAATATCTCAGTTGAAAGAAAAAATATTTAAGGTCACAAAACTGTGAGCTAGGAAATCCAATTTACCAAAACAGCCAGTGTCTTGAGGTTCTAATTACCTGAAATATAAATGAATTTTCCACCATGAGTTACACTTTTTGTCATTCTTTTCCCAAGAATATCAGTTTCCAACTTTGAGTGCAAGACCGTATAGTTTCTGAATAACTGTCCTCCAAGAGTATATTTTGAATGTAGCAGTTATTTTTCTAGTTAAAACTGAGAAAGTAAAGTGCGGGAAAATTAATTTTCTGTTCTCTACAAAGGTTGCTTTTATCTTTTGCAATAGTTTTAAATTAAGGAACTATTAAGATTAGCATAGCTAAATAAAATAGATTGCATCATGGAAGGAAACATGAGTGCACATACTAAAAAATAAGGGGTGTGTGTGTGTGTGTGTGTGTGTGTGTGACATCTGTGGATATGTAGTATCCAAATCTTCTCATGTGTTTATTTATTTTTTGTTGGTAGAGTTAAAAGATGCTTTCCTTTAACTATAACCTTACAAAAATCTGTGATATTTGCAAACCTCGCACAAGCCCTAGGCTTCAGTCCATTGTGTGTTCAGATTCACTTCATCCCACATGGCTGTGGTACAGGGCATGGGACTTCAGAAGGGGACTGGTCTTCTCTGTACTTTCTGTCTAGAGAGATCACAGATGTCAAATATCCCTTTAGTCCAGTGCTTACTTTTTATTTATGACCATTAGTAACCACAATGAAAGTAATAGCAGTGCTCAGTCTTTCCTTGAAATGTACTTTTAGTCTATATTTCTAGTGCAGATGTGATGAGTTAAGGTAAAATTTTAAAAAGTGAACACCAGCCTAATTCTGTGTAACAAGCCCCTTCATATTTTTTTTTTTTCCAGAGCTGACTTTTTTGAAGATGAGGCAGTTAAACAGGTTTTGGAGTATAGTCCTTGGTGGATTGATCTGTATTCAAAAATGATGGCTTCTTTGGGAAAGAGTCAGGAACAAGAAAATCTTGCTGCATTAGGTAAGAAACTCAAAATTAGGTCATTTGTTTACTGCCTTTCCTAAGCACACAATTACAATTGCCTCATAGAGTGAAGGTATTATTTTGATTTGCTAATTTTGGAAATGGATCTTCATCCCAGACTGGGAAATGCCACTCAATAATTACATTTATTTGTCTTGGAAAATTCTTTTGGAATATGTTTTACTTTTGAATCATTGGGGTCTTTTAAAATTTTTTATATTTTTATCAAATTTAGGGACACTAACAGGATATTTGTAGTTGTTGAATAATCTGCTTGAGAGATCTGACTATTCCTCTGTGGCAAGGGCATTTGAGTATTAGAAATGGTGAGAAGAGACCCAGTTTTCAATCCCTTTGTCTGTTGAATGAATTTGATAAGTTCTTCCTAGTTTTTTCACATGTGGTTTCATGTGGAAGCAGAACTAATTATCTTCCTTTCTGTACCTTACAGAGAGCAGGTGAGCCAGTTTTTACCAGTGAAGGCTGAGCTGGGGAGTTTTATGAGCCACAAGAGACTGCTGTGCCATATTTAATATTAAGCCAAATGTTATACACAGAGTCATTTCTTAGATGGGCATTTTATTAACACCTTCTCTAAGTGGGAGGTTGGTGTGTTAAGTCTGTAAATTAGAATTAAAACGATTTCAAATAGGTCAAGAATAATAGGTCAGTGTTTTCTGTTACACTGATTAAGCTTTTAATTATATATTAAAAATACTACACCTAGACTTGTGGTGTGGTGGTATATAGAAATGCTGAATTTGTATATACAAATCAGTATTTATATATACAAATCACTTTGTAGTATATACAAATGCTGAATTTTAACGTTGTATACTTGAAAATTATATAATAAAAAATATATGTATTAAAATTTTAAAAGTCTATTCTATGCAGTATTTGAGAATGAACAATTTTACCCCCCCCCAAAATTTAGTGTTTAAATGAAAGGAATACACACACACACACACACACACACACACACACACAAACACACACACAAATACGTTAAATGGAATATAGAATTTCCCCACTCCAAATTCCTCTTCTTGAAAGTAATCACTATAAACAATTTGGGGTATTTTTAATGCATATCCTGACATCTAAATATTTGCTTTAAGAAATGTATACACATAGATTCATATACACTGTCTTCTCACTGCTTTCTCCAGTTTGTAGTGTATGTTGTACATCTTCCATCAGCACTTACAGTCCTACCTGAGGCTTTTAATGCCTGCCTAGTGTTCTGTTGTATATTTGTGTCATGATTAGTGGCCATGTGGTCTGTTTACCACTGGTGGGCATTCGGGTTGTTTACAGGGTTCTGCAGTGGTCTTCTTTGACCACTCATTCTGAAGTAGCTGTTGCAGCACAATATTTTGATCCTCTGCATAGCAATGCAATAGCCTGCTATTTGCTCTATTTCTAGAGCCTAGAAAGAACCTGTTATGTATGTAATAGGTACTCAATAAATATTTGTAGAATAAATAAATATTGCAGTAAATATTTTTGTAATTAGGTTTCATTAGAGTTTAGGTGATCTCTACCAGGTTGAAAAATTGCCACTGTAATTTTTTGGAATGGACTCTATATTGCACAACGGAAACTCATTTATAAATAATGACTCTTGTTTACATTGTTTTTGACAAATCCTTTGTTTTATATTTGATTTGAGTTTAATAATCTTTCAGAGACCTCCCATATCATGTAGGCAAATTTTCAGGTACGAGATTGTTAACACAATTTAGATAGTTTAACTGTATATGCCATATGGATCTGCTCAGAAAGTTTGCTCAAACTTAAATCATCAGTGCTCTCTAGTGAATCATTTTCCCCAGTTTGGGTTCAGTATTTTACTGAAATGGTCTGGGGAGGAATTGGTGGTTGTGTAGTTAAGTTTTCTGTCCACAGGGGTGCGCTAGTTGCCCTAAAAATCAAGAGACGGGCATTACCTTTGATTTAACTTTTAACTTGCTCTGCTTTGATCAGTTGCAGCTTGTTCTAGGTCCTGTTTTCTGTGTCAGCCGTGCTTTGAGTTAGTTCTCTATGTGTAATTTTAACAGAAGGTTAAGCCAGTCGATGCCTTTAACCATTGGCCTTCCTGACCCTTTATCTGACCTGTGGCATATGTCCAGACTGGTGCTTCAGGCACACTCATATTCTGCTAGCTATTATGGTGATTCATTCTAAGAATCACCTTTAAAAACAGCAAGGGCATGTGATAAAGGTAGAACAACTTGCATTCTGTGTTGTACAGAAAGTACCTCTTGTAAATGTGCCAAGTATCAGGTTATGCATAGAAGGTAAATATGGGTTTCTGGGTTTAATGCCTTGCTCCTCCACAGGCTGGCTGTGTGACTTTGCAACTTCTCTGGGTTGCTGTGGAAATCCTGTACCTACCTCATAGAGTTGTCATGAGGATTGAACTAGACAATGTACTTAAAATCCTTAGCATACTGTAAGTGTTGGAAATTGTCATCATAGAGTAAATCAGTGGCAGGAGAGCCAGGAATTGACTGGCTTCCTTTTGAAATCATAATTTTTATACATTTACACAGCTTTAAGGGGAACTTCATTAACATGATTCCTCTTTCAGTTTCTTTTTCTTGTTCAAATATTTGAGACACCCAGAATTGGAGGCATGAATTGAAGTGTGTCGAACCAGGCTCAAATAGGAGAAAAAAGAAATAAACCAAAAAATAAACCTTAAAGTTCTCAGCTCACTCAAGCAGCGTGATGCTGCTGTAGTTTTTCCCTCCCTCCTCTTCCTCTTTTTTCTTCTTTGCCTCCCAGGCCTTCCTCTCTGTCACTGCAGTGGCACGTTGCCAGGCATATATAATGGTGCAGGTGAGGGGTGCACCTTTGATTCCTCCTCATAAAATATTAAGCTGGATTGTCTTGATTTCCAGATAAGCCTTAGGTGGTGAACTTTGCCCCCCGTCTTTGCCTTGCCAAAGACAAGGTTATGACTCTTGTCGTTTTCATCGTCGCCCTGAGTTACAACACGGAGACTTTCATTGCCATCTTCAATTTTGTAATGATCCGGATCTTCCTCCCCAAAGGCTTGTAAATGGAAGTGTTAAATGCTGTACTCCCACTGAGCTCTGGTTTCACGAGGATGGACTTCCCGCATTTCCCATGTTGTCTCTCAGTGGTTAATCTCAGCCCAAGAATCTTGGCACACGATTGCTTGTTATGACACCACATAACATTTATAGTCAATGAACTTCCTACCAGGGACATCCTGTTTGGCACCGGTGTTTGCAGAGCTGTCAGCATCAGCCCTGAAAGCTGCAGCACTGTGGAGCTGCCCACGTGGGCCAAGGGTTTGAATGCAGCACATTTTCTTCTGATTCCCTTGATCTGTTTCCAGAAAGTGGACAATGTAATGCATTTGCATTCCTCTGAGAGGAGCCAGCTCATGGATGATTTAATTGTTGACCCATGGAAGACAGGGATGTTTGGGAGGGGAATTAGGCAGAAGAGAAGACTTAAAAGTAACAAAACGAGGTGATGTTCGAAGTGAAGTGACAAGGTCACTTTCCACTTTGGTGGGAGCCCCTGGGTAGTCCTCAAATGTTTTGATGGGGCTTTTCATGTTGGGAGTTGGTCCTGGGCCCTTTGCTTCAGTGTTAGGGCACCAGTTTCTTCCCCAAATGAACTGAGCTTTAAGCTGGCTTTTGTTTGGCTGTAGATTATGTATAGAGGTATAATTAACCGAAATGTTGTGAACTATCAATATATAGCAAAGTTGCTTTGTCGTGTAGCTAAGTCATACGAATGCTTGACAAATGTTACTTGTGGTGGCAATCATCCAAGTATTGCTGGCACCGTGTCTGTAGTTATTTCTAGCATTGCTGCTTGGTTAGACCACCTGACTGTGTGCAAACCTCCCCAAGATCCCCTTTGGGTGATATTATTTACAGCTCTAATAAAAAAGGCCTGGGGGAGCTCAGACTTTTGGTTTCTCTAGTGATTTCCCAGGCTGTTGTTATTGTTATTTATGATCTCTGGTTTCTTTGAATTTCAGAATTTAAATACTTCTGTGTATTATTAATGAAGTACTTAGGCCAAAATGGAACTCAAAACCACTCAGAAAAAGGTGGTGGTGTTTTATTTTTTTTAATTTTAAAATTTTATTTTATTTATATATATGTATATATTTTTAATTTTAGTTATTTTTTTGGGCTGCGTTGAGTCTTCGTTGCTGCACGCGGGCTTTCTCTAGTTGCGGCGAGCGGGGGCTACTCTTTGTTGTGGTGCGCAGGCTTCTCATTGCAGTGGCTTCTCTTGCTGCGGAGCACGGGCTCTAGGCGTGTGGGCTTAGTTGCTCCGCGGCATGTGGGACCTTCCCGGACCAGGGATCGAACCCGTGTCCCCTACATTGGCAGGTGGATTCTTAACCACTGCACCACCAGGGAAGTCCCAGTGGTGGTGTTTTAAAGGAAAGTTAGGGGCGCCCAGCATTCAAGAATTCAGAAGAGTACATTCAAGTCGGCCTTCCTGGTGTGTACGGTTGTGGGAAGTGACCCGTGAGATGTGGAAGCACTTACCTGTGGGTCATGTAACATCAGAACCCACAGTTCCCAGGTCATCCTTTACAAATCATTGAACAGGTGTGATGACCAACGAGTAAGGAGTAAACATGTGGATGAGTTGATGTGTCGTTCAGCGGTTCTGGGCACGCTTACCGTGTGATTCAGACTTCCATGGAAGCAGAAGTCTTTATTAACCAACTAGGATCTAAAGGCTTTTTCTCTAGTGAGATACTATGGTCACGGACACCTGGCACTTTCTTATTAGCTAAACTAATGAACGTCTCCAAAACTGTACCTAAGGGAATACCGTCTCAGCCCTTCTAGGGGTCTTCAAATTCTTTGTGAAATAATACGTTCTTCATGTAGTGAAGAAATGTTCCTTCTTACAGTTTCCTTACATCAGACCACTTTAAGTGAACCGAGAGCTTCTCTTTAAATTGAGAAATCTTTATACGAGCCCCGTAATGGGACACTCAACACCCAGTTGATCTGTCACATGAATTTCTTTTTTGAATGTCAATCTTTAAAGAATGCTTCACTTGACACTCGCCTGCATTAAGTTTAAAAATGTACACATTTCTTTATATTGCTGGCCAGCAAATTAAATAAATACATTCTCATAGTTATTTGTTGTTTATGTAAGCAATGCTTGTAGAAATATTTAAAACTTTTTTTTAAACATAGGGTTTTTAACATGGTTGAAAAAAATACATATTTTATGTCAAAACCTTGTTGGTTTTTTTTTTTTTTTGGCACTAAGTGTATTTTAGTGAGTAAAGGAATATTGTTTCTCATAATTTCTAGTAAGTGTATTTAAGATTTTTTTCCCCCAGAGGACAGGCTGCTAAAAAGTGCTGGAAGGGAGCCTTACAGCAAAAAGAAGCCATGTTAAACTTAAGGCTCCTAAGAGAGTACAAAAGTGAGTTTGGAAAATGATAGGTGAAAAGGGACCATTATGTGGGAGTAATCAATCATATTCTTTTCCTTCTGGCTTTTGCCCAGTTGTGATGAACAGAAGGGCAATCTTTTGTTGAGCAGAGACAGAAAGGGACTGGGACTTGACTAGGTATCAAGAGAGTGCTTTGGGAATATTAAAAAAGGCAGTTTAATAATTTTGGGTCTCTGAGAAGGTGTCAGAGACACGTGTCTTTTTTTAACCCTTCTAAAAAGAGGCTTCCTGAGTTAGAGCTGGGCTCATGCCCACTTGGCTAGCGGCCGAGTTTCCTTTCCTTCCTTGCGCCTGGGTGTGGTCATGAGACTAAGTCTTCGAGGATGGGAAGTGAGTGGCCGTGCTTGCTGTGTGCACTTTCCGGATCAAGTCTTTAGAAAGAAGGTGTTTGTCCTCCTCTTCTGCTTTCCCATTGGCTGGAAAATTTTAAAACCTGGAACAGCATCTTGGACCATAACTGGAAGTCATATGGTGGAGACTCTGGTGCCCACCCATCCTGGGTCATTCACTCCGATTAGTAGCATGAGAGAAAAACTTCTGTCTTACTGAAACCACCGTATTTTGGGTCTGTCTGATACAGCAGTTTAGCCTGTCCTGACCTGCATGTAATGGACAGTTCTAAAACCTGGAGAAAAAGGCTTCAGAGTTCTTTTGGCAGTGCTCTGATATGCACTGGTACTAGAAGCCGAATGCTCCTCGTGACTGGGTTGAGCAGCTTTTCAAGTGAATTTGAAAGTGGTTGTCTGATAGGACATGGAGGGAAAATTAAGGATTACTTTGCCAGGGAAGAGATCGATAACGCTCTGATTTAGTGGTGACAATATATCTAGATGCTTAAGTTTCTTTAAAAATTGTTGTAAGAAAGTAGTAGGCTGTATTTTACTCATACTAACTAGGAACTCAGCCCATCTATGTGATTAGCTGTTACTCTCTCTGTAAATCTTGCTCTAAGACAAGACATATTTTACTTTCTACGTATAATAATGAGGAACTGATAATGCTCATGTTTTGTTAACTTGAGAAGATATATATTTTATGATAACTTACGTAAATTGTAGACATTAAAGGCAACTTGGAAGGAACTACAGTCTTAGACTTGCTTGCCTTCCCAATATAGACATAAAGGTGTTTTTTTTTAATCATTAGCATTTATTAAATATCTTAGTTTTTTGGTCTGGGTAGCCAACATTTGGTAAGGTGACTGATACATAAAAAGAAATAGCTTCTCACTCTTCTGTCAGTAATTTATTGGGAATGGGGAAAAATATTATATTTGCAGGTGACAAAACCCAAAAGTGCTTGGAAGTAGTTTTTAGCAAGAAAAGCAGCAGATTTATTTGATAAAATCGGTGGTTCAATACCGTGGAAAAGATGGATTACTGAACAGACTGTGCTGGCACAATTAACTCGTCATCTGAAATTAACGAAAACCTTAAAACTTGAAAAAATAACTTTCAGATGGATTAAAGACTTAAATTTTCTTTTATTTTATTGATTTATTTTTAATAGATCTTTATTGGAGTATAATTGCTTCACAATACTGTGTTAGTTTCTGTTGTACACCAAAGTGAATCAGCCGTATGCATACATATGTCCCCATATCTCCTCCCTCTTGAGCCTCCCTCCCATCCTCCCTATCCCACTCCTCTAGGTCATCCTAAGCACCAAGCTGATCTCCCTGTGCTGTGCTGCTGCTTCCCGCTAGCTAACTATTTTACATTCGGTAGTGTATATATGTCGATGCTACTCTCACTTCGCCCCAGCTTCCCCCTCCTACCCTGTGTCCTCAAGTCCATTCTGTATGTCTACGTCTTTATTCCTGCCCTGCAACTAGGTTCATCAGTACCATTTTTTTTTTTTTTTTAGATTCCATATGTATGCGTTAGCATACGGTATTTGTTTTTCTCTTTCTGACTTACTTCACTCTGTATGACAGACTCTAGGTCCATCCACCTCACTACAAATAACGCAGTTTCGTTTTAAAGACTTAAATTTAAAAGAGAAAACAAGTGAATCTTAAAAGCTGAGAGACTCCATGTACAATTCAGGGATTGGGGAAACCTTATCAAAGGCTATAAATTCATAGTCTGGTGAAAAAAAAAAGATAGATATACTGGACTACACACAAACATAAATAATTCAATGGCAGAAGATCCCCTAAACAAAGTCAGTAGAGATGCCGTAGATTTGGAGAGATGACTGGGGTTCATATCCATAATAGACGACTTCTTAAATATTTGACAAGCCATCCAGAAAAAACTGGGCAAGACATTTCTCATGGGTAATTTACAAGAGAGCAAATCCAAATTGCCAACAAACCTATGAAATAATGTTCAAAGTTTAGCAGTTAGAGAAATACTAACTGAAGTAACAATGATATGTCACTGTATTAGTTTCCTCTTGCTGCATGACACATTACCACAAATCAGAAACACGGTTCTAATTTGACTCAGTTTCCACGTGTCAGGAGTCAGGCATGGCTTAGCTGGGTCCTCTGCTCAGGGTCTTGGAAGGATATAAACAACTGTTGCCATCTTTTCATTTTCTTTTTTTCAAAAATAGGTGTTGGCAACCATGATCCTTTTTGGAGTTCAGGGTCCTTTCCCAGGCTCACATGATGGTGGGCAGAATTTGATTCCTGCGGCTGTAGAACTGAGGGCCCCCATGTTCTTGCCGGCTTTCAGCCGGGGTCACTCTCAGATCTTAGAGGAACCCACAGCTCCCTGCCATGTGGCCCCCTCACAACATGGCATCTTAGTTCTTTAAAATCAGCAGGCGAGTCTCTGGCTCCAGTCTGCTGATAATGTAGCATAATCATAGTAATTATAACACCGTTGGCATATTTTTTTAAATAGAAGCAAGTTGCAGGTCCTGCCCACACTCAAATGATGTGACTCATTGGGGGTCATTTTAGAATTTTTCTTACCACAGTCACTTCACATCCATTAAACTGGAAATGATTTTGATTTTTTTAATTTCTTTTGATTTTTATTTATTTGGCTGCATCAGGTCTTAGTTGTGGCATGCAGGATCTTCATTGAGGCACGTGGGATCTTTTGTTGTGGCGCGTGGTCTCTTCGTTGCAGCACATGGACTTCTCTCTAGCTGTGGCGCATGGGCTCCAGAGCACATGGGCTCGGTAGTTTGCAGCACGCAGGCTCTCTGGTTGAGGCGCGCAAGCTCAGTAGTTGTGGCCCGCGAGCTTAGTTGTCCCGCGGCATGTGGGATCTTAGTTCCCCGACCAGGGATTGAACCTGCATCCCCTGCATTGGAAGGCGGATTCTTTTTTTTTTTTTTTTTTTAATTAATTAATTAATTTATTTATTATTTTTTTTTTTAATGCTATTCTTGTCTGCTTACATTCTTTTTATGTACGTATGTACGTATGTGTGTATGTATGGCTTTGTTGGGTCTTCGTTTCTGTGCGAGGGCTTTCTCTAGTTGTGGCAAGCGGGGGCCACTCTTCATCGCGGTGCGGGGGCCACTCTTCATCGCCGTGCGCGGGCCTCTCACTGTCGCGGCCTCTCGTTGCCGAGCACAGGCTCCAGACGCGCAGGCTCAGTAATTGTGGCTCACGGGCCGAGTCGCTCCGCGGCATGTGGGATCCTCCCGGACCAGGGCTCGAACCCGCGTCCCCTGCACCAGCAGGCAGACTCTCAACCACTGCCCCACCAGGGAAGCCCTGGAAGGCGGATTCTTAACCACCGGACCACCAGGGAAGTCCCCTGGAAATGATTTTTAAAAAAGCATTTATTGCTGGGAGCGGGCAAGAGATATGTGTAGGGAAGGGAACTTCTATCCATGACTATTAGAAAGGAGAGTTGTAGCCCTTAAATAAAGTATCTCTTAAAAACAGATAAACTTTTTGACCCAGTAAATCTACTCTTGGGAATATGTTTTATGGAAATAAAGCCTCCAGTATCCAGTGACATATGATATAACATTTATTGCAGCATTATTAGCAGTGGCATAAAGCTGGGAGCAGAGTGAATGCCCATCAGTAGGGGGAGTGGTTGGATAGAGCATGCTACACCATGGAGTATTCTGCTCCTTTACAAAATTAGCTAAGTACCAAGTGACTTGGGGGGATTTCCTAGAGGTATTGTTGAGTGAGATAGGCTAGATGGAAAAAGAAAAATCGAATTCTCTGGGTGTGGGGGAAGGTATCAACTCGCTTGTATACACATTTGTGTGTCTGGTTGTAAAGAAAAATAGGAAGTGATATATACTGGATTTTTTTAACATGGGAGAGGCGGTTGATAAGGATGGAAAGAGAGTGCCAAGCAAAGGGAGAAGAGGAAACTTCCTCTTCCCACAAGTCT
The DNA here is from genome assembly GCF_965194805.1 of Balaenoptera borealis. Classification (NCBI taxonomy): domain Eukaryota; kingdom Metazoa; phylum Chordata; class Mammalia; order Artiodactyla; family Balaenopteridae; genus Balaenoptera; species Balaenoptera borealis. The sequence goes on from NC_138869.1 coordinate 22,028,347, forward strand.
GATATGTGTGGTATGGTCACATTTGCATGTTTATGTAATAAAACTTTGTTTCTCTGTGTAAATAATATTAAAAAAATACTATGCCCTTAAAATTGACTAATACTTGGGCATATTTCCGTTTCTTTGTATAGAACTTTCACAGTAGATAATGAATATTTACAGAGTGTTTCATTTAGCTATTATATGTTTTCTGTTGTCAAAATGTAATTATCTGAAAGTCAATAACTCTGTCATTTAGATGCCTTGAGTAGAGAACAGTGTAGCGGGAAAAGATCAATGGCTGGGGGGGTGGGTTCGGAAATAAGGAATAGATATTGTTTAGACATTTTTTTCTTTTTTTTAGCCCTACTAGGATTTAAGCAAATACAGAGCTCTTAATAAAACTGTGACATCTAGTTAAAAAGTTGTTTCTATGTCCAGAGTTAAATAACTTTTTATTTCAGGTTCTGTAATCCAAGTTACAATTTTGACGAATCTTGTGCAATGGGGGTTTTACAGCACGTAATGGAGCTAATTTTTAAATGCATTTTATTCTAGTGTCTTTTTCTGAAGAAGAGAAATATCAGCTGCGAAAATTTGTCAATAAATCTTACCTGCTGGACAAGAGAGCCTGTCGTCAAGTGTACTACAGTTTGATTGATATCCTTCTGGCATATTGCTATGAAATTCGTGTCACCGAAGGAGAGAAGAATGTAAGTGCACGTGTGTCTGTGCAGGTTGCCATAGACTGTTGTATGGAGTAAACTGTATTAATGTCATGAGTGAGACCAGTCGTGATTAGTTACTTAGTGACGCTCTGGGCGGAGGTGCACAGGTGTGTTGGTGATGGGTACCAATAATGTTTTTATTTGGTCTTTTTTTCTTCTCTCTTGGCTTCAGTCTCTGCCAAATAGCAGAGTATGGAAGTAAAGCTGAGGGTAGAGAAAAGGGATATCCTGAGCTCTCATCTCTTTTAGGAGATGAACTGACCAAATGAGAGGGCTGTTGCTACATGACACTTGACATTGGCAAGGGGTAAACTTTACTATACCCATTTCTAGTCTTTCTCCGAGCTGTCCGTTAATAGATGTAAGGTATAGTATTTTATAAAGAAAGGAATGTGAGCATTTATCTGCAGGTGTTCCTCAGTTTAAATAGTGTGTGTACTTCTGACAAATTGTATGTAAATCAGATTTTTAAAACCTGGATTGTATCTTTTTGGTATTCGGTGAAATCCTATTATAAAAGTAAATCCTTTTGTAAAGTATGTTGTTTCTTAAATGACCTTTTTAAAAAAATATAGACTGTATTGTATCTCTTCTTAAACCACACTTGATTTTGTAAATGAAGAGCTAAACTTCTTTCTCACCTATGTCACTGATTGCATACATTTAAAACAAGGCTGGAAAACAAAACAAAACAAAACAAAAAAAACTTTCCAGTTAATATGTCCCTGCATCTGTTTATAGTAGTCTTTGCTCAAGGGATTATTTTTGAGCTGTGCATATGCTTCCCTGTTTTTCATTTATTTATTTTATTAAACAATTTTTTTTAATTGGAGTAAGAGTTGATTTACAGTATTTCAGGTTTACAGCATAGTGATTCAGTATTTTTATACATTTTACTCCATTTAAAGTTATAAAATATTGGCTATATTTCCCTGTGCTGTACACTATCTTTTTGTATTTATTTTATACATAGTAGTTTGTACCTGTTAATCTCCTACCCCCTCATGCCCCTCCCCCTCCCTCTTTTTAAATTACACAAATAATTCATATCATTGTGAAGAAAAATACACACAGGAAGAAAATAGTTAAAATTTCCTGTCATCTCAGCCATCGGAGGTAGCCACGCTTACGAGGTGGTGTTTCTCTCCTAGGCTTCTTTCGTTGTGTACGTGTATTTACATTGGGTTATAATGTATATACTATTATTTAACCTGCTTTTCTCACTCACCATCATAGCATGAGCATAGTGTTAGGATAAGGATTTGATATGGGCCAAACTTTTTGCTGCTGGGATTCTGAAAATTTCAAAGGTGACTTTTGAGATTTGCATTTGTTTCCAAAATGAATATTAATGAGTGTAAAAAAGGCATACTATAACTGAAAATGGGTTTTGTTTCCGCTCATCTTTTTAGAATACGATAATCAGTGAAAATGTTTTCGTTGACAAAAAAGTGCTTCATACTGCTTGAGAAGATGAGTGAGAGTGTTTAGTTATGCTCGATATAACTTCGCATTTTTGATTTGATTCTTGGATTCACGTATTTGAAATCATGAAGTCTTGCAACTTCAGGATCTTCTCTAGAATGCACTTATTCTCACAGGCCTTCTCTGAAAGGCCAAATTCTTGAGCAGCTTTCTAAGTGCCAGAAAGAGCACTTCAACATTATCTTTGAGTCTTTTGGTAGATTATTTATAGAATATTTGGGAGGCAGGTAACCTAGTTGAGAAGGACAGAAATTGAGCATGCATCGCTTTGCTTTAGTTTCAAAGCCCTTGCTTATGTGCTCTTGTGTTCTGGTACTCTTATCAGTGCAACAGCTTTACTTTATAAATTTCCAAGGAAAGTAGACAGAAACTTGCCTTTGATCTCCTTGACATCAGTAAAGCCATTATTTTCCTGCAGTCATAGATGCTTCTTAGGTTTTACATATGTCAATACTATTTATGTACTAGTTGAATAAGTGGATATATTTGCTTTAGTTTTAGATGACTTTACCTCTAATGTGACACTATCCTTTTCTTCAAAACAAATAAAGGTTGAATCCGCATGGAATATCAGAAAACTGAGTCCAACACTCTGCTGGTTTGAGGTATGATTGTCAGTTGCAGTTATTTAGATTTTGTTTGTTCAGAGTTATTTTTTGTTGTTATTAGCTCATTTGGGGTAATTCAAGCAATTCCTTGGACTTTTTAAAAGTGGTAGCTTTATTGTACAAAGTTTTTTTCCATCTTTTTAATAAAACTGATTTTATTTGTTACTTTTACTCTAATCATAGTACACTAATAAGGCCAGGTGTAGGGTGTCTTGGAAGTTTGGAGAAGGAATGAGTATACTGTCCGTTGCGGGAAGATGTTGGGTTGAGTTTGAGGCGTGTATGTAAGTCGGCATATATTGGGGCTGAGAACTCAAAGATGGGCAGAAAACCTAGGTGATACTACTATTAAGTGTCACTTACCACCAGGGGCTGTGCTAATAAGCCTTTTATGTATATTACTTCACCTATTCCTTTCCGTTGAAGTCTGTGAGATAGAATTATTGGTATTTTACAGATGAAGAAACTTAGATCATATAGCTTAAATAACTTATCCTAGGTCCTACAGTTAGTATGTTTAGATCTGATAACTCTTATAGTATAGTAATAATTGCTTTTATATCTATTTTGTAGAAAATAGTTGTGTAGGGCTCACCAAATATAGAAAAGAATGGTATCTTTAAATTTAGTAGTTTTGGGACTTCCCTGGTGTTTCAGTGGGTAAGACTCCGCGCTCCCAATGCAGGGGGCCTGGGTTCAATCCCTGGTCGGGGAACTAGATCCTTCATGCATGCCGCAACTAAGAGTTCGCATGCCGCAACTAAGAAGTCCGCATGCCGCAGCTAAGAGTCTGCATGCTGCAACTAAGACCTGGTGCAGCCAAAATAAATAAATAAATATTTTAAAAAATTAAATAAATAAATTTACTAGTTTTGAGCACACTGTTGTCCATCAGATCAGAAGCTTTAAAACAGTGTTTATTTAAACAGTTGATCATTGCATCATCTATTAAGGCAACTAGTTTTGTTTCTGTTTTTTTTCCAGTTTGGATCCTAGACATTGTACATTTTAAGTTGGAAGATCAAAGTTGTTTCATGGCATCACTTTATTCAAATAATAGATAACATGTAAACAGGAACTGAAACACTTAACTTCAGCAAAGAATCTTGCTATTCATGAATGTCCATGAACCAACAGCTTGACCAGTGTCCTCTGCTGGGAGCTTGATGGAGAGTCAGAATCCCATTCCAGACCCTCTGAGTTAGAATCTTTAGCAAGATCTCCAGGAGTTCATATGCATATTTAAGATGGAGAAGTGCTGTTCTCCGGACTTCCCTTGAGTTCTACATATTTCCATAATCAGCATATAATGGAGAAACTGGCTTTTGTAATAATTGCATTGATTATTCCAATATTGAAAACAAAGTAGTTGGTGACTAGATAATTTCATAGTCTAGTTATAAAAGTCTGCATGAAGAGATTCACCTATTTATGATTTTATTTTGACATTTTTATTGTTTTTGAGATAACTTAGAATTGCCAGACATGTAACTAGCTCTGTCAAACTTTTATAAGTGTTTAGTTTTTTGCCAGAAGTTTTTAGAAATTCATCATTCCTTTTTAGATATAAAGTATCCTCTGTTGGGTACTCAGTATTCATAATCAGATCACTCATTTGTTAAGGATGAATATACATGGAAATGATGTATACTCCCTTACTTTTAATTTTTTAATTTTTATATATGAGTTACATTTTTAATACATTTTAAATCAAAACCCAATTAAAAAACAATTTTGTAGAAAATTGCCTTTGTTTAGTGTTTCTGATAAGTTTTGCATTGTTAATGGTATCATTACCATTAACCAGTACCATCCAGGATAAAGCCCTTTTTCCAGAAATGAGTAGTTTTCTCTTTGAAAAGTGAAAGCAAATTACTGAAGTAAATACCATGTATTACTCATGCCCAAAGCAAAAAAACCCAAAAAACAAAAAATCAGAAGAGGGGGAAGGGGGAACTGAGAACACACTTCACTAAAGAGTTCTATATTTTTCATCTGCATTATCTCGAATGGTCCTAAAGGACAAAAACATGAAACATATATCATTTAGAAGTGTCTTTTATGTGCATCTGTATTTTGTTAGTGCCATGTGTTTTACATTCATATTGGTAATTCTTAAAAGACTTTTTAAAACTTTCCTGCTACGTATGTGATTTCTAAGGAGCATTTGTGATACGTTGATAAAGTATGAGAAATTACAAAGACTGAGATAAAAATTTTATTGTAAGGTTCACAGAAAGAGTCTCACTTCACGGCTTTGTATTTGTCTTCCACTTGGCTTCATGTTGATCCAAACTTAGTTTTTAATTGAGAATAGTTTTACATTTCATTGTGTGCTTTTGTTTTGTGTAATATGGAAACGATTACCCATTTAAATGATACTTCACAGACTTGGACTAATGTTCATGAAATCCTGGTGTCTTTTGGAAGAAGAGTTTTGTGCTATCCACTTTACCGCCATTTCAAGCTGGTGATGCAAGCCTACAGAGACACTATAAAGATGTTGCAACTAGGTAAGATGTTATTATGCTTGCAAATTTGAGAGTGAAAAGTTAAACACTTTTAGTCTGTGAGGATATAACCATGATTTTTGCTTTTTTTTTTTCCCATACAAAAAGAAGTAATGAAAATCATCCGATCCAACCACTTTTACCTCCCAGGTTTTATATAAAGTAATAGTCCCTCCATATAGGTGTATAATCACACAGAGAAGTATGGTACTCTTTTCAGAGAGGAGTGGGGAGGGTAAATAGAGACAGTTTTCCAAACCGTCTTGTGTTACAGTAGATTGTAACGTGCGGTATTTCTGTGGCATTCAGGTACCTGTAATTTTCTAGGCATTATTCTAGTATTGTGAGTATAATAATAAATAAGTTCCCTGCTCCTATGAAGTTTACGGTTTTGCCAGGGTGACAGATGGTAAGTAAGTAAGCAGTTCCAACATTGAGTGAAAAAATCTCTGCTCGGGGAAAGACAGTGATCATAGGAGGGGGCGTGGAACCTGGACTTGGGGGATCAGGAAAGGCTTTGCAAAGAAAGCACAGCTACTCTGAGGACTTTTGACTATTGCTATATCAAACCCGAAAAGACGAATATTTGCTATTTTTAAGGATCTGGCAAATTCTAAGCTCTGAAACAAATTCCAAAGTGCCTATAACAGCATCATTGGATTAAGTATATAGTTTCCAAGGTAATGACTTTGAAGAGGCAACATCCATTTGTATGTCTTAATTCTGGCACATTTATTCAAAAGTCACTTGCTGTACTTTATGGTCGTTTCTTATATTTTTCCTCCGGGAGTCTTATCATTTCTTTGTCCTTAGATAAAAATGCTTCTGGGGGTTTAGTTTTCAGACTTGAGGATAAGAAGGAGAAAGAAAGGAAGAAGTTCTTTCCTTTATATCTAGGTGACTTCATTGGCTCAACGGGAAGAATCACATCTCTTATGTTTTGTCCCTCCTAGAGGTTTATCTAGGTTTTTCTTTGACTTCTGTGTAACCTACAGTCCTCTTGCTCTGGGGGAAAAAGTCATGTTTGAAGTAGATTCTTTCAAAGTAGATAATAATTGTAAAAGTGAATCATAGTTAAATGAAAGATACTTTTTTATTCATCCTGTTGGTTCAGACTGGCCATATTTTATTTTAAAGGATTGTTGATTATAGGACAGCAGAGCTGCTACCTTTGAGGAATCTGTCTTCTTTAACAGTGGGAAACAGACTGCTTTTTTTTTTCGTGTGTGTTCTTTCTTCTTGCCTTCTGTCCAAGATATTTTTTGAACTGCAAAAATTACCTTGAAAAATTAATCTACTGTAAATGACTGATTGTTGAACTTGAGTTACATCACAATTAATTTCTTGTTTAAGTCATGCTAGATTATCCACGCATTATTCATAGATTTAAACAGTGGGAATGCAGTTGGTGATTATCGTGTTATATCGTGGCTTCGAGATGGAAAACTGGCAAAACCCCCCTATGTGCATGTGTGTGCACACACACGCGTGCACACACACCCTCTTACTTGTTACTTTTCATTCTGGGAAATAATCTAGTTCTCTGGATTTTTATTTGAAAAGTAAGCAGTTCTGTGATTCATAACCAAAAATAAATTTGATTGCCTTGACTTACACTGTAGTCAATTACTCACAGTTTTAGTAGGTCGGAATTGAAAATTTAGACTTAACTTTCCATCATTATCTATCTTACAAAAAATAGGCTTATCAGCTGTGTTGTAATAGCAACAGAAAACCTGAGGTAGCACACTGAAAATGAATACCAACCCTCTATAAATCACGCACAGTATGTTCTGTGGCTAATTTAGGTTGTGGCTCGTTAGTGCTGAAACAGAGAGCTGGATCGTCTAGAGTTCACACCATAAGCTAAGGGGATGACAAGTTCTGGATGAGAATTGAAACCTTTGCTCATACAGGTGGGTGGCACTGGGATGCCTTTAATGCCATGGAAGAGTCTCAGTTGTTTAGACACCTTACGATTTAAGTGCAGGTAGCTCTGGTTTGGCATTTAATGTTTTCCGAGAAGGAGCTCGTGCCTACTTATAATTCAAAAGAGTGATCACACTTTTATTATAAAGGTCAGTATAGTGCTTCCATAGTTGAAAGTAATAAATAAGTCTTGCCCCAGAAGAAATACCAATCTTAAGTGAAACACACTTCCAGAACCAATGAAGGAAGGCTGGTGTCAGCATCTACAGAAGACTGACTAAGAACTAAGTTTTTAAACAGCCATGAATTTGTTTTACCTGACTTCACAGAGGCCTTTACAAAGATTCTTTACTGGGCCTTTGGCTATTTTCAATTTTACATTCTCTGCTGTACCTTCCCCATCCCGGAAGACTGTACATTTATCTCTCACTGTTACTGTATGTCTCGCTCAAATTCCTGCAAGGCCAGAAAACCTACTTTGTCCCTGTGAGTGTTATTTTAGTGCTTAACATAGGGCCTTGCATGTGGAATTGCTCTCCCTGAATTGATAATCTTGGGGCACATGATCATCCCCATTTTTTCTATCTGTTCCTGTCTCTTTAGCAATTTTCACTTCCTCCTCCTTGTTCCATTCTTTGGGGAAGAGTAGGAAGAATCCTTCATGGAAGCATCACTTAGGTGCTGTTACTCACTGAAAAATCAACGAACAAAAGGAATCAAAAGAGAACAGCTTTTCTAATATGTCTTAAGAAATTTTATTCTCTTTAGAAGTGACATAGTTTAGTATTTGATTATACATTGTTTATACAACTTACCGTTTGTACTCCTGTCTACGTTTCATTCAGCTTTCTAAAGGGATTCTTTACTCTTCTTTCATACTCTTGTACCGCTATTGAACGTGTAATGTAACTGTTAGATTGAAAGGGCTAAACTTCAAGGGGTAAAAGGGGAAAAACTTAATTTTTTCTCCCTGTTCCCCCTTTGAGCTCATTCTGTGGAGTCTTTGATTGTTTCTGGATGGAATATATATCCTATAAATATCACATCACACACGTATATCCTATAATATATGATAAATATTCTGTAACTTTTTCTATTGCTTTAGATTATAAGAGGAGTCTGATTTCAGTACTCAAAGTGTTTCCTTTGAACTTGATTAAAAAAATAAATCTTGCCTTCCCCAGCTCGGGCCTGCGTGAGGTTGGGAAGCCAGCAGTGGGCAGGGGCCCCTTGCCCAGCTGCAGAGCGCTGCTTGCTTCCAGAGCTGCCCTCCACGCGGCCGCGGGCTGCTCCTTCCTGCTTCTGCCTGGGGGCCTGTGATGAGGCTCGGGTCAGACGCCAGGCCTTATATCCGCACAGCTTCCGGGCCAGTTAGGTTACGTTCTCCAGGGTTCCCCCCCTAAAACCCCCTTTCTCTTGGGGGTTTAAGGTGGTAGGAAAGTACCTTCTCCTCTCCCTCGTGAGTGGTGGTAGAAACCCCATAGCACTCCAGCGACCTTATCCGAAGAGACTTTCTGGACCTCTTTACACTTAAATTCCCGGAGGTGAATATTGTTCTCAGGGGTCATAAATCAGTTTTTGGTTAGTGTCTCTACAAGCTTAGCACAGAGGGTTTTAGCATCTCTTGTTACTCTATGGGAACACTCGATATCTCTTTTGTCCTTTGTGAGCCTTATTGGAAGTGAGTCAGAGAGAGTCCTGCCTTAACGTGCTAGCACAGTAGGCGTTCTAGCCGCAGCGCCCTGTTGACTCCTTCCTGTGTGCCAGCGCTAGGCTCAGTTCCTCATTTCATCCACACTGTCTTCCTGAGAAGTCGGGATTTCTGTCTCCATTTTGCAGATAGAAGACAAGCTCAAGGAAGTTCACTCCACTTGCCCAGGGTTACCCAGCTAGGAGTTGGCGGAGCCTGCACTGGACGCCTGGTCTGTCTGACTCAAAGTCTGTGCCCTTTGAAGTGTTGAAATAGTTATAGTAAAGGAAATTATATGAAGCCGGGATTCACTTCACAATAATCCACAGTGGGTCGGGGGAAAGTGGGCAGGGTGTGGAGGAAGCAAGGCTGGCCACGAGTTGGTACTTGCTGCAGCTGGGTGATGAGTACTTGGGGGTTCACCGTCCTGTGGTCTCTCTTTGTGCATGTTGTGATCTTCCTTTATAAGAAGTTTGTTTGTTTGTTTGTTTATTTAAGTCTGGACTCTTAACCCCTATACATCTGTGTTTTAAATTTATTCACCATTTTGTAGAAAACATTATACGTTTTGTTCAGACAGTTGTATAAATTTTTTTGGCTAATGAAAATACACATTTGAAGGCATTATTATTTCTGGTTCTGTTTTGTTTTTAGGGCGAACCAGAAACCTGCCTTTCCATGAACATTTGGGGTCTGATGCCTAGTGGCTGCAGGGCAGAGTCTAACCTAAGAAACAGGCTTCTGGAAAGTAGTCATCGTTACCGAGTAAAAGCTGGCATTGCTTCATGTAATTAATAGCCCTTACATATTAGTCTCACTGGGCTCAATAATCAACTTTTCAGAAATGACTGCTTTACTAACCTCTTCTGTAGATAGTTGTAATAACACAATCAATGTGAAAGAAAAGAACCACAGCACAGGACTTGGGGGCTGATCTTTTCCTTGAAGGAAAATGATTGTTCAAGAAACTGAGCTATGGCCAGTATGTTGTGTGAGCTCTGAGTCCTCAAGCAACCTGGAAGATGAGTTTGTTTTTAGTGTTTGAATTCTATTTGGTCCAAAGTCCAAATGCTGCTTTTTTATTGCATTGTAAAGATTACTCTAACTTGAAACCTAGAAGATGAAATCACTAGGAGTTTTCGGTGTTGACATTTATCTGTATTTAATTTTTGTGGCTTCTCTATTATGGACATTTTAAGGAACCATTAGACCTTTTAGTTTTTCCTCCTTAAGTGCATTATGTAAAATGATTTTGAGGTTTATTCAACAAGTGTTTGTTGAGCACTTGCTATGTCAAGGTGCTGAGCTGGGTCTGAAGATCCAGGAGTGAGCAGGAAGGATGCGACTTGCACTCAGAGAACTTAAAATTCTAATGGGGGCCCTGGAATAACACAGCTACCAGGTTTTTAAAAAAAAATTACATTCGTAATAAGTAGCTCAAAGCAGAAATACAGTGGGCAAAAACATAAAGCCAGGAAGATTGGCTGAGCTTTAAGTCACGTAAGACATGTAACCTCCTACAGAGGGGAGCTTCTGCCTTATTTGACTTCTGATTATCGGCTCCTTCTCAATTTCCTGTTGCTCTGAAGTACTTGTAGATTGGTTGATGCGTCCATCTATTTATTCATTCAGTAGGTATTTTGTCAGTACCTACTAAAAAGCTATTATGTACAAAGCGCCCTGTACATATGAAGAGCAGCAGAAAGCTGAATTAGATTCATGTACTGTGTTTGGAAGCACCTGCATGAGTAGAGGAGCTAAGATGTCCATCACAAATGTAAAATACAGGGTAGGCAGTGGTAAGCACCTTACACGAAATGCCAGCTAAATAGTTCAAAACAGGGAGAGGTGACATTTCATTGGGGATCAGAGAAAGCTTCATTTGGGACATGAGATTTGAATTGGGACTTGAAGGATGGGTAGTATTGGACATAGGAGGGTAGGAGAAGTGTTGTAAATATTGTGAGTGCAGGGCATGAGGCAGTTCATAGAGGAGCATGATTTCATCAGTGAAACTTGGGAGTTGATAGGCTCTCTGACCCTGAGATTTGCTCTACAGCCTCTAAAACTAGTTGACAGTTCCTTTCCTACCTGAGTCAGCTGGTCTCCAGAATTGATTTCTCTGCTTCTCTAATATGATCACTTAATTCCCTGCTCCCCAGCCAAGAGATGATAATTCTTTCTGTTTTCTTCTTCATTCTAAATTGTACTTGAACTTCTCATTTCCTAGTCAATTCCCCATCACAATTAAAATGTCTCAAAGAATGGAACAACCGTAGTGCTTTCAGGAAATTTCAGTAGCGTGGAATTCAGATCAAATATTGAAGAACTTTTGGTACCTGCTTTTGCTGACTGCTTACTTGCATACCAGCTAACCTAAGAAAGGAGGGGCTTTGGAGCCCTGAAGCGTGCGAGCTGCAGCTGGAACGTGTGTGGGAAAGAGTAGGACTCTGCTGGGAGGTCCCCATGTGCCAGTCGTCGGCCTCACTCTCCTGGGTTTCTTCCACCAGGCAAAGCAAATTTCTTTTACTCGCACCTCTTCATCAGAGCCTAAATCTGGGTTCCCAGTCTTAAATTGGCACCTTCTTGGTATCTATCTGTATTATTTACCCTCAGAGCATTTGTGGGTTTATACATACACTTTTGTATGGAAGGATGCTGTGTATGCGCATAAACATTAAAGGGAGGAAAATCAAATTCCGATCAACTCCATAGACACTTGTTTCCTCTAAGGATCCTGTTAATCATTAAATATTGTTAATCTCTGAAATTTTTTTAGATTGCTCACGTCGTAATCGCTGGGTTACATTTGTATAAAACATTCTTTGTTCCCTTAAAATACTCCCTAGGGGGCAGCATTTCCTGTATGGTTTACAAATGCCTTTTAATTGCCACAAATGATTAAGATCTTATGGTTATTCTGCTCCAAAAAAATCACGTAAAGTATCTTACGGGTGGGTGATGGCTCAAAATCCACTGCTGATCTCTTAAATATTTACATATATGTGTGTGTATGTATAGATATGTATAGACATATATATCTATATCTATATCTATATATATATATATATATCCAATTTAAATCTACATTGTATTTCCTGTACTATTTATATAAGATTTTTTGTTAATTTCTGCAGTTTCTGAGCTGAGCGGTGTTAAAGAACCCCCAGGAGGTTAGTTACATGGTTTGATATTATGGCTTTTAAAAAAACTTCTATGGTTAGTGCCTCTTTTAATAAATCTAAAGTCAGTTTAGAGATTTTTTTTTTATTGATCTGAATTTTTAAGGAAGTAACTGTAAGTTTACTTTCTTTAAGTGAGCGGATAAAGGCAGGAAAATGTATATATTTAAGACAAATTTGGGAGAACAAAGAGAAAACATTTTATTTACCCTCATGAGTGAAAGTCTTGTTGCATGGTGATACTGAGACCTAGATGAAGTAAGTTGAATAATACTTTATATATTAAATGGAAATCATGGAAGAATCCTATTTTTGCGAGTTAGGGTTTCTTTAAATAGGAATTAATACTGAAAAATAACAAGCAAGCAGATACTTATTCAACAGAAACAAGTCAAATCCCTTCTCAGTGCAAGGCATTAAAAGAGAATCAGCAAAGAGTTATGAGACTATATATGACTTGATCTTGGCTCTTGAGTTTATTGTGTAACAGGAATGATAAGACAAAAGATAGTATACAAAATATAAGTATTTGTAATATACAAAGGAGAAAAATCCCTTAAGGAAATACCTTAAAAAAAAAAAAGAAAATACCTTAACTACCACCCACAGGCCAAATCTGTGCTGTATGGCTTGTGAGTTATAAATGCTTTTTACATCTTCAAATGTTGAAAAAAAATCAAAAGGAAAATAGTATTTCATGACACATTTAAATTATATGAACTTCAAATTTTGGTGCCCATAAATAAAGCTTTATTGGAGAACAGTCACCCTCCTTCACTTGGGTATTGTTTATGGCTGCTTTTGTGATACAATGGCAGAGTTGAGTAGTTGCAACAGATTATGTGGCCTGCAAGGGCAAAATATTTACCCTCTGGCTCTTTAGGGAAAAAATATGCCTCCCCTTGCTATAGGTATACATGAAGTTGACCCTCGAACAACGTGGGTTTGATCGTGGGCAGGTCCACTCCTAGGTGGATTTTTTTCAGTAGGAAATACTGTAGTGCTACGCTGTCCGTGGTTGGTTGAATCTGTGGATGGGGTGGAACTGCAGATACAGAGGCTGCCTATAAGTTCCATGCGGGTTAATCCCTTCGTTGTTCAAGGGTCAGCTGTGTACGGGATTGGAGGGGAGCCTCTCCAAGTGAGCCAAAGCCTTTGGCTGCCTTCCATTCCAGATAGTAGCCAGTATTGGAGGGGATCCTGTCAGCTGTTCCGTCCTCCCCACGGGATGAGACAGACCTGAGCTAGTTCGTTCCTGTTAGAGTAGGTCCTTCAACATTAGGAGAAACAGAGATGCCTACTTGGCCAAGCAGGCGAATGAATGAAGGTGGCAGAGTTGAAGAAACATGGGAGCAATGAGGCCTGTGTGAACTGGAGACATACATGCTCCATCAGTAGCCTGTTGTTGCCATGTGGATATGTAGAGTTGCCACCTTTAGGGACTTAAAAAGAAGTAGAAAGTCATGATCTTTAATATAAAATTGCTCAAAAGTTTGAATGTGAACAATAATGTGAAGATTTAATGTGATACTCTTAAGAGCCATGGCATGTCTGGGCACCCAGGTCAGCCTGTGTGGGCCATCAGTTTATGATTTCGACTCTAAAGCAAGCTAAGTGCCAGCTTGATTTCTCACACCCTCTTGGTCCTGCCCGTTTCCAGCTGCAGTGAGGCCTTGTACCGGGTCTCTGCTCCTTCCATCGCAGCTTGAGACCCAGTCTCACCCTGGTGTGGGTTCCAAGATGAGGTGGGGAAGGAGGTAGAGGTCCTGCATTCTCTTAAGTGACTATGACCAGGAACCTTAAAAAAGCAAAACAGAACAAAACCCAGATCCCTTACCTCTCTTTCTACTTGCTTTTGTATTGCTCCCCTCCTCAGCTTAGCCTGGTCCAGGTGGAGGGGACGAGTCCCAGGATTCCAGTACCATACCTCACTCGGACTCCAAAGGGTGCTTTTGATACGGGGGAGGGGAGGGGCTAGACAGGGCAGAAGCAAACAGCCTGATGCGTGAGGTGCACGGCCCTGATTAGTTCAAGAATGTGTAGGATTTAGAAAAGAAGTGGAGGAAGGTATTTCCTGAGAAAGCAGAAAGTAAAGAAAATCAGGGAGAGGAAAAGAAAAGAGTTACACGTTAAGAAATGACAAATATTCTGCTTTGTCTGAAGGCCTGGGCTGTGAGGGGAGTTGAAGGAAGAGGCGGGAGTGGTGTGTTGCGGAGCACGGTGGAGAGCCTGCAGTGCTTCTTAAGGAGACTGGGTCTGTTTTGTTTTGTTTTTTTTATAATTTTTAAAGGTTACGTTCCATTTACAGTTATTACAAAATATTGGCCATATTCCCCGTGTTGTACAATATATCCTTATAGCTTATTTGATACCTAATAGTTTGTACTTCTTGCTCCCCTACCCCTATCTTGCCCCTGCCCCTTCCCTCTCCCCACTGGTAACCACTAGTTTGTTCTCTCTGTCTGTCAGTGTGTGTCTTTTTTTTGTTGTATTCACTAGTTGTATTGTTTAGATGTCACATATAAGTGATACCATACAGGATTTGTCTTTCTCTGAGGAGACTAGGTCTTATTTAGTGAGGGATCACTGCAGAGTTTGGCGTTGGGGTCTGTGACAGGCCCATGGAGTCAGATTGATCTGGCAGGAACGCCAAGGGTAGAGTCATTGCAGGGGGTGAGATTCGAGGTGTGGAAAATGGAGGAGACCGCCATTCTCAGCTGAAGCCGAGTAGTTTGGGGACAGGTACTGGGTCTGGACTGGGGTGCCAGCAGTGGTGCGGAGGAAGAAGGAGTATGTGGGCACGTGCTTTGCAGGTAGGAGGGTAGGAGCTAGTCAAGGGAGTCCCGGGGCCCTTGATCCCATATGACCTGATGTCCTCCTTCCCTTGTCATCTGTAAAGTGCTTACGTGTCCTTGTCTCGCTGAATTCCCACAGCAGTTCTGAAGAATTTCCCCTCTCCATTTACAGACGTGGAAACAGATTCAGATTAAGTACCAAACAGCTAAGAAATGACACCAAGGGCAAGCAGATTCTGGGCTGTACAACTGTTCCACAGTGCAAGAGTTATAATTGTTGTTTTTACTTTGTAAAGAAATTAACTAAGAACTGCACAAGATTATTTATGTGTAGCTTTTTAATGATCTTTCCTTAGCCTTTCAGAATTTTGGGACTAGAATTCTAAGACCTTAATTTCATAATCAAAGTTTTCATGTAACTTTTTAATATAAATTAAACTTACATGTAGATAGAGATATGTAATTGTCTTTACTAGATTCTATTTCCTGTACACTGATTAAAATGTAAAGAAGCGTAACTCAGTTCTCCCAGTATGTAAACCATTCAGCCATCAGCAGACATTCTCAACTGTGATACAGTGAGGGTGTCGAAAGGCTTTGGTTTTTTTCCTTTTACCTTGACCTGTCCAGTATTTCTCATCACCAAAAGGGACTCCTGAGTCTGGTTGGACTGGGTTTGTTTTTCCCCTTTATGAGCCATTTAAGGAATCCAGTTGTCTTTCTTCCTATATGTTTCTTCTCTCTGACTGCATGTACAGTCTTAGTTTTCCCAATTGGAAATTAAGCTAATTCCAAAAAAAAAGTCAGAATTTTTCATATTAAGTAATAGCTCCTGGGAAAATGAAGTATAATAGTCTTAATTAAAGCAGCAATGCACAGAATTTATTTTAAATTGAGCTACCAGGCATTGAGATACATGCTGTATTCATAAGGTGGAATAGTTGAAACAAAATTTTATCCACAGAATTAAGAAGTTTTAGATGCTTATGGATTTTTTTTTAAAAAAATTCAGGTCTACATTGCAACTGTTCCAAGAGCTTTTTTCCATGCATGTTCAACTTCTTAACCTTTCTACTTTTATACTTACTGTATAGATGGGATTTTTTTTTTTTTAATGTTCTACCTTGAACTTGGATGCCTCACTCTTAACTGTCTGAAGAAAAATTAGTCATGCTGCCATTAGGTAATTTTGATGACATCCGGCCATGTATTTCTAAACTGACACAACCACTGCTTTGACAGGTGACTTAAGGAGGAGGATAGAGTGGTTGTCCAAGCTGTCCTTTCAAACCAGCAAATCTGGCAGGGATTGTTAGAGCAGAAAAGGCAAAAAGCAGCCTTGGGTTAAATTCATTATTTGAACTTCTGATGGTGTGGTGATAGAAGAAAGTTGGCACAGCTACATCCTTTTCTTGTCAGGGAATAGAAATAAAAAGGGGAGGCAAACCCATTGTATAGCCCACATCTGTCATGACATCATGGCTTAAGTGTACAGATCACAAAGGTGTTACAACTAGTACGTGTTAACTGAGCAATTTGACCAGGTGCTTTTAAACTTAGGGTCTGTGTGCGCCAGGCTACATTAACAGCCAGCCTTTACTGAACAGGATCCTACAGTTTGCCAGACATTGTTCTAGACCTGGGAAGACAGATGAGAAGCCGTGTTCTTTCCTGTCAAGGAGGTTGCCACACAGTGTGATAAATAGTGACACTATATATTACGCAGTGGCTGGGAGGCAGACGTACCTATTTTCATCCTGACTGTTGCTTCCCAGCTGTGATCTTGGCCAACTCTTTCATTACATTGAGTCTCAGTTTCCTCATGTATGAAATGAGCAAGAGGTCACCAACCTTAGTAGGGTTAAATGATGCAGTGTATGGAGAGTACTTGGTGCAGCAGAATTGGGTAGCTATTAACTACCGTAAGGGACAGTGTGGCAGGTGTTATGAAACAACTCAAACTGGCTTGGGTCGGGGTTGGGGTTCGGGCGGGTGGGAAGCCAGTTCCTAAGGAAGTATATGCTCATTTTGAGACTTGATGGTACGTTAGGTTTGGGTTGAGGGTTGTGCATTCCCAGGCAGAGGGAACACTTACAAAGTGTATATTTGCTTCATATTGATTTTGTTTGTGGCTATACAGATAGTATATGTAATTTTAATAACAAAAAAGAATCTAAAAATTTATTTAGGGCTGTGAATTTGTGCTCAAAATAACAACTATCATGGCTTCTAGTATTTGTTTCTTATTACAGCCCTAAAATGTAAGAGCTTAAATGGCATCTGAGGAAGTTGAGGATAAAAATACTAAACAGACTGAGAAGCTTTCATAAAGTTAAATTTAACGCATGTTTGTGTTAATTGTTAGGGACTGGACTTTATGCTACTTCCTAACAGGGCCCGATATTGAAGCAAATTACCACACTTCGATTCTCTTAACTTGGATTAATTTGACAGAGTTCTTCTGTCATCTCTTTTTATGGTCAAATGATCTCTGAAAATTAATGTTAAGAATAATTCATGAATTGTCCCTTCTGATAATGTGGTGTCATCAAAAATCCCAGAATTCTAGCCAGATATCTACTAAGTTACGCATTTTAGGATGATAGCCCTGTTGGCTTTCATTTTGAGATGATTTTACAAATGAAGACAAAGCAGTGCTTTCCTCCAGGTGTTTTGAATAACCACCTCTTTTTCCTTTACTCTTTTTGGCTTCTTGTCTTGTATGGCTCAAACTTTCAAGGACAGAAATAGATACCCTGAAAACCACAGCCATATCATTGCTATAATGTACCAAGAGTTGAAAAGAAATTCAGCTCTTGCTATACAGAGTTAGCAGTTTATATATATTTTTTTCTATGCTGGCTTTTAGCCAGTGAAAACATCCACTATCCTTTTAATCTCCTAGAGATGGGAGCCATTTCTTAAGAGCCTTCAACCATGAGCTGGTCTGTTAGTGAGCGATTATGGCCAAACCTCGTCGGCTAATAGGAAGATTTCAAATAGCCAGTGGATTCTAATTTAGAACAGCTCAATCTTGTCTCTGGTTTAAGATATATTAACTTGAGATGCCACATCTGTCCAGAACAGGAAAGCACATTGTTCTTAGTTTACGTTCCCTTTAAAGAAAAGCTGGAGAATGCGTAGCCAGAGACTGTGTTAAATACTGTTTACTGCCTACCTGCTTGCTACTATCATCCTTTTTTTTTTTTATGTTGTTATTATGTTTCTCTGTTGTCATTAGACAGTCATTTTCCCTGAGGTAAAACATTCATGGCAGTTGTTATTTATATGCCAGGTTACTAGTTTTAAACTGCCTTCACTGGTTTTAGACTCTCTTGGAGAGATCTTGGTGTCAGAAGTCTTTGCTCCATGGATAGGGTTGGCTTCAATGAGGACGAGATTGAGCATAGAGAATCCCTAACTCTTTGGAGAGGCCTGTTATTGCATCTCTGTGGTGAAAATAGTTACCATGGTTACTGTGCAAGGTACCTGCTTTTTCCTGCTCTGGACCAGGCAGTGAGCTGGCAAAAAACGGTCACTTTCCTGCAGTGCCTTTGAGCAGAAATGATTCTCTCGGATTTAGGCCTGAGCAGTTTTTTAGGCGCATAGGATGTGTGATGAGCCCATGACTGGATAAAGCCCCACAGGAGGCAGGTACACTGAGTCCCCTTCTAACCACTGGCTGTGTGACAGCCTGGAGGAGGGCCAGCTCTTTCCTTTGCTGATAGCTGTTGGATAAGTGGTTGGCAACCTGAGAGAAGGAGCAGTCAGTGCAAGAGAGATGTTAAAAAAATTAAAAAAAAAAGAAGCTGCATGCTTCCTGAGCTTCTTGGCTGTAATGTAATCATCTATTGATGCTGTAATCATCTAAGGTGATTTAGTGGGAACACACGAGGTCAAGTATGGCCTTGGGGTAACAGTACACAATGTTGGGGGCAGGATGGTTTTAATGTACTTTTTGTTCTAGAGTGTCAGCTGCCGGGAGCCTAGTTTTCTTTTACCTTATTTGTCACATAGCACACTGTGAAAATAGTTTGAGAATGAAAACACAAGCTTTTGAAGAATGTGTAACTTTCTCTTTCAAAACTGCCTCGCATGTGATTTTCTAGAATCACCTGATCTAAATCTTGCTTCTCAGTTGTGCAAAAATACAAGGTAAAGAAGATTGAAATAGGAACTTAAAAATTTTAACATTCTTTGTCAGTGTTTCAAGGGTTAGCTATGTAGTCAGGAATGTCTGACTTTCTGTTAAATAAATAAATGTTTATTGTGGAGAATTTTGAAAATAGGGGAAAGCCTAAAGAAGAATAACTGTAACCCCATGTGTGAAACAGTGCCTGGCACACCTTAGGTGCTCACACATTTGTTCAGTGACCGTAGAGACGAATACTATTAATATCATTTGGGGGTACTGATGTTTAAGGGTTTTTTCCACGTGTATTTGTCTTTTTGTTTGTTTGTTTTAAGAAAATAGGGATCAACACATGTAAGTACAATGCAGCTTCGCTTTAAATTTTAAAAATTGATTACTTTGGGTGTTGCTATTATTATTGTTGTTGTTATTTTGTGATAACTGGAAGATTTCAACTTGCCTGTGGCCCTTAGCAAGGGACAACCTCACTTTAGGCATGTCTGCAAAACGAAACTAGGACATTTTTTTTTTAATTTGAAGATTTAATTGGCTTTATTCAGTGATTCATGAACTGGGCAGCATCCCATCTAGCAAGTGTCAATAGAAAAGAGCTCCTCTAATTTCATTAGGTAACGGTTGCAATGGGTTCTCATTAAATATGTGACCTTAATTCCACACTCCTTTTCAGAAAACTCTCTGGCGTGTAGGGTCTTCTGTCGCTGCTGCGCACACCTGCCTTTAGGTGTCGTCCCCGCGGTCCTGCCTGATTGCCTTCATCTCCTCCTCTTTGTCACAGCCTGGCTTCTCCCAAGCTCGCCCGTGTACTCCCTTTGTTCTTCTCCTGGAACCATCTGCTACACCTAAATGGTCTTTTTCTGTTGTGCCCCCAGCCTACCCTGTTTTAAGTCCCACTCTGCTCCTTTTCACACCGCCCTCCAAGCTGGCATACCTACCCCTTTTCTTCACTTACTGAATTATTTGCTGTGAGGCCCAGCTCCAAGTCCTGCATTTTCTATTAACGCGCTTCTGTTAGTAAGGCATGTCCTCGCGAGGCAGTATTCAGGGGCATCGCGCTGTAGAGGAGCTTATACAAGCTTCAAGTGAATAGTTTATTTTTTGGGTAAAGACCTATGGCTGACTTTTAAAACTTTAAGTTAGTAGTTGTCATAAATCCCCCCGTCCCCCTCCCCACAAACAAGTGAGAGAGAGAGAAAGTAAGAAATGGGCATATGCTTGCCCTGATATTTTTTCTCTGTTGCAATTTAAACTGTTCCAAAAATTCTCACAGTTTAGTTAGTTCTCCCTTGATTCTTTTCTGTTTGGATAACACGGCTAACTTGGTTTCATCATTTTGTGAGTTTTGATTGTATTCTCTCCTCCTGTCATCAGACTCTGCCTTCTAGGCCTGGGGGGGTTGGGGGGATCCCCACTCATCATTAGATGTAGTTGCCCTGGGCCACTTTGATAAGACACAAAGACCTTGACTTAACCAAGTGTAGTTTTAGGCCTTCTAAGTATTTCTTTTAACCCATTGAGCAATGGAGCGTTTATTGACATTCCTCCCCTCTGCGTATGAGGAAGCCACATAGTGAAAATTTTTGAAAAAACATGGCCCCTGTTTTGAACTTACTACCTGCTTAACTCAAATAATAAAAACGTGATGTAGACCGAATGGCCCAAGAACACATGGGTAGCATAGCGGGTAGCTTCTGGAGCCAGTAAATTCAGAATTTGGATCCTGGGCCCTCCACTCAATGGCACTGTATCTTAACAGTCCTTGAACCTCAGTTTCTCCTTCTGTGAAGTGAGCAAAGGAGGTTATGAGGAGAATCAGCCAAGTTTCCTTTCCACTTCTCTCCTCTGCAGGGTTTAGTAAGAGCTCTGACGATTAGGGTAGTCAGTCTGGGCTTCCTGCCGGATGAAGACTTCAGCTGGGCCGTGAAGGCAGGCTAGGATCCCGCTAGGTGCAACAGAGAGGAAAAGCCCTTCCAGGTGTGGGGAAGCAGTTGAGCAATGGGCCACGGACAAGTCCACAGGGCCTTGAAAGCAAGCGCAGGGAGGGCCCTTGATGAAAGCAGTGCATCAAAATGCATGTCAGAGGGCTCGGCGGGAGAGAGTCCGAGGGACGCGCGGAAGAATTTATAACCTTGGCATGAGTGAGGATGGGTGGTCGGGGAGTGGTGGGGAAAGGGCAGCTACAAGAGGCATTTGCAGAGAAAAATCGTCAGGGCTTGATGTGTGAGGCTAGGGGATGGAAGACATTGTGAGGGTTTAAGCAGGTGATTACTGTGTCATTCATTCATTCATCCTTAAAATACTTAAATTAAAAATGTACTGCTACAAGGTTCTGTTCTAGGTATTGGGGATTAATGACTAAATAAAACAGAAGTCCCTGCTCTTATGAAGCTCACTTTCTAGTGTTAATTGTGTTAAAAATTTAGTGGCAGCAATTTTGGCATCTTGCGATGTCATTAGGTAGCTCATGATCCTTTTATCATATCTAAAAGTCAAGTGGGAAATGTCGATGAAAGCACATCCAGTGTCTTCACGAAATCAATATACAGTATTTTCACGTTTTAGGACTATAACGATAAGAATAAAACAGTGAAACTGAAAATGCCGTATTTCACAGATCTGAGGAAGTGGTACTATTGTAGATTTAGTAATTTGCCTTATGGTTAATAAATTTCAGGGACTGTCTTGAAGTTTGGAGCACCTAGGGAATTGTTGTTGAGTTGTGCGATTCCTTTTGTAGGCTTGGGTTTGGATTAAAATTAGGTTCATTTAACAACCAGGAGGAAGTAATTAGGTTGAACAAGACTTCAGTATTTGATGGCTTTTTTTCCAAGTGATTTTGTCAGCTTGTTTTTGAAGTAGGGCTATGATATTTTAGTTTTCAGTCTGAGTTTTCTTCAGTTCTTCAAGGTGAAAAAATTTAAGTTCGTACTAGATAATTCCTTGACAAAAAATGTTGATGTAAGAAATAGAGACATTTGAAAACTAAAATATAATTTTCCATGGTATTTTGAAAGCTTGAATTAGAAGAACATTATCTAATTAAAGTTATGATGCATTTAAATACTCATTTACTTAGGAAACTTCTCTCCCTGTCATTTAATGTACCTACTCATGTTTTATGTTATTTTTAAGGTAACCAGAATTAATCAGCTCTAACAATAGAGTATAAAGATTTTTTCGTAATTCTTAAGGAAAGGAATAAAGAGGTTTGGACTTAATAGTACTGATACGATTTCTTGCAATAAAAGAATGTGAAAAATATTCAAAAAATGATTAAAACTCTGAGCTGCTATAAATATATTACCCCTCAGTGTGTGAATTTCTTAGTTAAAAAAAAATCAGATGTTTTTCCTTGAGGATGATTTGATTTTTTTTCAATTTCCTTCAGGTAAAAGTGCAGTTTTAAAGTGTCTACTGGACATTCACAAAATTTTTCAGGAAAATGACCCAGCTTACATTCTAAACGATCTCTACATCTCAGACTACTGTGTGTGGATTCAGAAAGCCAAGTAAGTTTTCAGTTACGAATTTTACATGCTCCCATTTCCGGAACACCTACTTACCCGAGAGGAAGAAAATGAAATAACCTGGAGGATAAGTTTTAATCAGGGACAAACCCGTACAGCTGCCAAACACTTGAGAAGTCCTGGGTCAGCACGGGGAACTTGGTGAAGTTGCTTAGAGAGGAGGTGCAGATGACAAAAAGGTTAATTTTCCTAGAAAAAAATTGGTACCGCCTGGAAAATATGCGTTAAAACCGACAGTTGTGACTCTTCATTGTTATGCTATTGACTGTCCTCAATGAAATCTCAAGACGGGTCTATCTGAACCTGTGTCTGTGGTTTAATTACAGTGGGGTGTGAATGTGAGTGTGTGTGCAGGCATATGTGTAAACATCACAGGATACAAACCTAATCAAATCTAATCACAACGAGAGCTGTGCCCTCTTTGGTTAATCACTGGCTTACGGAATCCTTTATTCAGAGTAGAAGAACGAAAGTCTTCAGAGCCTAATAAAATGCATCTAAGGGTCTGAACATTTACAAATGGCCTCCTTGAACTTGGTATGTAAAAAATTTTTTAATTGTTTGCCATTGCCTCACTCAAGGAAGCATATCAAGTTTAAAAATGCAGTGAATTTTCATTCTGTGAAGGGTGTTCTATAGACCTGATTCTTATCAGATGTGCCCAAAATATCTATTTTAGTAGCAAGAGACTGTTAATGGAGAACATACAAAGAGAGCCTTTGATTGGAATAATTCTTAGGTGCTATAGAAAAAGATGGCACAACATCATTTGTGACTTAGAAGAAAAATGATCATGATATTTTTACTGTTAGTGTGATTGGTAAATGAATGCTTTAGGATGGCATTTAATACCTGTTTTGAGTGAACCATTATATAGAATTTATTTTTGATTTCTGTTCATGGGGAAGCAATTATATTGCAGAGTGAAATAAGAAAAAAACTTGAGGCTCTACCTGTTGTAAGCAAAATGCTTAGGGACTGCTCAAGATATCGCCAATAACATACAGCAGGTGGTGTCAGCATTCGAGTTGGAAATCTAGATTTCACCAGATGGAAAATTGCATCTTTAACCCCTGAGGTCATGATGGTATGTCATCACTTCATTTGATCCTTCTGCTAATTGAGCTTATCGAGTACCCTGCTGCCATTTCCTGTTGTTTTCATAATAAAATTAAATTGAAATAGCCTATTTGTGAGGGTTTAGGTTTTTCTTTTTTCTTTCAGGGTGAGGATTTTATAAGCATGTAATGAGCATCGACGTTTGTGCTAGGATCCCATTTCTATGAGTGCCTCCTTGCTCTCTTTGTGGCATTCTTTATTGACTAGGGAGAAGATCGTATTTCATTGAACTAGAGGGGTATACGCCCTCAAGTTGATGTGGGGATTAATAGGACTTTTTTTCACTTAGGAAAATTTTTTTCCCTAGGTTTTAAGTTGCAGGAAATGAAATGACATTCTTAGGTTTCTAGTCATTGTTATGATAATAGTAATTTTTAAAAAGATGTTAATGTATTGCGAGCAAGGTAGAAGAGAGAAACCAGCAGGAACTCTTCAAATGACTTTGGAAAAAAATTTTTCACCTTTACCAATTAGACTGTAACTTTCCTATCCCTAAATAAGCAGTGTCGTTTTCACTTTGTGTGTTAAGTTTTAACTCTAGTCTAGCCCAGCTGTTTTCCCCTCCCCCTTGAAGTAAGAGAACCTAATTTTAATTAAATTTTCTAATTTTATTCTTAATTTTTCAAGCACAGCATAATTGAACTTCCCAGTATCATCTTTACTGTGAACTTTCTTGGCTCTGAATTAATAATACTGTGGTGAATGTCCATAATTTCCATAATTAATTTCTTCCTTACTTTTCACCTTCTATTTTATTTCTTTCCCATACAGTTTATTAGTGAAATCTAGCACCTTATTTTTATGTATTAAAATAGTTCTGCATTTTTCTTAGTCTCTCTTTGATGTTTTTGATTATAATAATAATGACTATGTGAAATTTTATTTGAAATACCAGGCAAGTGCTAAATCCTGACTAGCGTTCCATTTTTACAGTCAGACATTTACTTTGGCAAAAACTTACTGGAATATGGGTAGCAAAGTCATTCTTACACTGAATTAATGAAGTTAGGGCAACAACTGTGGTAAGTTTTGCTTTAGTGCTTCGTAATTAGTTTTCCTTGTGATATGTGTCTTGTAGAGCACATTTGCAGAGCTTAAAAACTGAAGCTCCTGCATTTTTGAGTTATGGACTCTGCACATTATTTTTCTGAAAAGGAACGCTTCCTGCCATCCTTTGCTGTAAGCTTCATTGGAAGTTTCGAGTGTGGTGGCCCCTGCAGCAAATACGACCTGGGTGGCAGCATGCAGAGTGGTTTGCTTGAGGTCATATAGCTTATAAGAGATAGGTCTGTGATAGTCTCAGGTCTTCTGGCTCCAGATTTCATGTTTTTCCAGATATACCACCTAGACAAGCCGTTGTCTTTGCCCATGGTATGGGGGGCGGGGGGAGGTGGTGTGCGGGGAGCCCTCCCTGTAGAGCGCTTTTCCTATAGGAAGAGGGATTAAGGATTTATCTGTCTTCCTCCGGGATATTCCCATAGCAGTTGGTTTAGAGATCACTTAGGCACATGTCCTGTCTGCCTCACATTGGGCATACCTCTTTCTCCCTCTAAAATTTTAAAGTCCATGTGAATGAGCACCTATCTGGGCCCATTACAGTCCCTTGTGAACACAGTAAATTTTAGTTGAATTGAATGGTATCTAGTAGAGCCAGTTGAAGGAGCATTTCATTTTTTTCTTTTTGAACCAAACTGTAAATTAGCTCTAACTTACTTTTATTGACATTTTTAGCTACATTCAATAAAAGACTTCACCCTTCCCCTCATTTCTTTTCCGGTGGGCTGCACTCACCAGTAGCATTGGTAGTTCTGACCTACTGAAAGTTTAGCGTTTTACACCCTTTGGTTTAAGCTGGGGTGGAAAAGCTTGTCCTGTAAAATATGTTCCAGTCCTGCGTCTCATGGACCGTAAGACCTTAGCAAGTCACTCCATCACTTCATCTAATGCACCCAGTGTTAGTATTTTAGTATTTTCTCTATTTTCCAGTGCATTTTTTTTAAACGTTTCTTTAATTAATTAATTTATTTATATTTATTTTTGGCTGTGTTGGGTCTTCGTTTCTGTGTGAGGGCTTTCTCCAGTTGCGGCGAGCGGGGGCCACTCTTCATTGCGGTGCGTGGGCCTCTCTCTGTCGCGGCCTCTCTTGTTGCGGAGCACAGGCTCCAGACGCGCAGGCTCCGTAGTTGTGGCTCACGGGCTTAGTTGCTCCGCGGCATGTGGGATCTTCCCAGACCAGGGCTCGAACCCGTGTCCCCTGCATTGGCAGGCAGATTCTTAACCACTGCGCCACCAGGGAAGTCCTGTAACGTGTTTAATACTTACAATAGTACCTTGTAAATCATTTTCCTTTATAGCATAATATCCATAGCATAGTATTTTAAAAAAATAACTAATTGGTTCCTCATTATACAAGAAGTGCACGCCCACTGAAGAAAACTTGATACTTTATGGTTTTAATGCATGGTGTAATTTGAAATGACATGGGATAGAATATGGTGTTATTTTGTTTTGCTGCGTGGAAAATTTTTGGTTGTCAATTTTTTTTTAAAAGAAATTAAGATCTAAAATCCCAGCTAACCTTAGTACAAGTCTGAGCTTGTCATGAAGGTTCTGTATCTTTGTGTTCTCTAGTGTAGTTTTTTAAGGTAGGTACTTATGGGGGAAAAAGAAAATGTATGTCTTTGAAACACTGAACCTTTTTACATTGAACTGATAGATGGTTTACTGTGATTAATACTCTCTGTGCATTTGTTTTTTCACTGCTTTTTCGCATTCTTCCCCCCGCCCCCCCCCAAAATGAAATCTTACTTTGCAACCCTTTGGACACTAATGTGCAAAGTTTGTAGAGGGAAACAACTCCATCACCTAATAGTTTTGTTTTATTTGATAAATCCTGGACCTCAGTTTCCTCAATTGTGAACAAACCCGAGCCATTTCTGTACTGAAATCTTAAAATTTTAGAAAACTTAGGACCTTATCGTTGCTTCATACTGCTTTGCTTCCTCTGTGTATGTGCTTTGGTAGGGGATAGGGTTATGTTCCTGAGAACAGTGTAGATCTCTTCCTTTTGGCTTTCTCTTGTTCCTGGTTTATCTGTCAAAAGCCGTGGGAGTGGGGGTCACTCATATGCAGAGGTAAAACATCAGCACTGAATGTAGAAACGGAATTGTTTGATTTTTTCCACCACTAATTATTGAGCCCTACTCTATGCCAGGTACTGAGATAGGTGGTGGGGATACTCCGGTGAACAAGGGACACAACACCTTGAAGCTGCTCTTCTTCTGGGGAACGTAGATAGGAGGAAAATGTTATGCCGTAGCCTGATAGCAGCAGCTACAGTGGGGAAGTAATGGGTGCTATGCGAGCACCTAGGAGGCCATGTGCCTAGTCCTGGGGTATAGGAAGCCACTTCCGGAAGGAAGAGTTGAAGCTGAGAGCCGAAAGGTCAGGAAGGGGTGGTCGGATGCAGATGGGGAAGCAGGGGTGGAGGGCATTTCAGACAACAGGGACAGAGGAATGTGGCCCTTTTAAAGAGCTTGAAAGCTCAGAACGGTTGGATCTTGGTACAGAAATGAGAGGAAAGAAATGAGGCTGGAGAGTTCTTGTAGATCCTTGGCCACATGAAGATGTTTGAGGTTTGTCCTGGGAGAGTGTGGAGCAGCTGAAGAGTTTAAGCGATGGAGTGTCTGTGTGAGCGACACAGTGAGATTTAGATTCTGGGAAGATCCATCAGGTTACATTGTGAGGAATGAATTGGGGTGAGGGCAGAGCTCAGACTCAAGGCTGAAAGGCTAGTTAGGAGGTGAGTGATCCAGGCAAAAGGCAGCTGTAGCCTGAGCCAGAGCAGTGAGAGTGGGGAAGGAGACTAGTGGTCAGGTTTAATGGGTAGATGAGACAGGACTGAATAAGGATTGGATCTCAGGGGAGAGTGAGAAGGGGGGCAGTCAAAGATGACGTCTGGATTTTGACTTGGGCCAGTTAACTGGGCCGTCGGAGGTGCATTTGCTGAAATTAAATCATACTGGAGGGGGTAGGTTGGAAGAGAAGTGAGAGGGAGGGAAGACGAGGAGTTCAGTTTTAGAAATGTTGATTTGAGGTCTCTAAGGAGTATCCATAAAGAAAGAGTCGGGAACATTTGGATCACAGCTGGAAAAGATGTATAGAGAAGAGTTGGACAAAGAAGGGATATGAATTAATAGCAAAACATAAAAAATGGTATCTGGTTGTACAGTACTGTTACACATATGAGTATAATAATAATCAGGAGTGGATGCATTCCAGGCTGGGAAAATAGCATCATGCGGAGGAGTAGACAAGTCAAACATGTAAGCAACGTGGAGAACACATTTCCTGGTTGTAGCTCCAGTGGCTTAGAAGGGCGAGAATGGACGTGAGGCGTTTTAGCATTTGGATCACAGTTTTATCTGTCCTTTAGTTTCCCTTTATTATTAAATAAGAGAGTCTGCAGTTAGCCTGAGGTCATGATGTTTTAGTAACAGGGCCAGATCTGAAACGCTTATTTCTCCCTTCGGTGTGCTGGAGACTGTCGTGGTATTTTTGACTTAGAAATCACTTGGTGGGCTTCCCTGGTGGCACAGTGGTTAAGAGTCCGCCTGCCAATGCAGGGGACATGGATTTGAGCCCTGGTCCAGGAGGATCCCACATGCCGCGGAGCAACTAAGCCCGTGCGCCACAGCTACTGAGCCTGTGCTCTGGAGCCCGTGAGCCACAACTACTGAACCCACGTGCCACACCTACTGAAACCCGCGCACCTAGAGTCCGTGCTCCGCGGCAAGAGAAGCCACCACAATGAGAAACCCTTGCACCACAACGAAGAGTAGCCCCCTCTCGCTGCAACTAGAGAAAGCCCGCGCGCAGCAACAAAGACCCGACGCAGCCAAAAATAAATTAAAAAAAAAAAATCACTTGGTTACATATGAGAAACCCAATCGGACTTTTATAGTAAAAATGGGGACTTTATTAGGAGGCTACAGGTTATCTTCTGAGACCCAGGTGCTGAGTACAGCTGGGCCCCATGAGCTCAAGGCACGAAGTGTGGGGTTGGCTTACTTTCTGGTGACATGTGGTCCCTCGAGTTGCTTATTTCTGCAAGTCCCTGCTGCTCTTCTCCCTTTGATGCACGCGGAGGAGAATGGCTCTTCTACAGCTCTGAGTTTCCATGTGCCTAGTTTCAGTAGAGATGGACTAGAGTCCCTTGTTTATGATTCCAAGGGAGGGAGAATGTGGTTGGCCCAGCATGGGTCCGTGTTTTTTCCTGGTCTAGTTGCCTTGGTCACAGAGGGCGTGGAGTGGGGGTGCCCCCTAAAGTGGTACACACATGGTCCCAGGGCCTACTTTGTCACCAGTGAGTGGCCTTTCTCAGAGCAGGGTGCCTGTGGGGCATGTGGACCCCTTAAGAGGATGCTGCTGGAATTCCATGACACCATTCTGAGCCATAGCTAAGGGCGAGCCCTGACACCTACCACTGCCTGTGTCACTGATACTAATAATAAAATATAGTGCTGAGGCTGATTTCAGAGGGCTGTTCAATTCAGGCATACCAGATGATCATCAGGCACTCTAGGTGGTTTCACTTCTGCAGGGGAAGTTACTTCTCTGACAAATGGTACAACATTAAGGGTTACATTAGCTGCTAATGATTAGCATGTAGAAATTTCAAGAAACAATTGTGCAGAATTTCAAGCAAGTTAAACCTCCCTTGAATTGAAATCATTCTTGGTAAGGTGCTTATTCGGGCCTGTCAGGTTGCTCCTCAGTTTTACTGTTTATTTTTAATTAAATCCACAAATTCGTCCTGGACGGGAGTGGGGTTTATCTCCATAAGAAAAGATTAGTACATGCCGATATCCATTCGCCGTAGCCCGTCAGTGCGGTTTCATATAGAAAGGATTTACTTAATGGTTCTTCACCTTATCACCGGTAGTTCAGCAGTGCCCACTGGGGACTGCTGCTCTTCATTAGACTTCTCTAACGAGAAATGTGCCAATAAATCATGAGATGACGAATGTTCCTAAAGATTTCAGGACAAAATAAACCTTTGTAAAGATATGAATGCTCCACGTAACTGTACACATTGAGAAAACTAGCCAAAGAATTCTTTATCTGAATGTTCAGGTTTTGTGGAGCTTTTTGTTGTTGTTTTACTTGTTGTTTGTTTGTTTGTTTTTAATGTGTAATATCTATCCTTGTTTTTATTTTTAAGGTGACCTTTTAAATTTTAGAATAGTTGTAGATTTACAGAAAAATTGTGAAGGTGGTACAGAGAGTTCCCAGATATGCCACATTCAGTTTCCCCTATTATTAACTTCTTACATTGGTATGGTAATTTGTTACAATTAATGAAACGTTATTGATACATTATTATTAGCTCAAATCCATAGATTCATTTAGCTTTTCCTAGTTTTTACCTAATGTCCTTTTCCTATTTTAGGATACCACACTTTGTTTTGTTTTTTACCAAGAACTGGAACTCAAATCAGTAAAGCTCCATTTCTTGCACATTTTGTTTTTCCAAGAGCGTAAATGCTATTGAAAGGCAATGAAATATTATTGAGATATATTAAGATGCCTGAGGGGCTTACTACATACAAACATTCTAATCTAGACCTTGAAAAAAATAGGTTTGGCAGATGGGAGAATGTTTAGAAATTTGGAAGCATAATTCATTTATCATTTTTACTTCTACCTGTACTGTGGGCATTGTGATTTTGCTATATTAATAAAAATAGAGAAGGTTTGTACAAATAAAGTGAGCAAGGCTTTATATTTTCGTATTAATTTCCTAAAGGTGGTAGACATTAGAGGAGAAAGTGTGAATACAAGTTCTTATAAAAAAGATACAGACGTGCAGGGGTGACTGGGCAGCTCCCAGACTGGAAAGTGAGGGCATTTATCTGTACAGGGAGGCTTGTATGTGTCAGGCCATTCAAGGACTACGGCTGGGTGGCTGTGTTTGGTTTTTGTCTCTGTCCTCACTTGTTTTGTTTCCAGATACTTGGCTCCAGGCTTCTTAAATCCTTGGTTTTGGCTTGCTGGAGCCCTGGCTTTTCACAGAGTGTAATTAGCTACTATGTGAGCAAATTGGTATTTTCCTTCACCTCCCTGTTCTAATGTACTTCTGCACGTCACAGGTCTTGGGAGGATTCTCGGTGGAGGAGACTGGCACGATCAAGTGAGTTCAGGTGGGAATTGATGTAGCCAGGCTTTGTGAACCCGTCTTCTCTGCTTCAGATAGAATTTTCCTTGCGCCTGGATGCTCTTCACGTCTCACTCAGAGAAGAGGCTTACATTGATTAATGTGGCATATGTGTGGTTATCTTACTTAGAAAGTGCTCTGTTTAAGGAGAGCTTTGTCAAGAGCGTCCTTTGAATGGAGTCACAAGAAAGCTTTTTAAAGAAACTGACAACTTCAAGTACAATTTCCTTTTTCTTCTGCCAAATATGACTGAAACCCAATCCTTGTTATAACATAATTATCTCAACTGAAGCCAGCCGGGAGTTGCTGCCTTAATGTAAGGGGTGTGAAGTCCCCTAAACAAATAGAAGATTAATTACATTCACAGCATGTTATGAAGGTGATGAGATTGATTGTGATCATTTGACTGGTCCCATTTCCTGCTCTGACTACTTTTCCTGAATAAATAGAAGCTGAGAAAATTATAAGTAGAGCTTTAGAGAGTACTGTTGTGCCATGGGTGGGAAAAGGGCCTCCTTGAGGTATATTTGTAGATTGTAAGTGATGTATGATGTTAATTGTAGATAATTTTATCATTGATTATTTGCTTTCTCAGTTTAAACAGCTTTCCAAGGATAGTTTTTATCTTTCAAAATATAGATATTAACAGAGCATTGGAGGAATTTGACAGAGTGTATTTTAAGTGTATAGATTTCAGCAATTTTTAAAATTTTTTATTTATTTATTTTTGGCTGCATTGGGTCTTCATTGCTGCGTGTGGACTTTCTCTAGTTGCGGCGAGCAGGGGCTACTCTTCCGTTGCAGTGCGCGGGCTTCTCATTGCGGTGGCTTCTCTTGTTGCGGAGCACGGGCTTTCGGCGCACAGGCTTCAGTAGTTGTGGCACACGGGCTCAGTAGTTTTGGCTCGCGGGCTGTAGAGCGCAGGCTCAGTAGTTGTGGTGCACGGGCTTAGTTGCTCCATGGCATGTGGGATCTTCCCGGACCAGGGCTCGAACCCGTGTCCCCTGCATTGGCAGGCGGATTCTTAACCACAGCGTCACCAGGGAAGCCCGATTTCAGCAAATTTCTGATCCATTTTTAGATGTTTTTACTTAGTGTGGCCTTTTGGAAGGTTTAAACTAAAGAAAGTGTCAACTCTTAGATACTTATTATGTTGTTTTTTCCTCATAGAAGCTTCTGCTTTTGTTAAAATGATAAATTAGTATTTTCATGAGGCACTGTTTTCTATTTTTATTATATGTTTGTCTTACCTCTTTTTCCTGGATAGTTTTCTAATATTGTAAAATTGTGATTTTGATTTAGACGTT
The DNA here is from genome assembly GCF_965194805.1 of Balaenoptera borealis. Lineage (NCBI taxonomy): Eukaryota > Metazoa > Chordata > Mammalia > Artiodactyla > Balaenopteridae > Balaenoptera > Balaenoptera borealis. Next base: position 22,060,572 of record NC_138869.1, read on the forward strand.
TATTCTCCAAATCTTCTATTATAGTGGCCTCTAAAGTGAGCTTCACTTAAGGCCATGGAGTGCGTAAAACAGTCTTTCTAGAGTGCAGGAAGACTATAATCTGTGTTTATTGATTAAGAAGAATCTTAAGCTTCACTAATATTTAATGTATGGATCAGTGGCAAAAGTCATGTTTTGTGGGTCCCAAACTTTTTTAATGATGGGCTACTTGATCCAAAGTTTAGAGGAATAACCATCTTTATTTCCAAAGGGAAGCACTTAGTACATTTATTCTCAAAGCCTGAATTATGGCCTGGGAGGGGTTGTCTCGCCTAAGAAACTGGAGTTGGGGTTCAGGGACTCCAGTCAGCCTCTGCCAGTTGCTTGAACTTAGTTGAAGACATAGAAACTCAACTTCCAGAGCTTGAGATTTGTGCCAGATGTAAAATGGTCCCTTCCTGCTTCAGTTTTATGTTCTGTTTGATGAGTGGAGAGAAAGAAGCCTAACTCGGGAATGCAGAGCCTTTGTCATGATGATAGCATGTATTTCTTGTGCCCAGACACCTTGTCTTTTGCTTTTGGGTTTCTTATGTATTAACTTAAAACGTGAAAGAACAAAAAGCCAACTATCCTTATGAGAAAAAAAGAATGAAATTTGAAATGGATGCTCATATAGGTTTGGGAGTGGGGTATAATAGAGGTTCAGTCTCAAGATGTTATGATTCCATGAGGAGTGATTTTGTGATTTCATTGTTAATTACTGATCCAAAGAAAAAGAGCCAAAGAAATCTGGACTGTGAATGTCCTAAAGGGCAAAGGACTTATTCAACTTGGTACCCTGGCACCTAGCAGAATGCCGGTCACTTATTAGTAAATGCTCATGGAACTGAAAATTTTCTTTCTAATTCAATAAAAAACTTCAGTGAAAAGTAGCAGTTTTACCCTCTCTTTACACGATACTAAACCCCTGTCTCTGGAACCTTCAGTGTATGTCCTGTTCTTCTTGTCCTAATCACAAGATAAGGATACATGCACTTACCTACACAGATGTTATGTGTCCAGATGGATGTCAAAGGAAACAGAACTTTTTGCGGGTGATTATCTACTCAGGTTTGAGAAAGTCAAAATGGGCTGGAGGTGTAGGAGAGAGAGCTGTGTGTGGAGGTTTGGATGGTTGGGTGGACGGATGTTTAGGTCACTTCCACGTCCCCTGCTTACTGTTGAGCAATACTGGCCCAGAGGTTGGTGTGGGAACTGCCCTGCAACCTCCCCGAGGAGTCAGGCGCAAGAATTGATCCTCAGGGGACCAGCAGCCACACGCCGTCCCCAAGTCCCGAGACAGAGAACATGAGCCAGTTGAGGAGGAGGAAGGTACTCTGGCCTTCCATTCCAGGACATTCCCCAGGTCATCTCCAAATTACACACCCGAGCAGGAGACCGACAGGCGATCTACTGTGTAACTGAAGGATGTGTCACGGATAGCCATTCAATTTAATTCTCGTTCCAAAAGGGAGATACCTATGTGTAATAGTGTCTTAGATCACACCTTGTTTATCTAAAATATTTATAGGTGTAATTGCTTATTAATTATTAATAATGTATTAATGATAATTATTTAATTATTAAACTCAATTATTTATAATTATAAATATTTCTTTTCTTTGTGGTTCATTTGTTTAAATGAATTCAGAGTCTGATTGAATCCAAAATTTATTGAATATCTACTATGACCGGCGTTGTACTCAGTGCTGGAGGTTAGATCAAGGTCAGAATTTCCACATCAAGGAACCCACTGTCTGGGAAGGTTAAAGATACTACACTATCATGAAAAATCATAACTGGAAAGTTAAATGGCAAACGCCACGTGTATAGAGCTGTATATGCTGAGATGGCTCAATCACATTAAGAAATATGTATTGGGCTTCCCTGGTGGCACAGTGGTTAAGAATCCGCCTGCCAGTGCGGGGGGCATGGGTTCGAGCCCTGGTCTGGGAAGATCCCACATGCTGCGGAGCAACTCAGCCTGTGCGCCACAACTACTGAGCCCGTGTGCCACAACTACTGAAGGCCGCCTGCCTAGAGCCCATGTTCCGCAACAAGAGAAACCACCACAATGAGAAGCCTGCGCACCGCAATGGAGAGTAGCCCTCGCTCGCTACAAGTAGAGAAGCCGGTGCGCAGCAACGAAGGCCCAATGCAGCCAAAAATAAATGAATAAAATAAATAAATAAATAATTTAAAAAAATAAAATAAAAGGCTGGCCAACATGGCTGTTCATTCTAAAGTGATGTTACTTTAAAAAAAAAAAAAGAAATATGTATTCACAGAACAAAAACCCTAGAAGGAAGCACATTAATGTTGATAAAAGTTATCTCTGGCTTATGGATTTACGGGTGGCTTTTCTATTTTATACTTACTTTTTGGGTGTGTTTACAGTGAACATGTATTTTATTTTTTCCCTGATGGGTATTTTAGGAAATTACAAGGGTGATATCAGTGCTTGTTTTTTTTTTTCCTTACGTGTAAGAGAATATTACAGAACTGAATGAAGTAAAAAGTGTGGTGATCTGCACTTAAGGCCCAACTAAATCAGTAAACGAATGAAAAAAGAAAGCCCTTATGTCCTGAATGAAATGAAATAGACATAGTAAATAGATAATCTATCAGTACTTGCTTGAGCTTTCTCAAATATGAACTTAGCATTTAAGTCAAGTAGTAATTTGACATTATCTTCAAATGTGGAGTTTCTCTCTTTGCTGGGTGCACCATTTTATTATTTATTCAATATAAAATTATAGAGCAGAAAAAAGACACCAGACCATTAGATGTCTCCTGTGTATGTGTTCTGAGTTTTACAATACATCAAGTGGCAGAATATACTCTGATATCATGGCATACTTGTCCTTTGTGTAGGTGAACTGCTGTTAGCCTTGTGATGGATGAAATATCACTTTACATCACAGATTTATAATTATGTGGTGTGCCTTAAATGACAGTGAAATGTGAAAAGTGATGTCTGTTCTTATGATCTTGTTTTCTTCAGGCTCTTTCTTGCCCTGTAACCTCAAGCCACATACACACCCAAAGTTGTTCTTCGGCGATCTCATTTTTGATACCTTATTAGAACTCAAAGACACTTTGAGCAAAGAATAAAACACCATCTCACATCTAGTATTAAGTACCCTTGGCCGTTCCAAGTAAGCTTGCCAGCCAGTTTAGATTTTCTATCCTTAGAATATCCTAAAGCTTCAAGAAAATAAGGGTTTAGTTCTTACTGAAAGAAATTCACTTCATTTCTAACTTGATGTTTAAAATTACAGTTGTCAGCACACGTCCTATATACCTGTTTTAACAGATAAAACAGTTAAAGGATTTCACTTCAGCTGGGTAAGCTAAAGCCATCTGAATGAATAAAACTATTGGGAAAGGGTCTCCACTTGACTAAATACTGGATTAATAAAATACAAGCTTTCAAAACTCAAGAAGTTGTGAAGCTTTTATTCTGAACACATCTGTACTATACATACTTATGCTTCAGAAGCGTTATCGTAACCCATGATTTCAGATGGAAATTTCAAATCTAGAATGTTCAGGAGGTACGTACTAGGTTTATGTTACCTTTTTATCAGAAAGATCCAGTCTTGCTCCAGGTTTATGGGAAAACATTTTTGTCTTTATTTTTAAACACAAGCTTACACAGATCTTCCATCATGTTTCCATTGATCATACTTTTTCAAAGGTCACCTGCCAGTCGAAGATGGGCTCTCGCCTTGAGGCTTGGGAGTGAGAGGTGAAGCCACACACCTACTCTGTTTCACATCTTTGGGGGTCTTGTTACCAAGTGGCGGTGATGGTGGTTTGTAAGTTGTGACTGCTTTAGGCTAGAGTATCTGTTCTCCCAACCATCTGTTCATTCAACAGATATTTATGAGTTCTTACTATGGGCAGCATTCCGTGCTAAGGTTCTGAGCCTCCAGTGGTAAGCAAAAACCAGACATGCTCCCACGCCCCATGGAATTTATGGTCTAAGAGGAGAGATGTTAATCAAATAATCGCATACACAAAACGTAAAAGCAAAACCTTGGAAAGTGCTCCAGGAAAAAAGATTCATGCTCCTGTGAAAGCACATTATAGCCAACCTGGTCTGGTGGGGGGATACGAGGAGGGGGCAGGTAATGACCGGGGAAGCTTTCCTTGGGGAAATACTTGCTTTGAGTACCAAAGTACAAGCAGGAGTTAACTTAAGAGAGGTGATGGATTTCACAGAATGTAGTAGGCCCACTACTTGCAGAGGTCGTGTGGCAGGAGGGAATTTTGTATGTGTTCAAGAAATTGAAAGAACATCGGATGTTCAGCCAGGGTGGCTGAAACATAAAAGGTATATGTGTGTGTGGATGGATCAAGGTGCGGCTGGTGATTCAGGCAAGGCCCAGACTGTACAGTAGCTTCTGCATAATGTTAAGAATTTTTAATCTTGATCTTGAGAACAGTGGGAAGCTGGAGAAGGATCTTAGGCACACGATGGGAGAAGATCACTGGGGTAGTAGTGTGAATTGCATGTTACACCAGCTAGAAAGCTCCTTGTGAGGGATGAGTGTAACCTGACCAGGGAAGTAGGATTTAGGGACTAAAATGGATTTGGGGAGAGAGGGAGAAGCCATCAGGGAGGACAGTGCCTGAGTCTGTGGCTTGCGCAGCTGAACAAGTGATGAGACCTCATTTGGGAAGAATAATTCTCAGGCAGTTGGCTTTTGTTAGAGAAATTCTTCTGTTCACAGAACTTAGCCTCTTTTGTGGTGATCTGCACTATAGTTCATAATTCTGGGTAATGGCTAGTTTTCTTTCTTTGCCTCTGTGCGTTTTTTTTTTTTTAAATTAATTAATTAATTTTTGGCTGCATTGGGTCTTTGTTGCTGCACACAGGCTTTCTCTAGTTGCGGCGAGCGGGGGCCACCCTTTGTTGCGGTGAGCGGGCTTCTCATTGCGGTGGCTTCTCTTGTTGCGGAGCACGGGCTCTAGGCGCGCGGGTTTCAGTAGTTGTGGCACGTGGGCTCAGTAGTTGTGTCTCGTGGGCTCTAGAGCGTAGGCTCAGTAGTTGTGGTGCACGGGCTTAGTTGCTCCGTGGCACGTGGCATCTTCCCAGACCAGGGCTCAAACCTGTGTCCCCTACATTGGCAGGCGGATTCTTAACCACTGCGCCACCAGGAAAGTCCCTTTTTTTTTTTAAATAGAACTATTGGGTTCAGTTATCTACTGAAGGTTACCTCTTATTTGCCTTTTTTTGTATGTGTATAGAGTTTGGTTATTTTCTTATGAAATATAAAATACTAAAATAATATAAAATATGTGTACAGTTTAAAGAATAATAAAGTGAACATGCGTGTACTTACCACCAATCTTAAGAAATAGAGCATTACCAGTTTCCTAGAGGTACCGCATGAGACCAGTCCCAATCATATTTCCCTCCTCCCTCTGGTAACCTCCATCCTGAATTTTGTATTAATCATTACCTTGGTTTTCCTTGTGGTTTTGCCATCTGTGTATTTATCCTAAGTTTAGTTTTAGTTTTACTTGCTTCTGAACTGTATGTAAATGGAATCACACTGTATGTGTTCTTCTGTTACTTGCATTTTTCACATAATGCTTTTTCTTTTGGGGGGGATTTAACCATGGTGATGCACAGAGGTGTAGTTTATTTTCCTGCTATCTGAATCGACTGTAGTTTGTTTATGTATTGTAATGTAGACTGGATTGTTGATGAATGGTTCCCATTTTGGGTTATTAGGAAAATCCTGCTCTGAACATCTTTGTTCATGCTTCATGGTGCACTTGTGCAACTTTTTGAGTAAGCCCTATACCCAGGAATGGAATTGCTGGGATTTAAGGGATGGTTGGAGGCCAGTTAGACTTTACTTGGTAATGCCAAAGTGTTTTCCAAAGTGGCTGTACCAATTTATTTCAACTTATACTCCCACCAATGAGAATTTCACTGGCTCAACCTTCACGCCAACACTTGTATTGTTCAGATTTTAAAATTTGGCATTCTCCATGGGTGTGAAAGAGTTTCTTTTGTAATTTTCATTTTCATGTTCTTGGTAACTAATGAAGCTAAGTATCCTTTCATGTATTTGTGAGCCATTCATGTCCCTTCTTCTGTGAATGTCTGTCTGTTGTGTTGCCTACTTTTTATTAGGGCTCTCTTTTTTTTTTTGATTTTTAGGTTTCCCTGGTATTCTAGATACTAGTCCTTTATTGATTAAATATGTTGCAAACATTTCTCCCCAGTTTGTAGTTTATCTTCCAGTCTCCTTGTAGTGTCTATATAAACAGAAGTTTTTAATTTTAATGTTGTAGAATTTATCGATATGTTCCTTTATGGGTATGCTTTTTGTTTCTTGTTTAAGAAAGTTTTTTGATTTGCTTGTCATAAAGATATTCTCATATAGTGTCTTCTAAAATTTTTATTCTTTTGGGTTTAGCATCTAAGTCTTTAGTGCACCTGGAACTGATTTCTGTGTATTTTATGAGGTAGGGGATCCATTTTCATTTTTTTCCCATATGGGTGACCTTATCCCGGCTTCATTTATTAAATAGTCCACCCTTTCCACATGCATTCTGCAGTGCTCACTCTGTCATACATCGTTTACATATACACATGGATCTGTTTCTAGGTTGTCTCTTCAGTTTCACCGATTTACTTGTCTATCATGTGCCAATACCATACTTTCTTAATTACTGCAGCTTTGTATCTTAGAATCAGCCTGTCAAGTTCCACGAATAACGCTTTGATTGGAATTGCTTTGAATCTATTAATCAGTTTTTGGGGAGACTAAAACATTTAGTCTCTTTGCGATAACATGGTGTGACTCTCTAAGTCTTCTTTAATGTCTTTTAATAAAATTTTATAATATGCTCCATAAAAGCTTTATACGTCTTTTGCTAGATTTATTGCTTTATTTTTTGAGTTGCTATTGTAAATGGTATTTAAACAATTTTTTATTTTCAGACTCCTTGTTTAAAGTATATAGAAATGTGATTCACTTTTTTATATTGATTTCTGTATACAGCTACCTTGCTAAACTCTATTATTAACTTATGTACAGGTTCTCCCCAGTTTTCAATATAGGCAATAATAGCAGTGCAAATAATAACAGCTAGGATTCTTCTTTTCCAATCTTCGTATCTTTCATTTCTTTTTTCTTTTTTGTTATTCTTCTTCATCATATTGTACTGACTAGATCCTCTAGTAAAATACTGAATAGATATGGTGGTAACGTACTTCCCTATCTTACTCTTTATTTTTTAGAAAAAGCTTTCAACAATTCACCATTAAATGTGATGTTTGCTGCAGGCTTTTGTAGATAGCGTGTATCAAGTTAAGAAAGGTTCACGTTATTTGTAGTTTGCCAAGAGTTTCAATCCCAAATGGTCATCAAATTTTATTGCATATTTTCCTCATCTTTTGAGATGACCTTAAGTGTTTTCTCCTTTAACTTTTTAGTGTAATTAATGGCATTTATAAAATTTCTAACTTAAATTAGCCCTTGCACTCGTGGGATAAACCTGTCTTCATTATGATGCATTATTTAAATAATGATGCTCAATTTGGTTTGCTAACTCTGTGTGTGTGTGTGTGTGTGTGTGTGTGTGTGTGTGTGTATTGCATGTGCAAGAGAGAGAAACAGAAGACCAAGAGAGAAAGACAGGGAGGGAAGGGAGAGGAAAGGGAAGGGAAGGAGTTTGGCCTATGATTTTCCATTCTCGTACTATCTTTATCTACATTTGTTATCAAGGTTATGCCAACCTGATAAAGTGTATTGGGGGTTGTTGCCTTTTCTGTTCTCTGAAATAGCTTATGTAAGATGGAAACAATCTCATCCGTGGATTTTCAGTAAAGTTCACCCCAGAAGCCATCTTGACTTTTTTCTTTTTGAAATTTTTTAACTATTCATTCAGATTTTCCAATTGCTATACAAGTATTCTAGTTCTCTGTTTCTCCTTGAGTCAGTTTTAATAGATTATATTTTTTTAGAAGTTTGTCCCTTTCATCTAAATTTTCAAAACTTTCTAAAGTTGTTCTTATTTCCTCTTATCTGTTTTCTTCTCTACAGCATCTATAATTTTCTTACTTTACGTTCCTGTGTATTTGTGCTTTCTTGTTTTTGTTTCTTCTTTTTTTGATCAATCTTGCAAGAGAGTATATTTGATTAGTTTATCAAAGAACCAATATTTTACTCTCTTGAATCCTCTCTTTTTGTCTTCTATTTCATTACTTTTTGCTTTTATCTATGTCATTTTATTCCTTCTGTTTTGGGAAATTTGTTATGCTGTTTTTTCTGACTTCTTATGTAGATGCTTAACTGATTAACTCTGGACCTTTCTTCATTTAAGTCTATAACCTTTCCTCCAAATACCTGCTTTGTATGCATCTTCAAGGTTGTGAAATATACTGAATTTTCATTATTATTCCATTCCAAAATTTTCTGATTTTACTCATGAAATATTTAGAAGTGTGTTTCTCCAAGTGTATGGGGTTTTTATGTAATGTCTTTGTTACTGATTTCTAACTTCATTGCATTTCTGTCGGAGGATTTAATTTGTTGAGATTAATTTTATGCCTAGCATGATCATTTTCTTAAATTTTGAAGCTTGAAAGTAAGGTTTATGCTCTGATTGTTAGCTGCTAATTTGTATGTCTGTCTGTTGTTGAAACTTGTCAGTTGGGCTGTTTAAGTTTTTATATCCTTAGTGATTTATTTTGTCTGTTTAATCTATCAATTTCTGGATTGAAAGGTGTGTGAAAGTCTCTTATTATATTAGTGAACTTGTCAATTTCTTCCTGTCGACCTGTGGTCAGTTTTTACTTTATGATTTGAGGCATGTTATTTGGTGCTATTAGTTTACAATAACTAATATTTTGTCTCCCAGTTATAGCTCCCTGGAGAACTGCAGTGTTTATTATGTAGTAGTCTTCTTTTATCACTGATAATGCCTTTTTGCCTTACAATCTATTTTGTCTGATACTAATATGGAGATCCCAGCTTTCTTTTGGTTAATATTTGCCTGGCATATTTTCTTTCTGTCCTTGAAGGAGTTAATTTTTGTGAACATTGTTTCAATAAACTTTCGATGACTGGTTTCAGATTCAAAGATAACTACAAAATGTTACATTTTTTTGTATACTGAACATTTGATATAACACTGTGATGGATCAGTAATTTGGGAACCAGTTTAGATGTTTTGGGGGTTTCTGGTCTTATTATTAGGTACGTTGTCCTGTCTGGGTTCCCTGATTCAAGTGTGTCTGTCTCTGACACCCCACTCCACACTGGATCAATCCAGCAGGTCTTTTTAATTTGTCCTATATAACTTCTTTCACTTAAATTCCTCTTTTTGGTGTCACTGCCTTTCCTTTAATTCAGGCCTGTATTTTCTCATTTCCTGCCAGAGTGTCCCCTGTGTTTTCCTTGCCCACAGAGTCTCACTCCCTGTCTTGTTTTTTTCCAACAACGATACCAATCCTGTCATCCTGAAATGCCATTTTGGTCATGGCTGTCCTGCTCAGCAGTTCTCCACAATTGCCCCTTGCCAAGGATAAGAGCCTACATGAATGCCTGAGCTGGGTTCAAGACCCTGTGGGTCCTCTTCCTCATCTTTTCTGCTTCTTCCCTCACTCCTGCTGATTGGGCACCCTCCCTCTCTCCTTCCAGATACACTCAGCATTTCCCAAATTTGCCAAGAGCTTCAGCCCTTCATTGCCTTTGTACATTCCATTTTCTCTACCAGACATGTTACATTTTGCCTGAAGCTTTCTCTAATGACACCAACAAAGTCATCTTTCCATTGTAAGGCTTGAAGCTAACACTTGCATCACTTGTCTTGGTGATGATCATTGTAATCCAGTCAGTCATAGAGTTGAGATGTCTGGCAAAATCTCCTCCTTTGCCAGCCTTTATTTTGTGGGTCGGTTCCCTGTGCACTGTCGACACTATGTGATTTCTAGTCCTTGGCATGAGGCACTTGGCATGTCTGGAGACTGACTGATGGAGGAGGGGACTGGTTCTACTCTGAAGCACCTTAGATTGTTTGAAAGTTCTCCTTTGAATTGGACTGAAATCTACTTTTTTCTCATTAGTTTTAATTCTGGACCCATATGAAATAATTCCTTTCTCTCTTCAAATACCTGTTTTTATCTGTCTAGGGGATTGCTATTGCATTCCTTCTAAGTCTTCTCGATCAGCCTCTTCTGCCTTTAAATGATTCTTACAGGTCCAAAATTTCTACTTCTTTGCCCTTCCTGGTCTCTCTCTCTTTTTTTAATATTTACTTAGTTATTGATTATTTATTTATTTTGGCTGCACTGGGTCTTAGCTGCGGCATGCATGCGGGATCTAGTTCCCCGACCAGGGATTGAACCCGGGACCCCTGCATTGGGAGTGTGGAGTCTTACCCACTGGACCACCAGGGACGTCCCCCTTCCTGATCTCTTTTTAAAAGGCAAATTGTACTTTGTCAGTGCCTCCCCTCTCCTTTTTGGGGTCAGTACCCTTTTAAAGTATCCTCCAGGTTAAATATAATCCTCCAGGTTTGGCCAGAAAGTAGAAAGGAGCTGTCACTCTCATTTTTTATCACCATTCCTGTATTAATGTGGTCTGGGAGCTCATCTGCTTATAGTTGGAAACCTCAACACACTCCTTATTCCTAGTTTACCATTAACCAAAACCCTTATGATTTTTGTCTCAGACATTGTTGAATTAATTATAATTTGTCTCAGACATTGTTTAATTATTTACAATTATAATTTCTCATGTATCAGCTATTGAGAACTTTGTTCCCTGGTTTTTACCCTGTTGAATTTGGTTTTGTCCCATGCACCTGCTTTAACCTTTTTGGAACTAGAATCTATCATCCCAGCTATTTCCTGATCTTTTCCTAATCTTTTTACTTTTGTAACACTCTTTGTAAACTTGACTCCTGAAATCCAATAAGTAATCATTTTTGGAGCTTCTTCTGTATGCGAAGCACAGGATGAGGGACCCGGGAACTGAAGAGGAATTAGTAAGGCTTCTGCTCTTAAGGAATTAGAATGAATGTTCTATGTTTTCACCTAAGACAGTGAATACACGTTGAATGAAGAAGTCTGGCTTCAAAACTTTTTACTCTTCCACTAGGTCCCTTCCTTCAGGTTGAAATTAATCTTACCTGTAAGGTCAAATGTGAGTCCAGTCAGCTTTATAACCATACACCCCATGTTCTGTATTTCACCCATAAAGAAGCCACAGGAGACTGTCATATGCCTTCCTAAAACCCAGGCACAATCTTTGCCCAGGGCTCCCAGGCTGAGGCCAGTCCAAGGGATGGCATCCATTTCTGTGAACCCATGCCAGCTCCTGGGGACACCACTTCATCTCCTAATGCGCGCAGTTCATGGGTTTTGAGTTCACTGTCTGCAGTTTCATCACTTTCCTTCTTCACCGTCTGAAAGATAAGCAAGATGCATTTGCCTCTTTCTTGTCTTCTGTGTGGATGTTGGAGGCTAGAAACATTGCTCTTATTCCCTCTCCAGTTTTTTCCGTGATCTGCAAAATGCCTTTTCTGTTAGTATTAATCTGTGTCAAAGTTTTTGCCTTCCATAATGATAGCTGTAATTTTATGGTACTTCCTGGGCCTTTTTCTCTTTTCTTCATCATTTTCATTTTATTGAACAGACAGCCCTTGGTCAAATTGACAGAGAAGCAAACTCCTTCTTCTTCTTGGGACTTCTGAGATATAGTCTGGTCCAAATGAAGCCCTGATTATTCTGTCATCTTAAGCCATGGTCCACAAAGCCAAATCCTGTTTTTGATTTGAAAAGGTTGAGGTCGGAAAGTTGTCCCTTGCCATTAGAAATGTAGAGAGGCCATCGAGTATCATGGTTAAGATTATGGGAGCCAGTTGGGCCATTTGGCCGGCTTCAGATCTGTATGGCCTTGGACAAGTCATTTAAACTTTCTGTGCCTCAGCTATCCACAAAATTGGTAGAATTAGGCAAATTAGATGAGCTGACACATGCAGTATGCTTAGAGCATGTTAGCACAGACTAAGTAGTCAATTAATGGTTTGCAAACAACAAAGTTCCTCCATTGATGCATTGCTTGCTTAACAATGACATTGGCTGAATCAGGCAGTTGGTCCATGATAATAATAATAGCTTACTGCATACCAGGCATTGTGCTAAGTGCTTTATATTCATCATGTCTCTTAATCTCATAGGTTTTATATGATTTGGGTTATGTCCCCATTTTATTATGGCCCCAGGTTACAGGTATGGAAACTGAGGCTCAAAGAGATGAAGAAACCCAGGCCTGCTTGTCAGAACCTGAGCTCCTAACCACCTTGCTGTGGTCAGTTAGTCCCCTGTCGTCTTCCAGAACATTAACCCACCCTCTCTGTTAACACTGCATGCTCTGTCTCTGTTGACGAAGTTCCAGTGTGGTTTCTATTCATGAGCCTTTAGTCTTGCTGGGGAGAAAACATATGTAAATGGCAGAATTAGTGGATTACGGAGAGAATCCGCCTCATTGCCAGTGATACAGCCGGTGATACAACCGTAAGAAAGATATTGATTCAGGGACTTCCCTGGTGGTCCAGTGGTTGAGAATCCGCCTTCCAGTGCAGGGGACGTGGGTTCGATCCCTAGTCAGGGAACTAAGATTCCACATGCCACGGGGCAACTAAGCCTGCACGCCACAACTAGAGAGCCCACGTGCCACAACTAAGACCCAATGCAGCCAAAAATAAATTAAATAAATAAAATAAAATAAAAGGTATTGATTAAGAGAAGAGGGAACTTGGCGTGGTCTACAGGGCTGAGTGGGGCACGGGGCTTGACCTGGGAACTAAAGATGGGTGGGGTCTGACCAGGCACAGAGAGAAAGGAGGGAGGTGTGCAAGGGTGGGACACAACTTGAGGCAAATCCCCAAAGTTAAAACAGTTGTGCTGGGAGTGAGAGTAGTGGTAAACTGGTTGCACTGATGGAGCGGGAATGTGCTGGGGTATATAGAATATGTTAGAGCACTGCGGAGATGCAGCTAAGTCTGCAGCACGTAAGAGTTGCAAGCTGGTGGCCCTTGGGTCACTATTGGTTCTCAGTGAGTTTTCTAAAACTTCGAATTGGTTGTCAGCACTTAAAAATTGGAAGATTTTATGTCAAAATCTGGATTTACAGCTGCTTTGGAACTAACGGAGAAGTTCTGGCAGTTGCTGAGCCCACGTCCCCACTTGGTGACAACTGGCCAGAGCTGAGGCCAGCTGTCTCCCCTGTACGGGACAAGGGTGCTCCATTCTGCACAGACCCCTGCCCCTTCCATGCGACTCCATCTGCCTGACTGGTGAGGGCAGCAGAGTTTGTGACCTTGGCCTCATGGATACGGGCTCTGAGACTGGCTCAGAGGACCCTGTCCTTTCTTCCTTTCAAACTGCAGGCTCCATGAGAGCAGGATCCAGGCTTTGCTTGGGCACTGCTGCGCTGCTCGGGCTAGAAAAACGCCCTGCAGATCTCGGGCCCTCAATCAATGCGGCACGTGGGTGGCAGCAGGGACCACGTTACAGTGAGCCCAGCTTCCGAAGCTGAACACAGACGGATGAGGTGCACAGCAGTCAACCGGGTGGCTCATTTTAAGCCCTGTTTTTAAAAAGGCAAACTGTGGATGACCCTTAAGCAGCAAATAGGCCACTTACGAAGTCGAGAATGGTCTGTGTGTGTGTCAAGGAGAAAACTGCTGGTTGTTCTTTGCTCTGTTTCCAGCTCCATTCCCGGACACAGGGAGGTACGCTCTTGTTCTCTTCTTCGGACACACACTAAACAATAGGAGTAGAAAATGCATCAGGAAGACCTAAGGCACATACTTATTGGCTTCATTCAGCAGGAATAGCAGCACGACCGAGAGCACAGCCAGAGCTCCCGGCCCTGTGCGATTTCACAAATCCTGAAAAACCCTAGTTGCTTTTCACTAGGGATGTGATCTTTCCTCCTGGCTGCGGATGGCAGCTCTCCGCCACGGCTCAGTTTAGCCCGGGTTCTTGTTCTGTTTATTTCTTTCTTTCCCTTTCTTCTGCACGTGGTGTTCCTCTGGGCTCCGTCTGCACGCACCTTGCCATGGGAGCCCCGGAAAAGAAGAAAGTCCACCCGCCTCTCCCCCCGGGCTTGGCTCCAGAAAATCAAAGCCGAGCAGAGGCAGCTCTTCTCCGCCTGCAGCAGGGTCAGCGATTTGTGTAATGTTTTCTGTGTCAGCTTATCTCTGCCGATTTCTTGTGTTTGTGAGCAAGGGGAGGAAGTGCCGCATCACCATGGCTGCCTTTTTAAGCTGGTGGGAGCCGCAGCTGTGATCAAAGCCCAGCCCCGCGCTCCCCGCCGACAGCCGTCCCTCCTTTTTTGTCAAGTGTTCCTGGTGGGGCTGGATTCATCCCTTTGGAGTGAGGTGGCTCCACGAAAAAACTTACCCGGATGCCCCCACAAGGAACGAAAGGAGAAAAGCCCTTACGTCTCTCGCCCCACATGGGAAGCTTTTTGATCACGTCGTTTGAATCTAACCATAATTAGGCTTTTGCATCCAGTTCTTGTAGGAACACGAAATGCTGTTCAGCCAGCAGGTTTGGTACTCACAGCCATCGAACTGGGGGGTTTCAGTTGTACTGTGTATTCCTGTATTTAGTCAAATGGTATTTTGGAGCCACTTTCTCATTCTTATTTTTAGTAATCAGTAATTTTCGTAGATAGTAATTTGGGTCTGATTGGACATCTTGGCAACTCTTCAGTTCTAATAATAGCAGAGTTTTCGCCTGTATGTCTTGATGCTAAAGTGAACATAGAATTCGTAAGCGATGTCCAACAAACTAATTTTTGAGAGTCATGGTCACTACCTTAAAATAGAGAATAAATTTTAGTTCCCATCTTGATACAAGTATCCTAGAAGGCTTAATTTGCATAAATGTTTTGCCAAGGATTGGATCCCCCAACACAGGAAAGATTCTTCAGTGATTCTCCTGGCTAGTGTGGTCTTCCAGCATCTTGTTTCACGTAGGTAATAAGCCCTCTGAGTACCCAGATGGTGTCACTGCTTCGGTGGGAGCTAGCACACAGCAGGTTGCGTGTTAGAAGCCCTGGCCATCCCCCGGATTTACCTTCTGGCATCAGGCACATGTTGGCCTGTGAGCACTGGTGAAGTGTAGAGAGTCATGCGTACCTGCTTAGCCCACGTGACTGAGGAAAGGATCACACGGGCTCACGCATATGAAAGTGGTTCAGAACCCTCCAGTCTGGTGCCTGTGTGGAATATTAGTGCTCCAGGCTGTGGTAGCCCTGTGCTCTTAGCTTTGTCTAGGCCTCATCTTTGTCACAGAAAGTTAGGGCTTTCGATTCGATCTTGGTAGTCGAATTTTGTATTCATAGCCATGTGAGGCTATTTTAGTGTAGATTAATTAAAATAAAATAAGATTTAGGATTCAATTCCTCGGTCATGCTGGACATTTCAAGTGCTCAGTTGCCACATGTGGCTCGTGGCTACCATGTTAGATAGTACAGATCTAAAACATTTCCATCATTACGTAAAGCTCTGCCAGACAACCCTGGGCTCAGTTATCTATCAGGTTCCCTCCAACCTGCGTTTGTGCAGACTTCAACAGAGTGGCTTGCTCAGTCCTTAAAGGAGAATTAATTGTGCCTTTAATGCCCCATCCTCCACCCGTACCAGGGGCGTGGATCTGCTGTAATCTGTGCCCTTGTGTCCCTGGTGGCTGAGCAGGAGACCTTCCTATGGCATCTTTCACAGCTTCTTAGCAGAGAAAAGTTAGCTGTAGAAAGATACGTTCTTGAGCCCTTACGTAATTTTATCTAGCTTATATTTATAGTATGAAATACTATAAAATTCTGGCTTGGCCAGAATTTTTCTCCTCTTTTACTAAACCTCTGGGTCTTCCTTTTTAGAAATAAGATAGCCCGTTGTCATTTTCCTTGAACGTGGGACAGCACAGATTGGGTGTCAGGCTCAGGTGAGTGGAAGGTAGGAGAAGCAGTTTTCTAGGCATGGATACACGATCTGGAGATTAGAGACAGCTACGTGGGAATTGACATCGACGTGGCTTTCAGGCTGGGAGTAGGGGTTGGATGTGAGTATTGTACCAAGTTCAGTGGGCTGGAGGTTCAAGCCAGGAAGAAATGGACTAAGTAAAAAGCAAGAATAAAGCCAGGTCTCACACTTTAGGCTATTCAATGTATTTGGTCCCTTATGTCACCTTTCAGTGAGGTCTTCTCTAAACACGTAAAAAATTGAATCCCCTCTGTCCTTAGCACTCCTGGGCCACTTTTCAGCTCTGTTTTTTCCATAGCAGTTATACCATCTAGCACACTCTGTATTTACTTAGTTTCTGTTCGTTGTCTATCTTGTCCTAAACAAGAGTATAAGCTCCATGAGCATGAGGGTCCTTATCTGTTTTGCTCAGTGCTTGGGCACATAGTACTTTCAGTAGATAATGAATGAATGAATGAATGAGAAATGCGTCTGCCGCGTTGTCTCAGTGAGACCTGGAGGTAGAGGTTACTTGTAGGAGAGGCCCATACTCGAGGTAAGGAAGCAATGGGTGGAGGGCAGGGCGGGGCCAGGGCAGGCACGGGGTGGGGTCTGACGGGGCTGGAGAGGGAGTCGGGGAGGAGCAGACTTCTGGAGCCTGGCCTTGGGAGAGATCTCTGCAGAGGTTGAAGATTTTGTGCAAGAAAGCAGCTGATCCCAGCTTTGTAGAATCGGTGCTGGGAGATGAGATGTTTCTGAGAACGAGCCTCAGGATCAAGCGGGCCTAGAAGAAAGGCCACGGAGAGGACTCTTGAGCCAAAGGGCCATTAGAGAAGGGCTCCTCGCACCTTTGAGCTGGAGCCAAGGTTGCTGAGTGGCTGCAGGCTGAAGCTTGAGAGCTGACCCAGGAGCGGGGGAGAGCCTCATGCCAGTCCCAGCCTGCCAGCTGTTTGGTCAGATTGAGTCAGCGGTGCTGAGAGCTGTAAAGCGTAAGGTGCTCATAATCGTCGCTCCGACGCGGTCACGGCTGTCTGAAGCAGTGCTTCTCAGACTTCACTGAGCATCCAGGTCCCCTGGGAGCTTGTTGAAATTGCAGATTCTGAGTCAGGGGTCTGGGACGGGCCCTGGGCTTTTGCAGTTCTCACACGTGCTGGCACGATACTGCTACTGGTCCAGGGACGCCACTTTAAGTAGCAAGGCTTTACTAAGGAGAGAAACTAATCTGTGTCATCGATATCAATTACCTTTATTAAAACTATTCTAAAATTCTCCTTGGTTAGGCTAGGGACTGTCACTTAAGGATGTTCCGATAGACAAATGCTTTTCACTGTAGTTGAACTAAAGTAGTTTTTGAGAGAACATAAGCAAGCATTAAGAAAATTGGCCTTCCCCAATTTTGATTTTCTGTAGATGAACGCTTGTCAGCACTGATGTCCAGTCTGGCTTTCGAATCCAAGGCTTCCTAGGGCAGTTCTTGAAAGTCCAAGCCTGAGCAGACTTTTACGTCCATTCCCTACATGCGAGAGGTGGTTGTGCCCAGCAGGGGGTGGTGTGTGTGCTGAGCCGCTGACCAGCTGGTCTTGACAGGGGCCTGGATCGGGGTTAGAAGTCTGCTCTTGTGCGAAGCAAATGGACTCGAGGACACAGGGAGGGGGAAGGGGAAGCTGGGACGAAGTGAGAGAGTGGCATGGACATATGTACACTACCAAATGTAAAATAGATAGCTGGTGGGAAGCAGCCACATAGCACAGGGAGATCAGCTCGGTGCTTTGTGACCACCTAGAGGGGTGGGTTAGGGAGGGTGAGAGGGAGACGCAAGAGGGAGGAGATATGGGGATATATGTATACGTATAGTTGATTCACTTTGTTGTACAGCGGCAACTAACACAACAATGTAAAGTAATTATGCTCCAATAAAGATATTAAAAAAAAAAAACAAAACTAATGGAATTTGACCTGTGCGTTGTGAACTTGCTTTGCAATGGTAACCCCTTTATCCTTTCCATTTTCTCCCTTCTGCAATGAGAATGTCTTTTCTACGCCTGTCCAACCATTGTATTTTGCAACAGATAACTTGTTTTTTAGTTTCACAGGTCTGTGGACAGAGAGGAATTTACCCCAGGATGGAGCATACCCGGAGTCTCACCTAAACCTGACTGAGATGAGATTTAGATGAGATTTTGGACCTAGAATTGATGTTGGCATGGATTGAGACCTTGGGGATGTTGAGATGGGTGAGTGTACATTGCATGTGGGACAGCCGTGAACTGGGGGGGCTAGAGGACAGGCTGCACTGGGTTGGGTAGTGCCGCTCCAATTCATATCCTTCTCAGCACCCTAGAATGTGACTTCATCTGGAAATAGGGTTGTCGTAGATATACATTATTGTTAAGATGGGGTCATATTGGTGTAGGATGGGCCCTTAATCCAGTATGACTGGTATTCTTACGAGGAGAAGAGACACAGAGACACATCCAGAGGGAAGACAACCATGCGAAGAAACAGACAGACAGACACACAGAGAGAATGGCAGGTGGTGACAGAAGCAGAGTTTAAGAGTGATGTGTCTATAAGTCAAGGATTCCTGGCAACACCTGAAGCTAAGAGAAAGGCATGGAACAGATTCTCCCCTCTGAGCCCTCAGAAGGAAGCAGCCCTGCTGATACCTTGATTTTGGACTTCTAGCCTCTAGAGCTGTAAGAGGATAAATTTCTGCTGTTTGAAGCCACCAAGTTTGTGGTAGTTTGTTATGACAGTCACTGGAAACTAATACAGGGAGTTTCCGGAAAATTATTCTAATGATCCATGGACTAGGTGTTGTTTTTCATAATCCAGCCCCAAAGAATGGTATTAAGTCAAGTTGAAAATAGGATGAAAAATTATTTCATCGGCCCAAACTCAATATGGCATAAATGACTCTTTTTTTTTTTAACATCTTTATTGGAGTATAATTGCTTTACAATGGTGTGTTAGTTTCTGCTTTATAACAAAGTGAATCAGCTATACATATACATATATCCCCATATCTCCTCCCTCTTGCGTCTCCCTCCCACCCTCCCTATCCCATCCCTCTAGGTGGTCACAAAGCACTGAGCTGATCTCCCTGTGCTATACAGCTGCTTCCCACTAGCTATCTATTTTACATTTGGTAGTGTATATATGTCAGTGCTACTCTCACACTTTGTCCCAGCTTACCATTCCCCCTCCCTGTGTCCTCAAGTCCATTCTCTATGTCTGCGTCTTTATTCCTGTCCTGCCCCGAGGTTCAGAACCATTTTTTTTTTTTTTTTTTTAGATTCCATATATATGTGTTAGCATACGTTATTTTCTTTCTGACTTACTTCACTCTGTGTGACAGATTCTAGGTCCATCCACCTCACTACAAATAACTCAATTTCGTTTCTTTTTATGGCTGAGTAATATTCCATTGTATACATGTGCCACAATTTCTTTATCCATTCATCTGTCGATGGACACTTAGGTTGCTTCCATGAATGACTCTTATCTTGCAGTATTTTCTGTATGTCAGATGACATACAGAATCGGTAATTTCTTGTTCAAAGAGATCAGTTGTTTCTGTTAATGACTGAGATGGAAATGTTTTTTACTCTTAGAGAGTAAGGGCAGGCAGTTCTGTGTTCATCTGTGCATCAATTGCTGTTTGTCTTTCAAGGCACTTTTCAGAGTAGAGTTTCACTAGCAACTTCTACCTAAAGCTAATGCATTACCTTGTATTTAGATCAGGTTGCATAAATGTATTTTGGGCAGGGGAGTTTGAAGTTTGGAACTGGTTCTTTTCAATAGAGAAGAATTATGATCATATGTCATTATCATCATTGCCTTTTGAAAAGAAAGTTGATATACTGTTTGTTCCCAGAAAGAACCCGAGTGTGTGTTTGTGTGTGTGTGTGTCTGTGCTTTGAAATTAAAAGGCCAAGTCAGCGTATTCCATCAGCCAGTATGAAATGTGTCTGGAGTGGCCTCACTGGAGTCCTGTCCTACATTATCAGTTGCTGGCTCTAGTGTCAGTATGTCATGCCTGGCAGGTTAGCAGGTTTTGGCAGAGGAAATGAAACCTAGTCAGTTACTACAAGATTTATAGTAGGCCTGCTATTGCAGGAAGTGGTGAAAAGTTGATTGATAGTTTGAGACAAAACTCTACAGCAAGAAACAGGATGTATGCTTTCTATTTATACCTAGTTTTCTTTTTCCTGCATTTCAGGGCTCCTTTTGCACTTTGTTTTGGCCGTTTCATAAGGCTACGGTTCCCTTTATTTTTTTCCCCCTAAATTCAGTCACCAAATATAAAATAATTGAGGAAATTTTATATCAGCTTAGCCACAGTAAAGGCATATACCCTCAGCTGTTACTATTACTCTTTCATGGCAGTTGGATTTACTGTAACTTGTCAGAAGGCAGTCTTTAATTTAAAAAAAATTCCTCCAGATAGGATATTATTTCACATCTATAAACAGAATGGAAGAGTTTTTTTTTTTTTTAAAGCTACATGGCAGGATTACATTTCCAAAAATTTTCTAAGAAAAACCTGTGTTGAGTATAATTCTATTAAAATATGACATTAGTACGATCTATCATGTGTCTTTTAAATGCTGAATCTCTTCACTCTGTAATTAATACATCTTAACAGGTAGGAGTTCTTCACTTAGATATAAAATATATACTATAAGTACAACTAGTAACTCAGCCTATGTGTTCATTGAGTATATCCACATGTACCTGGTTTTTGTAAGCGTTCTGGTTAACTAATAATGTCATTTGACAAGGCTTTTTGACATGACCTAGCCTGGTCTGTTTTGAGTGTGACAGTGAAAAACCACTAACTGCGTTAAATGAGGTGTTTTCTGAAATGGAAAGGCCATTACAGAGTTAGATTCTAGAATTTACAAGGAGTGGCAGAGTTAGAACCAACTCCAATTGTGCCAGTGTTTGAAAGAACAAAGAGGCTACTCTTTCATGGCTTAATTTTTTTCTCCAGAGGAATAATTTCCTTTTCTGTGAACAGTGACTGCTAAGTTATCTGTGTAAAATAATTGAATAGAAACAAACCCAACTTTCATTCCTCAGGCTGTTGGGTCATATTCTACACCAATGATATTTTGAACATTTTAATTAGTTTTTTATCCCAGCATTCTTTAAGAAGAGAGGTCAAAATGCTTCTTCTGTAAAGTTTCTATCAGAAGTTTAATATCAATCTGGGAAACTAGACAGCTTGAGGTAGTAAAAGTGGGATAATAAGAACTATAGGGGCTTCCCTGGTGGCGCAGTGGTTAAGAATCCACCTGCCAATGCAGGGGATACGGGTTCGAGCCCTGGTCTGGGAAGATCCCACATGCCGCGGAGCAACTAAGCCAGTGCGCCACAACTACTGAAACCCGGGTGCCTAGAGCCCGTGCTCTGCAACAAGAGAAGCCACCGCAATGAGAAGCCCGCGCACCGCAACAAAGAGTAGACCCTGCTCCACTCAACTAGAGAAAGCCTGCGCGCAGCAGCAAAGACCCAACGCAGCCAAAAATAAAATAAATAAATAAATTTATTTAAAAAAAAAAAAAAAGAAAGATGAATCAGGGTGGCAAGGAATAAAAAAAGAAACATATAATCCATTTTTTACACACATTATATAAATGGGTCATTTTAAACATAATATAGTGCTAAAAGTGAGAAACAAACTTTTCTCTGAAGAATAAAAAGTCATCTCAGCTGGTAAGAGGCACGACTTTCTGTTTGGGTCCTGTGCCTCATCCTTGCCACTTTCCTGCCTGTTAGAGTTGACACTTTTTAGTCCCAGCATTGTGAGGGATGCTTTCTGAAAAGAGCCAAGATGACAGGTAGGGAGCTTTGAAATTCCAAATTTATGCAGTTATAAGTGATAGATGTAATATTTTTATAGTAGACAGTAACAAAAATACAAATAATTTTAACTTGAGTAGATATATCTACTGTATTCACGAATATCCGCAGAAATAATTCACATTTTTTCCCCTGGGATTCTACGACCTCTGTAGGTAAAGCTTAGATGTATACTCCATTTAAGATTGCTGAGCTAAAGGAACCAGTCATAGTTTCTCTGGAGAATTCTGGGCCTTAGGCAAGTCAGAACTTGCTCCTTTGAGGTGTTGAGTGGTATCACGTTGGGAAGGAATCAAGAATGTGGGCTTAAGAAGGGAAGCTTTTCAGAGCCTGGGAATTCCTGGGAGGCCCTGTGGTGGAGAAGAGAGAGTGCGGGAGCTCAGAGGCCTGGGCTTCCCGTCCTGACTGCCCCTCATCAGCGGGGTGAACTTCAGCTGGTCTCTTAACCTCTCCAAGCTTCTGTTTCACCATCTGTCACGTGGGGATAGAAATGAAGCTGATTCATAGGGTTGTCGTTAGGAGCAAGTGCAGTGAGACGTTTGCGGAACGTCGTCCTTCATATAGTGTCGAAAGTGTTTATCATGGCTCTTAAACATGTGAGGTGCGTGGTTACTGAAGTGTAAAGGCTTTTATTTCAGATTTTTATCTTGCATATGATAATTTAATGCAAGGCATTGTCTTCTTTCCCAAGTTCATGGCTCTTTAGCTCTTAAAGCTGTGTGTCATTACCCAGAGAGGACCTTTTTCAGTGAGAAAGATGGCAGTGAACTAGTCCTTAGGCTGGCAGGGCCTCGCAGGAAGGAGGTTTTAAACTGGTCCACTGGCTCTGACCAGATCCGTGGCCACTGGTAGCCAAGGTTTCAAGATATATGGTGGACATCATCCACAGCTGTCTTGGACATGTATGTAGATTATATTGCAATCATCTTACTTCATAACTGTGTTTTTAAAGATGTCTCAAACCCACCAGAGTTCACTCAGAGTTATAGCCCTTTGGGAATCATTCACCAACTCTAGTGGATCTCATCCAGGTTTTCCTCTCTACCCCGGACCATCTTTCCTTTTCGAAGCTCTGGCAATTCCAGCACCAAGACATAGGGTTTTCCTCATTTAAGAGAAAGTTGGGCATCCATGACAGCCATTGTCCTTGTCCTACCCTCCCTTGGACACTGACTGCAGTGGAAGCTTCGGGTCCTGGTTACACTTGTGGAGGGCCGGGGGCGGGGCGCGGAAGCTCATTGTTGCGTTAAGTATTTTGAGACAAAGGGGTCTCAGGTACATCCAGGCACGTAGATGAAAGTCCCCAAGTCCCCGTCTATCACTTTAGCTCTATTGAAATGAAGCCTCATTTCCCCAGTATTATGGGATGGACTTTGCTTTGACGAATGAATTTATCCTGTGAACTCACCTCATCCAGTTTGTCTCAAGCCACTCATTTAATCTTTGGAGCTAGGGAAACCCAGAAGACATGTCACTCATTGCCACTTTTTTTCACTTGTCACACCAGATTTTCCTCTATGGAACAGCAAAGATATCGTTTTTGGAGAACTGCAGTATGCTTTACACGTTGCTTCAGAAACAGAACTACTAAAATGAATCCAAGTTAATGAAAAAGTTTATCTGTTCAGTATAATATAATGTTATAAATGTGGCAAAAATATCCTCTGAAATAGCATGATATGGTTTTCTGCTAAAAATAAAAAGCACTCCATGTCGCTCTCTGATACTGCTTTTTTTTTTCTTTTTTAGTTAAAAAATTTGAATAGGTATTCCATTCACATAGGTTTAAAGATGAACAATAGTGCTTGGTTCAGCAGCACAGATACTAAAATTGGAACAATACAGAGAAGATTAGCATGGCCCCTGTGCAAGGATGACACGCAAATTTGTGAAGTGTTCCATATTTTTATATTGTGTGATATTGCTTATATGTGGAATCTAAAAAAAGGGTACAAATGAGCTTATTTACAAAACAGAAATAGAGTCACAGATGTAGAAAACAAAGTTACGGTTAACAAGGGGGAAGCGGGGGGAGGGATAAATTGGGAGATTGGGATTGACATATACACACTACCATATATAAAACAGATAACTAATAAGGACCTACTGTATAGCACAGGGAACTCTACTCAATACTCTCTAACGACCTATATGGGAAAAGAATCTAAAAAAGAGTGGATATATGTATATGTATAACTGATTCACTGTGCTGTACAGCAGAAACTAACACAGCATTGTAAATCCACTATACTGTAATGAAAATTTTAAAAATAAAAAATAAAAACCAATATGCGGTGACAAGTCTCCCTCTCACCATCATCTTCCATCTTTCCAGCTCCTGCAGTGCCCCCCTCCACATAAATATTAGTGTTTTCTGTAGCTCTCCAGAGTTCATGGATAAGTGTACAAGCAAATAAAATATGTTTTTATTTCTTTCCTTTGTTGTGTGTGTTTAACATAGAAGGCAGCATATACATATGGCAGGCCTTTTGTTGTTAAACAATATATCTGGGTTAGCCCCTGGAGAGCCTCATCCGTTACATAGCTGTAGACTTTTCCCTCGTGTGGATATGCCATAGCCATATGCCACGTTGATGGACATTTGGGTGTTTCTTATTTTGGAGTATTAGAAACAATGCCACAGTAAATAGTACCTTGGGCCTGCGTCGTGTAGCCTACGTGTTTAATTTCCATATGCGGGTTTGCTTGCATCAAGGGTATGTACGTTTTCAGTTTTGAAAGGTATTGCCGGGTTCTCCTTCATCAGGACTGTAGCTGTTAACTCTCTCACCAGCAGTGTATGAAAGCGCCTTTCCTCCACAGCCTTGCTGGCAGTGTTACCAAATGTTTGGATTTTTGCCAATCTGATAAATGAAAAATATATCTCAGCACGACTTTAATTTGTATTTCTCTTATTTGACTGAAATTGTTGAACATCTTTTCATATATTTAAGAGCCATTTGTATTTCTTTGTATGAGAATTGTCTGCTTGTGTCTTTTGCCCATTTTCCTGATGGATTATTATTTGCATTTTTAAGAACTCTGTTAGAGGAACTAGGCCTTGTTTTGTGATATGAATTGCAAATATTTTTCTCAATTTTGCATTAGCCTTTTGACTTTTCCTGTAATTTTTTTTTTCTTTTTGCCCTAGAGAACTTGTTGATTTTTATTAGTTGAATTTATCAATCTTTGCCTTTCTTTTGTGGCTTCTGGATTTTGAGTCCTAGTTAGAAAGGCCTTCCTCATTCTAGGCTCATGAGGGAAATCTACTGCGTTTCCTTGTAATACTTGGTTCCTTTTTTCCATTCGTATCATTGATCTGTTTGGGGATTCATCCTGTGTGCCATATGAAGTATGGATCCAACTTTATTTTGTTATCTCTTTAAAAGCTGTGGACCCTGTTATCCCCAGACCAGTTAATGAACAGTCCTAACATTTCTTCTTAAAATGGTCTTCAAGGTCCAGAAAGTTGGCAGCTCTTGCGGAAGCCTTAAAGAAGGCATCCCCGAGCAAGGCCCAGCTGGGGTTGGAACTGCAGGAACTGGAAGCGGCGGCACTCTTGGTCCAGGAGGAAGAAGCTGCATCGAAAGCAGGAGCCCGATGCACTTCCGGGCAGCAGACGCCTTCCTCCAGCTCTGAGACAAGCGATTCGGAGGAATCAGAGAGCAGCACGTCATCTGAGACCGAGGACTCAGCCTCGGAACACGAGGAGCCCAGAGGTGGTGAATCGGAGGCAGGGCCTTCCTGGCTCAGTCCCTTTGTTGAGGAAAGCAGCACGGCCCTGCTTCCTGACCACGGTGGGATGTGCAGAAGCGTGGTCCTCCCAGGATCTGATGATGGTCAGGGACAGCTGCTCGCCTCTCCCCGGGCTCCTGGGGCATCTGAGCCTCTAATCCAGGAGCTTGGAGAACAACTGGAGACTTTGGTTCAGATTTCTGAGCCCAAGGGCTCTGCTGCTGGACAGCGTGCTGAAGAGAGACAGCCGGCAGACACCCAAGAATTGACTCTGAGCGGTCTCATTCGTTATTGAGAATTACGTCAGATCTGGTTTTGTTGACCGAATGAGAATTCTTCATTTTCACTTTGTACTTTTCCTTAGTGTATACAACATTGTTTGTCAGTGAGCTAATGTTGACACCAGTTGGTTTTCTTGTTGCACCTTTAAAAATAAAGTTCTAAAGTTTTTCTTAAAGCAAAGTGTAATTAATATTTGGAGATGAGAATAATAGTTCTGCCAGAATCTCTAGAAGGTAGAGCCCTAAAATATTTTGAATAGCTTTACAGAGATACGCAGGACATACAGTAAGCCGCAAACATCTTAAGCAGATAGTGTGATAAGTGTTGACAGATACATACACCGAATAAAACCAGTACTGCAGTTGAGATGCTGTACTTACCCCCCATCTCCAAGTGTCC
Organism: Balaenoptera borealis; assembly: GCF_965194805.1. NCBI lineage: Eukaryota > Metazoa > Chordata > Mammalia > Artiodactyla > Balaenopteridae > Balaenoptera > Balaenoptera borealis. The sequence goes on from NC_138869.1 coordinate 22,086,882, forward strand.
TGCTGCCCCTTCGTCACCCCTCTCCCGCCCCCGCCTCTGCACGCCACCCACCCCCATTCCCCAGGCAAGCCTCCGTCTTCTCGGTCACTGTACGTTAGTTTGCATTTCCTAGAATTTAATATAAATTGAATCGTATAACATGTACTCTTCTTTGTCAGGCTTATTTCATTCAGTATAATTATTTTGAGATACGTTGATGTAGCATGTATCGAGGTTTTGGGGTGTTTTTTTTCCCATATCTGAGTAGTATTTCATTAAATGGACATTTGGGTTGTTTCCAGCTTTCAGCTGTTCCAAATAAAGCTGTTATGAACATTTGTGTGCAAGTCTTTGTATGGACATATGCTCTTATTTCTCTTAGGTAAATATCTAAGAGTGGAATGACAGAGCCGTATGGTAGGTATATGTTTAACAGTTGAAGAAACCGCCAAACTGTTTTCCAAAGTGGCTGTACCGTTTAGCACGCCCACCAGCAGCCTGTGAGAGCTCCGCTTCTTCCTCATTCTTGTCATCACTTGGTGTGGTCCATTTTTAACATTTTTACCATTTTAATAGGTGTGAAGTGGTATCTCCTGGTTTTATTTTGCGTTTTTAAGACTTGTTATGTTGAGCGTCTTTTCACATGCGTATTTGTCATCCACATTTCTTTGGTGATGTGTCTGTTCAGATCTCTTGCCAACTTTTTTAAGCTGGGTTGCTTTTCTTATTTTTGAGTGTGGAGGGTTCTTTATAAATTCTAGATACAAATCCCCAGGGGAGTCATCCTCGCATGCCTGATAATCTTTGATTGGATAAACATTGTGAATTTTACCTCGTTGGGTACTGGATATGTCTTCTTATAAATATTCTTTAGCTTTGTTTTGGGATGCAGTTAAGTTACTTGGAAATGGTTTGATCCTTGTGGGTCTTGCTTTTGTAATTTGTTAGGCAGGTCTGGAACAGTGCTCCGTCTAGGACAAACTATTTCCCCGTCCTAAGGAACGATTTTCCCACGCCCCAGGGATTATGAGTGTTCCAGTCCGGCTGATGGAAGTAGACACCTGTGTGAGTGCTGAGCACTGGTCCCTCTAATCCTTTCATGTGCTTCTTGCCTGGTCTCATATATAGGCTGTCCTCTGAGTCCTCGACCCTCTCCAGGTATCTGGGGTTCTCTGCAGCTCTCCCCTCTCCCGTACTCTGTCTTGCAGACTCAGGCTGCCTTGGACTCCCCAAGCCCCCAGCTCTGTCTCCTGAACTCCAGGTCCATTGGGTTCTGCCTGGGTCGCCCCTCCCTGTGCAGCCTAGACATTCTTCCAGGGCAGTAGGCGAGGCCCTCGTACTGCTCCTGGGGTTTGTTTTCCATCCCTCGGGATCTCTGTCTTTCATTGCCTGATGTCCAGTGTCTTGAAAACCATGGTTTCATGTATTATTTCTGTTTTTCTTGTTTGGTTATGTCAGGAGGGAAAATTGATCTGGTCCCTATTACTCCATCTTGATTGGAAACGTAAGCCTCCATTAATAATTTAAATGTGAATTTTCCCACTTGAGTGTAAGCTCCTAGGGAGTGATGTCTGTGTCATGTCTTGTTACCACTGAATCATCAGTGCCCGTATTCTCAGAGCTCCATAAATATTTGCTGAATGAATGAACAAATGAAATAAACCAATTTGCTTTAGGGAGGAAATGAAATGAAATCTGATATGTATTAATCTCAGTAGCATTTTTATTTCAGGAAAGGGTATGATCCCTTTTACTCTGGGTCTGTATAGGTTGCAAGTATTTGTATTTCCACTATAAATTCCAGTTTGTATTAACAGGATAGTTAGGGTGACTGTGCTATTTGACACACATGTTAACTCCTGAACACCGTAACAGCTTTTTTAGAATGTGTTCAAGACTTTTCTCAGGCTCCCCAGAGACCTTCAAATTCCCTGTGACCATTGAAAATGCATTTCTCCTCAGTAGCACATGACCTGAGGCCAGTTTGAAAATGCATTATCTGTTATTCCCCTCATTTACTTCTACTGACGTCAAGTTGAGCAAATCCACTCTTGTCTAAAAGTTTAAAGCCGTGGAAATTTCTCCTTCCATCACCTTCTGTCCTTACTTAGGAATCTAAACAGGATCTACTTTGGTGAGAATTGTCTTGGGTAGAAAAATCTGTTCCTCCCTTCCTCAAAGGATGGGCAAACATGATCCTTCCCGGACATCCTCAAAGCAGAGGAACTCGCTGAACGACTCTCATGAGTTTTAAAAACAATGTGAGTGAGCGCCTTAATTTTAGATTCCGTGTCTGCCGCGTTACTTTTACCCTTTCTTTGTTCGCATAGGGTTAAAGCTTTGTAATATCGCATTACCCTGTCTTTGTTTAAGATGAGTTAAGAACACTATACCTTGTCTGTAACCCAAAACACATCCAAAAGTGCTGCCTTTAATATTTTTTTTAACTAGATGACCTGCCAGGCAACTCGAGGGATTTCCTATAACCATATGCATTTCCCAAGAACCCTGGGTGATGGAAGAAAAAATAAAAAGTTGGGGAAAGCACAGGGAGGAGACCTCAGCAGCTGCCTAGCTGCAGCTCAGTGGCAAGAACCAGGGCCTTGGGGCTGAGGAGACAAGGCATTGAGACCCAGAGCCATAGTTCGGAGGTATGCCAACCTCTGAACCTCTCCCTTCCTCTTGGAAATGGGAATACAACGACTTTTTTTGCTTATCTTACAGGATGATGAGACTGCATGTTCAAAACACTTTATCAACTGGAAAGTATTAAACCAGCATAAGAGTTTATTATTATTGTCACACTTCCCAGAGCTGCACGGGGCTCTTTTCAGCTACCTGACAACAGGTTGCTGGGGGAGCCAGCCCTTGGAAAATGAGAGCCCTGTCAATCGCTTCCGAGGCGTGCTCGTGGTAGAAGTCTACACAGTTCAGCAGATTAGACAGAAATATTAATTACATCAGTGAATCACAGCACTGCCTCATCTTCTGGGAGGGCATTATCATTGACCTGTTTTCTATGTTCTGTCTCTTCTCCCATTATCCTTGAAGAACGACACGGGGCCTCGCTGTGGGCATGATCGGTTTTAGGTGCCAGGGACTACACTGATATCATCTTTCACTGGCACGGGATTAATTTACAAATGACACAGGGCTACTCCTACCACATTCTAAATTGGTTGAACAGCTGGGGGGTGGTTTTCACACCTGCTAGTGAAAAATCCATTTGAGTTGCATGGATCAAATTCTATTACCAAGAATTGGGCATAGGAGAGAAAGGATCAAGTTTTCTCAGCCATAAGACTTTATAAAATTCTTCTAAATCAGAGGGAACTCCTGGATATCTATTTTGTTATAAGAAGATTTTTATTTTCTATCTTGTAACTAGAAATTGACCCATATAGTCAATGGTGACAAAAGATACGTCTAAAAGAAATGGAAATGAATGAAAGACAATACAGGAAGGAAACTCTAGGCAGCTTTACAGTTGCCGCTGTATTAAAAATATACCAACTCTTCAGAATATATTAATTATAAAATCTTGGAAGATGCAGACATCCTCTTGTATAAAATGATCTGTCATGTAATGTCATTGCATGTCTGATAGAGTGAAGTTAAAGCTTCAAAAACACAAATCTCTGTGACTGTTTGGTCAGGCGTCTCCACGAAAGCAAATCAAAGATTGCAAATCTTTCCTTAACATCGTTCCATCTAGATCCCCGATGGAGTTTTTGTTCGTGATCGGCTGCTCCGTTTCCCGCCCATTTTCTAAGTGTGTTATATATAGTTTCAATCCATACCAAATGAAGGAAGCATTGATTAGACTTGATTTAAGGCAGCAAGTGATAAATGCAGCTGGAAATTGATTCATGCCTCTCCAGTGACTGGGGCTCAGCCATCCACAGTTGACACAACTCTTGTCTCAAGGCTGGAGAAAACAAACAGGGAAACACATGTCAAACAGATAAATGACTCGGCTGTTTTGAACTCTCTGCAGAGGCCATTTGTTTCCTAGATAAGGAAGACTGCTCTCCAAAGTCATGAAAAGATAAGCTGGAGGAAAAGGATGAATGTGGGAGCAGATGCCTTAGCACTTGGAAAAAAAACAGACCGAAATGATGTACCTCCCAGAAGAATCTTGCTACGTGGATCCACTTTCCTTTCCCCCCAGAAAATGCTGGAAGCAGTGATTTGGCCACGCGAGCCTCCGTCCTAGCTGGGACCACGTGCTGAAGGCTCTGCCTCTGGTATTTTAGGTATTCCAAGTGGTAGGCCATTGTCTCTTAAGCTCTTTCCAGGGGGACATTCCCCACCCCTTGCTGGAGTGAGCGTTCAGGGGAAGGAGGAGCTGAGCGACTGGAGAACCCTGCCTATAGTCCATCTAGCCTGAAGCTCCAGCAGTTTGACCACCAGCCCAGAGACCCCCGGAAAACAGGAGCCCTGCTGCAACCCAGGGCCTCCCGTGGAGCCTCACCTACAGCACAGAGTTCCTTATTTACTGTCTTTGTTTCCGTACATGCTGCGTTTTCCCACCTCCACCTGTTTGCTCGTGCACTGCTTTCTCTTCTCCCTGGGAGTTTGCCCAGATTGCCCCGTGCAAATGCCACCTCCTCCAGGAGGTCACCCTTCATTCTCCCTGGCTGGAAATAATTTCCCTCCTCTGAACTCCCACTGAGTCAGGGCCAGGTCCTGCTGGAAGAGCCTGGAATCCAAGGAAAGCCGAAGGGATTGGAGCAGGGAAGAGAGATTCCTACCAGGCTATCCCCTAGGGCAGTGGGTTCCAGAGTTCGGTATTCAGACTTCTGTAAAATTAAAATTAGAAACAAGAAAACGAGGGTGGGGGGTAGGGAGGAGTACAAGGCTGCCAGTGTTTAATTTTGTTCATAGATGTATACAGGCCGTATTCTACTGAAACCATGCTTCCATACAAACGTGTTATCATCAGAAATGTAAAAGGACCTTTCAGAATAATAGTCCTCTAAATCCAACACACTTAGCTACAAGAAAAACTCTCACCTGAGAATCACAGTTAACTGTTTGGCATCTGTAGTTCCAGTCTTTTTTCTGTGTATTTGTATACAGATATATACCCACATTAAAAACAAATTAGAATCAGGCACTACATAAATTGTAAATCCATTTTTCTCTCTTAACAAGAGGTCATGAATATTTTCATAAGTCATTGAATAACCTCCAAAAATAAGGCTTTTCCAAGCCGCATTGATGTAGTCTTATTGAAATAGAAGAGACTACTCTCAAATGTAAATTGTATTAATCAGAATTTTCCTGCTGTGTAGTGTATTTGCCAAGCATGGGCACCTAGATTCTCTAGGTACTTCCTTGGCAACTTTTCCTCAGTTGCATTACTGCAGCCTGGTGTATTTTATAGAAAGAATACCCTTGAATTAGAGAAGAGACAGGATTTTCATAACATCCGTCACTGTGGAGCCACTGCATGGTACCAAGCTCTGTGCTAGGTTTGTCTTGTCCTAAGCATGTCAAGCAGGGCCTGTCTCCACATGGGGGGCCTGTCTCCACAGGGCCTGTCTCCGATGGGGGCAGCTCTGGGTATGTTGAGACCAGGTAGCTCTGTTCTTAGCTGACTGGATCGGGCTTGAACTTGACCCAAGGTGGGATCTGCTAGTCCAGAATGCTTTATGAAAACCAGGGATTCTCGATTTTGGCAACACCCTTGGATCATCTGAGAAACTTTAGAGAAATACTGATAGCCAGTCTTCTCTGAAGACAGTGGAATCAGAATCTCTGGGGATGTCTAAACAGGCAAAAAGTGGAATAATAAGATTCCTGTTCGATTTCGACTTTCGGCTCGGAAGAGGTCAAGGTGCGACTTTCTTCGGTCCTCCCAAATCCGGGTTCATCTGACACCAGCCGCCTCCACCATGCCACCTAAGTTCCACCCCAACGAGATCAAAGTCATGTACCTGAGGTGCACTGGTAGGGAAGTCAGTGGGACATCTGCCCTGGCCCCCAAGATCGGCCCCCTGGGTCTATCTCCAAAAAACACTGGTGATGACATCACCAAGGCAACTGGTGATTGGAAGGCTCTGAGGATTACAGTGAAACTGACCATTCAGAACAGACAGGCCCAGACTGAGGTGGTACCTTCTGCTTCTGCCCTGATCATCAAAGGCATCAAGGAACCACCAAGAGACAGAAAGAAGCAGAAAAACATTAAGCACAGTGGAAACATCACTTTTGATGAGATTGTCAGCATTGCCCGACAGATGCTGCATCGGTCTTTAGCTAGAGAACTCTCTGGAACCATTAAAAAGATCCTGGGGACTGCCCAGTCTCTGGGCTGCAATGTTGATGACTGTCACCCTCATGACATCATAGATGAAATCAACAGTGGTGTGGTGGAATGCCCAGCTGGTTAAGAACTGCGAAGAAAAATAATAAATTGTATTTGACAAAAAAAAAAAAAAAAGATTCATGCTCTCAGAAATCTGCACTGGGAAATGCAGAGGGCATCAGGCCCTTGGCAGCAGATGTTGAGGGTGAGAGATGCATTGAAGGGGATCTGGAGTTGGTCTTGCAAACTCAGAAAGGAAGGCAAAGAAATATGAGTTTAGAAGGATCTATGCAGTGGAGAAAAGATACAGCAGAGAGGGTTGAAGACACCAGCTGGTCATGGAAAAGAGAGTGGCTGGGTGGAGAAGGATGCAGACATGAAGCTGTTAAGAGGACCCAAAAGCAGCCTTGGATCCCTACACCACCCTTTCACCAATTCCAGTTCCATTAGGCTTGACTGTATGCCTGTGCTTACTCTTTGAGATCAGAGAGCATCAGTTTCCCTTATTGCTGGTCAAATCAGAGGTCTTTCTTAAAGTAACAGGAAACCTGAGACAGCTGCTTCAAACTGTAAAGAGGGTTTATTAGTTCATGATGAAAGTCCAGTGATAGCGTAGATTTCAGGAGAGGCTTAACCCAGCTGCTGACTTTGTGACCAAAGCCTTGTTTCTTGTGGTTTGTCTGCTCTACCATCCTCAATGTTGACTTCATCCCAGTTTGGACACCTCTCACATCCCAAGGCGGCTGCCAGCAGCCCCTGCAGCTACCTACTTTCTTCTTAACATCCATCCAAAAAAGAGGGTATTTGTGTTCCAGCATCTGCAGCACGTGTCTTCAGGTTCACTCTGATTGGATCAGTTTAGGGACACAATCATTCACGGTTGGCCAATGAAATGTGCTGGCTGGCTTTTTCTCAGTCAGGTGGCCAGCCCTGGAGCAGGACAGGCAGAGGAGTGTCAGCTCAGCTCGCAGCCCAGGCAAAACCTGCTGGGGAGTGTGTCGAGCCGACAGCTACAGGCCGCCACAGCTTCACTTCCTGATCCAGCACAGCACTCATGCGGGGGCCACATGTTCCCCAGGCTGTTCCCAGCTGCTAGTGCTGGGCCATTGCTACCCAGCGTGGGACTCCCCTTCACAGCTCTGAGACTTTCTCAGGCTGAGGACCCTGTGGGGCTCTCCACCAGATCTTCCTTGCCTCCTTTCTTTAACATATATCAGTCCTCTTTCTGCTTGAGGCCCTCTCCTACTCCTGTTTCCTCTCCTCTTTATCCTTAACAGAGGATGCACTTGTAATTCCCTCTTGGCTTCTGCTTCCCACAGGACCCCCTTGACATACTCTGGTTTTCCAAGTGAACCTCTAATTTCACAAAGGAGCTCAGCTCAAACGTACTGAGTCCCACAGTGCCTGAGGGGCAGAGACTATCCCCATTGCTTTACAGAAGAGGAGACCAGGGTTCCAGGCTGAGTAGATTGCCCGATGTCACCCAGACAGCAAGGGTCAAGCCTTGGATTCCAAATCGGATCTTCACCTCTCTGCAGCCCGGGCTCTTTACAACCTTAGATGCTGTCCTCGAGGAGCCTGGTGAGGTGGCCTGAGTCACTCGAGGTCACCCGGCTCCTCGTGGGAGGAGAGGCTGGGTCCCAGCGTGTGTCCACTCCAGAGGGCTTTTCTTGACTCCTTCACACCTGGGGGACGAGGGCTGTCGGTGGAGATCGTCACTGTCTACCGCGCAGGCTGCGGGACCCACTGACCCGCGGAGCTTGGGGACTTGACAGGTGGGTGAGCCGTCAACATGCCTGTCATCTTTTGCGCATAACTCATCCTGGCACGGTGTTTTAAAAGGAAAAGTCAGACGTCGCTGAAGAGGGCCGGGAATTCAAAGCGCGGCAGCCGGCGGGCGGTCCGCCACCCGGGATGCGCTCGCTTGGCCCCTGCTCCCTCCGGGCTGGGCGCGGGTGTGAGGGCCGCACATCAATGAGGACGCCTGTCCTCCGTGACGCGAGCCCCACCCCCTCTAATCCGCTGCATTGTCCACTGAAGTGTCTAATTATGTGTCTTACAACCGCAGAACTCCCCCCAGAGCAACGGGGCCCTTCTGGCAGAATGAAGAGGATGATCGCTCCATCTGTTTCTCCGGCGCCGTCGGGAGGCGGGCGAGGGGGCGCGGGCGGGGCTGCGCGACTGCGCGTGCGTGAGGGCGGGGGCGGGGCAGGAGGGCGGTGGAGCGCAGGTGCCCGGAGAAAGGGGATCCCAGCGGCAGGTGCAGATGCCAAGCTCGCCGCGGCTGAGTATATGCTTAATTACAGTCGACGAAGGGGGCTGTTTTAGTTAAGAATTATAGGAGGCAGGTTCAGATGGAGCTCTGAGCCGAGCTCGAGAAGGTAGCAGGCTGGGAGCTGCCGGGGAGGGCAGACCTCTGCGTCTTTAATTGGGGGTGGGCGCGCTCAGAATTTCCTGATATGTAAAAATAATCACCTGGAACACCGGGAGGCTGCAATAGAGAAGTCAGAGCGCCCGCTCCCACCCCCAAAGCCGACTACATTGTTTGGCCTGAAGCAGATCCTTAAATCACAAGCGTATTTCATTCCCCTCCCAATAACGTTATTTCTGTGTGTGTGGAGACCTGGCTCGAGGGGCCCGTGGAAGTACCACCTGGAGCGGAAGGCACAGAGGGGCGATCAGAAGTAGGCTCTCTTTGGAACCAAACGCCAATATGAGCTTTACCGTTTTCAAAGCGTTTTCTTCTCCGTTGCCTGGTTTTCAACAGGGGTGGGCCCATTTCAAAGCGAAGAAGCGGAGAGGCGCTCAGGCTTTCCCGGGGGAGGACACCGCGCAGCGGGACCCGAGGACTCAGTGGGAGTCAAGGAACACTGCGGAAGAAAGGATACGCGGGAGTGGGTTAAGGAGACGGAGGGTGGGGTGGGAAGAGTGTGTCCCAGGTGGAGGGATGTGATGGGTGAGGGAACCAGATTGCTTGGATGGCTGGGACAGAGAGGGGGGCGAGTTAGCCACCCCAGCGGATTGGAAAAGCAACCCATAGAAATTACATGCCTCTGTGGGCCCAGACTTGGGGGCGGGGGGCTGGGGGAGGAGGGAGAGAGAGAGAAAGAAAGACAACCCCGTACACACAATAAGTGAAAAGCAATTGAATATTATAGTGCCTGATGAATTTCATTGTAAGGCGCAGCAAATATTGTAAATCCGTCCCCCTTCCTCTCTCTGTTTCTTACTCTCTTGTTCTCTATCACTCTTTTATCATAGTCTCTGCCCGCCCCCAAACGAAGAGTCACCTTTCCCTTCCAAACCTCCCTGACTCTCTCTTTCACTCTCTGCCCCTACAGTTACCTTCCTTTCTTCCTCCTTCCCCCTCTGTGGCTGTGATTTTGATCCTAGAGCACCCTCTTCCCTTCAATATAAGTTCTGCTCACTTATGGCTCCTTCCCCCTTGGACGGTTTAGGGCAGGAGTCCACAAACCAGACCTCGCTCGGGCCAAATGCATCCCATCACCTATTTCTGTACGACCCATAAACTGAGAATTTAAAAAATATATATATGTTTTTAAATGATTGAAAAGAACTTGTAGAAATTTTTTCTCTTGTCATATGTTACATCTCGTTGTATGTTTCCCTGTGTAATAGCCTTGAATTTGCCTCTTGGTCTGCAAAGCCTAGACTATTTTACCATTTGGCCCTTTTCAGAAAAAGTTTGCTGACCCCCGGTTTAGGAGAATTGGGATATGGGTACTTATGCAGTAGCATTTTGGGTGCCTGGCCCGGGGCTTCTGGGATTTTCCAGGCCCTCCTAGGGGGAGGGTCTGAGAGAGGCTGGGGTGAGAGGGGTGAGGCTTCTGTGTGCCAGTCTGGGAGGGCAATTAAGGGGAAGGGGATGGAGGCTGCTTTAAAAAAAAAACCCATTGGTATTTGTCACAGGGGCCAGCCAGGGTCATACTTGTTTTCCTAGGATGGGGAGTGACTTAGAACTACCTGATCATTCCTGAGATTAGGAATGGTGGCGTTCTGCTTCAGGATCGTCCTTCCAAAAGCTGTGGCCCTTTTGTAATCCTTTCTGGAGTCCTTCTCCCATCTTCTTTTCTGAACATTTTTAAAAGCTTGTCATACGAAGCATCTTCCCATAATCACCTGAGCTCCTGGGCGATAGTAGACATGTCTTTTGGTCTGTCTGGCATCCTCCCGGGGAAACCATTCCTGTCCCACTCTATAATAATGGTGCTCTGTCCCTGACTGTCTGAAGGGCTGACACTACACTCTGGTCCCACCACAGGGGTGGACCCATGGCAGTAAAGCAAATTACAATAAAATGAGGTATATCTGTACTAAGCATGGAGCCCCTGACACTTACTGAATTGTGAGAGGAGCCACCCAGGTGGGCACCGTGCCTGGCACTGCCCCTTCACAGCCATTCTGGGCAGTGTTCATTGCAGTCATCACGGCCAGCACAGATCTGTCTTTAGGATGGAGTGGTCAGATACACATCTAACAGTTTCTAATTTCTCTTAGTTATGTCCTAAAGCTGTGACAGTCAGAGTCAAAAGGTCGCAGTGTATTGAACACCTGTTGTATTCATAATGTGCCCCAGCACATGTTCTTCCATAGGCCTGACAGTATGCTTTTACTTTTAGTATAAAAGTCTCTCTGACTTAGTTTTTATTCTTTTATTAGGGGTGATTTGCTAGGGGTAATTTATAACTTTCTCCCTATATGAGATTGTTCATATCAAATATGAAAATACTACTACTAATATTAGTGACAGCTCACACTTATTGAACACTTACCCAGTGCCAGGCTCTGGACAAAGGGCTTTACTGGCCTGATCTCCTCTAATCCTTACTACAACTCAGGGATATGGGTGCCATTAGTCCCATTTTACAGATGACAAAACCAAGTCTCTTGCCCAAGCGCACAAAGATATTAAATATTGGCATTAGCAACTAAACTTGGTTTTACTTTAAAAGAAGACTAATAATATGGGCTAGAGAAATGGGGAGCTTTCATGAAGGACACCCATCACGTGCTTTGAAGACAGGTCAGGATTTACTGCCCATTAGCTCTATGACCTTGAGCATCTTACCAAACTTCCTTGGGCCTCGATTTCTTCACCTCTAGAGTAGGGGTGATAATTTCATCTTGAGGGAGATAATCAAATGAGAAACATAAAGTTCCCGGCACATCGTTAGGGCCACAGTTGGAGCTCAATCCCTTTTACTTTTTCTTCCACCAGAGGAGACTGGATCATACTGGTTTCCAGAGAGTCCATGCAGTGGAATTTAAGCTCCCTGAGAAGTTGGTTTTTGGTCATTTTGTTTATGCCACATCTCCTGCAGCAGAACGGTGCCTGGCACATCACAGGCACTCCATACGTGTTTGTTGAATTGAGTTCTCTCTTTCTGTGAGTCTGCAGTTCTGTCACATGTGACTAACAGTGGCTTCCCAAGGGCTGGTTGGGACCAGGGGGCGGAGGGGGATCCAGGAGCAAAGTTTTGCATGGAGGAGGGGGAAGATCCACCCTCAGCTCACTCAACAGCCCTCCAGGAGCCAGATCTAGTGGCCTGCAGTGTTGTTAAGAACTCAGCCCTGGCTGCCCTGCCTGGGAGAGCAGCTTGGGAGTTAGTTGCCGGAGATGCCTGATGCGTGTCCTGAAGCAGTCAGTGGATGCAGCTCCAGCCGCGCCTCTTTCTTCCTTCTCCCAGGCTTGTCCGGGCCTCTGCCTGCGAGCCCTCACCCATCTGCACAGCGGCCGGGCTCAGAAAGAATCCTTCTTCAACGCCAAGTATCAGCAGGGCTCTCAGGGTGTGAATTATTCATCGACAAGCCCAGCACCCATCTGTCTCCAGTCAGCGCTGCTGGCACCTCTCCGCACCCAGAGCTGCCCAGGGCATCCCCGTGGTTTCCTTGGAGTGAAGACGAGCCCCTGAGCCTTTTGCCTTAATTGGAGAGATGATGGGGCGAACAAGAGGCTCTAAAGTGTGTATTTGAAATCAATTTGCTCCTTGAAGCGGCATGAAAACGAAAGGCTGAGGGAGGCCCACTGTGAGGGGATTGCCCTGGTGCCACGTCAGCTCAGGCTCCGCTAATGACCTGTGGCTAACAGCCTTCTCACACCTTTGCTCCGAAGAGGTTGGCAGAGGCCGGGCGGGGGTCAGGGGTACGCGACTTTCTAGTCTCAGAGGTTTCACAGGGCACAGCCTCTGAGAATCAGGGACAGAAGACAGGGGGCCTGAACACTTGCACATTTGCGGTGGCCGCCCTGGGAGGCCTGGTGCACCCCGCTGGCTCCTGGGGTGGAGCAGGGGTGGGGGAAAGGCAGTAAGATTTCAGAGATTTAAAGAAGAGGTTCAGTTGCCTGTGAACGCAACCAGCTTCTAGAAATCTCTGGAGGTAACAAGTGTGGCAGCAAATCTGTAGGACAAGAGGCAGAGGAAGGCGTATATAGTTGCTGGTTAATTCTAAGGGGCAAAATGGCCATTTTCCTATGTTGAAATAATAAGGCAGGAATTATTCGTGTGCATCTTTCATGACCAGTGACTGAGGGTCTCCAGGGGGAAAAAATAGGGGCTTCCTCAGGAGGGAGGTATACTCTAGTAAAGAGTTCCCCAAGAATAAGTAACAATTGTGACTTTTGCCTCATAGCAGGCTATTTAAAGATGTTTATTGGCTCTGGTTTCTCTTTTAGAGCCACACACCGTACATTATATGTTGTATCAAACATTACATCGCAATCACATCATAAGTGTATATATATATATATTATATATAATATATATTATACATATATATTATACATAATACCCATATTATATATAATATATATTATACATATATATTATATATAATACCTATATTATATATACCACATATATATTATAATGTACTCCTATCATATGTATATATGTAGATATATTTATTTTTATATATTATCTATATTTTAAAGAAGTTTTAGAGGTTTGCTTTTGAACTTACTTGGCTATGAATAGCCACTCATTTAATTTGCTATTGGCTCTGCTTTCTAAGTTATCATCATGCATAATCAAGAGTTCTTGCAAAGCAAGGTAACCAACTCACAGATTGTCTTCGTATGTAATACAGTCTTTATGAAAACTAAACTTGACGGTGAACAAAATGGACCTAATGTTTGTAAACATTGAATTAGACATTTATTCATTCTGATTTTGCATATTTTTCTTTAAATGTTTCAAGCCAGTGCCTTTTATTTTTTCCTCTTCTCTGACATGTTTGTGAGACCTGGAAGGTGGCGTGTGCGCCTCTGTGTGTATGTGTGTGTGTGTGTGTGTCCGCACGCGTGTGTGTATGCATGTGTCCTAATGGATAAAACAGGCTTGCCTGACTGGGGGTGGGTCGATGGGGAGCCTGGAGGAGGTGCTGTCAGGGTCTCCAGGCTTCCAGAATCTTATTTCTGCAGGTCCTCCTGGCTCTTTCCCTTGAGTGAAACAATAAGCTTGGCAAGGTTTGTGCTTAGGTAAGGAGGCCCAGGACTCATGGTCAGTCAGCACCTCCAGGTGAGGAAAACCTTAGACGGTGCCAAACCCAGGAGGACCTGCTAAGAAATCCAGTGACAACCATGGCCCTTACACTCACAGCACAAAAGTCAAGAAATACAGAGAGATGGCGGGTACCCTCTCCTGGCGTGGGGTCTCCTGAGGGGGGTGTGTGTGTGCATTACTTCACTCAGCAGAGGAGTAGTGGAGTTGTTTTCATGCCAGCCTGAAGAGGAGGGAGGGGAAGAACAGATGGGACGGGAGCTTTGTCACCATCACCTGATCTGATCGGTGGCCTCCTTTCATTAACATTTTATAGCCTGGCACTAACAGCGGGAGCATTCAACACTAGCATGGGGTTGACCCGGTTCTGAGTATCAGGGGCCCTCGGAGACGCATGCGCATGCGTTCCAGTCTGGCCCTGACCACTCGATGAGCCCCGCTGGCTATTTGGGGAGAGGGGCACAGGAGGAATGAGGAGGGACCAGTACTGAAAGGGCACCTTCTGACTGCCAGGCACTGCACCCATGACTTACTTCCTAACTTTATGCCTCAAGCAATATGTGTCCTTTCTCAACTGAGGCAGTGGAAGCTACGGAGTATTAAAATGTTGAACCCAAAGTGACACAGCTAGGATGTGGCAGCGGCGGGATTCGAACTCAGAGCAGTCACACTCAAACCCCGCACTGTTTCTTTCATACTCTGCTGCTGCCCGGAATTCCTTGGCTCTCAAGTATGTTGGTGGAATTTCTGGTATGCCTCAAACAAGATGAGCGTCCCTTCCAGTAAATCGTTCCTTCCCTGAAACTGAGAAGAGAGAAGAGGTGGATGCCGCGGTGCCTCTGTGTCGGGCAAAGATGCCCAGCAGAGGAATCAGGTGGGGGCTGAAGTCTAGCCCGCATGTCACCTGCCGGCCGGTACCCTGGTGTTGGGCTTCGTCAGGCCAGAGAGGGTTGCCTGTCAAGTCCTATGCCCCTGAGACCACATCTACCCAGACAGGTGCCACTTAATAAGTTGTACAAAGACACTGTCTTAGTTTGGGTTTTCCTGGAAGCAGACCCGGAGACCAATATTGCAGTGCAAGTCTTTTGTCTGGGAGGGAATCCCAGGAAGCGCTAGCAGGGAGGAGGGAAGTAAGGCAGGGAAGGGGGAGGCAGAATTATCCAGGTAAGTATCAAGGTGCTTATCACTGTGGACAACCAGAGCCCCGGCTCGCCGGGGAGCTCTGGGGAACAGCAGAGAACATTGCCCTGAAGTCATCCCGGTGCCTCATCGGCCATCACGCAGGGCTGCTTCGGGGGGCTGCTCCGCTTTCCCCACACGCAGGTCGTGCTCTCGGGGCGGCGGACAGCCCTCCCGCCTGACGAGCTGCCCTGGTTGCAGGTGTGTGCAGAGGACATCTGGGCGGGGTGGAGCCAGCGTCTACCCGGGCGCCCTTTACGTGAACCCGACACCGGGTCCAAGACTTGTATTCTGCTGGATCTAATCGACCCAAGTGATTATCTATGCCCCCCAAGCCCATTCATCAACTGCAGTGTGAACATAGACACCCATCTGTGACATTGTCTGGAGAAAAAGCCCATGGCCGCTAAAGCATCAGCATGACATAAAGCCTCCCGACTTTATAATCAAGTCTGGGCTCTGTTCCTGGCTCTGATGGACCCTTTCTTCGTTTTCTGCCTCTTTCCCTTCCCGCCCCCCCACCTTCGGAAGCCAATAAGGAAATCCAGGTTTCCTGGCTTCCTGCCTTCCTGTTTTTATCCTCTGGACCTCCGGAAGGGCTGGCAGGAACAGGAGGTGGCCGCCTGGAGTGACGGCACGAAGCTCTGGAGTGGGGTTTGCGAAGTGCTGGGGTGATCTTGAAGCTGTGTGTGCCACTTTCTCTGACATTGTTTGTTTAATGGGGGTGGCGGCCAGTGGAAACTTGGAGGAGGCTCAATTGACCCTTGGCATCTCCCCCAACAAAGCTGATTCCTTGCTTCGGCTGAATCCCCAAACCTCAGAACCCGCTGCGCTTTCCAGCACTCTCCCCGGACCACCTGGGGCTGCAATTTTGCTTGTTCTCAGGCTAAATTGCCAACTGCAGCAGAGCTGAAGCAGGAGTTTAGCAGAAGTGTGAAGAGTTGATTCAAATCAGAAACGCCCAGATGCAAAATTGCGACTGCTTTAGTTTCTGTTTCCTCCAGCTCGGTTGCCGTCGTTCCCTGGAGGGTTATGATCCTACTTTCCAGCTCCCCTTGACGATTTCTGCCCAGCACAGACACAGCTCCCGAGGAGGGGATGGCCCAACCCTGTTGCTTCATTTGGCACTGCTGATCTAATGAGGTGTAAATCCCACAGATGCCGCTCGGGGCGGCCAACATAGTAATTTATACCAATTGGTGTGATTAGACAAAGCCCTCAATCATCCTGCAGTGTCGTGCTGCAATCTGTCATAGTTCTCATCAGACGTGCTTCACCCTGGCTTTGTGCTGGGATGAGTACATGCTTTCCTGGGTCCTGCTCAAGAGCCCAAACATAAGAGTGAGAAAGGGTCCCAAGGACTCATGACCGCCTACCAGGAGTGAGGACACTTCCTCCCCTTCACCTGGGAGGGGAGTGGCCGTAAGGTCACAGACGTGGGCTCAAAGCCTGACTCCTTGGGCATGAATCGCCGCTCTACCCCCAATAGGCTGCTTTCCTTGGGAAAGTGACTCCACCCCTGTTGCCTCAGTCTGTTCATCTGTAACATGGGGTGATAATAATGCTACAATCCTCATATAGTTGTTAGGAGGGTTAAATGAGTTAATATTGGTAAAGTGCTTAGAAACATACCTGGCACATAGTATTTGTCAAATAAGTAAATTCTCTTATTTTTTTCTGTCCACTCCAGAAAGGCTCTGAGGAATCCACCAGTGGAGATACACAAAGACCAGTAAAATGACTGAGGAACTCAAGAACCACATAAGGAAAGGGGTAAGGAGAGAGGGTTGTTGTCTGTTGTATTAAGGAGGGCTCTTTGGGCTCCAAGGAACACGTATTCATCCAATGACGATGTACCGATCACTTACCGCGTACCAGCCAGCATGCTCGTTGCTGGTCTTAACAGCAGTGACCTCGTGGAGCTTGCATTTGAGTGTTACTTGTACCAAGCCCAAGTAAACAACCAAATAAATGAGATGATTTCAGAGTGACAGAGACATGAAGAAAGTAAACAGGATGGAGTGAAAGGGCGGAGTGGGGTGGAGGGCAAATACATGTTGGGTGATCAGGAAAGGCCTCTCTGACAAGGTGACGTGACAAGAAAGAACCAGCCACGTGAAGCTCTGGGAGGAGAACTTTCCATACAGAGGGAGCAGCACGTGCAAAGGCCCCGAGGTAGGTGGGAGCTCGGAGAATTGGAGGAATAGCAAGAAAGCTGTTGTGGCTGGAGCAAAATGAAGGAAGGAGAGCGGTTTGTAGAGGTTGGATGGGGCCAGATCGTGCAGGGCCTTATGGGGTAAAGTGTTCGACTTTTATTTTAAGGACTTTGGGTGCTTGAAGCAGACAAATAGCATAGTCTCCGTTACCATTTTAAATCTTTTCTTTTTATTATTTTGCATTCTTCTTTTTTTTTAAAGTCTTTATTGAATTTGTTACAATACCATTTCTGTTTTATGTTTTTTGGTTTTTTGGCCATGAGGCATGTGGGATCTTAGCTCCCCAAGCAGGGATCAAACCCGCACCCCCTGCATTGGTAGGCGAAGTCTTAACCACTGGACCTCCAGGGAAGTCCCCTCCTTTACCATTTTAAAACGTTTAGAAATCCAACTCTAGGTAGCTTTAACAAAAGGGAAGATTTCTTAAAAGACTGTGGGAATGTCTCAGAGAAGCTATGGGCAAAAACAGATCTGGGCTTGAACACTGGAGGATGGGTTCTCCACCCCCATGTTGGGTTTCCTCTGTGCTCTCTACACCCCAATCCACATGGAGCCAACAGCTCCTTTGTTATATGAACTTGACTTCCACAGTCCAGCGTCTCAAGAGCAATGCATCTCTCAGTTCCAGCATGCCTCAGCTAAGGACTTAGGGGCTGGCTTGAGCCAGGAGTCCATTCCTGGACCCATCAGCTATGGCCAGAGTGGGGTGGGGTCACGCTTGACATCCTGGTTGCTTCTGAGTAAGGATGGGGGTCTGGGCAGGAGGAATAATTCTCCAAAAGGGAAGTGAAGGTGTAGGGCAGAGTAAGCAAAGTGTCCAAGTTGCCAGAAAACCAGAAACTAAAGAATGTAGCTGGAAGCAAGCTCAGAATGTAACTCTGAGTTTCCTGGTAGCCAAAGCTCAAAAAGAAACATGAGTGGGTTTCAGAGTTCTCATCTGCTAATAAAATAAGGCAGAGCAGATCAATAAAAGAGAAAAGCGTTTTCTTCCTCTAAAGCTAAGGGGACATTCTTGAGAGGTTCTCTGTGGAAGGGGAACTGAGAAATACGATGGAAGATTCTCAGCAACTTTTTAATTTAAATTTCTCAGATGATTTAGTTTTTCTGAATGTGTGGAGATTCCCTTCTGGTGAGTTCTGAAAGTAGAGGGAGGGGACATCACAGAATCTCAGCAGTGGGCTGGGCAGGATATACTTATGGGAGCCAGAGTAATGTGTCTCTTTCTGATGACCTCATTGGTTCATAGAGACTTCAGCACAAGGCTTGAAAACTCAAATGCCTCGTACTAGGGAGATGCATGTGACATGGGCTGGGTGCCTACACCATGGTCGACGCAGCTGGTAATCCAGCTCGGTCAGCAAAGAGACCATGGGAAATCGCTGCTCTTCAGCTCCCGCCAAGTGTGGCCTCTTGGGCCTAATGATTTTCCAAGAGGAACTGGAAATTCTGGACTCTAAACCTTGAGTGTTGACAACTAATTGAAATCTGTTTGAAAACTTTCCAAGAGCCAAGCAAAATGGGGGTGAGGGGTGAAGGTGGCTGCAGCCAAGGGGGGTGCAACCTCTGTGTCCCCATGACCAGTTAGCCGGCCTCACGGGAGCTTCCTGGAACACGAAGGGCTCAGCTGGGATTTTGTCCAGATCTGGGCACAACAAGACCCCCGGGTGTGGAGACTCTGGGTTCTAAGGAGAGATGCTGCCCTCCCCCATCCTCCCGTTTCAGGCTATGTGCTTGGCCCCAGGTATCCGGTGATGAGTGAAACAGACCCACCCCTGCTCTCAGGGGGGTTAAAGTCCAGTCAGGGAGCCAGACTTTGGACAACTAACTGCACCATGAGGTCATTGAGCAGAGTTGTAAGAAGTGCCAGAGGGAGGCCGACTGAAGGCTGCCTTAGGTGTTCATGGGGGTGTGACCTAGTCGGGGGGGTGGTTAGGAAAGTTCCCTTGAGGACAGACTTCAGCTGAAGACTTGAGCACAGGAGTAGGAAAGGGGAGGAGTAAGGAGGTTTGTGCTTCCAGACCAAGGAAGCAGCCGTGGCGGCCCAGGGTGGGGAAGCTGTCTCAGGAGGGCAGCATTACGGGTGGGCTGGGCCGGGGGAGGAGCTGGTGTTGTCCGCCATGTTGAAAACTTAGAACTTGTGAGAAAAAGGATCCAAAACTTAGAAAGAGGGCAAAAAGGAAGGGCATAGATTCTTTTGATGTCAGACCAGAGCATTATTTACTCGGCCCACCCAAGGATGACTTAATTCTCTATGAGCTTGTACCTTTGTTTGATTCTACTCTTTACCGTTTGGGCCTGATCTCTCTGAAGTTACATGTATATCTGTAGAGAGCTGCCCTTCTGCAGAGAAGTCAGTGCTTTCTGTCTGGTAGAGAAGACCACCCCAAAGGTTCTCGCTTTATTACCCTGAAGGACTTTAGTCAGTTTTGTTTCTAACTTAAAAAAATGAACAAGTAGGGAATTCCCTGGTGGTCTAGTGGTTAGAACTCCACACTTTCACTGCTGTGGGCCCGGGTTCGATCCCTGGTCAGGGAACTAAGATCCCGCAAGTCACGCAGTGTGGCCAAAAAAAAAAAAAAAAGGAACAAGTAAATAAAAATTGACTTCCATACATCTTTCCTGAGGGACTGTTTAAACCCCTGTCATCAAATGCTTTTTGAACCAGCTCTACCATATCACTGGTTCTCTCATTAATGAGTTAAATAAACATCTGACACATTTTTATCCTATATCAATAAGAGTTGGGTTTTCAGAAAACAGTATCTCAAAGAGATATCTGTACCACCATGTTCACTGAAGCATTATTCACAGCAGCCAAGACATGGAAACAACCTAAGTGTCTAATGACAGATGAACGGATAAGGAAAATGTGGTGTACATATAAATGCAATATTGTTCAGTCATAAAGGAGAAGGAAAT